>NC_137633.1:10877027-11563277 GCF_963383615.2 Lipophrys pholis
TTAAATCGTGTGCGTCGTTTTGCAACGTCCCTTATTAGAACTTTGAAGACTCATCAGGCTTTGATGGAAGCATGTTCATGTTAAAAGCTTCACTGTCTTGTCTGCGTTTCTGGTTTAATGTCTTGTGTCTATTCGTTATGTTTCATGATATCGTGCATTTGCAAAGCCAGTAATTATCCATAGTCGCACTTCTTTTTAAATCGCTCATTTAATTTTACGCTATTATAGCCAAGCAAAAAATTGGACCTGAAGTGAGTCGAGCCAGTAACATACCACCATAAAAACCGATAAAGAACGACAGCTCTTAATGTATTCTTGGAATTTCCGCAAAAGTCTCATAAATAGACTTTTTTTGGTTAAAGAATTAGACATGTTTCAAACAAGATGAAGACGCAACCATGAATAGTGCTGGAATGCGTGCATTTTGCACTCAAACACATCCTCATACCGCCACTAGAAATGATGCCGCATCATTGTGCTGCTGTGCAGATTTGTTTGCGGTCGTCATTTCAGCATCCTTCATTATTATCTGCCTGTGTTTTCTTTACTTTCTTAGGTTTCCAAGACGGCTCCCACTGGAGAGTACTTGACCACGGGAAGCTTCATGATCAGAGGTATGACACTGTACTTCGATATTATCTAGTAGTGTGACCGATCATACGTGTCACAGGCATTAATGACGTCAAACCTCACTTCTTTTTTTTCTTTTCTTTTTTCTCCTCCAGGAAAGAAAAACTTCCTGCCTCCTTCGTACCTGATCATGGGCTTTGGATTCCTCTTCAAAGTAAATACAACGATGAGCTCCGGATAGATTTTCTGCCATTAACTACAACGCACAAGCAATTTTTCATTCCTTTGTGTTTGCCCTCCTGCAGGTGGACGAGCAGAGCGTGTGGCGGCATCGAGGAGAGCGAAAGGTGAAAACGGTGGAGGAAGACATGGAGGACGTCACGTCCAGGACTGCCGAGCTCCTGGAGGAGGGAGATGAACTCATAGGTGCGAGGACCCAAACCGTAGTTTCATTTGCTGCATTTGTAAGCGCTCTACCTGGGTGTTGTGGCATTATTTTGTCCGGCTTTCAGGGGACGACAGCAGCAATGAAGACGCCGGTGAAGAAGGGGGAGAGGATGGAAATGCCAAAGAGGTGAAAAACAAGACGAAAAAGGAAAACAGCAGAGGGACAGAGATGGACGGCGCTCTGGAGGCACCAGCAGCAGACAGAGGGGGGCAGTCCGAGCCGAGCACCGTGGAGGCCGAGGATGAGGGACATGAAGAGGAGAACAGCGACGAGGAACAAGAGACGAAGAACGAAGAGAGGGAAGAATTCAGCTTTCCGGATACGACGATTTCCCTCTCTCATTTACAACCCAGCAGGTGACGTTACGCGACCAAACTGGACTGTTTTGCAGGTAACACACAACAAGACTTTCTACTTAACCGAACTCTCTCGCTCTATGTTGTTAGGAGCACTCATGTCCCTGGTTTCAAAAAGGAAACAACCACACAGGCAAGTGTTTACAACTTTGGCTGTTAAATTCTTTAAAATCAAAGAAGAAAAAAAAATATCCTTCACACAGTGATTTCATTAAATGTGTTACTTTTCAGGCTGAAGTGGATTCACAAGTGAAAAAACACATGACTGCCAAGCAGAGAAGGTGAGCAAATTCACAAAAGGACAAACAACATGTCATCAAATCTTATTTCTTTTTTACAACCACATGAACACGTCCATACTTTACAGGGAGAACAGTAGCCGGTTTTGGTCGGCAGCTCACGTGTCAGAGTTGCGTCTTGGGATGTACGTTTGACAATCTTTGTTTTTGTTTCCACTCCCCAGAGAAGAAAAGAAGAAGAAGCAGAAACAGGAGGGTTTCGACACTGAGGGGAGGAATGAGGCTTCGTCTGGCGGCTCAGCAGTGGATCAGGGGTTTAAAAGTGGAGGCGGTCCCTCCCAGCAGCCCCTGAAGAGGGGTCAAAAGGTCAGAGGGAATAACGGCAAGAAAACATTTCCTCTGTGAAACTAATAAAATGCTGGTTTGAGTGGATGAATTGTGTTTTTGTATCGTGCGTGTCTGCTGTTGTCACTCCAGAACAAGCTGAAGAAGATCAAAGAGAAGTACAAGGACCAGGATGAGGAGGACAGAGAGCTGATGATGCAGCTGCTCGGGGTAAGAAAGAATGGAAGTCATTATGCTTCTCGGTCAAGTCGCCACAATGCTGCTTTCAGCTGCTCCGTTTCTTTCTCCGTCCCCGATTCAAAACATCTCCAATGCGTCTCTCCTGCAGTCCGCTGGCTCTGCAAAGGAGGAGAAGGAGAAGGGGAAGAAAGGAAAGAAGGGGAAGGGGAGAGATGAGCCGGTGAGGAAGCCGGCTCCCCAGAAACAACAGCCGAAACCTCGGCCTGTGGAGGCCGCGGTGAAGAAAGCGGAGCAGGCTGGAGGAGAAGAGGGGGAGGGGGAGGTGGCGGTGGCGGTGGCGGTGGGCCAGCAGCCTGAAGAGGAAGGGGCTCCCGCAGAGCAGGACGACAAGGTACAGAAATACTCCTCATCCCCTGGATCGCTTCGTCCAACTCAACGACGTGTGAATTATTTCATATTGTTCAAGTCATCAGCGCTCTTTTCTTCTTCCAGGAGGATGATGTGGACCAGGACAACCCTGGAGCAGAGGTGGGTTGTTTTTTTTTTTTTTTAGATATATACATATATATATATTTTGAATAAGAAATGTTTTTCCTTCAGTAATGCTTCACTGTGAATCATTTGGTGTGTGTGTTGCTCCAGGAAGCAGAGACTCTGCTCACCTCTCTGAGCGGCCAGCCTCACGGCGAGGACGTGCTGCTGTTCGCTGTGCCCGTCTGCGCCCCGTACACCGCGCTCTCCAACTACAAGTGTGTGACGTTCACTCTCACGTGCGAGACACACTCCAGGCCTGGCACGTTAACCAGTCGTCTTTTCTCTCCCCCCACCCCCCACAGACACAAAGTGAAGCTGACGCCTGGTTCTCAGAAAAAAGGAAAAGGTACAAAAACGGTTCTGTTCAAATTGTTTCTATTATTGTGTCGGAATTAGAGTTTCTCACGTTTCTGCTGGCGTTGTTTCCATCAGCTGCACGCACCGCCGTGCTCAGCTTCATGAAAGCCAGAGAGACCACATCCAGAGAAAAAGACCTGTTCCGCAGTGTGAAGGTAAAACCTGATTCCTACTTTGAGTTTTATACAGTTCTGCTGTGAGATCTGCACCCGTTTAAAAAATATCATTACTTCAGACACAAAATGTTTTTGGATTGTAACACACTCTACATACAATAGTTTAGTGTTTTTAATCACACGCAAAATGCTATTATACTCCTCGTTCAAAATTTGGCGGCATAATAACTTAACATTTTCAAATTAAAGGTTCAGATGCATGGTGATGATGGCAAATAAATGCTTCCGCATGTTTTTCACTTCTAAAAACAGCAACAGTGCCATTTATAAAATAAGTCTGTGCATGTACATCCCACAAAGTTAGAAGATCTTTGTCACGTTGCTTGTGGAAAGTTTCAAACATTTAAAACATTTTTGTTGGGTTTTTTTTATGACTGTTTAGTTAATACTTTAAATAAAACAAAAAGATCTTGAATTATTTTAGGTATAGTAATTTGAAAATATGTCTATTTTTTTTTTTACTATATATTTACAGGATACTTTTGGTTCCTTCCATTCCGACATGTTAGATAAAACTATGGTATCGGCTACTTAACCTTTCATTCATTATTATTAAGAAAATTACCTTCCTTCTGAATTGATACAATATGTTGTGTTAAGATTACAGAGCAATAAAACATGAGTACTATAACTGCTTAAAACCCAAATATTGTGTACTGCTGAGTTTCAGAAAGTCCCTTTCATCAAGTATGAATTGCATCGCGCCCAGCTCTCATGCTTCACATGCTCTTCATCACATGAAGCAGTGATTTTTTATGTTTATTTTTTCCTGGACTTCATCATGTTTTTAACATTAACAGCTGGTTTGATCCACAGGCAGTGAAAAAAACATACTTCTGCTCATGTTTAGATTGGATAAATGCATTCTGCGTATTTAGTGTGCAACTGCATTTACAGTTTGGCACTAAAACATTTTTCTTTTTTCTTTAAATTGTATTACAATTTACAACATATTTACTTCTGAAAAAGAGGCATTTTGGTAGAATAATCCTGAAGAACGGAATCTATTTTCATCTTGTGTTGTAGGACACGGATTTATCCAGGAACATGCCGGGGAAAGTGAAGGTTTCTGCTCCAAACCTGCTCGCTGCCAAGAAGAAATGAGAGAAGACAAACTGACAAGATGTGGGAGGAAAAAAGTTCACTCAATCACCATGCACAGCGCTGCAGTTTAATTACGTTCAGTGACTGCCTACTTGGGGGGGGGAACAAAACAAAGACATGCGGCTGTAGGGCAAACGTTCACGCTGCAGCTTGGTATGAATATTGATTCTTTTATTTTCGGGATTGTGTTTGTTGATCGACAACCTGTAAATTTAACAAAGCTGGATAAGAGAACACGGCGCGGTATGTGTTTATTCTTTTAAGTACAAACTGTACATTGCAATAACAGTATGCGTTGTAATCCTACAATAAAAATAAAAAAACGTCACGAGAACTTTGTGCAAACCAGGCAAATACAAACAAAGCCCTGCTGACACCAGGCATTTCAGTGCAATGTGGCTCAACCTCCAAGCGACTTAATAAATAATGAAAATCAAATGCTACAGGAGCCACGCAGAACGACGTGAAGGCTTTGAAAGCCTCGCTCAGAACACAGAACCCACACATTTACTCACAAATATATAAATAGCTATATATACAAATAAATGTTAACAATTCTGTGGCTTTGAGGACATGATGTGAAGAAGACGGCACTAGTTTAAGGTCTGTGAGAAGAACGTTACACAAAATCAAACAAAGCCCTGTATTTAGCGTTAAGACATTGATGAGAGAGAAAAAACAAAAACGATTAAATTTCACTTTATAGAACCAGAAGAACCTTTTAACTAAACGGCTGAAATAAGTGCATTAGTCCTGCTGGCTTTGCAATATTTATATCCACGACCATCAAGCACACGATGTGAATTAGTTAGTAGGTCGACTGATTTCTGCTGCCACACATTTCCAAAAAAATTTAAATCTTAAAAGAACAAATGTTGATTGTTAGAATTAAAAACATCACACATTGTAGATAAATCTGCAAAAAGGAAATGTTATCATCATACATCTTTAGTGATTTTATAAGTACCAGGCTATCTTGTTTGTCTTCTGAAAGGGAAAAAAAAAAATTAAACAAGTATTTGTAAAAAAAAAAAAAAAGACAAAAAAATTTAATTAAACCAAAATTGGTGTGGGGCGACAAGCGGAGCATCAACGTCAAAGCTGAATCAGTGAGGATTCTGCTGGACTTCATAAGCAAACCAAAACCAAAAAAAGATGATAAACAGCTTTGAGGTTGGGTTGGGACTCGTCTTTAAAGCTGTCACTATTGCTTAGAGAGATTGATTCATGTGGGCAAGTGCCCCCATACATTTCCGCTGTAAAAAAGACGCTGGTCTCCTCCATACAAACATACAGTCCTTTAATCCTCCGGGCCGGAGTGTTGGCCGCCTCTGAACCTACGAGCCCAGCGTGTTTCCAAGTGCCATTCTCTGTTTGAGGGTGTGGAGGAGGTGTTTGGGCAAGCATTCCCAGCAGCCGGACAGACGCTCCCTGTGCTGCAGGATAGTGTCCATACAGAAGCTGCAGAGTGGAAAGAGGCCCACGTTGGCATCACAGAGAAGAAGAAAACACAGTTGTACTCTCCGGACTCTGTACTCACCGGACTAATGATTTGGGCTGAACGTTGAAAACCAATAGCTCGTTGCTGTGAGCCTATGATGTGAAAAAAACAAAAAGTTACAGGAGTGAAAATACATCGACTGCACGATAAGAGGACGTGTGATGTGCGACTTACGGCTCGAAGTTGAGACAACAGGTTGTTGGCACACCCTCCAAACACGAACACTTCTCCATCAGGACCAGAGCACGCCGTGTGCCACAACCTAAAACATCGTCGAAAGTGTCAAACACACTAAACTATGAATACACAGACTCTCACTATGAGGTTAGATAGGTACCTGGGGCTTCCTGTGTGGTTGTGTTTGAAGGGCTTCCATTCATTTGTGCTCACACAGTACAGCCAAGCATCACCTGAAAGGCAAAGGTGAGGTCAGGCTCTATTTTCAGGAAGCGAAGATGCTTTGCTGCTCGGGGGCGAGTACGGGACTCACTCAGTGTTTGTCTCTCTGTAGTGAAACCTCCAAATAGGAAGATGTGATCCGATGATACGGGAGTGAAGGAGTGCCAAGACCGGCCCACTGGACCCTGCTGGGGAACAATCCTGAAGCAAGGCAGGAGGCAGTATAACCGATAGTAAGATAGGGCTCCTTCATATATAACATTAGATGCTGAATTGATATGACTGTGCCAATTATTCTCATTCACTCTCCGACACATAGATCGGAAAGCTTCCACAGTTTATAGAGAAACACCAGCGACACTCACAATTCATGCCACTCCCATGTGTCCAGGTCAATGTAGTACAGGTCGTTCAGTCGGAAGTTCTGTGAGACAAAGAAATAGTAGAGAGGAATAAGGACAAAAGCTCTTCTATTTTTGAAATCCCACAACCCCAAGGTTCTCCACACCTACTTTGTATCGTCCCCCGAACACGTAGCCTCTGTTGCCAACTGTGGCACAAGCATGAGCTGCTCTGGGTGACGGGGATTCTCCCTGCATCGCATAACAAAAACAGAATTCACTTTTCTTTTCTTTTTTTTTTTTTTTAAATGTTCTTCAGTACAGTTTTAGCATTACCCCAAACGAAGGTTTGATTATTTCTGAAAAACACATGGATGAAGGCAGAATAATGACAAAGCAACTGAGTAACAGGAGGACTGTTATTCGCTGCTGTGCAGTGCGGTCGCATCGTGTGCTTGTTTACCGTGGTGATGGGCTGGCTCCATGTTGATGTCTCTAGGTCTAGGATGTGAATGTGGTTGTTCCAGCCTCGGCCGGGGCTGTCCCACTGCAACAGCAAAATAAAACAGGAACAAAACATGATTTTTTGCTCCCCAAACTATAATCATTGTGCAAAAAATAATGAAGTTATAGAGACCACAAATGAAGATGATTCGTCATATTCAAAGTTCCCTCGATGAGAACCCTGCGCCGCATAGCCATAGCCTCCAAAGAATATTAATCTGAGGGCACGTAATAGACAAACTCACTTAATATTTCCCATAAAAACACACATTTGACTGTGAGAATTATTCTAAATAACATTAAACAATGGAAAACTGTCAACAATAGCCCAAATAGCCAATAAAAGTCAAGTGGAGAAAGCCTATTTAGGAATCAAAAACAGCCAGATGAAATCCTCAGGTACACTGAGGACAATGGTTTGTATAGTTCAAGGCAATTATGTACTCAGGAAGTCATTACTTAGCGTCAAAATCCAGTAAAACAAACACTCATCCTCTCACCTGTTCTTGTGAATCCAGCACCCGAGCTTGTCCTTACATGTTGGAGGAAGTCCTTTAAGATCCCTCATTTCCTCCCAAACAAGGCTGGGAGCTCGCAGAGGCAGACGGTAGATCTATTCACAACAGTCCAGCGTAAATAAGCTCGAAAAGATGATCAACACTGATGTGTGCATGCACGGTGAGATCGTTTGGAAGTTTCAGGAGACAGTAAAAGAAAATGGCTTTGCAAACGAATCGTACCCTGTCTGTGTTTCCTCTGGCGTGATGACCTCCGAAAAGATAGAGCACACCATCAACACACACCCCGCAGCTGCCTGACATCGACGTGTGCAGGTTTCCTATGGCTACATGCTTTGTCCTGCGAAGAGTAAGAACAATGCGTGTCTTCCTTGCATCGAAGTGACTAGACAATAGACAATCAATTGCTGATCTGTTGACAGTGCATTAGTTCTTACCACACTCCTGACTCCATGTTGTATGTCCAGACCTCATTCCTTGGCAGATACAGGTCAAAGAATCCATGGGTTTGAGCATTCTTACACAGAAAGAATAGGTATAAATCAGACATCTACGAGTGGGGAAGTACACAAATGTCACAACAGAAGCAGTTTAAAGACAAACCTTGTATCCACCCCACACATACATGATGTTTCTGTCCACCACTGCTATGTGTCCACTGCGCTCAGCCGGAGAGTCCAACTCATATGTTTCAGATGCTTCAGTGTCCAGTGGCTGCTCATCTTCCACTTCCTCCTCTTCTTCCTCCTCTTCTTCTTCCTCATCCATCTCGTTATTCACCATCCAGACGAACAATCTATCATCCTCATCCCTGTCGGAGTCGTTGTCATCCTCTCTGGCCGGCAGATCTCCCACGACTTCCTCCATCTCTGCCATCCTCTCCGCCATGTCGCTCCCTCCTGTTTACCTATCAGGACCAAGCAGTGAGACAGAGTGAAATCATCATCAGCGACAACTGAGGGGATTATTCATTTAACTCATTAGGGTCCCCAATAACCCCGAAATAGGCCAACACAAAGTGACCCACATCGCAAACACTAGATGTGGGGATTTCGTTTTCACCTACTTATGAGAAAATAGGACAAAAACAACAACGACAGGTTCGACCCGTGTAAAGACCTGGACTTCTAGCAAACACTTACAACTAGCTTTTTAGCCGCTAAGTAAAACTGAGCCATAGAAGCAATGTAGCGCAGTCTGGTATCATGATTACTCTTGACCTACTTTGCTAGATTAACTATTTAGGTTACACTGTCTGGGGATAGCTTTTAGCATAGCCTCAACAACAGGAAGAATGTAAACTAAATACAGAGAACAAGCAACGTGTTTTGTTATAAGAGAACACGTTCGATGTTGACAAGGCTAGCGAGCGTACAGTAGCTTATCTGTTGTTAGCATCGTAATGTTAGTAAACAAAACAAAAGACGAATATTCAGCAATTTGGGGCAAAATGCCGCTCTAAAGTAATATCTTCAGCTTTGATATTGAGCCAAGTCGTTGTTTTACTGCGTGTATAAAATGCATGCGTGCGTTGCATCGTTTTACCTCCACAAATGTTTGTTTATCTTGCAAATTTCAAACGTTGTCCGCCATGTAGGTGAGGGCATCACACGCATTCTGGAGATACTACCGGAAGTCGTGGATTCATCCGCTCCGCCATCTTGGTAAGGTCAAGCGAACGTCTATAAAAAAACAACAACGATTTATTAAAAAAGAATATTATAAGCATGCATTATAGTGTTGCCTAGGTTTTATTGTTTCATGATATATTTCAATTTGGCCACAATTGTGACATGATGAATACTGATTTTTAGCCACTTTTCATTTATGTGCAAAATTGATGCACTATTTTTGCTCAACATCAGTATATCTATTGCTTTATATTTTTAAGAAAGTATATGAACAGATAATTCAAGGAATCCTCATTTAGTGACGATAGAACACAGAGCCATGATTGTCGTCATCGCATCATGATTTCAGCGGAGCCGGAAGTGAATTTTCGATTAATTGGAGTTGTTCAAGGCATATTATTGAGTCATCCTGAGTTTCCCTGAACGCTCGGATGAGCGGGTCCCTTTAAATGCTGTCGCTACAAGGAATTGTGGGCCAGCATGATCTGGTCTCCTTTGCTAAAGGATGCATCAGTGTTTCCTAGGCTAAAAGAGGTTCTAAAGGAAGCATTGAAGCCTCCTTTCCTTAACTAATTGAGAATTCGGACATTCCTTATCATGGCCGCCACTTAAACACTTCCGGGGTGAAGGAAAAGTGGATAGGAAAGGAGTCAGGAGGGACTAGTATTTGGATGTACCCCTCACTCTCTGAGTTCTCTGCTGACTTTCTACTCGCCCTCCTGCACGGTAACGTAAACACACTTTTAAACCATTGCTCCTGAAAACCACTCATATTTGAATCTTGTAGATATTTACCTTGAAACACCCTCCGTCCTTCTCCGCTGTGACCCTTGTTGCCAGGTCTGGAGAGTTGGTCGCAGAGATGCAGGTGCAGAGAGTCGTTCTTAACTCACGGCCAGGTAAACCGTAAATTAAGCGTCTTTTTTTTTACTATTCTTATTATCAAAGTAATCCCGATTGTCACGCGTCGTTTACTGCTACATTACTTTACACCGGCTGCTAATTATAACACGCATGTGTCGTTTGCATGCAGGTAATAATGGGTCGCCAGATCCTGAAAATTTCCGCCTTGAAGAAGTGACCGTATCACCGGTCTTGGAGGACGGAGAGGTCCTTGTTCGGACGCTTTACCTTTCAGTGGATCCTTACATGGTACTGATTCTGTCACACTGGAAATTGGAACCGAACCCGCAGAGAAAACCAATGTGTGCACAGGGAGGACATACAGATATTGTGCAGAACCCTGAAGTTTGAACTTGGGTTCTTCTCACCAATGACTCGTTTTCAGAATCAACAAGAAGATATTTTTCAGATGTAGCTGGACGTGCAAAATGCCAGACTTCTTATTCAATAGATAACCTCTTCTCCAAGGCCAAGCCTCCCTCTCATGTCTGGTTAACATATTTCATATTATTTGTGTCTTTTCGAACAAAGGAATCCGCTGTTTTATGTGCAAGTCTTGTTTCCATGTAGACTCAAATCATACATTAATGAAACAGTGGCACAAAGGTGAAACAATTGATTAAAAACAACACAACAAAAGACATGGATTTGATGGAGGATAAATAAATCATAGTTGATCACTCATACATGTTCCCCTTGTGTGCATGATGTGTGTGTGTGTGTGTGTTTCCTCTTGCAATCTAAAGTCATGCTGATTATCTCTCTGTTTGCCCTGTGATTCACTGTTGACCTGCAAATATTATTGTCAGATGTATCAAGAAGATCGTTGATTTCATTAACGAGTGAGTAAAGGAGGCATATATTTACTTTATCTTTATGTATTTAATCATACATGTATTCACATTGTTTGAAAGCCACTAGAGTTGAACAAATATTAAAGTACAGATGGCTGAAGGCTAAATGTTCCTGTCTTATGACTGCCCACCTCTACTCATCTCAGGTATGTTTTCCTTTTTTTTTTTTTTAAATCAGCGGTGCCGAATGAACGAGCACACCGGTGCAGAGTATCTGACTCCGTGGCAGCTGTCGGAGTGTGTGGATGGAGGGGGAGTCGGTGTGGTCCAGTCCAGCCGCTGCAGCACCGCAGTGGAAGGAGATGTGGTCACATCTTTCAACTGGCCTTGGCAGACGCAGGCCGTCATGACAGGAAGTGGCTTACAGAAGGTGTGTTCGCATTTGGACATAGAAACTATCCTGATTTATACTTTCTTTTGGGGAAACAAAATGAAGTTTTATAGGAACAAAAGTGTGTAAATATAAAGGTTTTCCATTCCCTCTTTGTACTTGACGCGTTTGTCTCCTGCAGGTGGACCCACAGCTGGTTGATGGTCAACTGTCTTATTACTTGGGTGCAGTTGGCATAACGGGCCTCACTGCACTGCTGGGCGTCAGAGAGAAGGGTCATGTGACCAAAGGGGCCAATCAGACGATGGTGGTAAGCGGCGCAGCCGGGGCGTGTGGCTCCATGGCCGGACAGGTAACTTAAAGCCAGCGACACACATCTACTCCAACCACAATTCGGCTCCTCAGAGGATTTTAATGCAGTGTAGCTCGAGGCAGGACGGAGACACAAGCAACTGTGACATTTAAAGCTGATTTCTTTCTCCCAGATCGGCCGGTTGGACGGGTGTGTGAAGGTGGTTGGACTCTGTGGTTCTGGTGAGAAGTGTAAAGCTTTGGTCAAAGAGCTGGGCTTCTCTGCAGCCATCAACTATCGCCAGGAAGACGTCCCAGCTCGGCTGAAGGAGAGCTGTCCCGATGGCATCGACGTTTACTTTGACAATGTGGGAGGTGTTATTAGTGACACCGTCATCGCACAGGTACTGCATCTTTGTTTTCTGTTTTGTTTTTGTTTTTTGTTCACCTTTGGCTGGAATATCGATCATGAAGGGATTTTGGAGCTCATCAACCTCCACCCTCCTCCTCATCGTCTAGATGAACAACAACAGCCACGTGATCCTCTGTGGGCAAATCTCCCAGTACAATAAGGACGTACCGTATCCTCCGCCGCTGAGCGAGGAAACGCAGGAAATCCTGCGCAGTAGGAACATCACCCGGGAGCGATTTATGGTGCTCAACTACATGAGCAAAGCCGACGCCGCCCTCTGCGAGCTCGGCCAGTGGGTCAGATCAGCTCAAGTCAAGGTAGGCCAGGGAAGAAGGTCGCATGGGGGAACGTTTTGCTGTTTTGCATTATTTCCATGTCATTTTGCTTCAACTCTGCAGGTCCTGGAAACTGTGGTGAATGGTATCGAAAACATGGGAGGTATGTGAGTATTTATTAGAGGGATTTTTATGTTGTTTCTTCTTGTGGCCAGGAGTACAAACCTCTTCTTCCTTTTCTTGCAGTTGCATTTTGCTCTATGATGAAAGGCGGAAACATCGGCAAGCAAATTATAAAGATATCATAATGAAGATATATGAGCATCGTTATCAGAGACTGTGCCGTCACCACACGCCTTTTGAAAGCTCATTAATACTCACTAATCAAACACATTGAAGTGATCATAACAATAACCTGTGACTGTAAAACATGTCAAAAGGTGCTTTATTGCAAGGTAGCTTTTGAGTTGCATAGTAAAGTATAATTGTATTGGACAATACTGCATCGGGCCTCTTGACATTGACCTGGAATGAATTACCTCGTTAACTCTAAATGATAAAAATATAGATATTTTCTTGTACTTGAGTTGCAAATTAAAAAAAAAAAAAAGCTTTTTTGTCTGGTTTTGTTAGAACTAATGGCTTTAATCATCTCATCACACCCCAAGACATTAATTAACCCCAAATGCATGTTTCTGGACTGTGGTTGAGAACCAGAGTCCAAAAAGTTCGTTTAATGTATTCATGTACGGTCTCTCTTCTATAGTTCAATTTAGAGTCAAGTAGCTTCAGATGCATGTTTTTGGAAGGAAGGAAGGAAACGGGGGAGCACCCAGTGAAAACATGCAAACTCCACACAGAAAGGCCAAATTATGTTTTTTTTTTTTTTTACTTAAACTTAATAGCGCATGTAATTAATATTCAGAAATCAAGCATAATTGAAGATGTGAGGAACAACAGTGGCTAAATGACTAAATATGTGCACATAAGTGACATATTGAAAAGAAAAACAAGGTTTTAATAGTTTTCTGGCGCTAATGAAAGCGTAAAACTTTGACTTTTAGTTGTAATTTAATCAATTAGTAATTTTTGATGCTGCACAGGTGCATCTCAAAAGAAATAGAATATCATTGAAAAGTTGTCGCAGAGCAGTAAGAAAACTCTTTGTTCAATCGGGGAAGCTTTCTCTCTGTTTGTGCTTCTTGTACTGGAAAGTCAAATCTAATGGGAATGTTGCTTGGTCTCAGCGCCTCATTTAAATTGCCTTAAATATGCCAACTCATAAAAAGTTATTCATTTTTAGACTTTCATTATTTGTGATACCCTGTGTATCTATGCTTATCAAGTGACGAACAACAGACACGATCAAAGTTACTGTAATGAACATTTTTATTCCACAGCACTATAAACCATTATTAAAATAAAAATAGTGGTTGGCTCCGATTTCAGTTGTCCCCAAAGAAAAAAAAAAAAAAATATGTGGCAGGTGTAAAATCATCCTGAACATCACTTGCAGTGTTTTCTTTCTGCTTGACGCACATCAGCCTTTTTGTTTGTGAACAATCGTAGTGTGCAGTACAGAGTGATTACATCCAGATTTATAGCTAATTAGTGCCATTAAAATGTCAAACCTGCCTTGAGAGACAGTATTTGGGTGCTTTTGTGACTAAAGGGAATTAAAAAAAACACAAAAAACAAACAAACTCATGCATAAATTTGAGGTGGAAGTGAAATCCAGCAGTCGTCTCTCATTATAATACAAATAGAGTGGTACTGCCTCCTTGTGGACAGATTAGAGTTGATGAGATCTGTTGAGCGTTGGAGAAAAACAAAAGTCCATAAATTGCAAATTTGTGGAATTACACACTTGGTCGTGCTTCTGTACAAATGAAGACTTATCTATGCAGCGAGTGGAACAAAAAAAA
This sequence comes from Lipophrys pholis, assembly GCF_963383615.2. Taxonomy (NCBI): domain Eukaryota; kingdom Metazoa; phylum Chordata; class Actinopteri; order Blenniiformes; family Blenniidae; genus Lipophrys; species Lipophrys pholis. Next base: position 10,891,222 of record NC_137633.1, read on the forward strand.
AAAAAAAAAAAGTTATTAAGCCACTACCGGCAAGAGTGCACATAATTAAATTTTCCTCCGTGTCCTGGAGCTGTTCTAATATTAAACCACTTGTCTTATTGCAGCTCGGAGCAATTATTCTGCACTCATGCTGGGCGTGTGTCACAGAAATACTGGGATCTCACTGTAATGGAAAATTCCTCCCGTTTCAAACCGCTGCTGTGTTTGTGTATCGTTTCACTTCAGTTCTCGTGGAATCCGGGGCTACTGCTGCTCCCGCTGAGTAGAAAGGACCGAGTTACAGTGCAAAAATACGATTTACAGCTTTCACAGCTTCACAGGAATTAAAGAAAAAAAAAGAAAAAATTAACCCGATCTGAACCAAACGTACAAAACATGTCAGCACACACAGATCTGGTGGATTGACTTCCTACATGGGGGAATGCTCCAATACAGGGGTGTCAAACGCCGTTCAGGCCTTATCCAGCCTCATTTGAGCTCAATAGTAAAAACAGGTCAAACATAATCATTAAGTGCGATTCTTCAGTTTTCAAGGTGCATAATTTCATGAATTCATTCTACTTATTGTCACTGCTGCATCTTGCTTGCGTACGTTTAAGTGTTGGGTCCCCCCGGAGAAATTACAAATAACTTTCTATTAATATTTATCTTGTAATTTCTGCCTTAAACATCATTGCGGATTTAACTCTTTGGCCCACATGGCCGTGTGTTTTGACACCCCCGCTCCAACACCTTCCTAACCACACTCGCCTCAAGAGGTGAAAAATATCCACTGGCTGTACAGATTTAGAACACGAGGAGGAAATGTAAATCACGTAATACAATCTGAATGAATAATAATTTAAAAAAATAACAGCATAGTACTGGCTCATCTCATTTCACCACAGCGATAAAACATTCAGTTTGTTAAGTTGTTTTTTTTTGTGTGTTTTCTTTTTTGCCACTACACATCTGGACTGGGTTTTAGTTCACTGAGCTACTATGGAGTATAAAAAAAAAAAAAAACATTGTCCTGAATCCCTAGTGGTACCAGCCTTTTGTTCAAGTGCTCACATTCCTGAGAAACGAACAGCTGCGTTCTGACGTCGCGTTTGGAGGAGCGTGGGAAGTCGAGCCGGCTTCTTCGTGTTTCGGGGGGGGGGGGGACTGGAATCGAAGGGTTTTGATATGAATACTCCAATGTGAATATCGAGTGGCAGTCGATCGCAGTGGGGTCGGTTTGATTTAAAGACACTTTCAGCCACGGGCGAGATCTGGGATTGGTCCAGACCGTCTCGTCGCGGCCCGTTACGTCTCAGGACGCCGGGAAAAGCTTGTACAGCGTAAAAATAGTGGCGTAGCCCCTTTTGCGTGCATGATTTGCGTGTGCGGGGAAGGTAAACAAGACGAGTGAATTTGGCACTTCCAGCCCTCATTAGTAAATGAAAGTGGTTTTCAGAGGGAAGAATAAAAAGGTGGGATCTTTCTTATTCGTCCTTTGGCAGTGGGTGAAGTGGAGTTTGGCCAAGGCGACACTTTCAAAAAGTGCTAAATCTCGAGTAAATGAGTCGGCTCGAACCAAAGCTCTCTCGTACGATATGCCGTGGGCTGCAGCATACGCTGGGAGTAATCGTCCTCGCGGAGCTCAGATCAGCTGTTTTTGCCCTTCGTGTATCCAAGGTGGTCTCGTTTTCTTTACACTGTACACATTGCTATGAATATGGCCAGAGATGTGCTCACCGGTGCTTTACAATAACATGCATATCAAGTAAACAATACTACCATGAAACAGAGTGAATGATGGCCGGTGAAGTGGCTTTGGAAAACGGAGGGGTGTCGGGGTGGGGGTGGATCGAGACAGCAAAATATATCTGTGGAGGGGAGGGGAGGGGAGGGGAGGGGGGTCAAGGTGTTACAGTGCAATTACTGTCAAGAGGGAGCCACACTCTTGCTGTTGTCACGGAGGAGAGGGGCGGGGCCAGTCCAGGCGCGATACACCAATAGGAGGCTGAGCCCCAGCGCCCACGTGCGGACAGGAGACAGGAAAAAGGCCACGGGGCCGTAGGTCTCCAGGAGAAAGTAGCAGGAGTGCACCTGCCAGGTGAGCAGCAGCAGCATGAAAAGGTGAACGGCCAGAGTCCGCCAGCGGCAGCCCGGCCGCAGGAAGTGGGATCGGAAGGTGTTGCCGCGACAGCGGTGGTGGAGGCTCCAGCAGAGGTAAGAGGTGAGCGGCATGTTGAAGAAGAGCATCTGACAGAGAGGAAGTCAGTCGAGGTATTTTCATTCGTGCACTTTTCAGGCTTAAACTCAGTTTATTTCACTGAGAAATTATATAAAATTGTGCAACAAAAAAAAAAAAGTCACCTAAATAAATAATACCCATGTTTTTGTAGGATCTTCAAATTAAATTCATTACAAGGCTGGTCTGTCATCAATAAAAGGAGTTTGTGAAGATCAGGCTGTAAATGAAGGCGCAGCACATCGTCCACCCTGACGTGTCGTCACTTTTAGACTTACTGTGTCTGACTTACAGCAGCTTATCTCGTTTAACAGAAATGGAACCAATAAACATTTATAGGGGATTTTTAGTTTTGATTACCTTCTACCTGAGATATCTGCCCTAATATTCCAGCACATGCCTAATTCTGCATATCGAGTACCTGGTGGTGACATAATGTTGGTTTTTACACAGAAAGAGCTAAACAAAAAAAAGCCATATGCGGCTCATGCAGCAAAAATATAACAAAATTTAGTTTTCTTACTTGAACGACTCCCACCACGTAAGTGAGGCTGCCCTCTAGGAAATGACCATCGACGAAAACCCCGAAGGCGAAGCAGGCGCCGCTGTGGCCGTCGATCAGCTCTCCTATGAACCACGGGCCTGTGGGAAAACATTAAACACCAATCAGACTTCATGTAGAGTTAGTCAGAGAGCTTCATGGGGGATCAAACACATGAAAACTGAGGGACAAAGACCAGAAAAATACAAAACATTATGTATTGTAAGAGCAAGAAGAAACTTATGATCGAATGGTTGAATTAAAAGATCTCAAAGATGTGAAGTGGCTAAAGATGTAAATGAAATAATATAGAGTGAAAAAGATAGGCAAGATTAATTATGAACATATAAATGATTAACATTAACTTTGCAAGATTCTTGAATAAAATCGTTTGTGTAAAAAAAAAAACTAAAACAAAACTTGCATCCAGCTCCCCTTACAAACATATATACGATAGATATTGTTTAGATTTGTAGTTGGAGCAACATTCTAAATAAAAACTCCAGAGAGGTTTAATGTATGAATTAACTGAAGCTGTTTACTCACCTAAGGCTGTACACAGGTTGAACAGCAGCAGAGAGTAGTAGACAGAATCCATCTTACTGACCAGATGGAGCGACATACGCGCTTGAGAGAACAATCCTGCAGATATTTAGGAGAAACATATATATTTATATAAAGCCAGTAATCATTCTAAAATGAATAAACACCAAGCCCTCTTGTGAATATGGTAATAGACCAACATGTACATGAGAACGCAGACTGGCGGATTTTTGATCTGTGACCGCTAACCTCTGCCTGCAGGAATGCTGAGGAACCTGAAGGCCAGGAGCACGCCGACGTTCAGCAGCATCATGAACACGAAGGCCACTCGGCCCAGGATGTAGTGGTCCGTGAGGAGGATGAAGGACTGCACGAAGCCGAAGCTGGGAGTCACGTTGTCCTCCAGGGTAAAGTGCTGCTCCCGTACGGACGACCGGCCCGCCGAGTCCTGGTGCGCGCAGTGAAGAGGGCGGCAGGTTTAACGCTGGAAATTCGCTCAGAACATGCACCGCGACTTGCGGGCGGAGTTTCCTTCGCTAAAGATTTCATACGCTCATTCATAATTCAGCTCCAGAAAACAAAACCCTTCCAAATGTTAATCAAGGCTCATGAAATATTTAGGAAGTCTGACAACAGGTCCGACTGAGAGCGGAAGATGAACGAGCGCGGCACCGACCTCCACTTTCACTCTGATGGTGTGCAGTCCGGTGAGGTAAAGCGATGGATCCCACAGCAGCACGTAGAGGGGGCCTCCGGCGGCGTGGCCTTTCCCCAGGGGCTCCCCGTCAACACTGACGTGCACCGCGGTGATCGGGGCCTCCGAGAAGGCCAGGATCCTTCACAGAGGTAAAGACCTTTTCATTCAGCGCACTCATGCTCAGACAATTACAACTGAACCGTCTCATCGATGAGGTTTACGACCTCGGCTGTTTAATAAAATGTTTAAAGTGCAACGTGTGAACGAATCCAGGATGTTTACGCTCGATTCTAAAATTTAAATGTTACTTTTTAAGCGCGTGAAGCACGAGTACAAATCAAATGCTTGCGACCACTAACAGATCCGGATGTGTACTAAAAACATGGTAAAGTAAGGTCACACCAACATAGAAATTGTAATAAAACCAGAAACCAAACAAAGCACAATTCTATTTTATCCAACACACACTGGTGCAGAGGACTATAAAACAATCTGGGTGGAGGGGCCGTCACACAAGCCAGCAGCTGTAAAATGCTGCACAGTGAGCCGGCGACAATGGTTTTGAACCAAAGAGCCGCCACCGATCGAACGGAACACGCACCTGATGTGCGTCGATTTTCGTATCCGGCCCAGCGGCTCCGCCCCGGGGTGCAGGTACTGCGCATCCTTGGGGTTTGTGATGACCACGGCGGGCCACTGCTCAAACTTCAGGTCAGAGAAACTCAGCAGGTCGTGGTCGAAGGCCAGAACCCTGTACCTGGAGAGAAGAGGCGAAAAGACGGGACTCGGCAACAAGCGAGAGAAGCAGGGAAGCGGGTGGCGATACGGTACAGGACAATAAAGTCAACTCCATGTGCCATCTTGCTCACCTGCGGTTGTCCATCCAGTCGCCGAGCTCCAGCTCCAGGGTGCCCTGCGGGTGTCGGCTGTGGAGGACGGGCATCAGGCCGCCCAGCGTGTGCAGGTGTCCACACAGGTAGGCAACGGCAGATCTGAATGCAGAGGTGGCGATAGAACTCGCACGCTTTACTTTTAGTATAGGTGCAGATAATTGTGTCAAAAATACTGCAGCGAAGGTAAAATGACTGAGAAAACTCTTTTACGATAGTAAATGTAACAAAGTAAAACATTATTTATTACTGAGAGGGCGTGGATTTGTGTACATCTACATGTATGCATGCATGTTTATATATTTGTAATAGTATGTGTCTCACTTTGATTCAATTTATCCTCAATAACAGAACAGAACTCAACATAGTTTTGACTCAAATCAAAAAATAAATCAGACCTAAATATAGTTTTAAAACCATTATGAATATGATATAAAACTTTACACCATTATCTGTGGCGTTCAGAACCTTGAGATGGTAAGGATGATCGTTTGCTGGTATTTCTGCCCAAATGTAGAGTAAAAGTTACAAATATTGTCTAAAAAAAAAAAAAAGGCGATTCCAGCTAAATGTACTTCCCTCCCCGACAACAATGGAGCTAAACTGTCATCATATCTGATCCGATTGTGAATATTTCCAACACAGACTTAATTTGAACAATATAAAGACGTGAACTTCACATCCAGTTTGTAAAAAGCGTTTTGCCCGTCCGTTACCTCATCATGTCCCGTACTCCTGGAGAAGGAGAGACGACGGTGGAGGTGGTGTAGTGGCCGAACCAGATCGACTGGTTGCTTTTCAAACTCTCAGTCCTGAACGTGTCCAGCAAGTCCATCTGAGTCTGTCGCACAGAGAAAAACCCAACAGTCATGCTCCCCGACAGGGTATCGAGCCGTTTCTTCATATTCAGAAAATGATTGTGATCTTTCATTTCCTTTTGGAAAGAAAAAGCAGATTTTATCTTCAAATGTGTATGCGTCGATGCTGTTATATGTTGTTGCACTCTGTGTTTATATGTCATTTATATATATTAAATGTTGCCTTTTTTTGTGGGGGGTTAGCACATTTCATATAATTTAATGTCTCAAAATCAACTAACATTCATGAAGTGAAAACAGCATCCGAGTGTGGTTCAACCTGCATCAGGCTGCTCACGAGAGGGTTAAATCTGGCAAGTGTAATTCCATAAGACCAACTGCTGTTCTTCATTTGTCCACTTGGGGTCGCTCCTTTTCAGTAAGAGGCAGTCATAAAGCAACACCGAGAACCCGAAGTGAACAGCAGGTGGCAGCGATGTTCGGAGCCGAGCGGTCAGTGCCGCCGCAGGAACAACTAGCTATCTCCCCGCCAGCAGATTAAAATCCTCTTTAAAGCCAAACCGTGAGGGAATTTATGTTTTGTTAAGCGATAATTCAGATCATTTCAGGTTGTTCCGAGTTTTTTTTTTTTTTTTTTTTTAATGAACTAAATTCAAGCATTTATTTTGGCACCAAAATGAATGACAACCACTGCGGTAAATATGTTTACAATATGCAAACTGAGGGGTGACAGATTTTGCACCCGTTGCTGAAAATGGGAAGGAACAAGTTTACCTGGTTAAGAATACCGAAAAAATTGTATGGTCTCTTTGGTCCTGGAGTCAGAGTGGCGTCCACACACACAAAGGAGTAGCTGCCGAAGGGAGTTTTGTGAACGTAGTGGAAAGAGCCCACTTTTTGATTGGCGGAGTATTTCCTGGAGGGAGAATGAGGGAAAAGTCAACAAACAGTGCGGTCATTCGTTTCAGAGGCCAACGGGCCTGAGATGATTTATTGACTTTTCAATAGACAAATTAGCCTCACGTAGGAGACAGACTTTGTCCCCCAGAGGACGAACGCAACATTAAAAGTATTCGAGAGATGAAAGAGACCAATCAACATTTCCGACGCAGCGACGTCGCCTGAAACCGCAACGCGTGTCACAAGATGACAGAGTCAGTCTGTTCATGTCGGCTCTGCGTCTATTCTCGTCTTCAGCAAGCTCAGACAGCTTGGATTGTTGTCAATAACCAAGTCTGCCACTTCTCATGTTTCAGGGGGCGTCCGTGGCACTGCGCACTGATCGCCTTCATGACATTTGCTGCTGGAGGACATGCAGTAGATGAATATCCGTCATTTATCACCATAACAACCATAATCACACTGACCTGTAATAATTGTTGACGCTGTCCAATGACATGATGTTGAACGCATCTGTCAGAGAGAAGAATAAATGTAGTTCAGGTCAAGGTGGGCCACGTACAAAGAAGTGGAATTAATATTTAAAAGAATAAAGACTTTCCCACATTACAGGAAGATATTGAACAGAACCTATTGTTACAAGTGAGGGGGACACACATCAACAGCCGAGATCGATAAAAGCACGACGACTGAGCGAGAACCTGCAGATCCAATAACTGGCCTTCCTTTTTTGACAGCCATAATGTAAGAGGATCTGATTTCATATCCAGCGGTCTGGGATCTAATAACGGAGGAGGAGGAGGAGGAGCGGTGGGACGCTTAATGGCGCCACAGATTCTGTGTAAAGTCTTAATAGTGCCCTCAATACAATGGGATGTTTCAATCGATTCCGAGGGAGAACATTAACATAATCACCATGATTTCCCCGGATGTCGATCCACCTGGTTCGCTCCATCACGCGCGACCTCTTTAGGATGTTGTGGTATGCCTGCCACTCCACCTCGTGCTGGAGAGAACCCACTTTACTCTCCGTTTTTGCATCTGTCAGATCCCCTGTGGCGCGGGAAAATGTGACACATCAGAGAGAAGTTCCCTTTTTCTTTTTTCTTTTTGTGAGACTGCATACACTGTACATGAGCCACACCCAAACGCCTTCGTTACAGCATAATAAGTGCTTTTCCCGATCAGTTAGGAATGTGATTGATGTACCTGTTGCGAGCACCAGAGCTGGTTGGATCGCTTCGATGGTGTCGGTGCAGAACTTCTCAAAGTCAGGAATTCTTCTTGGGTCATGAAATCGACTTATGTGGATGTCGGATACCTTGATGCACGCAGGAAGACAAAACGCAGGAGCGACAGAAAAAGCTGGTGTCACACTTACAGTAAATGTGTCATACTACTTTTTTTTTTTTTTTTATCTAAGCAGAAAAGCAAGAGGTCAAAGTCTGACTACAAGCGGCTGTGTTGCTGGGCCACCTTTTCACCTCACATTGACACACTTCTGTAATCACTGACCTCTTGCAGCCAATCATTCAGAGGGAGATCGGTGGGTGAAACCACTCAGATTATCCAGAAAGCTAAAAATGAACATTGTGTCCATGTTGGATTGTATGACAGTGCTTTTAATTTGACAGCGTCGTCGTGATTTTTGGCACAATTACCCCCAGGGATCGAACGAAAACCAGCGAGTAAGCGAGAGAATGAAAGCCCACCTGTATAAACCAGAATATATTGTTCAACTCGCCGCCGGGAAAAGGTGGCGATGTCCCCCCGGAGTCCTCTCCATCGCCACGGACAGTCGGGTGCTGGACGCTCCGTTTCGGGTGCCAAGCCGTGTCATAGCTGTCCAGCACCCAGGAGGTGATGCACGCCAGGGCCAGTCCGAGGAGAACCAGCGCTCCAAACAGCCTCAGCATCCTCCTGTAGTGGCGAGAAAGGGGGGGGCTAGCTGCCGCCGTCTGTCCCGCACAGGAAGAAAAAAAAAGCCTAGCTACCGGTGGAGACAGCCGAGGGCTCGCAGCGCTCGAACATTGACTACAGCTACAATATGGAGCATTCAGCTACATGGCTACGAAGCGAAGACTCAGACCGTTTCTGTCGCTGCCATCGCGGCCGCAGGCGGTGCATTGAGGTGCGGGGTTCATTCACAGCTCGGTCCGATCGGCTGCCTTTCGGAGGTGGAGGAGGCGGAGGCGGAGGGGGAGGCGGCGGCGGAGGAGGAGGAGGCAGCTCGGGAGGTTAGCCAGCCGCTAGCCGCCAACCAGCTACCATCACAGACTGACCGGCTGGAAGTGGAAACGTCATCCTCGCAGGAAGAGAGCGCGTGTGGGGGACAGAGCTCCCACTCTGACGCGGTTTTTCTGAGCTCCGCGATCCTGCCGCACCTGTTACTGTCGCGAGAAAGTACGAGAATACCGAAAACAATACGACAGGTTTTCTGACCTCAGCTGGGAACTCGTAAACGAACTGGGAAAGTCCACGTTTCCCAAATGGGAGCGCTCACATGGCAACCCAAAAACAGTCTTGCCCAATAAAAATCCGAAGATAAGTGAACAAATATTGTAGTTATCACCCATGTAAGGCAAGACAAGACACAGTGCTTTACAAAGAAATTAAATAAATACACTCAAACAAACCAATTGATAATCTTAATTGTAAAATTAAACATAGAAGTAATAGTAAACTGAAACATAGTAATAGTAACATTGAAATATATATATATATCTTTTTTTTATTTTTTTATTTTATTATTATTATTTTTTTGCAGCCAGGTTTGGTCAACTTTAATTATGCAGAAGATCATAAATGTTGTATTGAGTGACTTCATATTAGCTTCTAGGAATTTTTTTTTTTTTTACAAAATCCTTACTAATTTCTTAGTAGGAATTGGGGAAATTTACCACTTGGTCACTAATCCAGCCATCCATCTTGTTATACTACTTTAGCCTATGCAGTGTCGCTTTATCAAGCCCAGATAATTAAAGGAGAATCTGAATTTCAGACAAAGTTTGTGCAAGAAAACTAAACCTTGCTCAGCGTTATTCAATCACTGAGAAATTGTGTTGAGCTCACTTTTTTCACTAACTGTTATCCTTCAGTTCATCGACAGGTGGCGATATATAACAGTCTCTTACACCAGACAGAGAGGAGCTGAACCCAACACTAAAAATCTCCAAACATCGCATTAAGAAAAGATAGCAAAATTCTGAATGCATTTGCAGAAAGCATTACATATTACGTATTCATAATTATAATCATTAATATTCACGTTGAAAGCAACAATCAGATCAAATATATAGATTTTTCTGACACTCCATATTATTGTTGACTCTTCCAAAAAAGGATAGGCAAAAGGAAATCCTCAATTAAAACAAAAATGAACTGTGATTACTGTTTAAATGTGTTGACTAACTTATAAACATTGAAATTAATCAAGATGAATATAAATAAATAATGTTTCATCCTCAAAAATGTCTGTTCATCCATCTACTATGTCACTGAGAAGCCACAAACTGCAATTCTTAAGGATGTTTATAACAACTTGGTAGTATAGCTCTTTGTTTCAAAAAGGTTGACAACCCCCTGATATAATGCATGCATTTCGGTTCAATAATCTTTGACCGTTAATTATTTCTATTCCAATTATCAAGCGTAATCCTTTTTAGAGCTTAATGACAGAAGCTGCATTCCAATTTTTTGAGGCCCTAACGATAATCACAAAAGCTCTGTCATGACCAGCTTCTACCAGATGCCTAAAGACAGAACACGTTTTGAACTTTCAATAAAATTTAATATAAAGTGTTTCTACACTGCCCGAACTGCAGTTTAAGTTGCATTTCTGAAATATAAACGCTAAAATTTAGAACTGCTGACTCTGTATTTTCTATTCAACAGTTTTCCATGTTTTAGCCATTTTATCATTTTATGCTGTTTTCCTTTATTTTGCCATTTTTGTGTTTTTCAGGTGTTTTTATTCTTTTATACTAATACCAGTCACCTTTTAGCCCTGTATTTGTTAATATTTACTATTACTTAGTTAACTCCATCCTGTCATATTGATATTTTATCTTCTATGCTTTTTTATTCTGTGTTCTTTCTACGTGGAGGTATGTCGGAAGAATTTCTCCTTGGTATTAACAAAGTATTCCCTTCTATTCTATTCTATTCTATTCTATTCTATTCTATTCTATTCCAGCTGTTCCATCAATTCACACATTCTCTGACTTTTTGGCGCCATCTAGTGGAGTTATTTATTAATTTAAAAATATCTCTTTCCCATCAAAATATCTAGAGAATTTGATCGTCATAAAAATGTGTTTTTGTGTTGAACAATCTATCCTCGTTTCATGTTCACACCAAGCATTTTTTCACAGTCTTCATCACTGGGAATATACGTCGTTTGTATTTTCGTACTGCGCATGCGCACCGTGGTAACTCCGATTTAAAGCTCTCCCCCAAGCGCCCCCCCCCCTCCTCCACTTTTTCCCTCGCGCTCCCGAGCTGTTGCGAGGGGCGATGGAATCGGGGGCGCGCGCGCAGGAAGGCTGATCATCATCACCGTCGTCGTCGGATAGGCGTCACGTCACGGATCCGCAGCGACCGACGGAGATGCTGAGGTGACAGGCAGAAGGAGAAAAGCGACGCTCCGGTTCGGACACATATCCACCAGCCGCTCCTTCCCTTTATCCACGAATCACCGACGCCGTCTCCTCCTATGGACGCTCCGCTCGCTATGGGACTCCGCTCCGTGTCGACGCCGCCGCCGCCTCCTCCTCACTCACGGGATTTTTCGTAACCACACCCGGCCGCTTCTTTGGATCAAGGGATTGGCAGCGAAGAGCCGAGGTAAGGATCCAGACGACTCCGCAGCGCCGCTCGCTCTCTCTCTCCCCCTTGTCTTGTAAAACACCACCCCCATGTTTTGTCCCCGTGCAGCTGCACGCGTTCAGCTCGCGATCCTGCATGTTGACACGGTTTGCAGTCTCGGAATAAGGAGACTTCATCCGATGAGCCTGCGTGGCCTGTGGACGGCCGATGTGCGTGGACGCGCCTGAGTAAATCTGCTGTGGCAACCAACTCGCTATGCAACAGCTCCCCACAGCAGAACCGGCGTCCTTCTATTGCAGGCAGGATGGTTGCGGTATAACATCATGCTTCGAAAATGTATTGGGATATTGCTGCAGCTGCCTTTCTGTGACAGCAAGGTTTTTTTAATTTAAATTCTGCTTTAACGCAACAGTGGCTCCTTATATAAAACACTGATCATTTAAAATTCTCAAACCAGGGTCCGGCTGGTAAGGTGAATGCTCTCATGTCCCGGTTTCCCCCTTTATGGGTTTTTTTCTCTCTCTCTCTCTCTCCATGCATGACATAAATTGCCTGAGAGCAAAGTGTATGGAGAGGCCTCCCTCCCTGTGTTGGCTCCTCTCCAGTTGTCAGATCAGACTCTGATTTCAGCCAGCAAGTCTCCCTGCCCTGCTCCCCGAACCAGGCCACTCTGGGATTAGACAGAAAATTGAGCAAACATTTCAAGATTTGTCTTCTTTTTTTTTTCCCTTGCTCATGCATCTCATGATGTGCAGCCTTTCAAAGCTGGTTTGTTATTGTGGGAATATTCAGTCTGAGAATTGGGTGTGAAGGAGGAGACCTCTGCCATGGGACCACTCATTGACATTTCATGATGCTTTGTGCAGCCCTCAACTTGCAAGCTTTCCAGCAAGACCAAAAGGGCAGAGGCGACATCAAGCTGCAGTCAGCAAATGAAAATCTCACTGCACCATCGTCGCCATGGTGACGCTGGGGTCAGGAGGCGTGATTCATGGATTAGACAACGGGAGCTTTGGCTGTCATAGATTGGTTTAATTTTTTTGGCCCCGAGTATACACATCCTGGGCTTTTGTTTTTTGTTTTTCTTCTTCATGGATAGTGACTCTTATGGAGGAGGAGGAGGAGGAGGAAGAGGACGAAGAGCAGATCTGTGCTTTACTGTGAGGTGTGAGATTAGTCACAGTGTGTGCCAACCTGGCTTGTGCATAGGTGTGTACGCTTGTGCAATATGTGTACGAGTTTGTGAATACAGTGTATTTAGGGCAGGTTATGTTTCATTGTCTTTGTGTTTGTGGGATTTAAAAAAAAAAAAAATCAAAGATATGTCCAGACTCCTGACCTCGGGGCACACTGGAGGTCAGCGATGGAAACATGTCCCATCGTCTGTCATCTTTTCAAGCTTGGTTTTTCCTCACATATCCTCTCTGATCTGCTTCCCTCAATGACATTTGAATCATTTGGTCCCTGGGTCATGTTTGACATCTCGCATGTCACTCGGAGCACGTCATTTACCCTGTCAGACACATTCCTGAAGCCAAACACTGGAACACGAGGTGACCTTGAAGTTCTGACACTGAGGTTATTTAATCACAATGTTTACACTCAGTTGCTCGTCCTTAAAGGTCTTTTTTTCTTTTTTTCTTTTTGTACAAAATGTTTCTCCGCTGGATTTTATTGCACGCTCCAAGATATTTGCTTTGTCACTGATTAGAATAAATGTATTTCTGTCCTACTCCAAGCAATGAAAACTGTACATTTAGATGTATTGCTTCGTGGAGCGTAGTGGGTACACTACATGTGTTTAGGAATAAGACCTGTCAAGAAGTATTACCCGGATTGCCATGACTTTTGCACTATTCCATCTTGTCTGGATCCCGATCGCGGGGGACCCAGGATCAAATCTGTGGCAGGAAGAGTATCCTGCATTAATACTAGCAAGTTGCTCTGGCTTGTTGTGCCGACCCCTGTAAAAGGGAGCAGCTGAATACTATATCGGACCCCCAGTAGACGAATTCTAATGACTTTCGTGTTTCTATTTATCATTCTTGGCACACCGCTGCCTGATTTTGTGTCTCCAACGGACATTTCTATACATTATGCATTACTTCAAATGGCCGTCACTCTCATATCAAAATATTTACATGTATGGCCACACACCTGAAATACGCAGGTACACAGAGAGCATCTATAAAGGCATGGTCCACCCTGGACAGGCCGTCAGTCCATCACAGGACAAACGTAGAGAGAAAGACACACACTCACATTAAAAAAAAATCTTGCAATATTTGAAAGTCACCAATTGGAGTAAAAATGCATGTTTTTGGACTGCAGGAGGAAATGTGAGTACATAGAGACAAGAAAATCCCCCAAGCTCAACCTGGACCCAAACCAGAGACCTTGTTGCTACGACGACAGAGTGCCGAACGCTGTTTAACATTCATAATCTCAAAACACACTTACCCATCGTGCTTGTATGCAAATTGTGGCTGGTAGGCAAAAGGCCCTGTCGCGCAATGTAAATTTAAATAACAAATACTTGGTGGATTTCTATAATATCTTTTCTCTTGCCAGTGTTTTTATGACGAAAAGAACTATTATGATGCTTCTTAAGATGTGCAAAAGCCATTTTAATAAGCAAGGGAGGGGGGGGAGGGGGTCTGAAAACATTTAGTTTTGATCAACTGTCTCAAAGTAAATCATCCAAAAATAAATGAATGTTGTGCATCTTCAGTCCACCATGCACATTTGATCAGAGCTGTATATATACTTACTGTTGCATAATAATAAAAAAGCCCCACGAGTCCAGTAAAGCAGGTAGTACTAACTTACAATAACTTTGTAGTAAAACAGTAGAGCTGGGAGTTGATTACAGTCAATAGAAGGAGACGTCTTCTCCAGAGGCTCCTCCTGGGAACTCGTCATTAGTATGTTGGATCAGTGCAGCTTCACCTTGGTCACCAAGCTCCCTCGCCCTCGCCCAGGGTCACGTTTCATGCTCATCGTTTCACCCTCCCACTTTGCCCTCGCTCATCTCTCAACCTCGCACAGGTGCATGACGGGATTGATTGCCTCCTCGACGTCGGGATCGTGGCCCGTAACCCAAACAGCGTTTTGACGGCTTCTTGCATAACCGAAGTTGCCTCGCGCGCCGCGCACTGGATGATGAATCAAAGGCGGGCTTCGCTGTGAGCGTTTGAAGGCAGACGAAAGGAAGTCAGCGGCGTGCAATTCCCCAGGGGGAAACGCTTATCTGTGACACGGATGTTGTATAATGCAGGAACGTAGACGCAGCTTTTCCAAGGGAAACACGGTTTGAACCTTGGAGGGATGTGTTTGTTTTTCCTGTGAAGGGAGATCGTACTACCAGGATTGTATCTGCAGCGATTCCAAACCAAGTCACCTTCTGTAAAGTTCTTATAAATCATTACATAATAGTTACAATACATATTCCTCCAGAAGGACGTTGGAAGTCATGAGTTCAGGTTTCTCTTGCAAGGCGATATCCTGAAACGCAACCGCATGCCTCATTTGCGCTTAAGTTATTTCACATAAGAGAAAACTATTAGGATGTCGATCCGTAACGATGCCGAAACCACTTACCTCAAATTAATATTTGTTTAGGTGTTACAGTAAAGTGACTATCTTCGGATGATTTTTCAGACGGGACAAACAATTTAAATGTCAATGTAAATAAAAAGTTAAGTTAAACGGATAACAAAGCACTGGGATTGAGATTAGATATAAGGGACGATTTGGAGACAGCAGCGGTGTCCTGATGGACAGGATTAAAACATGAACAGATCAGACGGATAAAAAAAGTTCAGAAGTTCAAAGATAAAGCGAGAGAGGACAGAACAAGATGGTTTGGACGTGTGCTGAGGAGAGATGGTGGAAATACCGGCGGCACGGTGTTGTCAGGTGGAGTCGTCAGGCAGGAGAAGATTCATGGAGATGTTTGGTTTAAAAGTGGAGGAGGAGAGATGAAGGCAGAGGACTTGCTGTGGTGGAAGGAGCTGTGAGACAAAAAGATTTACTTGATGGGAAGTGTGGCTTTCACAGCAGCCGTTCACTCCAAAACTAACTTTAATTTCTTAAAGATTGCCGAAAACTGCAGTTAATTTGTTCTGCTGAACAAGTACTTCCCCAATAAACGTGATTCTGATTATCCTGAGACTTTCTGAAATATTATTCTTGTTTCTATTAGCTTGTGACACATGTAGAAAATACTAGATGGAGCTGTAAGCATCAGACACATAAAGGAGGTGGAAAAGGACACCATTTGTAAAATGGGAGGAAGGAAAAGGAGAATAAATGTCAAAGTGCTGTTTAAACACGTGGCCTTTGTGAAAAGATTCATGAACTAATGTTATATAACGCAACATAATATTTCTAGATCATAAGATTATTGTGATGCATATTTATGTTGCAATAAAATGCATTCTTGTAGTTGAAAGCAATTAACCAGTGCATTTATACAAAACGTGGGATTACATGTTAATTTGATTTCAAAATAATCCCATCGGAATGCACATTATGTCAACCTTGCTACCAAACCAGAGCTGAATATTGAGTCACCTTAACTTTGAACTACCGACATTAAAACTTCTCCTTGTATCGGGGGCTGTACTCTTCATAACATGTCCTCCCTGGCTGTCAGGCAGAGATTAATGACCAAGGAAGAGTTATCCTTTGGACGAAGCCTCTTTGTAATTTAAGACATCAGACTTTTGCCTGTGAGACGGCGGGGAGAGTTTATCCAGAAGGACAGCTGCAGGCAGCAGGTGTGGCAGCTGCTGCGATGGTCGAGGACCAGAAAGCTCCGGCTATCGACGCCTCAACTTTATCTTTCAGCCGGGAGACTGTCATTGTTTGGCATGTAGCTTTTTTTTTTTTTTTTTACAAAACCCCTCACATTCGCCCGCTTCCTCGTCGATTTCCGCAGGGTTCCTCCTGATGCCTGGCCCAGTGTGAGGCTGCTGGTCGAGGGGGAAGCAGTGAGGACAGCATCCCTGATTCGCTGACGGGATGAGCGGGGGAGCAGAGCAAGCTGACATCCTGAGCGTGCTCTCACTGGTCAAAGAACGATGGAAAGTGGTAAGTCGTGTGTGTGTTTTTTTTGTTTTTTTTTAAATGAATTAATTTTTTTATAGCGCACAAAAGATGGTGTGTTCATCGCTCCATCGCTGTCCGCTCCGAGCTCAGCTGATGTTTCTACAAACAATCGCTCTTTGTTCACACAATGCTTTGCCCTGCCTCTGAGTTCCTGTGCGTGCCTTCAAGTCTCTCACCTCTGGCTTACTCACTTTGGGGGTTGCGTCTTTTTGTCCAGGTTGTGCCGCTGCAGCATAGGAGAGCCAAAAATAGCACGTATAGCTATTTGTGGCAGTGCAGTGTGCTATAGGCAGCAGCAGCAGTGTTCCCCAAGGGCTGGTGTCTCTCACTGCTGTGCCAGCCCGAGCGCCATGTGAGGTTTTTTTTTTTTTTTTTTTCCTAACTGGCAGGCTGGCACCACTTCCTGTCTTCCGAGGAGCAGAGTTGCATAAGCGCGCTGCAGCTAATCCCCACGACTTCAGCTCCGAGTGCGACACAAAACTCTGCGTGTGTGTGTGCGTGTGTGTGTTTGTGTGGAGGACACTGAAGGACACGTGGGAGCTTAAAGGAATTGAAAGCTCTCGTAGTGCCGAGAGGTGAGCGTGCAGAGGTAAAGCAGAAGTCGGAGCAGAGAGAGTGGAGCGAGTACAGGAGGGATGTTGGGAAAATCCGTCCTCTGAAGGAGAACAGGCTTCTTTAAATAGTTCTGTGTTATATATCAAAATACGTGACCTAATATAGTAGAAAACATCAAATACCAAATGTCACCAGTTTTGAGTTCTATTTGATAGTTGTTCTGTTTGGACACCATTTGGTTTATACTTCATTTACAACAATGCTTAACCTCAGCTGGCAAATTGGGATGCACTGTGAAAGAATATGACAAAGTAAAACGAACAGTCAAGAAAAATACTTTTGTGCTTTTACATTTTCACATTCATAAATATTGAGGGATTATGTGTGCTCACACTGTTATGAAAGATATGCACCATTTGGAGCTACACAAAGTTACATTGAATTTAATTATATAGCACTGAAAACCAGTTCCGGCAATCAGTGTATAGTGTTGGTCCATCTAAATGAAAACGGGTCTATTTGATTGTCCACACATCTTAAAGAGTAATTTGTGACAGTTTTATTTTTCTTGCTTGTGTGATTAATCTCAAATGTATATTAAAAAAACAGCATACAAACCTTTCAAGCATAATTTTCTTAACAGCACTGGACACAACACTGACCTGAGATAACGGTGATGCTGCCACGAAAGCTGGCTCAGTCTGTAAAATCCTGCAAAATCTAAAAGCTATAGGAGAATTTGTTCTTGTTTTTGACATTTCACAGTATTTTGCACCAAAATGTGTCATTATAATAGGCTTAAGTAAAAATAGGTAGTCGCTTTTTTGGTTTTGCAAAAATATAGACATTGTCGTCACCAATACTCTGCGCCACGACAAGGAGAAACTTTAAAGTTTCAAATTTAAAGGTTATTATGGCACTATTTTACTCATCCTGCCCACTCTAGATGAAATTGGGCTGTATGTGGCCCCTGAAGTAAAATGAGTTTGATACCCCTGGCTTATTGTGTTTAGTTGAGTGTGTGACTCGCGTGCAGCTCTCACAAACTGGCTCATCGTCACCGCTCTCCCTCCAGGTGAAGAAGATTGGGGGAGGCGGGTTCGGGGAGATCTACGAGGCGCTGGACCTGCTGACGCGGGTCAGCGTTGCTCTGAAGGTGGAGTCTGCCCAGCAGCCCAAACAGGTGCTGAAGATGGAGGTTGCCGTGCTGAAGAAGCTCCAGGGTGAGTCGAAATGGATTCACTGGATTTGGTTACGGGAACCGATCGATCCACTGTGACCCAGTGACCTATTGAGTCGCCCCGAATGCTGATATTGTTGTGTATCATTATCATCAGGCAGGACAAAATGTAATCCTAAATGAAAAACAACCAAAGAAGATTTTCCAGGGGTTTATCCAGGAAATGTCATGTTAGTAGAAAATGCAGGGGCAGCCTCCGTGCATCAATCGTGAAGTAGAAGGATCTTCCCCTCAGGGACCAGATATAGATCATCTAACTCAGGGTTTTGCACAATCTCTTCCGATTCTGCAATAGAAAAAAAACCCACTGTTGTTGTTGCTGTTGAATTTGACATCTTGGGTTTGAATGCTATTAAAGTGCTATTTCAAAGGAAGTGTACGTTTCAGTGCTGGGACACTGCTGGCTTTCACAGAAAAACAGGATAAACACTACAGGAATCCTTCTGCAGGGGGCGGGGTGGGGTTGATCCCATTTTTGCTCCTTTATCTCTTTTTTAACTGTCTTTTCCTTCCTGCCTTTTTTTTTCTTTCTCCCCCGAGAAGAAAATCAATGAGCCGGGATCATGTTTGCTGTCTAATGGCTTTGGCCTGAAGCATCATGGTTCTGTTGCGTCCTCGGGGAGTCAGCATGTAACTTGAGGCGGGCTGAACTCCAGCACACCCCCCCCACAACCTTGCTGACCTGCCCAGCTATAAAGAGTATATATCAACCCATGGCCTCAACATATGTATAATGGGTCACATTGAGCCTCATGTAGATTCTGTCATTAAATTATTTCACTTTATAATAAACTCGACTATGAAACTGATGACAGAAGGGACCCGAAACAGAATTTTTTTTAAATGTTTTTCTTTATTTCTAATATTAGTCCTATTCCAGCCTGCTGAAGGACAGTGCAGCAGTGTCCTCTGATACATACACATGTATACACAAACACACACATGCAAAAGCACATCGCAGTCGTGCAGGAAAGCTGGTGAAGGGAGGCCAGTGAAATGTGGGCACACACACACACACACACACACACACACACACACACACACCATCGTCGCGACTCATACACCCCGCCTGTGTCTCTTCGTGATCAAATGATGTGGCAAATGTCAAGTAAGGTGACATCATCCTCTTCTCGCTCTCCTCTTAGGTAAAGACCACGTATGTCGCTTTGTCGGATGTGGCCGCAATGACCGCTTCAACTACGTGGTGATGGAGCTTCAGGTTAGTGCCGGTGGACGGAGACTTCAAGTGTTTGAGCTTCCTTTTCAGCCTGACATGAAAGTCGAGGATTTCCTGCTTTTCCTGCTTTTTGTGGTCAAACTGAGCCTGCGTGCTGTTCAAGACCAGCAAAATACAATTTAAAGTAGTTGTTGCCTCGTGGCAGACCTGAATGCCACCAGGAGGTACACAGCTGGATTTTTGTCACATTTGTATGACGAGCAGTTAATATACAAAAAAAATTTGGGGGTGAGATTTAGATCATGTTCTGGATCGAGACGAAAACTTCAGATTTTACGATAAAATTTAAATTTAGATTGAATTATTTATGAAATTTAACAGGATGATTGCCTATGTGCCGAAGCAAATATTACTGTAAATTGTTTCAAGAGATCTGGATCATATTCTGGATACTAAATTTATAAGAAAATACAAGATCCACAATATGATGCACAATATATAAGTGCACATATGTACAACGTATGAACCATATACAAAGACTTACCAGACACTTTAAGAATCAAGGATATTTGTGTTTCTGTCTTGTAACGATGCTTTTTAGCAGTAGATCTTTGGTTTTCTTTTTTTGAATCCACATGCGTGTGTGGGATATAACAGCAGGGCTGAGTATGGAGGTTGTGCGCATGAAGCCTCTCCCAAATAAAAATCAACATTATTTTTTTTTGTCATCGCTATTGACTTTTTCTAGTACCTCCTTGTGCTTTCAATCAAGTGTTTGAATTATATCTGCTTGGCAGCCCGAGCAGGAATCCTGCCGCGGTGGTCTTTTGGTGTGTGTTGTAAGCATCGACATGCCTCATTTGACAGCCTGTTGCAGCATGTGGCTTCTCCACACGTTGCTGCGGCTTGTTAAATGAATACATGGATAAATGACCAGTGTGTGTGTGGTGCTTCGGATTTGAATTATCCAGTCTAATAAAAACTTCCGTATGTAGTGATGCACCGTACGTTCAGAGGGAGAGCTTGGGGGACGTGTTGAGGTTCAAACTCGATGAGGAAGGGCTCAGCTTCCCACACTTTGAAAACCCCTGACTGAGAGATCACATTTCTGTCTCTTACTGTACTCAGTGATTCTATCGGAGCTGTTTACCAGAAAGCGCGACGAATAAATAAGCCAGATAAATATTTTAAAAATTCTAAATATACTGCCACATATGAATAATTGATCCTCTCGCGTACATTAGAATAAAGTAGCTGCAGAGGGAAATAAACATACTATATATCTGAGTTTTAAAGAGTGACTGTAGATCTACAGGGAAAGTTGCTTGAAGGTAACGCAGCGTGCCGGCTGGTGTCACACATTCAGTATGTTTTATCCATTACATGAAGCTTTAATACTGTACATCACATCACATTTAATACACCATCTGAACTTCATTATAGCTGGAAGTGAAGTGTTAGGAAAATGTGGTCTGGTTAGGATTCAAACCCACAGGAAGGGTGCATTTTTCCACTCTGTACCCCCCCCCCCCCCCCCCCCCCCCCCCCCCACACACACACACACACACACACACACCACCCACCCCCCCAACTGCACCATATGTGTAACTGTACCAACGTGTGCAGCTGAGTAAGTGTTTACTTAATCTTGTTTGCTGTCCATGTCACCTATTTCTTTTGATTTCTTTTTTGTTTTTATCTTGTAAAAAGCTGTATATTTGCTGATTCTTTCGGTTGGCATCAGGGTGGGATTTGTGATGTAAGCGGATAGGGGGGCGTCTGTGGACAGGGTTGTGGGGTGGTGATGAAGAAATACGAGTGGGAGATGAACATGAGCCAAACTCATCTCAAAGTAGGAAAAAAATGTAATATAATGAAAACAAAATGACAACGCACTAGAAAATGAGGTTATTGTAATTAGTGTGATGCAGAGAAATTGAAAGGCAAGACTATGATAACAGAGTGACTTAGCTTTTTTGTATTATTTTTCTTAAAGTAGAAGATTATAACATGTCCCTGTGTGGATCAGCTATTTACAATGATAGATTTCATCATGAACTTATTAGCTATAGAATAATTCAGCAGGTCTGGAGATCACATCCATCCCACCAAGTAAATGGTCGTCTCTTTTTGGTGAGATTCAATGGAAATTCAATAAAGATTTTTCCATCCGTCTTCTATAACTCTTTATCCATGTTAGAGTCACTGGAGGCTGAAGCCAATCCCAGCTGACTATAGGAGTCATACACACACTTACATTTCCTGCTTAACCAATTTAAAGTAACCAATAAACCTTTGAATGTGTGTTTTTGGACATTGTTTGATGTTTCAGGGTCGAAATCTGGCCGACCTACGAAGAAGCATGACTCGGGGAACATTCAGCATCAGCACCACCCTGCGGCTGGGACGGCAGATTTTGGAGGCCATCGAGAGCATCCACTCTGTCGGCTTCCTGCATCGAGACATCAAACCGGTGCGTCACCAAGACTTGGATCCACCAGATTATTTATCAGCATTAGTTTCCTATTTTATTGCTTTTCTTCTATTTGTCATTACAGACAATTAGATTATATTTGGCACATAGGAATGTAATTACATTTTTATTGTTTGTCTCTCATTTTTAATTATCTGCTCGTTTAGTTGCTGGCTGAGTGTTAAACTGGCTCTGCATGAGTGTTGGATAAATGCTCAGAAATATAAGAATGTAAATATTGTTTGTCTCATGTACTGCTGCATTAAATTATATTTTACTGTCAGAGTACTTACTGTATATCATCGGTAAGCTATTTGAATATATATTTTTTGGGGGTTACATGGATTTTTCAAGCACAATCAAATTTTCTATCAACCTTTTCCGAGTGTGTTTGTCTTCTTGTTTCTGCTACAGTCCAACTTTGCCATGGGTCGCTTCCCCAGTACCTGTCGAACCTGCTACATGTTAGACTTTGGGTTAGCTCGCCAGTTCACCAACTCATGCCAAGAGGTCCGACCTGTAAGTACCCTTTGCTTTCTTATTTTGATGATTTATCTGCTCACAACTAAACAACAGAAAAAAAGTTAGTAATATGTATAATGTGTAATAATAATTGATGTGGATACTAACCAAACATATATTAGATATATTCAGTGACATTATCTTTGTTCATTTTATAGCCCCGTCCAGTGGCTGGGTTCAGAGGAACAGTCCGATACGCATCTGTCAATGCACACAAGAATAAGGTCAGTAGAAATACAAATCTGTGATGAAGCATTTATGTAATTTGGGCTGTTTTCTTGTGAGTTTACCTTTTCAGCTTTTTTCTTTTGTCACGATCTATCGACAACCAAATATTGGTTACTATTGCCAGTAAAGACGTGTTATTTTACAGGAAATGGGTCGCCACGATGACCTGTGGTCTCTCTTCTACATGCTGGTCGAGTTTCTGGTCGGTCAGTTGCCGTGGAGGAAGATCAAGGACAAAGTGAGGAAGACTAAAACCTCACCAGCCCTCTCCAATAACCCCTAACTGATGAGGAATAACACACTTCTTTTTTTTTTTTTTCCTCAGGAACACGTGGGGAAACTGAAAGAGACTTACGACCATCGTCTGATGTTAAAACATTTGCCAGCTGAGTTTGGTGTTTTCTTGGAACACGTTTCCAGTCTTGACTACTTCACCAAGCCCGACTACCAGGTAACACCAGAACGTAGCTTGGGTTTCTACACTGAATAAAGATTCTTTATGTACCATTTATCAAAACCAGTGTTACATAGTGCTCTACAAAGATATAATGAAATAAAAATACAAAGCAACATACAATATGTAACTGTCACGACAGAAACACCAGCAGATTTCATTTGGTTGTAGATCATAAAAAGGATTTAGGGAAATTCATGTGTAAATGTATGAAGAAAGCTCAGTTTTCCTCAGTATTTAATCATGAAGTGGGAACTGTCAGCAGGTCATTATTAGAGGATATCAGGTTACATAAAGGTCTGTATCAGTGTGACAGCGCTGATAAATATTCAGGGGCAAAGCCGTTAAAAGTAAAATCTTTATAATGATCCCTTAAAAAATGGAAACCAATGAAAAGACTTAAAAAGTGGACTGATGTGTCTTACTGAACAATATGCAATTGATTAACACAATAGAATAATGTAAAGGATTAATTAAAAGTAACTGGCAATAGTTACACCTATGACTAGGACGTCTGGATTTGTTTTCATTTAATAGTTGGAGATCTGTCAAAATGCAGTGGGTGAGGTCTTCTGCACATTTTTTTGAGATAACTTCATCTTTCAACATCTGGTAGTTCTTCAATATTACTGAGCTTTTAACAGTATTAAGAAGCTCATGTTCCAAATGCGTGACATGCTGGTGAAGCTTGCCTGTTATTGGATGATTGTCCTATTGACGTCCTGTTGTTAACCGTAATGGGCGCTTATTGGGAATTGTAAATTTTTCCTGTTATCAACTGTCTGAGAGTTGTGGTTTTGAGATGTCCACCTGAAAATCCTGTGATGTGAGCAGCAACAACTTAGAAATATAAGTGAAGGCTTTTCTGTATAATAATCACTTTTTTAATCGAGTTCAGATATTTTGTGTAACTGTCATGAATGCAACCTTGGTTTTTTTATGTAATGGCCACTTATGTGTTGTTGTTGTTGTTGTTGTTGTTGTAGCTGCTGATGTCAGTGTTTGACAACAGCATGAAAACCTACAATGTAGTGGAAAATGACCCCTATGACTGGGAGAGGACCAGCACAGATGGCACCCTGACGATCAGTGCCAGTGCTACAACACCGCAACATCACACCCGACTCACTCCAGCACACATGGGGTATGTTTGTAATGAATGCACTCTGTGCAGAATTATTCAAGTGTGTTTTATCTGAATGAAAACAAGAGCAGATGACAAATTAGCTTTTTGTTTGTTCCATATCCACTAAGTTGTACCGTTAAGCCTTTTCATAGCTTCACACAGAGTAACGTGTGCACCCTTGGTTGTTGCAGCATGGCAAATGCTTCCTTGATCCCTGGTGACCTCATGAGGGAGAATACAGACGAGGTTTTGCAGGATGAGCAGCTCAGTGATGTGGAGAACAACCCCGCTCCCGAACGCCTGCCGGGATCTCCCCTCAACCAACACCGCAACCAGGAGGCAGATGTGTGGGAGGAGCTGGATCGCAATCGAAACCGCATCAGGACGGCGGTTTGGAAGGTAAGACGATGCAATGATAAGCAAATAATGTCAACACTGAATGTTCTATAACGGGATCAAATGACAAGGTTGAATTAATTTAGGCCATTCGTGAGTGATTTACAATAGAAACTGTGTCTCGCCAGGCAGCGACAGAGGAGGAACACAGCAACAACCAGGGCAACCAAGGACACCAGAGCCCCTACGCTGGGCCAAGCCTCGGTTCTCCTGTCAAACTGCATTCTGAGGTGGTGGCTTCAGATCGTGATGGCCCTCTACTGAGGAAGCTCCGCAACATCCACAGCTTCGACCTGGAGAAGCGGCTTGGCCTGGAGTCCAAGCCCACTCCAGAGCGCTTCCTGGATGGCGGGTAAGTCCTTTGTGTAAAGTCTCTGCGTATTGATGTCTGTTTCTTTTTACATTTTCTGTAAACAAGAGAACTGATTGTCTGCATGTCTTTTGTCCTTTCAGTTCAGCAAAGCAGCAACCTGGCACCGAGCACCAGGAGAAGGAGGCTGATGGAGCTGCAATCATCCCAGTAACTCAGGGTCAAGCCATAAATGCCGGGGAGCGTCCCAACAGAATCTGGCACTACGACGAGGAGTTCCGGTCTGGTGGCGGTTCCCCGAAGCCAGCTTCTCCTGGATCTCTGGAGCAGGGAGAGGGGGCAGCAAGCAGTGGGGGCTTTGTGGCGCTCAATCTGAGCTCTGGGAGGCAGGATATCGACTCCAGGGAGTGGGTCATTGTGGACCGGCCCGGTGGCTCCCCGGGAGCGAAGGCCACCACCAGCCCTTCAGAGGACGATGAGGAACCAGAGGTGCTCCAGCCGGAGGAACAGTCTCCCGGTTGGGGAAAGGGCAGCCCAGGCCCTAGCTCTGGCAAAGCTAAACAAGAAAGCATGGCCTCCTCCAGGGGAAGTGCAAAAATGGACAAGTTGGAGCTTAGCGTGGGCCCGGTAGGGGCTCTGCCCCCTGTCACCCCAACTAGCCCAGGCGAAGCTCTGGCAGAAGGAGTCCTCACTCAGGTAAGATCTTCAACTTGCAGGTCATATCTCAACGTGTCATACATGATACTGACTGTAGTCAGCATTTTACAAAGTTAAAAGGCTGCACAGAGTCAGAGTTCTAGGCATAGAACTTCAATGCTAGTATCATACACAATCAGAGTATCACCAGCTGCATCTTGCCGTAGTTTGAAGCTAAACGTTACTGCTTTATGTTTGCTCGCTTCTTCACTCGTGTGTACTTGTTAGTAAAAGTTATTTGTGACACAACTATTTATCAGATCACAGCATGGGATAAAGAGAGCTTATGGCTTTGAAATGTGTTTTACTTTGCAACAGGTATGCTGAATTTTGCTTTATTTGCAAACATTTGTGTTTGGTTGACTCTTTTACATTTTAAATCAAATAATTTGTTTTATGAATACATTTTGGTTTGGTCAATTTAAATGACCCATTTGCCCTTTTTTTTCATTCCATAATTTCCCAGTTGTCCAGTTCTACGTTTCAACATAATCTCTAAACTTTGGCGGTGCTTACTAAAGTTCTCCAGCAGCTTCTTCATCCTCAAGCAAAATGAAAACGCTAAGTGTCCCCTCACTTTCTCCGCACAACCAGAACTTCAGCCTTCAAGAAGAAACCGTACTCGGCCTTACCAGAAACATCCTTCCCCACCTTACGGGTGTTCCTAAGACTATTGTTAGGATGCTCCCGTCAGTTTGCCTGTTCATAAATCGAAATAGATTCGTTCTCCCCACCAGTGCAGCCTGCTTGTCACACCTCACAGTACTTCAACCATCCCTCCTCCATCTTTTCACTCCCTCACCAATCTCACAACCCCTCCTCTCTCCACCTCCCACTTCTTTCCCCTTCCTTCTTTTAGCTCCCCACTTCTCCTCCGTCTCTGCCTGAGGAGATTCTGGTGCGGACATCCAGCCCCATCCCTCTGCGCTCTCCCAGCCCTCACACCCTCCTGACCACTCTATCGGATCCACTGCACCACCGCCACCCATCCGGCATCAGGCGCAGCCAGTCCGCCGACCAGCAGCGGCAAGAACGCCCCTCTTCTTCCTCCTCGTGCCACGCCTCCCTACCTCTACCACCAAACCCCGCCCCTGGCACCCGCTCACCCAGTCGTAGGAAACTGCCGGCCATCCCTGCGGGTGCTGCCAACACCAAGTTTCCCTCAGTCATACGCATCACTCGTGCCCAGCTTCAGCAGGTGATGAGCCCATCACAGTCCTTTAAAAAAACAACCTCCATTCACCTTCCTCAACTTCAGTAGCAATACACCGGCTGTTAACATTTTTGTTCTTTCCTTCTTTTTTTTGTGTTGTTTTAATTTGCTGGTTTTGGCTTTTTTGTTCTTTTGGCTTGCTCTTTGTGTTGCCGTCAGTCAGCTCTCTCCAGAAACCATGAAGGGCTTTGTGCAGGCCAGGCAGAGCATGGGTCAGATGTGTCCTTGTGTCTGAACATGTGTTCTTGTGATCTGAATAGGGTGTGTGTTTGTCTGATTGTGGCATGTGTGTTTGGAATGTCGACTCATGACCACAGGTTGCATGGTCTCTTTTGTTTCAGATCGTCTTTGTCCTCTCTATCTTTCTCTTTCTCTCTCTCTCCCTGTATTTGTTCCTCACCCTCTCTTCGCTGAAGCCCCCTGCGAAGTTGCGTGAACGTTTCCTGTCCTACTTGCTGGTTTAGTACTCACAGCTTGACTGACACTGCCATAGCACTTGTGTGTTTCGGTCCGATAATGGTAGCTATGGTATTGCATGCCATTGCCAAACTAATCACCATTTATTACCCCATAATATAAAATTCTGATCTGTTTACACATCTGCATCAGGCTCTTGCTGTAGCTCTACAGCACAACTCGACATGTTGTAGTCTATCAGCAACAGACCTCTGACAACTAGAATATTATTCCCATCTTTCAAGTGTGCTTTTTGAATCAAAAATAACACTTGTGTGTCTTTCTCTTCCCACCCGTGTCTCCGCCTTCCCCTTTCCCATGCAGTTGACAGCTCAGCGTCCCTCTGGGCTGTCCTCCCAGTCAGGAACAGACAGTGCTCCGCAGTGTCTCCTGCTGGAGAGACGCGGTGAAGCAGAAACTGAAGCTCAACAGGTCCAGGAGAACACGGTCGACCTCAGCTCCCCTCAGGATCATGTGCCCACCCATCCAGGGACACCGACAGACCCTCTGGCTGTGGCGCTGATCAATGGAGACAGCCACACCAAAGCTCAAAGCCCTGTGCCAAGTCGTGTGTCTTCCCCACGTTCTCCACGCTCACCACGCACACCTCCCCTGCGCTCACCGTCATCGCCACGCTCTGTTCGCTCCCCTCACAGCCCTATCTTAGCCAATGGCCACCTCTCCCCTCCAATCAGCAGCCAAAGTAATGGAGCCTTTCCTAGGTTAAAAGATCCAGACAATGATTCCGGTCCGGCTCCCTGTGCCACAGAGCCTCAGTTAAATAGAGAGGGTGAAGAAGTGAACCAGGCACGGGATCAGACCACTAGTCCAGCCTCCTCTTCCCCTGCTGCCCCCCGTAAGGATTCCAGCCGCAGGCACAGTCGCATCCCTGTACTGGAGCCCTCCAGCCTGCTGGAGCTTCCTCCTCCGGGGTCGGCTAAGGAGAAACTCCTACAGAAGAAAGCCAGCCACCATGGCCCGGTCCCCTCTCCCACAGCCTCACCGTCCCTCTCTGACAGGCGGGGTCCCATAGTAGCCTCCCTTGCGAGGGATCCGCTGTCCTCCGCCTCTGACCGCTCTCAGGATGAGGACTCTCTAATGGGCTCACGTTCTGACCGCCAGGGGGATGATGCTCCGTCTCTCTCGTCCTCCTCCAGTCCCTTGTCCCGCAAGAGCCGCATCCCTCGTCCTGTTCATTCAACCTCTTCCGCGGAGCAGCTCGCAAACCAATACCTGCCTCGTCCACCTCCCGGAAAGCCACCAGGCCGCCCCACAGTGGAGGGCAGGTAAACTGATTACGTTTATTTCTTCAAAGGCTGTAGCATGAACATTGACCATGTAACAAAACCATCATAATCAAAGCATGCCCCAGCATGCCAGGATCAGCATGAAGGCACTCAGTGGAAAGAATCAGGTTGTCTGCACCTTTACACCTTTTACTGTCCTTGGGCTGAATATTGCTCAGTTAGAATATTTAAACATCACACTTTAATGTAATTACTTTAAAATTACATGGATGAGTCCTCATTATGTTTCGGACATAAAGGTTAAATTTATTCATTAAACTTTGGAAATAAATTCTTGACCTGCAGAGACTTCCCCAAAATAAGATGAATTGCCAAAGCGATTAGATTCATTTACAAGGATAAATCACTTGGGATGTGTTTCCTCGTTTTCAAGGGGATTCCCACACAACACAATCATTGAAGTGACTACAAATGTTAGACTGGCAGTCAACAGCATGATGACAGACAGACGAATAGATCAAAAACAAACGGATTACAACCACACTTTGGCCTAAAAGGCCAAAAGTAAATACGCAATATAGAGCCAGCTCCAGTTAAGCTACTCGTCTATTTAAGACAAGTAGTTAAGCTACTTGTCTATTTTCTATCCCTGCCTTATCCAAGTTTATTTTATAGCGGCTGGAGCCCATCCCAGTTGACACTTGGCCAAAGGCAGGATACGTCTTGGAAAGGTCACCAGTTCGTCAAAGGGCAAACAAAGAATCACCTAATATCAAACACAAACACATTCACATGTATTCAGAGTCACCAATTATCCAGTTTTGTGTGATCGTGAATGGAATCTGTTCAGGTACAGGGAGAACATGCATTTCTATCGCTGGATATATTGTCTAGATTAGATTAATATATATATATATATATATATATATATGTGTTAACCAGTTTTAATGAAGTTGTCTACAAAGGGGGTTGCACACAATTGGGTGATACATTATTTAAAGCTTTATGAAGACTTCATGTCACAGACGGGGCGATAAGCTGCGCCACAATCAGTAGTTTGAATATGAAGGTGATAGTGATCATTTTAATTAACTTCAGAGTAAGACATTTAATTTTCCCATCGTCTGAGTCCCTTCAAAGCATATCCAACCTTTCTTTTCTTCACTCACTCAGGCTTCGGCGCTACCGCATTCGTGCTGGCAGCACCAGTGACTCCGACCTTCTGACATGCCTTGCTCAGCTGATGCATGGTTCCCGCGGCTCGCCTCTTCATCACCGCTCCTCAGCCCAGCACGGGGGCTCCAGGATGGGCATCTGCAGCCTGACAAGCTCCCCGCACCACCACCGCAGCTCCAGCGCCTCTCCTCGCAGCTCCTCGTCCCTGCAGCGCTCCGTCAGCTCCTCGCCCTCCCGCCACGAGCACCGTGGCGGCGGGGGAGGGGGCTGCTTGGGCCGCAGCCGCTCACCGCCCAGCTTCTCGGGTTCACCGCCTCCCCGCCGCTTCTACCCCCACCATCAAGAGACCTGCTGTAGCCGGCAGGCGCGCTCGGGGCCCTTCCACCTGTCCAGGGGCAAGGGCTGCAGTCGAGAGGGCAAGTGCTCCAGCAAGCTGAGCAGATAGTTGCCCGTGAGATGTTGCCATTGCAGAGGATGGTAAGACTCTATGGCTACCATAAGGTAGACACTCGTCATCATAAAAGCCTGTGTCTTCCAGTGTAATCACAAACATGGCCCTTACTTTGCTGTTAGTCTGAACTTTTCATGTCTTGCTCCTTCCCAGTGTTCCCTTCTCTCCCTCTGTTTGCAGGCAGGTTTTGTCATTCATTTATGTGCCCAGCTTTTAAGTGACGCTCCAGAGATTTAGTTTTGCACTAAAAACTGTTAGGCTCTTGAGGGAGAGATTTTAAAAAGTACTGGAAACATTTGGGTTGCAAAAGTTTGGGGGGGGGGGGGGGGGCTGTACCTCAGTCAATTAAGCTCTCAAAATGCTGGTTTCTTGCATTTCTCATTACTCTGTAGCACTTTTCATTACTTCATAATGAAAACGCCACGGAGCATATCATACAGCAGCTCACTGGCTGAATGACAATGCATAACCAGCAAATTGGACTTCATGGGTTAAAATGATGGAGTGCTTTATTTTAACCAGACATGCACTGTGGTCCCAGACAGCGTCTTCATTTTATGCACATCATCATGTTGCAGATCAGAAGAGTGAGGCTGCAGAATGAGTGACTTCCTGATGGAAGCAGCACCATAATAGAAAAATCAATTGTAATGTGGGCTGGTGGGCACATAAATAAATCAACCTCCTGCTGATTCAGCTTTGACCCATTCTGCTCCACAATATATAGTAACTTTAAAAGCATATCTCCAGTATTAATGTATTTGAATGATACTGATGGGATTTCACTGTAGCCGAATACAACTGAGTAAAATATCTGACTTGAGCTTGACTCGGTTATCTCTCCTCTGCTTTTGGAGACCGCAGCAGGGTATGATGTTTACTTTATGCTAAATGTGAATGCATAAAGGCAGAATTTGTGTACAGCTGTATTTATTGAGATATTTATTTTGATGCTGAGCAATGCTTACGACTCCCACCCTCTTATGTGTGATCGTGGATGTGTGGTTTTGTGTCACTCGAGGTAGTTTTAAGTGTTTAATCGAAAAGGATTGCCTGAAGTGACCCTTTATACAATCAATCATGTGAAGTGCGTGTGGACACACACCTTTTTGTGCCTACTGTGTTGCTGAGAGGGAATCCAAGTGTCACATTAAATGAAGGTATTATAGGTTAGAGTAGAGAAACCCCTGTTTGATGCGCCGGTGGGGGGGGAAGCGCACTTTTCCAGTCGTGATTGTTGTAGCAGTAGTTAGCATAAATGACACAAGGTGCATTACTGACGAGTAATGCTCAGACACAGTGCCTGTGCCTTGGCACTTTGGGCAGCTTACAGATTCACTCTGGTGTGTTTGTAATTACACAATAAGGAGCCAAAAAAAAACAAGACTTGTGCCAGCACTTATAAGAAAACCCTGTTCGTTAGCACTCACTTATGTAGAAGAGGTAGCAACAGAAGCATTTGTAAATCAAACACAATTTTGGCAGCAGTCAACTTGAGGAAAGAGTAGCTCTATTTGTGACATATAGGTAACATTACCTATTGTAGCTGTCCTGTGTCCATACCAGGTCAGTGTTAAGAGATAAAACTCTGAACAAATGTGAATTTCAGACCTTGAAAACCATTTTGTCAACTGCTATTGAAAATGGAGGCCATATGTACATATATATTTCTCACACCAAAACAATGTTCTACGCCTCCATGTGCAAGAATGTTTGATTGTATTGAGTTTCTCCTTCACAGGAGAATATCTTTTACATAATAACTTGCAGTATGTCTGCAAACATGGCGAAGGAATCGGCGTATAGTTTGTGTTTGATTTAGTTAGGATTCCTTGCTTTAAATTCTCCTCCACCACTTCTTCCCACTCCTCTGCTTGTAAGATACTGTAAAATAACCTTGGCTTCCTTCCAGTGCTACTCTTTGCATGCTTGACACAAAAAGAGACCACTTCAACTACTGAGTAAAAAGCTGCATACCACCTACCGTCACATGGCATTTACGTTGTGAAGGTTTTAACCCTGCAGGGACGTCAATACCTGCTGGGTGAGCCAATTTCATTTTTGTGAGTCTATTTATTCTCTTTGAGAAAACTTTATTATTCTTTGTTTCTGTTCCTCCCACTTGATGTTATTTTTTTGCACTTAATGCATTGGCTTGAAATGATTGTAGCTGGAAAATAATAGACTGAGTTTTTATTAGTGCATAGAAGTGACACAATGTACTAAATAAGTTTGAGGTGTTGAACTGCTGGAAAGACCGACATCTCTTAAGCATATATGGCTGAGGGTCAAAGACATCACATTGCGAAAACGGTTGGATAGATTTTGCTCATGTGATTTGAATGGATAACTATAAGAGAGTAACGAATGTTCACACTGCTTTGTCGACATCAAACGTGCAGATCAGATCCTGCAGTTACCTACGCGAGCCTCACAGAGCAGCTACGATGACTCATCCTGAAGGCAGACAGCGTTCAGTCAGTCAGCCGCCTTAATGTCTCTTCTCTGCCCCTCTGTGCATAGCGAGGGATGACTGAGCCTTGTCTGTGTTGGATATCATTCCACTATGAGGCCAAGCCAAGCCTTCCCGTCACTTATCTCGTGTCACCGCGGTCAGTCTTGTCACCACTGATATCCGCCCTGATGGACTTTTCTGCTTACAAAGCTGTGTGAGAGCTGGAGTGCTCCCTGTTTTTCTGTGAGTGCGTGGACCATTTCTCGATTGACCTGTGGAAATTAGCTCATTTCAGGGTGCACTATTCAAGGTGTGTTTGTTCGTAGTGCGACTCCTGGGTGCTCTTGAAGAGGGCTGTGCAATTCCCACGTCGCCAGCAATCAATCTTTGAATTCTCCTTCTTTCAACTAACTCTTTCCAGATATTTCAAGCTTTCAAGGTTCAGAACTCTGTTGTGCAGACTTTTAATATATACCTGTAAAATATTCAAAATAATATTTAAATAAAGTCATTATTGTACAACTATAACTTATATGCTAACAGGCGCCGGTGAAAGGGACAGACACTAAACAGTGCTGCTGGTTTTAAAAGATAATCAGACTTCTACTCATGTTTTCTTTTAATTATTATGGCACATATGTTGTGTGTAGTTCTTGTGATTGTGATACATTATGAATGAGCTTTTCTTCGTCACTTTTTTTAAAGTGACTTGCTGATAGACAGTGATCATGTTTGTAGGAGCTTGTTGGTGGCTGCAGATAGCCACAAACCAACACAACAAACCCAGCTGTTTTTAATTTTATTTACAAAGGTGAGATGGGAACTAATAGAAGCTTTGGCGTGCGCTTGTACACACATGGATTACATGTTCATGACATAAAAATACTTGACATGAATTATTTATTGTGACATTTGCTATTTTGCCCATTCATCATTTTGACCTAAATTGTTAAGATTTTTTAATGGTTGATATTTTTGTGTTGTAAAGTATGTCCTTGTTTTGAAATGTAACTGTACAGTCTCAAGGAAAGAATGTAACAAGTTGGAGTTTTGCATTGTATATACCTGTAATTATTTATGTTTATTCTATCATTTGTATCATACCAATGCCTTGTACAGTCTTTTTTTTTTCTTTTGTTTTAAAATTATTTTGTATTTTATTTTTATAAACTGGTTATAAATAAAATACTCATTCCGCATGCAGACAGAAATGTGTGACAGATTCCTGTTTGTCATCCAAAAATATTTCAATCTTGTTTTCAAAATGCAGTCAATTAAACAAAAAGAACTAACAACATCTGTTCTTTTTTGTTTTCTGTATGTCTCTGTATACACACACACACATATGCCTGGGCCTCTCTGTGTGGAGTTTGAATTTTCTCCCAGTGTGTGCATGGGTTTCCTGTGGGCACTGTGAGGTGAATTTGTGACCCTAAATTGCCTCTAGATGTGAATGTGAGTCTATGTGGTTGTAGGTCTCTCTGTGTTTGTCCTGTGATAGACTGGCAACCCATCCTTGGTGCATCCTGCTCTTGCCCCATGACCCTGAACAGCAAAAAGCAGAATAAAAGATGGATAGATGGATATCTGTTCTATTGCTCCTATCATGTACTACACATGTGCTAAATGTTTTGTATGGTTTGATTTGAAAGTAGTTTTGATTAGGTGAGAGTGGGGTCCTTTATATACAAGCATTCAACAGTCATACCTCTTTTATTCATGGTTGCTCACTTGCTTATTTCACAATTTGAATGAGTCATATTTCTGTTTGGATTACATTCGGTTTTTAATGTGTTTCTCTTAACAAATCAGTTCAGCTTCCTATACTTGACTAAGCAATAAATACTGATAGGTTAACTACGATAAATAATAATTCCCCTTTAATGTGATTTTTGTAAACAAAATTATAAGAAATAAACTATCTCCTGTTCTGGTCTTGCAAACACAATAAACTCAAATATCTTTGACATTTTAAAGCTCTGCAGTATCCTCACTAAAAATCAGGTGTGTTTCGCTGCATTATGTAATAATGGTGCAATATGTAATAATGTAATACATTTTCAACTCATTGTGTAATTACGCCACATTTTATAATAATCTGCCGTATTTTGTAATAACTTGTGACATATTGCAACAGTGGCACTTACAATCTGGTTTCATTTCTTCAAGAAAAAAGAAATGGCTGGTGGAAATACTGATTGGCTTGTGACTTTAAAAAATCTGCCAGCCACAATGGCAGGTGATCTAAAAAGTTCAATCTGATTTAGAGCCCTACATTCTCCCATTGCTATGTTAGCAGGACATGACTGTCACAATGTCTAACAAGTTATTACAAAATGCGGCAAAGTTAATTACAAAAGGCAGCGTTATTACATAATGAGTTGAAAATGTATTACATTATTACACACTACCCCATTATTACATAATGCAGCGCTACAAGGTGTATTCTGAAACTTATTAAACAGACTCATATTAATATTTGTACGAGCTTATCCATTACCAAGGGCAGCTTGAATCGATCACATTAATAATATTAGATTAAATGTGAAATAAGTAACACAATATGAAATCTGAGAAAGCATGGGGAAAACCAGCATAAGTTTATTTTGATTTCGCCATGCGTCTTCCTACTTCATCACGCACGTGACGTGTACGTCTCTCACTGCGCGACTGCGTACTGAATGACCACGCCCACGCCACCTAAGTCGTTCAGCCGCGGCGCGCGCATCTCCAGGGCAGAATGGCGGCTCTTTTGGAATCGGCGCTGTCGCGTAAAGTGGATGATAAAAAGGTCGTGGAGTGGCTAAAAAACACCGAGGTAGGTTTGAGACGACCAACCTCGCTACGGGAGCGACCGCCGCTGCAGGGCCAGGCTCGTGTGGCCTGTTTTATGAGCTGACACGGCTGGCGAGTGATTGTAAACAAAACTTTGAGCTGCCGAGCACCCAGCTAACCAGCCACGTTAACAGCGACCGGGATCATCTGATGGACTTCAGACCACACGCTCCGTTACCAAATCTCTCCCTTTTTCCAGGGAAATATTTGCATCAATTCGAAACTCATTTCTAACGTTGCTTATTGTCACCTTTTATTATGTTTATTATCGAAAAGACGAATGGTCGGGTTAGCAGATGTTAGCACTACTTGCTAGCGTAAATGCTTAACTTCTGTAAACATGAATCCAAACGATTATCGCTCTGCGTTACGAGCATGACACATTAGAATGTGTTAATTCTCTCGGCCATCGTAGATTAAAAATTACATTTGCCACCATTTATTTGACCGCAATTATGCTTCTCTCTTCAACAGCACGGTGATGACAGACCGTTCAGTGAGTCCGGGGTGGAAGTTCATAAACAGGAGTTTGTCCCTTTTCTTCTGAACTTTCTAAGAGATCAGAGTAGTAAAGCTCTTACTCATGGTCCCACCACACCTGCTAAAACACCCAGCCGTCCCAGGCCGCCAGCAGCCACCCAAGGCTTCCCAGACAGACGGGCTTGCAGGTCTTCCGGTGGCAGTGTTGGATCTCGGAGTGCCAGCCGCGTCCAGCTGTTTTCTTCAGTCTCGTCCGTGTCGCCTGGAGCTGATGCAACTGTTGAGTCAGCTTCACACGGTCTGGGTGGGGTCATTGCCTTCAGCAGTCCCTCTTTTTCTACAACATGCAGTATTGCCTCCAGATTTCCAGGCTCCGAGCCCAGGCTTG
Organism: Lipophrys pholis; assembly: GCF_963383615.2. Lineage (NCBI taxonomy): Eukaryota > Metazoa > Chordata > Actinopteri > Blenniiformes > Blenniidae > Lipophrys > Lipophrys pholis. The sequence goes on from NC_137633.1 coordinate 10,927,646, forward strand.
GCCATAGGATGAGTCTGGCGGACTACATTGTTTCTCCTCCTGACCCTCAGCACAGCCCTAACTTCCAGTCACACAAAGGTCGCAGGAAAGGTGGCGCCAACACGTTCCTCGGGGGACAGGTGAAGCGTGGAGGTTACTCCATAGCTGAAGCTTTGAATTCGGAGGCTGCATCAAGGAGAATGGCCAGAGGCGGAGGAGGTGTATATGGCAAGATAAATGAGCAGATTTCACCTCCACCTGTTATCCAGCTTAATTTGAACAATTTGGACGATTTCCCTCCTGTTGGTTTAACATCCATTTCTTCTTCTTCTTCTTCTTCTTCTTCTTCGTGAGTACACACAACAAGCACGATTTTGCAATGTGTTATTCACGTGTCTCTCAAATGTCTGACAGTTTCTATTCTTCTTTAGAACATCCAAGCCATCAAGGAGAATAAATCCAACGCCAGTCAGTACAGAGCGACTTAATTCTAAACCAAAAAGCTGTTTCACGTCCACCCCGTTGAGTAAGAAATACAGCTCACTGTCAGGAGATGAGTCACTGGAAAAGGCAATGATTTTGGTCAGTCCATTAAGTCTTCAGGAAGAGAGGGAATTACTTAAGCAAGAGAAGTAAGTGCTTATAGTCAGTCTTTTTATTCGCATTCGGGAGATTTATTTCCTATTGCAAATACATATCTTCATAAGTATTGCCCCTAGATGTACATGTTGTCATGGCTTATGTCTTGGTGGTGTCTCCAATGCTGTAGACATATTTTGGTTGCATCCTCTGCTTTTTTGTTTTTATCTGCATCGGTATCCACTTTTAAATGAGACTTTCTTGTTGTTGTCAGGACAAAGCGTGCCCAGCAGGTTGGCTCTCCTTTACCTTCCCCTCTGGAGCCTTGCACCCCGACTAAGATGGGGCCGAGACCTGCAGTTACAGTGGATTGTCAAACAATTTGTCCTGAACCGTCCAAAGTCACTTTCTCCTCAGAGCTGGATGTTCTGGCAAACCTTTACTGTACCTGCATTTCTGGTAAATGTCCACAAGGTGGTGGTGGTGATCTGATAATATGTAGAGTAGAATTTACGGTACAATAATTCAGAGCATAAGCCTAGAAACACACAACTCAACCAAGATGGTATAATAACTATAGTGAAGCATGGAAGTCTTTCAAAGGGACATTTTTGACACATTGTTATGAATATGTTCAAACACTAAAGTGTTTCTGTCTCTTTTGCAGAAAACCTGGTTCCTAATATTTTTCTCGAGCTTTTCTTCGTGACGCAGTTGCTAACGTCTTGGTCTGCTCACAATAATGATGAAGACCAAGAAAGTTTGCATGCTGTTAATTCAGGTTTGACATTTTAATCCCAAACGTTACAATATATGTGTTGCTGTCATTTGAAGTAAATTGAGACTGTTTCTTTGTTTCCCTACTTTAGAAGTTCTGGAACGGTGTTACTTAAGACAAGTGCACAATTGTGTGTACTTTGCGGTGAAGGTTCTGGAGAATCAGTTTCAGTGAGTTTTGTGCTTCACTTCTGTTTTCTGTCTGCTCACTGAATAGTTCCCTTTCTCTTCCTGCTCCAGCGATTCATAACTCGCATTCTTGTCCTTTTCCAGGTTGGTTGCTCATTTGGATAAGTGCACTTTGCGTCTGCTGGCAGAAAACGAACGAGTGGCGTCTTTCTCTCCAGATCTCAGGGACCGTCTCATTCAGGCTCAGGATAGGAGCACAGCCAAGGTAAACCTCTTCTCACCATATCGCTTCTGTATGAATAACTGCATTTGTAAGAGTTTTATTATGTGTTTTGAAGCATTTGTACTGATATTTGTTTTAGCTGAAATACATTCTTTATAGAAACTCATTTAAAAACAACAATTGTATTGATGTATATTATGTTTTTTTTCCTGTCTCAGATTTCTCCTTCAGTATCCACTTTCATTCACTCAGTCCCATTCCAGCCTGCCACTGACAACAGGTCCAACTTTGGTAGTGACAAGGCTTTCCACACCTTTAAAAAACAGAGGTTAATCTCTATTTTATTACTTTGTTGTAAACTTCTGCCGTTTTAATTAAGGTAGCAAACCCACATTTCAATGCTGTAAATCCAATGGATCATCCTCATTATATGAAAAGCATTATACTTCCCCATATTACTCACTTTTCACACTTTCTCATTTTCAGTAAAAATCCTCTAAAGTGTTTTAAAAAAAAAAAAAATAGATCCATGTAAAAGTCTGTACTGTCGCCGCACTGTGATGTATTATTTCCAGCAGAAGTACCGTTGGTATGTGTCTGAAAACTTGTGCTTGCTTTATTTGCACAATGCTTTACTGAAGCATGTTTTATTTATAGTGTTTGTATGATATATTGCATTTAATGCATCAATGAAATGGTCTGACAGGAAGAAAAAGATGCATTGCCAGAACAAGTGGAGAACACACAGGCAACAGCATCTATATCAGTGTTTAACATGACAGATCAGGTATTCTATGATTGTCATCAGCACACGATTATTAATTTGAAAGAAACCAGATATAAAGGTTTGCAAACATGGCCCTTGAAGCAGTCAGAGTTATTGTTGTCAATTATCAAGACAAGGTATAAAAGTAATGGCAGATTAGACTTGATGGTCTTATTTTTAATGAGTAGTGGAATTATTTTAGTCATGCTTGTATGTGACATTTGTATCCTCCTCAGAGATATTTTTTATGAGGTGCTGCGTGAGTGGGAGGATTTTCACAAGGAACCAGGGTGGAATTTCGATGCTGCTCTTGGAAGTCGGATCAGGCAAGTACAAGTAGTTCATTTTTAAACTTTCCATCATGAATCTGCTTCGATTGAGCAGCGAATTTTATTTGCATCCCATGAAGTACTTGGTTATCCTGTCTTCTGTTTCAGAGGAATGATGAGTCAGCTGACCTCGGCAGGAAACCATTCCCATTTTGCCCGCCTGTTTCTAAAACAGCTCGAGCAGGTAGCCCGTCATCCTTATTCTTAAACTCTAACATTTTGTGTCTAATGGGCTTTTAGCTTAGCAGCTTCCTCGCAGAACTGTGACTGACTGTATTTCACAGCCTTGCTGGAGTTCCGTTCTCAATTGTCCTTTTCTGTAGATGTGTAAAGGCCCCCGTGTGAATAGCTCCGCTGGCGATACTCCTGACGCCGACCTGCTCGGCATGCTGGGAGCTGATGGTTTGGGGCGCCTGAAGCGTCTTGAAGAGCGTCTCATTCAGCCTTATGGAGTCGTGGGGCCCTGTCCTCCTCCGTCCTTCCCCGGTCACCAGGAGTTCTTCAGGGACTTTATCAAGACAGCGAGCTGGTGAGATGTCGCTTTTTTCTGTAGAAATAAACACCATACCGGTTCGTATACAAGAAGGCTCCTTTTTTTTTCCCTCCTGTGACTAGGTTTGAAGAAGTGAGGTTGTCTAATATCTGCAGTCTAATAATCGCCTACAGGTAGATTTTGTAATTTAAAAGCATCAAAAGCTTTAAAATGCTGCATCTCGAATGGTTTGGAACCGGAACATGAGCTCGACCATAGCGAGAGTAAAACCATCAAAGCTTGGGATCGGTGTGAAGAGTAGGCTGAAGACACGGGAGAGTCTAGATGCTATGTAAAGCTGGTTGTAAGGAGGCAATATCGGAACAGTTTTTATTTTAGAAAATATAATTCAGTTCTTTAAAAGAAAAAAATTGGGGGGATTAAACTTCATCAAAATTTGAGTCTTGTAAAATAATTCAGGTTTTATATTTGGAGCCGTACAGTACATACAACAAATTCTGGAGGGGTTTAAAGGACTGCTTAGGATCCCATTTATAGCTTAATTTAAGGTTTACTGGAAATTGTTTTCGTATTATAAAGGATTTCCTTCTATTTTTTTAACTACATGTGTTTTCTAACCAGTCAATTCTCCTTGCAAACTATTAAAAGCTACTACTTTCACAATGTGTCCTGGATTTGTTGCTGTGCACTGGCCTAACACGTCTTGAATATCGTGTCCCAGCTGCCAGCTGAACCAGCACCTCCAGGACAGCTTGTGTCAGCAGCTCCTCCAGCTGGATGAGGTGTCCATCCTGAGCCCCCCTCCTCCTCCCACTGGGGAGGGAGAGGAAGATGAAGATGGAGACATGGAGCAGCAGGTAGGCCAAACTTTAGTCTGCATAGCCCCTTGGCTCGAGTCTGAGTTTGGGAGTCTTTCTGTGTGGAGTTTGCATGTTCTCCTTTTACCCGCGCCGGTTTTAAATTTTATTAGCGACCCTCAAGTTTCCCTAAAAGTGTGAATATTTAAAATCTGTTTTCAGGATGAAAAGCAGCGCTTCTCCTCAGTGCTCCTCCTTGCTCGTCTTCTTGCAAAGTTTCTGGGATTCATTTCTTTCCTGCCATACCAAACCTCCGACAGACCATCCAGAGAAATACGTGATGCCGCTGTAGCCCTGCGCAGCAAGGTGAGAAATCTTTATATGTTCGACACCAGATATGCAGGAATTGTTCAAATACAGCCACCAAAAAGCCTTTAACTTATCTCTGCCCCACAGAGCGTGCCGGTGTTGGACGTGTGTGCTGTGTTGCGGAAAAGTCTGAGGAGGCGGCGCTCCATCCTCACGGTGCCGTGGCTGGTGGAGTTCCTCTCCATGTTGGACTTTATCGGCCCTCTCCTGCTCTGCTACAGGACTGCGCTGGGCACGCTGCTCCTCCTTTACAAGTAGGTCTCCGTTTGTGTTGTCTTTTTTTATTTCAAGAATAACCTCATAAAGTATCAGCGCTGTTGTGCATTAAAAAGTTACTAATTCAAAATAAAGGAACTTGTTCAGTTCATCAGCAACTTACCTGACAGTTGCCTTAAAATAAAAATATTTTTGGGATCTTACTTCATGTGAATATTTAGTCTTTTTTTTCATTTTAAAAAGAAGAACTTTTGCTAAGGAAATAATTAATTGAACGTGTTGAAATTAAATAAACTTAGTGTTGTTGTTTTTTCACCTTTTCAGACATTTCAAAAGCAGTTTGTTTTAAATACCATTATAACACATAAGATTTATTTATTTGATAGTGATGTAATTTATGAAAACATATTTTTTTACATGTTTATTTGTTTTAATCATCTGTCACTTCATCTTCATGAGGGTTTTTAGTTCAAACATAACGTTTCCCATAGAAAAAATCACACATTACAAATGACTCATCTGGAGGATTTTCTAAAACTCCTAAAAGGTGTAAACAATCATATGCAGATTTTGTTGTGATTTTAAATTTCTTAAAGAGTTTATGTAAATACAAATGTTGCTGATTGCAGGAAAATGCAGCTGGGCAGATGTGAAGAAATGTGTTACCTGAACAAGGTGCTGATGGTGTCTGTGTTAGGTTGGCTCTTTCAGGTGAGAATATATTTCTTTTCTTCCTGCATGCATTGTTTATTACAGCGACTAGAAGTAAGTCGCTCGTCTTGTTTTGCCGGGTGCAGATCCCGGCGATTCCAGAAGACATTTTCTTCACCAGTGAGTTCACTGATGTGGCCCAGATGGAGGAAGGCATTATAAACACCGTTGGCCTTGTAAGTAAAGTAATAGGTGATGCAGGTACTTGTGCGTGAAATCATCGCTGGTTGTTTAATAGAGTCATTCCTCGGTTACTTTCAGGATTGTATTCCATTGGTGGATCAGCAGCTTCTCTATACATGCTGCCCTTTTCTTGGTGAGTGAACGTCTATAAATCTTTCAAATTTGCTGTTTTAGTTTTTCAGTTGAGTGTAAATCAGAATCTGTAGCGTTGGATGAGATTTTCTAGTATATTCTATTGTGTTGATGTCCTGTTTCTCTCCAATCAGGCGAGTTTCGTAAGCTCCTCGCTGCCTTTGTTTCTGGAAGCACAGCGAAGAGTGGAGGAATCATCCGTAAGATTACTCCCACCTCTGCTGAGCTCAAGGACACACCAACCGTTAACCGGTCGCAGCAGAAGCTCCAGGTGAATCAACAAGCATTTGGTATTTCGCCATAATGGGATTCCCTTTGTCAAATGATAAAACCCTCTGTTCAACAAAATTGAGTCTGGCCGTGGCCATAAACATTTTTGAGTTTCATCTATATCCACAGTTTTATGACTGTGTGTTTTTATTATGTGAACCTATTATCTGTGAACAAGACGTGTACCACGTGCTTCCATTGTAACTAGATTTGATCTTCCACACTTTAAATGAAAGTGAAAGAATGACTTTTCTCTTCATAACTTCATAAAGTTTTTCAGGTTTAGCCATTCACCTCTATGATAACCCTTGAAATTGGCATCGTTGTGTAATTTATGGCTCCAAACTCGGCAAAACTATTTCTTTTTGTTCGATTTAAATGGTTTTGATGTGTAGTTGGTGAGAACGTCTTCAAGTTTGAATGGGTAAATTAAAGATATCTTCCAGGAGTTTGTAATCATACACTGAAATCTTCATACAAAAACATGCTCTTTTGTAAAACAACAACATAGAAATGGCATGATCATTGAATTTTTCATTCACTGGCCATGCGATGACAAAATCTGTACTTTAAATAATTCGTTTCATTCATATTCAAGCTCTCAAATTAAATGATTTGACTCCTATTCCATTATGGTCTCAATTTCAGGGGTTGTTACAGTTTCTCTTGTCATTGTAACTACTATTTCAAGAAGAAGAAAAAAGGTTTTTTGAATCAGTTATTTGTTCTGATGTTGCATGCATTTTGAAAGTTGATTTGCTTAAATGTTCCAGGTTGATCTGGAACAAGCCTTCTTTCACAACCAGCCTCCGTCGCTGCGCCGCACCGTGGAGTTTGTTGCCGAGCGGGTCGGTTCCAACGCCGTCAAGCATATGAAGTGAGTGTCGCCGAGCCGCGGGTCGCTCGGCTCTGACTTCACATAAGCAGGGAGATTTACACATTTTCAAGTCGTTACCTCCCAAATGAACGAACATTCCCATTGCTTTATTTTGCTTTGACCAGTCCTTCATTGAATTATCTTTTGGAATTGAAAAGGACTTGGAGAGTCGTGGGTAATCAGCCCTTAACTGTGGGTTGGTTGCCTACCTAAGAGGCTAGAGATCATTCGATAGCGAGGCTTCACAACACACTCGCACACGAGCAGCAAGATCCCTGCCTTGTCTTCACATTTATCTATAAATTCAAATAAAAGCCCAAAATGTTTCAAACGTCCTCAAAGTCAAACTGCATTTATCTATATAGCAAATTTCTTCTGTCCCGTGTTCTTTTATAAAACCTTTTTTTTCCCCCATGTGGAAAACTTCAACAGAGCCACTTTAGTGAGCGAGTTGGTGGAGAAGGGCGAGAAGATGCTGCGAGACGGACTGTCGCTGCAAACCTCCAACGCTGCAAAACTCAATGACGCCATTTGTGCTCAGCTGTGTGAGTCGGGCTTGGAGGCATTAACGCGAGCTACCAGGTAGAACGTCCACTTTCAACTTGTTTCCTGCTGTTGTCATTTGGATTCTATAGATGTCAGGGGCAGCACAAGACCCGCATGTGTCACAATAAGTTGTATGTGTTTTGTAAGCAATGGATTTTATGTGCAATAACTTCTTCAAACTCAAATAGCGTGGACAGTGTATTTTGAAACGTTATTTCAGTGGTAAGGAGCCGACCTTTTACAGCTTGCTTTGGATTTTGTTGTGTTTTTACAAACACAATTAAGGAAGTGTTGAATTGTAATATATTTGCACTTGGTCTCCTGTGCAGATTTTGCTACGAGAAGAGCCCAGATGCCATAAGGATCCTGCTTCCCGATGAAACTTCTCCTGCTGTGAGTTTAAATAGTAACATGGAGCCTAAAAACAGTGCAAAGATGAAAAAATTTCCATAGGAGAAGAAGAAGGAAAAAAAATAAAATAACTGTGCTGTTGCGTGCACATCCAAGATGCTGAATTTGTTTTTAGGTCCTGAGCACAGCTGAAAACATCACCATTCGTCTTGCCGCGGAAAAAGCCTGCAGCTGGCTCTCTGCCAACATCACAGGTCGGTTTTACAAATCACCAGACATCTGATTATGCATAATTTGTCTTGTTAGATGATACAAATGCAATTTAAATTTTTTCTTTTTTTTTTCTTCACCGACAGCCTTTTTGTTGTCTTTTTCACACCTTTGTGATGGTTTGAAATGAAACTAGAAGTCTGGCATCAGTGACATTATATGTTTAAACTGAAGTGTTTAAGGGGTTTAGTTAAGTGTCTGTGTATCTCATCCACATGCTCCCTTTTGTTTCGGAGGCCTCGACATAACGCCTGAAGCCTTGAAGCTATTTACTGGAAATATGGCCGGTTTTATACTGTCACAAAAAAGACGTTTTAAAAAATATATACTTTTTTCTATTTTGTCCTGTTTTTTTTTTTGCACGATAAAGAGACTTTAATGCTGCGGTTTCTTTCAATTATATTTTCAATTAAAATATGTTTCACATTCTACTATGGCAACTTTCTCCGTAGGTGATTAATGTTCAGTTTCTGACCACAACTAACTGTTCATAAATCGGAAAAAAAAAAGGACAGTCTTCGCTGAAAACGGTGTTAAATTTATTGTGCACAGACTCATTTGCTGCCTCATAAATTACTTTAAATATGGTTTGCCGTGCATGCCGCACGGTAATATTGTGGTTAGCAGTCTCATCTCACAGCGAGAATGTTCAAGGGGTCGAGGTTTTGGGGTGTTTTCGTGCTGAGTTTGCATATTTTTGTTTCGAGTGTCACAGGGTACTCTGGTTTACTACCTATTCGAGCTAATTTGGTGCCTCTGAAATGCCCCGTAGTTGTGAATTCTGTGTGTGTGTTCTTTCCCGAGATGGACTGAGTATATTCTGCTTTCACCCATAGTCAGCTGGGAGCGGCTGCAACTCTAATTAGACAAAACATTATAGAAGATGGATGGATAAACGATCGTTTAGCAATTCAAGTAAAATTGTGTTTAGTGGTGAGAGAAGGAGCAAAAAGAGCTCCAGTGATCCGAAAGGTTGCAATCTTCTGTTCTAAAGTAATACGACACTGGGCCTCTGAGAATAATGGACCCGAAAAGATGTTGAGTGAAGATGCAAAAACGACAATACGATCCCTTAATGGACTAATACCCTCAGTGCATCGAAGATTTAAATGACTCCCAGAGGACTCTTATCTAACATTGGCTTCTGTCGTCATTGTGAAGCGCTCGTGAGGCGGGAGTGGAAGAGCCGATATGATCGCGTGATGAAGGCTCTCGGTAGCCCCTTGGCTTCGGACCCCGTCAACGTGGACAGACCTTCTGCTGAGGTCGTCCCTCGAGACCGGCCCGCTGCTCTGAAGAAGAAACAAGAAAATGAGAGTGAGACATTGACGCGCTGCCCTTCAGATTGCGACCACAGCGCTTCCCGACCCTCAGATATTCTCATTGAGATTAAGGTAGTTTGGGGATTTTACTTGTGCAATTGTGTTTTTTTTATTTTTTATTTTTTCAACTTCACACAAATCTTGAAAATGAGATCTCAATGATCAACTTTCTCGCTAAAGTTGGGTCCTCTGGGATTTCATTATTGAATGTAGGAGGTGCTGAGCATCGCCGTGGGCCCCAGGACTGATGAGGAGCTGCCGACTGGCTCTCAGCTCGCAACTCTCCTGCAGAGAGTGGGAGGCACACTGGCCTGCAGAAAGGTACATAAATACTACAAGCATAACAAAAAGAAATATGTTTTGGACACTGAGTTTTCGTTTTTCTTTTTTCCTCTTTCCCCCCCAACGTCCTCAGTTCCAGACTGGAGTGTCGCAGCAGATGCTGCTGAACTGTACTCTGATCCTGGCCTGCAAATTGGGTGAGTGTCCTGCTTTTTACATTATGAAATATAGTTTTTAACAACTTGTGAGGTCTCTGTTAAATATTTCCGTCTTTCAAAATGTTTCCCTCTGCTCAAATGTAAATTGTATAACTCGTGAGGCAGGCATGTGAGCTGTTGGTGTGTGTTTAGTGTCTGCAGAGCTGCTGCTGCCGCCGCCGTCAGGATGCGGCGATCGCGGCGGGGTCGTCGTGGGTCCCGGTTCAGGGTCAGAACCTCCCGTCACAGCTCTGCTGGAGCAGCTCGCCGAGCTGTGGAAGGAGCACCGTTGTTCTCCCGCCTCACTCCATCTGCTCTTCACCCCACTCACCGTCACGGCTGTTCTGCAGGCCAGCGACACAGAGGTACGTCCGACCACTGTGACAGACACAGAAATAATAATGAGGATGCTATGACCCCCACATACTCCTCTGTGCCGGGCTTTGACTGCTCCCTAAAGACAGAGGTGTGCGCGTTACATCTTACAACCAGAAAACTGAGACGATCATGTGTTACTTGGATGAAAGAAAGTCCCCTAACCCAACACAATATCTTGGGTGTATTGTGTTGTACATGTTTTCCCCTTTAGTTTCCATAATTTATTACCCTCATTAACTAAATAACATAAACGGATCATGGAGAATTCAGCAACTCACAGGTTTTAATAGCTGTCTCTTTGTTGTCTCTCTTTGCTCAATTCTCCCTGGTCTAGATTATCTGAAATGGTCTTTCGGTCATATTAACCTTTTCTGAGATCACAAATTTCTGTGAAAGTCATTTTAAGGGGCCTTGTATTTAACCCTTTGCTTTACTTTTTTGTATTTCCAGCTGAAGAACTACCTGTTCCTGCTAAGAAAGCTGGTGGACGGGGGAGTATTGAGCGAGGAAGAGGTCATATCTCACTGGAAGAAGCTCACAGACTTGGCCCCACCAGCAGTGAAGGTTCAGTGCTCTGCTGTCATCATGTTTTCCTTGGGAATTATTTCTCTTACAAATGATTTAACCTCTTCCACTTTTTCATTCTCTCATTTCTGTCGTCTTCCAGGGGCTGATTGAACATTTTCAGCTGCCGTCACATACTCCAGAGTTCTTTTTGACGGTGGTTGAGCAAAGCGACCTGGACATGCTGTTGATCTCGCCTCAGACAGTACAGGAAGCTCCGTGACAACAACGGTCCCCCTCAGCCCCCGTGCACCCTGTGTCTGATCCCCCACAGTGTTTCATGTCACATCTGCCAGTTTGTTGCTCAGGAGGGAGGGAATTCTCAGTGACTTTGTGCTGTTGTTGACCAGTTTTGTCTGCACAGGCCATCAAAGCTGTTTCAGTCGCAGTTTAGCCTTCGACTCATGTTCTCCACCTGGGGGAGGGAGAGCAGCCTTTTATAAAGTCCTCTGCTCTCGGGCTGATGTGTCGGTGAAAACCAGAAAACCCCGTCCATCAGGGCCAACACCGTCTGTCTTTCAGGAGTCACGGGACTCATGTAAAAGAAAAAAAACTGGTTATGGTCTTAAGATCAAGCGTTTCTTCTGTCAAAACAATTGCACATCATTAGCAAAGCAAGTTGAAGGCTTCGGGATGCAACAAAACAACAAAATAACATGAAATGATGCATTTTTGTTCCCGTTGTGATTCATGAAATTTAAGAGACAACCGAGAGACGCATGGCACATTCACACACCGCCTTTGACCGCATCACTAGTGATCGCACGTTTATCTCATGAATGCCAGGATTTGCATTTGTGATTGTTTTCTGTTCATGTTGAACTGTCACTGTATTCCTTGCTGCTTTTAAATTGAAGTATTTTATATGCTGCTGCAGAGTTGAAATAAGCAACAATAAACATGTTAAAGTAAATACGAATGTCTTGTCGTTAATGCAGTGGGATATTATTCGTTGATAAAACATTAATACATGGCATGGATCTGAATAATAACGGACATGCAAAGCTATTTAAATGTGGAGTGAGTGGAGGAGTGTCCAGAAGCTTCCCCGCCCTCCTCCGCCGTGTCTGGCCGGCCGGAAGTTTCAGTCGTCGGCTGGGAGTTTTGGAAGAGGCGCGGCGGGCGGGCTGGAGCTCACGATCAGCTCCGGCTGGAAGGTGATGGCCGGAGCGGCGGAGAACCGGACAACTTTACCCGAGTGACCATGCAACTGAACTCACACGAGAAATGTGACTTTACACCAGCCTGAGATTATATAAAAAAAAAAAAAAAAACACCACAAAGGCATCATGGCAAATGTTAAAGTTGCCATTCGTGTCCGTCCGCTCACCGCAAGGTAAGTTGGGTTATAACCCGTATGTAAACTAATGTAATAAGTCACTTTTTTTTTTTTTTTTAAAGAACGTTTTTTGTTTTTTTTATTGTTTAGTTTCTGAAAAGTATTGTGATAGTGTACCGCTTTAATTTGGTAACGTACTGACACGAGACTCCTCTCATATTTCACTTTGTTTTTTATCTCTTTTGTCCTTTTTTTTCTTCTTTTTTCTTTTGTTCCTTTAAGTCGTCACTAATAAACGTCGGGTATCGTGTCGGCTCGCTGGGTGAAGACGAGTAAAGTGCACATGGTGTTTTTAGTGACAACTGTGGCTGTCAGTGCTTCAGATGACCGAGCACGCCGCGTGCAAGCAGCCGCGCAGAAGTTGGACGACAGCGTTCTAATGCTGCCATTTCTCTCCGCGCCGCAATAATCGACTTTAATGGCTTTTATAATTGCACTTTTGTTGTGATTCATTCAGAACGGGCACCGGTGAATCAGCCTCTGTTGCGTTTTAATGGCCAACTAACTGGACTTAAACGATCGCCAGCCATCAGGCAGACCTTTGATTGTGTCTCCTGCAACCCAGGAAAAGTCATTGACATTAAATCCGCACTTGACGTTTGTCAGGAGTGGCTTTAAAAACGCTGTACTATCCAGCGATCCCTTGCTGGTCCATTCTCCCTAAAATCTGGATTTGATAGGTTGCTGAAGTATGACAGTTTCAGGCTTAGTTGTCCAACATTAGGTTATTTTCGTCATTATTGTTCAGGCAACCAAATGAATGACATCCTGTCAAGTCACATGTGCTGCTCTTGGTTTGAAACCGGTTAAGTGATTAGCATACGAATAGATTTTGTGTTGTGGTGGGATTGGTCTCGTGCTTTTGAGTGCAGATAATAGTTGCCAAAGCATTTCAGGTAGAGCTCATGCCTGATAATAAAACAAAACAAAGCAGGAGGGGTCTGAGGATGCCAGCACTGTGTTGAAGCCTTCAATGAAAAGATCAATGAGTGGAATAAGTGAGATTCTGTGCACTGTTTGTATGCTTTTGTGTGTATTCTCATACTGGACAATATGACCGTGTTTATTAAACTTATGCCATAAAGAAAAAGGCAATTTGAGAGTATTGCATATTCTTAAGTTTCTGTCTGAGGAGTCAAATTAACTGCAACTATGCATCTTATTAAAATACTACAGCGTTTCATCAATTGGAAATCTCTAACCTACAAGATGTTGCTAAATCACAACCTGATGCGTGATGTCTTTGGAAACCTTTTTTTTTTAAGCTACTTTTAAGTGAGGTTTTTACATTTCACTTTCTAAATACTTAACAGGCAAATTAGACAGAATGAAGAAGTGCTTCATTTAATTTAGCCTATTCTAGGAGTTTAGTTTGAGGTTTTTATGGGATCACATTTCCACTCCGCGCTGCGAAATCTGTTAAAGTAGCAAAGAAACACAAAGTGGTTGTAAAGTTTCCTTGCTCCACTGGAGTACCACCTCTTTACATTATCAAGCAAATTGCTACAACATGTTGAATAATGGGTCTGCTGGCTCTTGATATATATTGCTTGGAGAGTCTATAGGAGTGCACTGAATTACTTTGAGGTACTGCAGGATGTTTTGCCGGGTTGCTTAATCTGAAGGCCAGTAGAGGACCATAACAATGCATTATTCTGGCTGGACAATGATTCTTTCAACTGGTCTTCCCGGTATTTTACATGACAAAAGATCTTTTCTATATCTAAACTTCACTGTCATGCAAATGCATCCTCCGAGATTCCTGCCCCTTACTGTCCTCTGCTCTTCTCTATTTTTAAGGGAAGGATGTATTTCCTTCCTTCATATATTTGAATTAAGGCCCGCTGTGTTGCAGAGATAACATTAACAGCCTGGTTAACAGCATTCCTCGTTTGGCCCGGGCCGAGCCCTTTGTTTCAGTCCAACCAGTTGTATACAGCGGGTGCCCCTGAGAATGTGGGGAGCATCTTGCGTACAAGAAACATGTGTTCCCAACTGTGAAATTGCTTGTTTAAGTTTGTATCAAAACACATCTTTTATGAGTTTTTATATTTTCCACGGTCCCGCCCCCGCCCCCCCCACCGCCCCACATGCTGGTTAGAGCCTGAGAGTGAAGGTTGGTGGTTTTGGGTTGGGCCGCTGCTTGGGGTTGGCAAAATGAGTCCCACACGGTGAACAAGGAGAGAGCTGACGATTACGACCGTGCTCCCACCCCACCGGAGAGCTGGAACGTCTGCACCGCGGGCAGCATTCGCCGTCATTATCGCTCCTGGAGATCGAAATTCTCCCAGCTTCATGTTGTGATTGCCTCCAGTTTCGCTTGTGTTGCATCAGATGTGCTCGGTCCAACTTCTGAAGCACACACGCACACACACACGCACACACGCACACACACACACACACACACACACACACACACACACACACACACACACACACACACACACACACACACACACACACACACACACACACACACACACACACACACACACACACACACACACACACCACACACACAAGGCTGAGCTGACCTTGTTTTACACACATGCGAAGACACATGCTGGTCCCGATTACGCACATTCAACATTTGTTCACTCTCCCGACTATGTGGAAACAGCTCAGGCTGCTCAGAGGAAGTCTCTTGAGAGCCTGACAGACTTGTTTTCTTTTGAATCTAAAACTAGTAGACCACTCGTGTGGCGACTTCATGGATCACATACACACACACACACACACACACACACACACACATACACACACACACAAAGACTCATTGTGTTACTGTCATAAAATGGCCTCAATTCAAGTGGAACTGGCCTATATTTGTCTGAACATTGGCTTATTTATGTATGATGCAAAAAAAAAGAGGACTCCTAAACTAATGTGAAGGTGTGTTGGGGCTTGATCTTGTATCTGAATCGTAAATGAAAGCTTAGTTGAAAGTGTCCTGACTGCATTTAAAGAGAGGCTTGTTATCAATCCCTGCAGCGTCCTTTAGATTTAGTTCTTGCTGTTGGAAGCGTGTGTTTCCTTTCTCTTCAGTCTGGTTTATTCCGTTCATCTCATTTGTTTACACTTTATCGTTGAGTCGACTGAAGCAATCCCAATTTGTTTCCTCATTTCTTCGTCACAGGGAGAGTGCGGATGGAGGAAGGCTGGCTGTTCAGGTGGAGGATAAGTTTGTGAGGATCCGAAATGTGAAGGTGAGTATAACCATGCATACATACTCTTTGAATTTAGACTATTTTCTTGGGAGGACCGCGTATACTACGAGTTATGTGAGTTTATCACAGCAACAGGATGTTCAGCTTGGGACCAGTCTATTTCCTGCTTCATGTCACTATTGTTTATTATATGTGTTCATTCATATACACACACAGGCACATGGATTGAGACCCTTTCAGTCAAACACACGCAGATCAGTATAATAACTGCACGTCTGAAACATACTTAAGATACACCTAGAAAATCTCCAGAAGTAAACCGTAATAGATAAAACTCAGTAGGTGTAACGACAAATCCAGTGATTTATTATGTAGTCTGGCTCTAGGCTTTATTAAAAGTATTTGGTAGACAAGGAGACTGTAGGAGAAGCACATTTTTCTTTTTCAGTTTAGTTCCTGAGTGTATTTTCATTTGGAAATAATTACCGTGCGAGCTAACCCTGTAAGCCGATGCTTTCACCACGTTACCAACCTGCTGTGTCAGATAGCTGAGCAGACTTGTCTGATTGGTTCAGCGGCGTTGCCCCCAGACAGCGTGGTGCAGGATCTATGGAACATGTCTCTGTTTGGTCTTCGTCGCCGGAGTTTGGGTTGATGAGTTTAAAGCTGAAACTGTGTTTCTCTGCAGTCGCTTGTACTACAATAGTCATGTTGAAGTTTTTGTCAAAAAGGTTTTCGATGTTTAGATGCAGACTTATAATAAGGTGAAAGAAAATCAACTTGGAGCAGTTTTTTGTTTTTTTTAGCTCCTGTTTGTTTACACATGCACGTTTGAACGTAGGCGTCTCGGGATAAGATATGTGGGGGAGTCGAGGATCTGTTGGAAATGATGTGACAATAGACAAACCACATCTGGCCGCCCTCTGCCATGGAAAAGGAGCAACACTCCTCGGATGGTGTTGTTCTCATGGGAAATGGCTATTTGTGAAAAGTAGGCCAGTTCTGCAGCAACGGAGTCGGCAAGAATAAAGGATGAACTTTTGCTTGCAATGAATTTAAAGTTCACAAGTTCACACTTGCTGTGTGAAAAAAAAACCTGTGAGTTTTGTAACTTTAGCCGCCAGAGCTTGCATTGTTTAAGAGATTGTGCCCATGAGTGGTGTTGCTCTGGGTTCATTCCTATAATCACAAGGCCATTGTTGAATTAAGCACAAGTGCTGAGGGGTTAAGTAGTCTTGCTTTCAGGGGAGCCAATTGCTGTGAACAGAATTGATACTCTGGGCTTGGTGCTTGTGTAATGCCGTCGTCAGTGAAACACCGCTTTCATAAATGATGGGACTCTTTTCGGCGTCCTTATCATAATAATTGTCAAAGCAAACCAGAATAATTTATGGACACCGTTGATGTTTTCAGTCGACAACATTTGAATATGAGCGCAGTGGTCCGTGGTGAGGCAACTCGTGTTTGTTTTAAAGTTGCTGAGCCAAACTTGAAGCGTTCAAATCACAAACGCACAACATTTGAACTTTAATGCAGAAATGATGGTGGTTTTAATAGTATGCATTGAAAATCTGGCAGAATAGAGTGTAAAAAAAAAACAACAACTAATCAGACACTGGAAACAGTGCTGCTCGCGACATTAGACCTCCCTTCATTTCGACTAGACAAATACTTGTATGATAAATATGCATCAACATGCATCAGAACTCCATCAACTGTTGTGAAGGCAGATATATTTTAGATCAGACCCTGAGACTTTGCTAATCACTTCGAAGTGAGCGGCGACTAATGATTTAGTTGAAAACGATCTTCACATACAGGGAGCATCACAGACCTCAGGCGGGCTTACAGATTGAAAGCAGCAATTTATTAAAAACTCCTGGATGATAGCCAGTGTCTTAGAGCCACTCTTGGAAGTCAGATGGGTCCAGATGCTGCTGCGACGTCCTTCATCAAATCCAGGATTCACCCGCAGTAAGCAGAAAGGTGTTTAGTGTTAATGCACCGAGGCGAATAAAGAACTGGAGGAGGAGCAGTGAGTGCGTCGCTAATGAATGGAAACCGCTTGCTTGCAATTCCGCTCTGTAGAAGTCTCATAAACAGAGGCCGTACCGCTGGGTTTGTATCACTGGGATTCTTTATAGGTCACTCGTGTATTTACTTTCACTGCTCAAACTACAGCATGTAGATACTGTCTCTCCTAAGCGTTTGTCCTCATGCAGTATTGTAAACACGGTCTCATAATTCTCTTGGAAGATTGTCTGCTAATCAGCCAATCAAGTAATTACTGATTTGGTAAGGTGTCCTATGGAATTCAAATAGTGTGTCTTACGTTTGTGTTTCCTCCTGACAGTTGGATGGACGTTCAGAAGGAGCCGTGGATTCCAGGGAGAAGCTTCTGGAGTTTGGTTTTGATTATTGTTACTGGTCGGTGGACCCGGCGGACCCGCGCCACGCCTCACAGGAGGAGGTAATCACCCAACTCCCCGACTGACACATCGTTTAATGTCTTTGCTCGGTTAACTACTATACTGCTATGTACAAGTATTCTCCCTTTCTCTATTCTTCTATCTCGGTAAAGAGAATCTGTGGATTTTGGGGGAAATAAAGTTTTGAGAAATTTGAGATATTTCCAACACATAAAGTTCTTTAGGCCGGCATTTATGTGATAGAAAATAAAGCTTTATTGATAAAAATGTGTCCATATCTATTGTAACATGTAGAAATGCAGCGGAGGGTTTTCTTCTTCTTCATGCCATGCTATATGCCCTGTTGTGGGTGGAGACCTGCGAGCCTGCTGATCCAAGCTTTGGCCACAAGTCGACACCGGGCAAACACAATCTCCCGAGCCTGAGGGAACACTGTCCTTGTAGACAAACCACAACAAGTGGGGTGGGTGTTGTATGTTTTTTCACACAGATGGCCACATGAGGGATATAATATCAACTCCATCTGTTACCCAGAATTCTCTTTGCCTCAGAAATGGCACGAGTAGAGACGGCTCTCTTTTCATGTCCCGGCTGTGATTGGACGATTAGATATTTCTGTGTTGCTTTGATTGGAAGGGTGTTGCTGGAACCCGACATGGGCTTCAGATCAAGAGCAAGTTGAGCCAAATTCCATCATGGAAAATCTCTCCAAAACTTGTTCTTCAGTTGTTGATTTTCTTTGTTATTAATTAGTATTTACCGTTTTCCCCAAAAAAACTTCCACATTAATCAAAATGGTTTTACAGTTGGTCTGGTTTTTTTCCGCCCTTCTACCTCGACCATTCTCTGGTCTCGTCAGAGCTGGCTTTGTGCGTGTTTGAGAAAGACATTGCTGTGATGGCGGCCCACACGCAGCTCAGACCGACAGACAACACAACACTTCTTCCTCTATGGCTTCAGTTGCGTCTGTCCTCAACAGAATTATGTCCAGTCACAGTGGCCTGGTCGCCACAAGACATTCCTCTGTTGACCCGGGGTGGGCGAAAGAGGAGCGCCAGTGATGGACTGAGCTGCGGGATTTAAATCTGACCTCTTTTCTTGCATTAAAGTCCAGAGAGTTGTCTCTTTTAACAAAGGCTCTCGTTTTCCACTACATCAGCCGCTGGCTGAGCAGACATCACAGTTGAAAATATTCAAACTGCCCATCTCTCCAGCGGGATTAAACACACGAAGCTTGACGTAAAAAGGAGTTTGAGTTGCATGGCAGGAAGCCAGAATAATGCAGTTTTTAGTCTGGCGGATGTTTCAATTTAAGAGCGGCTCAGAACTGGCGAATTAGACGTTTGCACATTTGTAATCTACAATCAGATGTTTGTGACTTTGTCCTCTTGCGCTGCCTCATTTTACTAATGTCACTGTCTACATTTCTTTTCCTCAGATCAAATATCCAAACATTTCTTACATAATTACCAGCTTAACAAGCTGATAGTATCTTTGCCTCCGTTAGATTTTCCAGTCTCTCTCTCTCCAGGAAAACTTGCCTTGCATCGCTTGTACCCCCACCCCGCCGCTTCTGCTCTGGACCGTCGAGTGTACATGTCCATGCATCACTGATGGTTTACGCCAGTCACTCATAGGGGGAGGGGGTGTCAGCCTTTCAGAAATGTGGTCTATTAACCATATAAGGTAACTTAATGAAGAAATATGTAGAAAAGAAGTACACAGACAAACTGAACATAAAATAAAAACATTAAAACGGTGGATTGGCGATGGTGCAATTTTAGCTGGAGTTAATGGAATTATAAACCATGACCAGAATAGTGACTCCAATGATGTGTGACGCTCTTTGGTCTTTGGTCATGAAGAATTTCAGGGAGAAAGATGGAGCAGAGGGAGGAGACGGGCTCTTCCAGGTGAAAAGGCAGCGCAATAGAGAAGATTTATAATCCCTGATGGAAGCCAGCTGTTGAGTTAACGCAGCAGGGAAAGTTGGTGTGGTGTTTGTCTAAATGCTGCCTTTATTTTATGCCTAGATAATGGGTTAATAAAAAGCTCCCCCCCCCCGTTTATTATTAGTTTCTGAATATAAGACACATGGGAAAATAAAGAGGAACGGTGGGTTTGAATGTGGACTTATTAATAGCGATAAGTAGGAGAGACTGATGGAGAAAGAGGGGATCTGGAGGGGGGGGGGGGGACTCACAGCTGCTCCACTAAGTAGGATTTTGCAGTAAAATTTCAGTGTGAAGACGTCACTGCTGAGGGCTCAGCTCAGAGCACAATGTTTTTCTTTTTGGCAAAGGAATCAGCTCGCTAGGGTTTTTCCCTCTGCTCCTCTTCCTCCTCCTCTTCCTCCTCTTCTGTCTGTCTCTGACTCTGTCGATGCAGTGCATGATTTGATTATGCTCGCAGGGTTTCTAGGTCTCTGTGTCAGTGGTGCTGCAGAGTGGGGGGGTTTCTCTGTGCACACACGTGAGCATTTAGCCGCCCTCAACACATGGCTGGAGGGACGGCCAAGAGTCCAGTTCATGCTGGTTTGAATCAACTACAAACAGCACGCCCAAATATACCACATGCTGTCAACAAAGACGTATAAGATCTGCTCAGTATGGATTCTAGTCGAACACCTGTGTTTAATAAATCAACTGAGGCTCACTTCCTCCTGTTAGTAAAGTTGGAGGAAGAGACGGTTGTTCATTGAGCTTTTAAATATAGAAATGAAGCTCGGTCTTTGTAACGTGCTCGCATTGCGTGTTCCGTTTGATTGGTGACCTCCATCTTGTGTCTGTCTTCCTATGTTTTTCTTTATTTTTCACATATATTTGCTCCCAGAAAGAACTCAGTGTGTTTCGGTAGACGACCTTAAATCAGATTTTATGGAGATTTCATAGGGAGTTCCACAAAGCTCCATTTTTGAATCCGTCTTGTTTACCATTTTTAATTACGACTTTAAAATTAGCTCGATATTAGTTTCTATCGATTATTAATCTACATTTAATAAGGTCCTTGAACTGTCATGTACTCCCTATATGGAGCATCTGTTAGTTATGTTTGTCTTTATCATTGTAGAATTAAACCTCTCACATCGATCTTAAAACATATTTTCGAAGTGTCTTTGATTAAGAGGATTTCATCTGCGTGAATGCATCTTCCTCAGCCTTCCATTGTATGGACACAATCTTTACCGATGCTTTCACTTTATCACAAACTCTGCTCTCAGGATCCACCGTTGTGATCCTTACCTCTGCTGTGCTGTTGTCAAAATTCACAACAACTTCTGGATTTTATTTCCTGAATTAAAAACTCTTACTGGTAAGCTGATAGAAAAGTGTAATTGTTATCCGTTAAGTGAACTTAAAAGTTTTTGTGATATTTTAGTGGCATGTCATTCATGACATTCACTTGTTTTTGCTTGTTTGTATTGTACTGGTGTATTGCTTGGCCAGGTCTAAAAAATAAAATAAATAAATGTTTTCACTCCAGAGGCTATCCAGTAAAATAAAAGATCCGTCCACCACCAGAGGATTATTGCACAAGTGAACTGTGTCAGTGTTTATAGGCTGACCAACATTAACATTAGTCATTTTTAAACCAATTTTGTTTTGGATTTATTACACTTTTTAAAAAAATGTTCTCATAAGTTAACTTAACCTCAAGGTTATTGCATTATTTTCTACTTTAATCACATTATGAAAGTATAACCTAACGGTGGGAATTGCAACAAACAAGCACCAATAGTCATTTAGAGACTATTTGATGGGCAAACGTCCCAAAATCTGAATCTGAATGTAAAATGTAATAGAGTGCTTTTATAGTTTTGAGATGAGGTCAAACTGTAGAAACATGCACCAGTTAATTTCCCCTGTCAAGTGGCTGTAACTACCCAAGGCTCCCATCAGTCTGAAGCCTGCACAAGACATTTCCAACTCGCCATAAAGATTACAATATCCAGCTCCACTTGCCACTGTTCTGCTCTGCTTCCTTTAACAAGTATTGGGAAGGAGCCACAAATCCCCAAACTCTTCCCAGATAGGCTTTTATTTGTTTGTTTTAGACCGAGCTCTTTGCCCCAGTGTCAGCTGCAACAGGAGTGCATGCCTAAAAAGTTTAGTGCCCCTGTTTTCATTTTTTTTTTTATCTTTTTCACGTGTCTGTCCTCTCTGCTCTACTTTTTCATTCCCATGTGTAGAGAAGCCTGAGTAATGTAGAGCAGCCTGAACATCTCTGTCTCTCCCTCCTCCCTCTCGTACAGCCTCTCTGCCCTTCCATGCTAATTTGACCTACAAATTCTGTCCGAGTGTGACAAACGAGAGCATTGTTGAACCCTCGCCAAACAGCTTCCTCTCTATCTCTCTCTCTCTCTCTCGCCACATGTGAGTCTGTCTCCGTCTCCGTCCTGCCTCCATTCCTCACGATGGTCGTCTCCTAATACATTTCTGCCGATTTCACCTCGGACTCCCAATTCCTTTCAGGAAACACAAAGATCTCCTGTGACATTGTATTCCCGTGTCCAAAACAAAGGCATTTAGTTTGTAGCTCAGAGTCCAGCTGTTGTGTTTATGTGACCCACTTGGAAAGCGTGGGACTTGGACTGAGCGACCCTCGCCTCGGCTGCAGCTGTCCACTGCTGGATAAGGAGGGAAAAAAACAAGGGAAATTATTTTATAGAGGTGGATAGGTTGTTTTTCAGCTTCCCCCCCCCCCCCCCCCCCCCCAGGTAATTGAATGGAGGCAAAGCTGAATAGCTTGTACAGTCTTTGCATTGTGCGTGGAGACGCTCTCCCGGTGTGAGCGACTGTGGAGGGAAAAGTAATGCTGGCCGTTTTTTGGTTACGTCAAACCTGGCAAAAGCAAGAAGAAGCCAGAGCTTTAAATGTGGCAGAGGGCTTTGCTTTGGCTGTGTGCCATCAGGCTTTGTGAACACACACACACACACACACACACACACACACACACACACACACACACACACACACACACACACACACACACACACACACACACACACACACACACACAGCACTCAGCACACAGCACACAGCACATAAATACTTCTCCAGGGTTTTAGTGTAAAAGAGGCCACATTAAACCAGACCAGCAATTGGCATTTTCCACGTCCCGTGATTACGCAACTTAACTCGTTAGAGACATTGCACTACATTTTTCACTCTTGTCAGCCTCTTTTCATCAGTCTGTCACGAGTTTGCCACTTTTTCTTAACCTTTCTCATCTGATTTACTGAACGTCCACCACTACTTTTTGTTTGTTTGTTTTTTTCCTAGTGATACCAGGCTACAAACGGCGCTCTGCCCAGGAAAAGAAGAATTACATTTCCTGTTGTTCAAAACAAACTTGAAAAAAAAACATTTATCACGGTCCTGATCTCCGGCACGGAATCTCGCCAGTTTCTTGTTTTTGACAAGACCTCATGTCCCTGCAATTAGTCGCGTCCAACTCCAGTTGTCCCACGTGACGTCTCCGCGTTTGAGATCTCTTGCCGCAATCATGTTTGTCAACCCTCCAAATCAATCGGCTCAAATGTATTTAGTGTCATTATCTTATTGACGCACAAGTCCGCAACACAATTCAAACAGCACTCCTGAGGCATAACGCAAACACAATTAAGTGCAGAATGTAATGCAATAAATGGAGGTTGCATATAAAATACATCGGGATAATAAAACATTGCAGCCGTTAAAAAAAAACAACCTTTAAATGCTTCAGGCATGATACCGCATGCAAAAATAGCTCAGGAGCAAGCATCACGGTGAATGTGTTTAAGGTTTAGATTTTGGTTTTACAGTCTTGTGGTTGCCTGCTTGTGTTGAAGTGTTTGGCTCTGTTCTGACACAGAGCACAGTGGACGTGACCAATATACAGTCTAAAGGAATAGAAAAGACTTTATTCATCCCACAGGGAATTTCTTTTAAACCAGAAAGCCGTTTCCCAAAGATATGCCGAGCTGTGTCGAATCAGTTTAATGGTGCAACTGACAAACTACGCTCTAATTCAGTATGTAAAGATGATTATCATCGCTTCATCGTCAATTTATTGCTGAGCTGTTTCCAGCTCGGTTCTAAAATAACTTTGTTGTGTACACTACTGTGCAAAAGTTTGGTGGCTCTTAAAAGTTCTGCAAAGTAAAAATCTTTTCTAATATGAAAGTGTTCCATAATATTTCAAATGATTAACAAAATGCAAAAGTGGACAGCAGAGAAATCTCAGAGATCTCACTTTGCAGCACCTTCTCCAGCATCCTAACACTTTGAAATAGTATTTTATCTCTGATAGCTGCGTTCATTTTAAAGGTATGCCCTGTTATTACTTCCCTTCAAAATCCCTTCAAAATCTTTTTATGGAAAAGTTTGCAACATGCAGATTTCTTAGTTGATAATATAAATAATAATAGTAACAATGGTAACTTCATTCTTACAGCACATTTCAGAATCATGGCTACAAAGTGCTTCACCATAAAAGAAAAAAGATAAAATCAGTGAAAAGGACACTAAAGTAATCATATAAAATTCAGACTAAAACAGAGTAAAGGCCATATGATGAGAAAGGAATTTTAAGATTCGTTTCAAAAGAGGAAACTGACAGCCTGCGATTCTCTGTAAATGACTTTCACAACAGGGAAACCAGAGCAGCAAAGTCTCGGTAACCCATAGTGACGAGTCGGGATTTGGGCTCAAAGGACCAGAAGATGTCAGGCAGTGAAAAGGCTCATAAGAAGTTACAGGTTCTAGGAAACGAGGAGGAACCTGCTCATTTCTATAGCATCTCACCGTTAAGTTCAGACGAAAGACTTTTATAAAAGAAGTCTGTGCACAAAGTGAAATAAGTTTTGTAGTTGTGATGAAGTGATGCAGCTGTGGTGGGGAACCCCTTTCACCTCTTCATCACATCGTCCCCACAGCGTCGCATTAGAGGGAGATCAATGAGGGTTGTTGAATGTAGAGTCGTTCTGCCATCTTTTCAAAGCTTTGTTTCCGTCTTCCTTCCTTGTCCTGTATTTTTACCTTCAGCATTTCCTGAAGGAGAACAAAGTCCATTTTCTGTGTTTCCTTTTCGTTATTGAATTATTGTTCATGTTTTTGTTTTTTTTCTCATGCAGGGAAACAAACTGATGACGCCTGTGTCTTTGTATTGGCTTTCATTGCTGCTCTGCCACTTTATCTGACAGGGATACACACTTGTAAATACACACTACTACAATACCGATGATAACCTTCCTGTCCAGGGTGCTGTTTAGTCTGCTCCCCGTGTGTTTTCAGTTTGATGCGGTTGCATGCTTACTGTGGCTCTGGTCTCGTAACCTTCCCTGCTGGCAGTTTCTGTTCTCGTGCTTCATTTGATGACGGAGTACATTTCTATCCTGACAATACAACCTGGCCGGTACCTCACCTGCTTTGTTCTTTGAAAAGTGCGCCCAGAGTGCTGCAGGGCGTTGCAAACTGTGAAATGAGGTTGTGAGACGAGGGTTTTGTGTCCATTCGAGTGGGCAGGGCAGATCTGGCACAAAATACTATGTAGTGATTTTGACTTGATGTGACAAAGACAATAAACTACGATGACTTAATGTTGCCCGACGAAACGTCTCTCGACAAATTCCTCTTCCTGTTTTTATTTATGCATAAAGGTTGAAATGGAGGCTTGAGTTTCTTCTTGCGGTTTCTTTCAGAGGTTACACAAAGTATTCTGGCAGTGTTAAAGTGAAAACCAAATGTCAAAAGATAATGGGAACAGAGAAAACAATGAAGAGAGTGTGCCGAGAGTATAGAGACTGTCAAGTTCAGAACAGCAGACCGTTGAAGTGAAGTTCCTGCGCTTTGTACCAGCCCCGGTGGGACCCTCAGCCTCGTTGTAGCCCCCATAGAGTGAATTTAAGAGGGTCAACTTTAACAAGCGCCGTATTGATTCTCTGTGTTTCACAGTGGAGAGAGTGTCTGTCTGCTTTTGAAAAGTAGGATTAGGACAAGACAGGGGCGGTGCTGCGTTTTGTCTTTGTGTTTAAGTCTCTGTGCAGCAAAAAAAAAACCACAGGGGGAACACTTGGTGGTCTGAACTCCAGTTGGCTGTACGCGTTGGTATTTTAGCCATGTGACTAATAACTAAGGAACACCTCTATAAGATGCACTCGGTTGTAACATATATACCTTTTCCCTAACATTTTAGAGTTCTTTTCTGACTTATACAATGATATTAGTGGATATAGGAGGACATAGTT
Organism: Lipophrys pholis; assembly: GCF_963383615.2. Classification (NCBI taxonomy): domain Eukaryota; kingdom Metazoa; phylum Chordata; class Actinopteri; order Blenniiformes; family Blenniidae; genus Lipophrys; species Lipophrys pholis. Next base: position 10,953,548 of record NC_137633.1, read on the forward strand.
AGACCTAGTTGTACACGTTTTCCATACAGTCAAAAGTGGACTTTCCCATACCGGTACAGTTTTGACAATGTGTTAAATTTACTCCAAATTATCATTAAACACGGCTAATTAACTGTTAAGTGTTTCTACCCCTGTACTTGTGGGGGTGATTTGTAAGACGTTGGGGGAAAAAACAGCTGCAGCAACACTTTTACTTGATGCACCTGCGTCTTTTAATAGTGGGCAGGAACGACAAAGTAATCCCTAAACAAGACCTATTTGGTAAAAGTAGTCATTAATGAGAGGGTTATACTGCAAACTGTTAAAAATGCTCTTTTTTTTTTTTAAGACTTTTTCAGACCAAATATTGCTTTAAATTCTAAGGACTTGTAGTGCCAATTAATATTCCACACATGTGATCAGTATTCTGCAAGCCTGTTAAAACAACTTGCTATCATCATCATCGGGCTTCACCCTGTCATGTCACGGCTAAACGTTTTATTTCGGGGAGAAAAACCTCACAGATTCGCACACCGTGAGACCATCGAATACATTGAGGGTGCTTTCACAAGGCACAAGGCCTTTCGCAAGCGCTTTCAGCCACATCCATCTTAAATCTATTCCCACCGCCTTGTAAACCTAGAGTATACACAGGCTCAGCTCCAGGTGCTTGCATCTCCTGACAGTGGTTGGCGGCACCACAGACACACACTCGCACACATGGGAGGTATGTTGAAAGTACTTTTTTGGGTTGTGATCCTTGGAGGTTGTGGTAGCTTTGAGAGCATTCCTGCTTGGTCCACTGTGTACCTACCCACCAGTCTCCATGGTCCAATCCTGAGCCTGGAGGCCCGGCAAAGAGGCCCCCCCCCATTGATCCCCGGGTGTGTTATGGTTCTGGGGTAGAATGTGCTGTCTCTCAGGTCTGGCTTGGATCAGGTTGCAACCCCCCACCTCAAGCCATGTGTTACCTTTGGACTGAGCTTTCAGATTGTAGTTAAGACCACATGTCCTGAGCTGATTCAGATGGAGCTGGTTTTGCCTATCAGCAATGAACAACAGTGCAGTGACGGTAGAGATGATCGATTATTAGTCCGTTTGTCTTCGCTCTAACCAGCAACACTTTCGTTCCCATGGCAGGCCAGAATTCAGTGGTAAACACTCACATTGCTCATCTTGCCAAACGCCTCGCATGCTGTTAGATCTGTTTGATACGAATCAAAAATAAATATCTGCAAATCCGGTGCCCCGGTGATACCACATAAAACCTTCTAGCTTTGTATGACCACCTTTGATTTGGATCTATACTCCCCGCTGTAAGATGTGATGGTAAATGGATAAAACATGAAATAATGTTACATGACATTTAGTTCAGTATTTAATATTCAAGCAATGTTTGTGCTGTTAGAATTCACAGTGAAGAGCTGGAGAGCCAATGTGACAACATAACTTTTTATGCAGCAACATACTTCACTGCGGAGACTTAAAGTTTGCTTCACTGACTGTAAAGTTCTTGTTCAGAAAGTTGTTGATTCGACTTTGTTCTGTTAATCTTTGTACTCCGGGGCTCATACGCAGACGCACAAAGAAGCAAAACAAATGGTCTCAATTGATTGTTTTTGGTGGGACTTTCTGGGACTCCCATCTCTGAATGGTGCTTTCAGTCAAGGTTTGTTTTCCTGACTCAGTCACTTTTCACAGAACTTTTTCCCTCAGATTTGTTTCTCTCCCATACGCTTTCTGCAAAGTTGTTTACCCAGAGTATTAGCTGACCTCCCTGCTCCTTACCCAAACACCTTCAGCAGGAAGCAACATTACCTCCCTTCCACTGGCCTGGTGCCACTGCATTGTGATCATGAAACCTTAGTGTGAGACTACACTCATGTAAAAACAGGTTAGGATTTTCATGGAGGACATCGGTTCACAAGGGAAGCTACTTCATCAGTGTCTTATAAGTGTGCAGAATCCCTCATAATCAGATTCGATGATCCTACGGCTCTTTGTCATCTGAACGTTCGCAGACATTTGTGTGGAGAACCCAGTCGTGTTCCCTCACCTGATTATCTACAGACCTCTGATTAATTCACGTTTTGAAAAGCTCTGAATCAGGGTGTGTTTCTGATCTCTTCAGGTGTTCCAGGATCTGGGTGTGTCGGTGCTGTCCGGAGCTTCTGAGGGATACAATGTGTGTTTGTTTGCCTACGGCCAAACCGGATCTGGAAAGACTTACACCATGATGGGAACGCCGGTGAGAAAGACACCTGCCTGGTCGCCTCTTTGTCTTTCTGATTCATAGATCACCTTATTTACATGAACCCTAAATGAAGTAATAAGACTGATGTGCAGGTTCATGTGTACCAAGAATATCCTTTAGTAGATGAATGCCATAATTCTATCATTCCAAAAAAAAAAATGCATTTCACCATCAATACCATTTGTAGTAGAAACTATGTATTTACACAAAATCGAAATCCAACTTATTCTGCAAAAAGACTAATCAGGTGAAGGAAAGCTTTAGTTAGGAATGATGTTTCTCTTTGTCTTTTTAGGACTCCATTGGCTTGACACCTCGGATTTGTCAGGTAAGATGAACTGGGATTTGTATAGGTGGAGCACACTGACATTTCGACTTTTAGTTTTTTCTGCCTTGTTGATGGAAATAATGTGCAGCTTTTTTTTCTCTCTCTTTTTCCTCAAACAGGGTCTCTTCAGAAATGAAGACACGTTTCCCGATGGGCAGAACTCAAGCAGAGTGGAGATCAGGTGCTTTGTTATTGCCGCAGATATTTGGGGAAACACCCTTTTTGTCAATCCTTTATCGGGCCAGTGATCGTATTTGGCTATTTCAGCATTTCTACCTCACTACTTGTGGCAAACTGATGACGGTAACATGGTACACAACTTCATAGTTGAACTGAAAATGGACATTTTATGCAGCTTTACAATTTGTACAATAACGTTTGACAATTTTAACTTTTCATAATAACAGAAACACTTTTTATTTTGTATTTTTGCATTTTCCTTTGGTGAAGTGTGTCTGGCTCCAAATCCATCTGATGCTTTTCTGTTGTTGAAAATATGGAGAAAAAGAAATATGGAAAAGAATGTCTGGACGTGCAATATGCGCTTTAAAAAAAAGTGCATGTAATAGTATGACTTTTTCAAATGTACATATTTGAATTCTTTCTTCACTTGCAAATAACATGAGATAAATTACGCCAATAGTACTCATGATGTTTAGGATTTTGAGACATGATAGTTTTATTTTTTTCACTAAATTACATTGAAGGATCCGTTCTAGCGAGAGATTACCTTTAATTTTGATCAATTAACTGTCTTATTTTGCTTTTAAACTTTCAAGCTAATTTTATTCCATGTGAAAGATGCATAGTGATGTTTGTTTGAGTGTTTTCTTTGTTGAGCTCAGGTGAACACCACAACAATAGGCTAAAAGATTATTTCCTGACATTACGCTGAAGATGATTCAGGGTTTAACTCTGTCCTACTTTATTTTTCCTCCCGTAGTTTCTTAGAGATCTATAACGAGCGTGTTAGAGACCTGCTGAGAGGGGGAGAGCAGAAGAAGAGAGCTTCGCTCAGAGTCCGAGAACATCCAGAGAAAGGGCCGTATGTGCAAGGTGAGTCTTCTGTTCTCTAAAATCCACAACTCCGCACAGTAAGGCCACAGAAAGACTTGATGCAGGTATATATTCTCGCTTTGAAACAGGAGCTGGCCGCTGCACTCGTGTACACCGTGTTACAATACTGTTTACACAGAAGCAAACCAGACTCATGTCCTGCTGCACTGAGGTTTATGTGAGAGACTTAATGCTTCAGATGTGTGTCGCTTCACTTATAAGGTTTAAACTCGTAAAGTAGACTTAACACTTGTGTATAGTCAGGAGTGGATTACAAATTGTAAGAAACAGTTTTTTATGTCAAGTGAGGGAAGATGACCTTGAATTAAGCAACTGTCCTGTAATTTGGAGTTGGCTATGTTACCTCTTCTGGACTATTTTGAGCGTTTCTTAGGTCTTGTAAAATCACGTTATGTCTGTGGCTAATGGTCAGCAGTGGAAATGTGTCCCCCTTGTTAATCTTTTGATCAGGTCCACTCTAATTCGGAGTCTTCTTTTAGCTTCTCGGGTCTTACATTCTTCCTCTTCCACAGCCTGTCTCCTTGTGCTTTTCCTCTCTTTCCTTCTCTCCCTCTCGATCACCCGACTCTGTTTAAAGCCCCACATCCACTCATTGTCTGTATCAAGAGAAATCCCAGTTGACCAGAGGAAGTGAAGTCATTTCCTGGTTGTTCCAGGGAGAGTGCCTTGTGTCGCGCACGCACACACACACACACACACACACACACACACACACACACACACACACACACACCACATGTACAATTCCCAGTTTTTATGTCTTACGCCTCAGCACTTGTGAATTGACCCTCTGTTTTACTGTTGCAGCTATCTTTCGAAATTATTTTTTTTTAATTGACTGGCTAACTGAGGAAAAAACCTTGCTGAAGATGTTCACCGATGATGTGTGTGCACATGTGTTGAACCGCTAGATAAAATGTAGTGACTCATGCCTGGCAGTGGAGCATCGTTTGAATTTTTTTTAACGAAACACATTGGAAAATGTTAGAAGCCACAAGGGAGCGTGCATTGATGAGGCATGCTTCCTGTTTGTTCAACTTTCTGTTCCTCTTAATATTTACAGGCCCTTGTGATTGTGACTTTACTCCTATAGTACATAGCCATCACTTTGACGTTGCTGTAAAACCAAACCACTCGGAGAGAAACTTCAGATTTCATTACTTTGATCCACATATTGCCTCTCTCTTATCAGATCTGTCACAGCATGTGGTCTCAGACTGCAAACAGGCCATGGACCTCCTGGAAGAGGGCATCGCCAATCGCATGACCGCTGCGACACACAACCACGATGCGAGCAGTAGATCCCACGCTATCTTTACCATCCAGTACACCCAGGTCAGTGGTTTTCGTCACTGCAGACATAAAAGTTAACCGCTCTGTTTCAGCTGAGCTGTGCTTTTATTCTCTTAATCTCACTCGGCTAATGATACAATAATCTGCACATAATGTCACTGATATACACTGATGGTTTATTATTTGCAGGCAATCTTGGAAAATAATCTCCCTTCAGAAACTGTCAGCAAGATTAACCTGGTGGATTTGGCCGGGAGGTAAAACTGTTGCACCCCTCTGCCACATCTCTCTCTCTCTCTCCCTCTCTTTCCCCCTCTCTCTTTCTCTCTCTCTCCTCTCTCTCTCTCTCTCTCTCTCTCTCTCTCTCTCTCTCTCTCTCTCTCCCTCTCTCTCCCTCTCTCTCTTTCTCTTTCTCCTTCACTGTCATTGACAAAAGTGCCCCCTAGTGGGTGCTGAATCTGACACCCGCTCTCTGAGTCTTTGAACTCATTCCCACTCTTTATTTGTGTCATCTACATCTTCATTTCTATTTAATGGTATGACACAAATGTCATGAGGTCTGTTCTGTTTCACAGCGAGCGCGCCGATCCCCACTACTGCAGGAATAGACTGACAGAGGGCTCCAACATCAACAAATCGCTGGTTACTTTGGGCATCGTCATATCTGCTCTTGGTAAATTAAGATGACTTTGTATTCACTTAACTGTTATTTTTTTTTTTGCAATTTTAGATTTGTTTTACTTTTAACTTTTAATCTCGCCTCCACTGCTTCCGTAGCTCAGAACTCGCAGATGTCGAGCAGCTGCCAGAGTATCAACAGCGTGGCCTCTGAGGGCGACAGCAGCATTGTGGGGAGCCACAGCAGCTCCTTGTCGGGTGGAGGTGGGAGGAGGCACTGCTTCATTCCTTACCGAGACTCAGTCCTTACCTGGCTTTTGAAAGACAGCCTCGGTGGGAACTCAAAAACCATCATGATTGCAAGTAAGCGTTTACCTCTTCGCTGTGAAGTAATTTAAGAGGTTGATTGTCTTACGTATCCGAGCCTCCAATGGCATGTTTAAAACCTTTGTTACGTCATCCAACTTGCTCTATTTGTCTGCTAACTGCCGTATCTTTGTTTGTGTTTTGTATGTATTGTGTTGCAGCGGTCTCGCCATCCGCTACCTGTTACAATGAGACCCTTAGCACCCTGCGCTATGCTGCACATGCCAGAAACATCGTCAACAAGCCTCGTGTAAATGAGGTCAGTGACTGTTTCTTGTCGGGCGCCAAGATTTAAGGTCAGATCACAGGTTGTTTTTTTGTTTCTGTTTTTTGAGGATAACATGTGCTTTGTTCACTGTGCAGGATGCACACGTTCGGCTTATCAGGGAGCTGCGAGAGGAGATTGACAGACTGAAGAGCATGCTGCTCAGCTTTGAAATGGTATAGTGACCTTTTATCACTAGAGCGTGTTGCCAACTCTCCCATGGATACACCCCGCTGGGTTTACCGTCCAGAAAAAGGCTTCTAAGTCCTGTAAAGCTTTGAATAAAAGAGATTCCCATATTACAAGTTTTCGTACCAAATCCCTAACACAGTGCTTCGTGTCCTCCTGTCATTTCTAATCCCCGGGGTGGTAAAGACTGCATTACAATGTAATTTCTTTGACATTTTCCTTTTGTGCAACATGGTGACTGATCATTTCTTTTTAAATCCTTCTGATTGACAGCAGCGTAATCCCAGTCCATCGCTAAGTGACGAGAGGGATGGAAATCTCTCTGAAATGGTGCTGCAAAATGAACTAAAGGTAACATACTTACATACACATTCTTCCACGTGCCCATCTCACACACATGGATTTTAGATTAATGTTTTTAATCATACAGACTTTTACTGTTTTCACAATTTACTCTCAATAAAGGAAATTTATACAGGTTATTTGAAAGCAAACATTTGCAACTGGTGGGCCTCCATCCCAATGTTGCCTATTTGTTTGCTTAAAACTACCAAGGTTCATTGATAAACTAAGTGAATCTTTCAAATAAAGACCTTTTATTTTTCTAACTTTATTGAACAATGTTAAACAAACTTATTAAATTTAGAATCCTAAGAACTGCAGCAACCTGTTTATGGAGGCCTCGTCGATAGTAGACTGGCATCAATAGTAGTTGCAGTGTTTGGGATCACATTTGGTCGTATTTAACCCCTCTATAAAACTTTGGTCTGCTTTTGTTAGCCTTTATCAGGAAAGTGACCATATCGGTTGAATCGGCATTTCTCATGGTCTTGAAACCGACAAATGTACTTAAATTATTATATTAATCTGCAAAATAGCTCCACCATAATTTGATTCAATGCCCCGAACTTGTAAAACTGATAAAAGTCACACTTTGGAAATATGAAAATTTATATTCAGAGTTGTCGGTTTTCAGAAATAACATGTCGCACTGTGGAACAGTAGCACTTTCTGACTAGACTGTGACAACAGGATAGAATACATTAATTATTGGAAGCATCTCAAAAGAATTTGAAAATATTTTACTCAATGAATCGTGATACGATAACAGGGTTATTGTCTTCTTTGCAGGTGGAGCAGCTGACAAAGGACTGGTCAGAGAGTTGGAGGGACAAGAAAGAACTCCTGGAGGAGTACAGCGTGGACATCAACAGAGACCGGGCTGGTTTTCTCATCAACTCACTCGAACCACACCTGGTTGCCCTCGATAGAGATGTTCTCAGCACTGGGGTCGTCTTTTATCACCTCAGGGTATGACGTTAATAAAGGCAGACATTCTTGCGCAGTGCATGTTTTGATGCTTTTCTTTCTTTAAAGAGTCATAATTAGTTGTTTATGTTTCAACACTTTTGAATATGTATTATTCGTATCCCTATTCTTTGTGGCACACAAACCAATTTCCCAAAATAAATACATTATTGGTTCGACAGGTTGCAACAGAAGAACATTTATTTGAGCCAAATTTGAAGTTGATCACTTGCTTCTTTCTAAATATCTAAATGAACAATACTGACTAAAACCATCTCTCTTTTTTCTGCAGTCATCCCTTCTTTCCCCTGCTTCATACTACTTTCTCTGTTCTGCTAGAAAAACTCTTGAGAAAAGGTGCGTCTCTCTTCTTTTCACCCTTTCTTCCAACTGTCCTGTCAGGTTCTCCTTGGCTTGAGTGTGTGCGTGCATGTACAGTACGTGTGTGTGTGTGTGTGTGTGTGTGTGTGTGTGTGTGTGTGTGTGTGTGTGTGTGTGTGTGTGTGTGTGTTTGTGTGTGTGTGTATTCTGCAATGCATAAAGTGTGGTTGGATAAGAGGCTCTTAGTTCTGAGGCGAGGACTCGGGGGGGCTTAAGCTGTCCTGATTCTGACAATGACAAGCATACCCTTAGGCCTGACAATTACACAGTTTCCTGCATGTGAAGAGCTGAGGCCACCTGGGAGCACATGTGGTGCTGACACCACACGAGAAAGCCTTTAATCCCATTAACGAGTCTTTAGAGTAAATAAATTACATCTTTTTCTCAGGTAAGTTTCAGGATTACGCGACAAAAAGCAACTGTTTTCTAAGAAGATTATTCTGTTGTATTTTTTTTTATCAATTAATTTGCTTGTATATTGCACACAATATGCTTCTGTCCAAAATGCACAAGGTTTGTTTTAGTTCAGACTTTACATACATGTGCTGCTCTTAGATTGTGTTTTTCTTACAGGAAGGAGTCACCTACATTGGACCTCAGGGCCAATCTGAAGAACCTCACATAGGTATTGTTTTTTTAAATTTTATTTTATATGCTTAATCGGCCGGTTGCAAATCATTGAAATTGAAATTCAGAGAAACCCATTACACCTAATGAAGCATAAATCATGCAAAATTTCTGCTGATCAACAACTGTTGTATGAAGTTTGCTACTGTTCGCAGGTTATCATGCACAAAGTGTTATAGCTACTTGACGAGAAAGTGTAGCCACCCTGTAAAATGGGCTGTTTCTTTTTTTTTTTTTTTTTTTTATTAAATGCTAGATTGAGCACAGAATATGTCAGGTAGTGCAAGAGCTGCATCAGCACAGCTTCAGAATTTGTGACTGTGTTACTGCATGCTGTTTTTAGTCCTGCAGGGGAACGCCAGCTGTGAGATTGAAAACCACAGGGATGTTGTAACGCTGAGACCGTTACCGGGCTGCGTCTGTCTACTCAACGATCGAGAGGTCACTGAGCCCTGCAGGCTGGCTCAAGGTCAGTGCAAGTCCTCAGCAACACCATTAGTTCCTGCTGTCATCTGCCCACTGGGTCTCCCCTAGAGATAGTAGTGTTTGTGCAAAAAAAAAAAAAAAAAGTATTTGTGTTTTTTGATTTATTTACAATTAACATTTATCTCGCTGGTAATGTTACAAGACATTTATGATATAAATTCCAAAGCATTTTGTATTGATCCTAACTCAAAGCTGTTTCTCAGCGCTTCTGATGTTAGAATTTCAGTTCATTCACACAGAAAATCTGAAATGAATGAAGTTCTTTGATTAATTGCTGCAGATGTAGGTTAATGCACAATCATATATTCAAGCGTACAGACCGACCAACTATCTGATGTGGGTTAATGTGCAATTATTTATAGATGCACACACATTTAATGATGCACTGTCATCCCAAGGATAAAAGTGTTTGCACACACGCTCATATATGCCCATCCAGCTCCACCTGTGAAGTGCAGCATGCACACGCTCACAACTCTGGCTACATCGACGCAAATCAATGGATTGAGCACAGTGTAAGATGTGTCTCTCTATCTCCAGGGACAGTAATTACTTTGGGGGGAGTGCATAAGTTCCGCTTCAACCACCCTGCAGAGGCAGCTGTCCTTCGGGAACGGAGACGGGTAGGTGCTGATCACCTGAAAAGGAATATGATGCTGTTAATTAAGATGGCTATCGTGATGATCAGAGTTTTCCACAGAATGTTCTGAGACTAAGTGGGTAGACTTCTTTGACCTCCAGGGTTTTTAAGCTTGTTGCATTGATTGAGAGCACTGCAGAAACAACGACACCAAACGTAACCATGTTTATGTAAATGTGAGAAGTGTGACGGTATTCCACTTTCATCGCTGAGTGTATGAGGTACTTCATGGTAGCCCACCTTTGCTTGGTGATGATAATTTTTACAATGAGCAGAATATTTTATGATGCATATTGATGGTACACAGTGTGTTTGATCATTTCTTTTCTGAGAATAACAAAGTTGAGGGTGGTCTTTTTTTGCTCTCCTCAGGCCAGTGAAGGCAGCATGACTTGCACATACATTGACGTTTGCCCCTCGGCCCCTGATGACAGGTAAATGGTGACTATAAACAGACACAGAAAGTGTTTTTCCCTCCGTTTATGAACAGATTTTTAAGAGTAGTCTTGATCTGTCAACTCATAGTAATGAGAAATTCATGCATACAGACATACATAAACAGCTTAGTCTGTAAAAAATATTTGCTGTGATTCGTGTGTCGCCTTCCAGTTTGAAAGAATTCTGCATGCATTTCCATTAGCCCCCACCTTTGCGAACCATCACAGGCTGAGTTGCTTAGTTACTGCATAGACGCTGAAATCAACAGTAGCTTCAAACCTGTTTAACCACTGAACAGCATAAATCTCCTCAGGTGAGGTAAAAGGATAGCTTCACATTTTCTCTTATTTCATCATTGTTTCTCAGTCTTTGTTTGGAACCTGTGCCTGCTTTATAGTGTTAAAGAAGAAGAGCTCCCCGGGAAGCTCGGTGCCTGTCTCTCCCTGACTGAGGAGCCCACTGTCAGGCTGCGTGTGGAGGAACAGAAGCGCTATGTAGAGATTTTGCGACAGGAGATTCAAGCTGAACAGAGGTGGGCGGAGAGAGAGCTGGAACGGGAGCAGGCCCACCTTCGACAGCAGCACACTGAGGGTAAGTACGCTCATCTCACAATCTCAAAAGCTCGTTATAACTAGTACATACAGCAGCTGATTCTCCACGTTCAAGCTTAAACTCAGAAACAGTATTCATAATGTCGACACAATTGGTTATATCTAATATTCACACAATAGATAATTTCTTTCTGTTGTCAACAACTTCCGTCTGTGAATTTGTCTCCAACAGTCCAACAGTGGATTTTGCAGGAGAAACGTCGTCTGACAGCTGTAGAGCAACCAATCACCCAAGAGTCTGGAGTTCAAGCAGACCTGATCCCAGCACCCTTCCTGGAGAGACTATCAAGTCTGGTGTCGGGGGATCAGGAGGTCCCTATAGTGGACCGTACGTCCCAGGTGGTGAGGGCCAAGAAAAAGGCAGTGCAGGAAGAGTTGCTCAAGCATCACGCCCTCTGCCGCGCTGAGAGCCGCATCCGTCGGAAGAGGCTGCAGTTTCAGCTGCAGAGAATCGCCTGCAAGCGGCAGCTCTTGGAAGCGAAAAGGGAATTACAGCAGCTGGAAAAGGCATTGCCTCCTGGACCAGACAGCCCAGAGTCTCCTGAGCTGGGATTAACATCAAAGTCGAGAGGACGACTGCATGATTCTCGAAGACACTCGTTTTCAGCAGATCTTTTGTCACGGCTCTACCCACAGCACACACCTGTTTTCAGGTCAGTACATAGTCATGAGACCTGTGGAATTATTACATACAGTAAATATGAGAATATCCTTACAGTGTCTAAAATCTATCAGAAGGTTCATTTTCTGTTTCGTATTGTGGTTTCTTTTATCTTTTATAAAAATGTAACTCATCATCAGCGTTTAGACTGAGCATTTCTCTATTTATCTCTCAACAGACACTTCTTGAAGAGAAACAGATCTACTGAAGTGACTTTAAGTTCATCTTCATCTTGTTCCATTGGCGGCAGGAAGTGGGTTTCAGATGAGTGTCTTCCTCGTGAAAGAACCCAAAGTTGTTCCAGCTCTTTGACATCAGGACAAAGTCCGTCCTGTCAGAAAGTAAACTCGTCTGAAGAACAACGAGCCAAAGAAGAACCACGTGCCCAGCCATGCAGGGAACGACCAGAAAGAAAACCTCTTCTGCCAAACCGAAGCCTGTCTTTTAGGAACAGATTGGATCAGAACTCAACAAACACACTGAAGTCAGCACTGGGAACTTTATCGCTGCATGTCAGCAAAGAAAACATCGAAGGAGCAACAACAGAACAACAAGATGTTAAGATTGCTCCTTTTAAGAATGTGAAAACCTCACACCATGTAGATAAGAGTGGACTGGAAGCCATAAGTCAATCTGTCACTCCTTCTTTTGGACCCAGGTTAAAATCAGCTCTGTCGAAAGTGTTCAATAAGCCACCCTCAGCTGTTAACGGAGGACGAGTCCCCAAGCCTCTGGGAAGAATAGCAAGTAGATTTTACTGGAAGCAAAGACGAGACAAGAACCTTAAAGATACCAAAATGAGTCACAGCAGATGTGCCATTAAACCTGCTGTCTCATGTCAGGAGCTCGACCAAAGGGCTCTGTTTGAAGACACCAGACAAAGACGATGGCACAGCACTGAAGCGCTGTTGAACAAGACCAGCAGATGGATTGACATGCAGCAGGGACTGGATGGATGGGAGGAAGAGCTGGAAAGCAAGAATGAAGGAGCATCAGACTGTGAGAGTCTTTTATCTCTTGACTCTCTGTCTTCTGCTTATGCAACGGCTCTAGCGGAGAAGCTGAGACGCGAGGGGACAGTTGAAAGTGACGCAGAGAGCACAAATAGTAGAATGTCTGAGGATTCATTGACTATGGAGTGCAGTGGGAAATTCTCCACAGTTCGAAGGCTTCGCCAAACAGTGGTACCAACGTACTCGCTGGTGACAGATTTGGCTCATTCATACAAACAGCCCAAGAGCCCAGCAAAGATCAGTTTTGATGGGGAAAGCTGTCAGAAATCTGTGGCAGTGCCATCAGAGGCGTATTGGAGTCAGCACGGCTCCCCGAAGACAACGCAAAGTGATTCAGCAAGGAGGCCTTCTCAGAGCTCACTGTTATCGGATTCTCTTGGCAGGGACGCTGTGCAGAAACTGGTTGAGGATTTTGCAAACATGCAGACCACTTCGACCTGCAGCCCACACTCTTCAAGCAACTGCAGTGTGAGAGAGCCTGAAAACCAAGTGGTACTCACAGATGCCTGGTCCTCCACTGATGCAGCAGATAGCCCCAGGATTTACAGGGAGTCTCTACCTTTCCAAAGAAAAAGGTTGCTCAGACATGCAGAGAGCAGCAGCAGTCCCAGTCCGATTAGTATGACTCTCTCTGACTCACAGAGTGGATCTGGCAGCTTTAGTTCTACAACGAGCACCGATGGTGTGAACATGACAGTGCAGGACTACAGCCTTGAGGTTTCAAGAGATTCTCAGGCTCCAGTATCACCAGGAGATTCTCTAAATTCCAGTAATCAGAGGGATGTAGCACCTTGTGCAGAGCAGGTCGGACGATCAAACTCAATAGAAGAAACTATTATACATAGTTTAGATGACAGCTTCAACGAGCAACCTGCGTCGTTGCTGGCGTCAAATCCAATTTGCTTGCCATTGTCTGAAAGTCCTGATGGCATCCAAACAAAGTCAAATGTGATACAAGTGTTTCAAGTTGGACTGGAAATGGATGTTTCCGACATTACAATGTCTTCTGACAATGAAACCCCTGCTGCGCGCTGTCAAACGATGTTGCATTTCTCTTCAAATCCTACCAACAAAAATCAAGCAGTGGAGGTGTTGCTCGCAGCTGCAAGTCCTTCTAAACCTTCCACTCCAGAGGATCCAGTGTGTTATCAGGAGAGTGGAGCTGAAAAGTCAGTAGATGTCCAGGAGTTATCTGTAAGGACGAGATGTGAAGCTGCAACACTAACGAAGGACGAAGCCAAAGGCACTGACCAATCTGTTGCGCGACAGGAGGACGTCGTTAAATCGACTTGTAAAAATTCCAGGAAGAGGAACAAAGACCAACAAGACTCTTTTATAGGGAGCCTGAAAATTCCAAAAAGGAGCAACAGAATGAAGATGGTTACTTTCTACCTTTCATCAGATGACTGCCAGGAAGATATTTGGCCTGACAACAATCCCACAGGTGACTCAGGAGACGAGCAGTCACCCTTAGAAAATACATGCCCTGGTTTTGATGCTGTTTGTGGTGGCAGCCTGAAAGTGAGACAAAATTCGGTGGCTTCAGTGACTTTGCCAAATTCTGATCCCACGGGAAGAAAACTTGAACCAAGTTGTCAGATCTTACAGGACTCTCAGTATGAACTCGAAATTGGAGACAGAATGTCACAATGTGGCACATCAGTGGGGAATAGGAAGATAGTTCAAAAGGAAGACGTAACTGTGAAATATGTAGGCGTGACAGCAGAATGGGGAGACAACGAGATTGCTAAATACAAAAAAACAAACGAAAGTAGAAAGCACTTGTCCAAGTCTGATGCTATTTGCAGTGCCATCGATCTGAGAATTTCAGAAGTGGTAAACGACCGTTTGAAATTGTCATTGTTAGACACTAATTGTACCCGGAAGAGCCAAAGTCTGAATGCCTTGTCGTCATCTGCATGTCACATTAGTAGTCACGCCTCTAATGCAGATGAACACAGATGGACAGAAAAACAGCTGGGAGATGAAGGGGGTAATCAAGTGAAAAATGGAACAAAGCTCAGTGGACATCCTTCAGTGGAAAACATGACGTGCAGAAATACAGTGGACCAAACGGAGCACCTGACATCAGATGTGCTAGAGGGATTGAGGATTAGCCACGAGAGCTGCCTGCTTAAATATTCTGAAGGAAGACAAAATATCCGCCATGCTCTCGATGGTCCATTAAACACACCCGTACTCACACCTTTCGTTTTCCAAAACTCCCCTTCAAAAGAACATGGCAGCACGTCAACTTTCAGTCTGAACATCCATGGAGGATGTGCAAACCCTGAGAATCCCACATTGCGAGATATTAGTTCATCCCCGGTGAATGATTCCTCCTCATCAAAAACGTGTGCGGTTTCTCAACACATGAGCAAGCCAGTAACTTCATCATCTCAACAAATAATTAGTGTTGGTAAAGATACAATTATTTCAGGTCTTTATCCTGCCATCAGTAATAACTTCACAAAAGGTGTAGATAGCCAGATGTGTTCAGATAGTGCTTCGAATGCTGACTGTGTCTCTGTGCCTCCTGAGCCTGTAGCTCAGCATGTAAACTCGCAGCCTGCAGAGATAAGCCACGAAGCGCTTTTCACTAAAAAAGTAAACTCTGACTGTACTGTAAAAGACGAGGGCTTGGAAGATGGATTCAGTCTGAAAACTGAAGACTGTTATTCATTGGAACAAAACTTGGCAAAAACGATTCAGCAACATCTCCGAAATGGTTGTGAAACCTCTTCAGCCATGATGCCATTAGCTGAAGACGGAGTACATCAATTCAGAACAGACAAACATCGCTGTAACCAGAGTACTGTCACTCCTGGCTTTGACGCTATTGGACTGGACCCCACAACAGGAGGAAAACCTTCGATTGGAGAACAGAATCAGATCAGCCTTCCACAAGCAAAATCCAAAACCTTGGCCCACGCTCTAATGGATTACAGTGACAGGTGCCAAAACGTATCAAATTCCCCATGCATATCTGTGAAAGCTACTCAAACTGACAGCAAAGGAGATTCTGGAATCAAAAGTGAGAAAGAGGAAAGGACGCATCAGGTCCTCTCACAGGGTGAAGCACTGAGGGCAAAGTCAAACTGTAAAAGCATGACAGGTTCAGTTCAAGAAGGCGGAATGCCGCAGGAATATGGCATCAAAAATGAGAATAGCTTTCAATTAGTGATGTCTAAAGAAGTAGCAGCTTGTGGTATGCTGTGTAATTCTGCTTTTGCCTCTAAAAAATCCAAGACTAAAAGGGTCAGAAAGCTTCTCGTCAGGACTTCCTCTGAGTCATCTCTCAAGTCATCAGATGAAGATGATGAGGGTAACAAACCTATTAGAACGCGTCACAGTAGGCCAACATCAAAATGGGTCAAACTGGGCACTCGGGAGATCGGTGAACAGGAAGTGAGAACAGTTGGAAGTAAAGATGAGGATAATTCTGCTTCAGTCTTAGAAAGTCAGCCTGAACCGAGAGCTGATCGTCAAAGTGTTGGGAAAAAAGATGTGAAATTTAGTAAAGATTCTTTACCTCCTCAAGGTAAAAAGAACACAGAAAAAATAAATCCGTACTCAAGGAAAAGTGAGCCACTACATCCTCCAAAGTCTCAGGACTCTCCTATTCATTTCGCCTCCAGTGACATCAACCCGTTTTTTCACCAGTGGCAGGATGACGAGTCAAACCAGCATTGCTTTAAGAACCCAGCCTTCGGAAGCGCTGCCGACCTGTCCTGTAAATCGCCGCTGTTGAACAGCTCTGAGAAACGTATCGCCAGGTGCTGCAGTGTAGACGACGGCTTAAACGGGCAAGATTCTCCTTTCACCTCCCATCTCAGCACATATGTAACCAACAAGGGGCTTTCCAGTACGCTCAGCAGTATGGAGGACTATAAAGAACAAACCACATCTAGTCAGCAGGCAAGTGTGGATGGACACAAGCGCACGGCCGATCCGACGGTGATCGGTCGCTCTTCAAGCAGTGACATTCCTGGAGGTTGTGGTATCAACTCCAGTCAGGTTGATGAGATCGTGTTGGTTTACTCGTCAGAGCACGAGTCCCATGGGGGCGAAACAAGGATAAATAGCAAGACTACATGTGAGCACAGTACCCAGACCGAATGTGGGCCTTATACAACCAGTAATGGTACCAGCAGTTGTCCTGAGAGAAGGAAGGACCGTCACAAAAGGAGCAACACTGATATATCTGCATCAACGAAAGCCAAAGTGGATATCAAGAAATGTCCAACGTGGGCCAGTATGGAGAGCATGTCGGCTCACCTCTCCAAGCTGATCGACAACACCTCAGACCTGCTGGGCGACGTACAGGGTATGAGGACGGGTGAAGTCCGCAAGTCCAGCCCAAGAAGTATCAGCTCAGCAAACTATAGCATCTCGTGCAGTGAGTTTAACGACCGCTCCAAAAGAGACTATTCTACACAAACAGCTGCAGATGTTGGGATTCAGACTGAAGAAGTCACAAGATCTGCGGAGGATCTAACACCCAGAGAAAACTCCAAGTCTAATGAAGTCAATGTGATTGTCAAAGTGATTGGTTCTGAGGTTGTTGGTGTCTGTCAGGACAAGAATGTGCGCTGTGTGGTCAAAACAAGAGCAAACACCGATGAAAAGATACAAAGCATGCCTGATCTGAGGGCCAGCGCCTCAGACAATGATCCTATGAAAACACCATGTGGAAAGACCGCCGCAAGCTGCCAAAGACATGTGAGATCTGCTCCTTCTCGAGTCTCAAAGCAAAACCCCTCAAATGTGCCGAGCCACAGAATCATCAGAGTACATGCCAACTCTCGCAAGTCCTCAAAAAGCTGCCAAGAAAATAACAACACTTGTGAAGCAAATTGTCAGTCAGCTTATACAAAGAAACAGACGACCTATACTGATCGGGCATCATCTCCCATTCTCACTGTGGAAGCACGACTGCATATGAGGGACAAAGGGAAACAATCAACTGTATCTCTTTCAAAATACAAGAATCATAAAACAAACCATCTCTCTGAGGATAACAGTCTTTCTGTTCCGTCTGTTTTAGATGACATTCGAATGCACAGGCCGGAATGTAAGGCTTCCAGTCCTCAATCAGAATCGGTATCACTTGAAAATGTGAGTGACATGAGTTGCTCAAGCCCTAAAGGATCGGATAAGTGCTCTTTAAGCCTCAATTCATCACTGGATAGAGACGCAGACACTTATGAGGGAAATGCAAATTATACAGACGGGGACAGCTTCCAGCCAGGGTCCAAATCGCAGGTGACCCCTGAACAGTGGAGAACAACTTCTATGAGAAACGGTTCGATGTTGCAAAACCAAACGTCTCCCTTATTCGGACTGACTGGTGCGCACATACAACAGGCGTTCGACCTCTCACGACCTCCAGCTGATTCTGACAGCCTCTGCCTAGATTCCTACAGGCCGCACTCGGATAGCGATAAGACTGATCAGCTTCCAGAGGACGACCAGCTGTCAATGTTACCCAGTGAGTGCAACACCGACGCGCTTGTGAACATTGAACCCGTCACCAGTGTGTTTCCCGTTAAATACCGTCAGACAGTCCCGGAGGACCTCCCCATGCACAACAAGTTCACCAACTGGTCAGGCGTCAATTATCCACAAGGTTCAGCCAAACAAACTGCGCCGGTCAGCCCTGAGCACAGCAGGAGCAGAAACTGTGGACAATGGGTTGGGACGGACGGCTTTGGGTCCAATGTCGAGTGTCCGGCACCGAGTGACAGAAAAGCAAGAGAGATAGTATTGTTGCGACAGGAGCGAGAGCAGGTGATGGCAACGGTCAGCCTCAACATGAACCCGACACCCCTGACGGTGGAGCTGACGGAGGCTAAACTTCACTACGGGCTGGGAAAGACGGACGCTCTGTTAAGGATGATGTCTCCCAAGTCCAATGACGAGTCCAGCCTGCAAACCTCTGCCACCACCAAACAGCAGCTATATGATCGGTGGGTGTACAGTACTTATGGTGTTTGTGAAATTTTTTAATTGCAGGTTTATGTTGTAAAAAAATAAACAACTTTCCTGATTAATGAACAAATAAACTTAAATCTCATCCAGCTTTAAATACATAACTGAATTTAGCAGTTTACTGCACAAATGTTTGGGCTGTTGAAATGAGTCGCCCCCTTTTTTTGCTTTGTACTTATGTAATTCTATTATATCTTTATTATTCTCTTAGCCACCGCAAGAGCATCAAGGGTTTGAGGCAGGAGCGGGAGGAACGCCTTCAGACTTCTAGAAGAGCTCGCAGTCTGAGTCCTGGTGAACGTCCTCCCTCCTCCTCTCAACATCCTGTTGCGACTTCCAAAGTGTCAACAGCTACGCCAAGCAGGCAAAGGGAGCACTTTCAGCGACTCCGCCAAGAGGTGGTCGACAACACCAGGTAGGGCAACGATCACCCGAGTCTTAGAGTCACAGTAGCTGCTGTTAAAGAGACTATAAGTAAATAGATCAGATAAAAATTACAGGATGTACTTTTTTTTTAACTGATCAGAGTGTCTCACTGTTGGAGGAAATACAACGACACTGAGAAAAAAAAGACACCCTGTATATGGTCATTTGAGTTTTATATACATGCACATCCTTTTTAAAATACTTTTTCCTCCGCGATTGTATCTCCTAAATTATCCATAGTATACCAGATCCTCCGAAGGAAGGCCAGTACCCATCTGACATCGAGCAGCTGCTGCGCGACTACAGCCGAGCTCGGGAAGAAGCCAGGACAGAGATCGCAAAAGCACGAGAACGACTGCGAGAGAGGACGGAGCTGGAGAAGAGGAGACTACAACAGCAGGCCTGCTCGCAGGAAGTCATGGTCAGTTTTTTTTTTTTTTGTTTTTTTTTCGCGTGTCATTTCAAAGTCGTCATTAATTTCCTCCAAATGTCAAAGTAGCACATTCGGGTTGAGACGGATTTCAGAAAGAATTATTAAAGACCTCTTGAAGTATGTTCAAAAATGTATAAAACACTCTCCCTTGAGTTAAAGAGTGCAGGTATTATGAGATGAGAGCGGATTTCTTATATCTGAAGTTTCATTAGATTCCGGTCCAGTTTTCAGTAAATGAAAAATATCTTCACATTTTTTCTCATCACACTTGTCGGAGTTAGAAACCAGAGTAGGTTATTAAAAAATCTTCTTTTGGCCATTGATGGGTTGTTTTGTCCTGAACCGTCTGTCACGGTCATAGAGCAACGTCTGAGCTCTTCTCCATATAGAGCTGGATGCGACGTCATTACATTATAGATGATACCTTTGTATTGAAGACTTGTGACTCCAAAAATACCTTTTCATTTGCTACGGTTGACACAGGAAAAAGGGAAATTCACGCTAAAAGGGTCTATAGAATTAAACACATACGCATGGTATCAACTCTTTAAAAAAATTGTAGAATCACATTGCAACGGTTTGATGGACAATAAGTGCTATCGAGTGGAATTAACCGACTTGTCTTCATTTTGTTGGGCAGGATGACCTGAGGCATCGAACGAGAATCAGCAACAGCACCTTGTGCACAGGATCCAGTCTGAGTCTTTCCTCTGGACCCACATCAGGGTACAACAGTGGTAATACCACCCAACTCCAGCAGAGTAACAAATCAGTGCTGACAGGACAGGTTGGTATAGTAAAATCATCTTTTCTAGAGATTAATAGATTTAAAAAAAAAAAAACTTGAAATGTAAGAGTTTAATGTAATTGAAAAAAAAATAATTCTGGATTTATGTCATTTTTAATTGAGCAACACAGAGGCTGATTTTGTTGAAACTGTCCCTGTTCAGATCGCGGGCATCCAGGATGAAGAGCTGAATATGAGGACACGTCCTCCGATTTGTGTCCCTCACAGTGTGAGGACACGGAGAGCCTGGCTGTCAGCTCAGGGTAAGAGACTCGTTAACCTCAAACTGCCCCGGACGAAACATCTGTGGAGTCGGAT
Organism: Lipophrys pholis; assembly: GCF_963383615.2. Lineage (NCBI taxonomy): Eukaryota > Metazoa > Chordata > Actinopteri > Blenniiformes > Blenniidae > Lipophrys > Lipophrys pholis. The sequence continues at coordinate 10,974,037 of NC_137633.1, forward strand.
AGTGAGCATTGAAACATTGAAAGATTACTTTACATTATTTATGTGATAGTGCTAGACACAGAGAAACACACAACTGCACGTATAAGAAAACATGCAAATGCTTCACTAAAAGCTTAACCTGGACTCAAACCGAAGACTTTCTCGCTGTGAGGCCAGGGTGCTAACCACTACAACACTGTATACACACTGTATATTTCAGTCTTAAATTTGTATCAACGATTTTTTTTAGATGTCCACTCGGAGCTTCCTGTTGGCGGGTTTGACCCGCTGATGACATCGTCACCTTCAACTCGTACTCGCCAACGCACCGCGTCCTTTGGCTCCTCCTCCTCCATATCTACAACCTATCAGGACATCACATCCAGTCTCCTGGGCCGAGCTCTGGCTGAAGTAATACAGAACTTTTTTTTTTTTTTTTTTTTTTTTTCTTTTAACAGTGTGTCAGAGACATTTCCTTCATACGACTTCTGTGACTGTGCCTCATATATGTTCTTTTTTTTTTGCGTCTGTCTATTTTACCTTTGATTGTAAAGTTGTTTTCCATCAGGTGAGACTGGCCTCTTCTGGGGATTTGAGCAACCTCCTGGTGGCCAAAGCCACAGCCGGCTGGATGTGAGTTCAGCCATTTTCAAATTATTAATCTTGTCATCAACATTTCTTTTTTAAAAACACCTTGTGAAACCTTAACAAAAATTATAATTGATGTATTGAGCTTGTCTTTATTCAGGTACCAGGGTGAAGAACGAGGGATCCAGGCTTACTACAAGCCCTCCTCCAGCCGCTCTGTGCACAGCTTCTTGGGGGTCGGCGAGATTTCCAGACCTCTGGAAAGCCTGTGGAGCATCATCCGCCAGCTCTCCAGGAGCCACTTGTATAATCAGTCAGTCCGTTCTGTGTGGACACGACCACTAGATGACAGCACTCAGCTGGGTGAGCTGACATCCCAGAAACATTCATTTTCCTCCCATAAAGAGGAATCTCTAAAATTATAAAGTTTAATGTGTTTTAGGTTTATGACGCTTAAACTATTATTTCAAACTTTTTGTGTTTTATTCTTTATAATCTTGAAAATCTCAAAATACATAATTATACACAATTACATAAACTCATATATATATATTTTTTTTTAACGTAAATATTGTTTTTTTTTAAATAGTTTCTTGTGTACTTTATAATACTTGTGTCAAGAGGTTAACACAAATTTAATTCAATCAACTTAAATTTTCATGATTTTCATGAAACGTATACTTTTTCTATTTGACTGTAATCTCAATTTATGGCGTCTCGTTACCATCACAATACATATAAATACTGTATCGTACAAAACATCATCATATTTGTGTCGAGTGTGCATAAGAACAGCTGGTATTTTTAAATCTCAGCCAACTATTCAAATAAAACGCATTTTGCTTCAATAAAGGAAAATGGCTTCGTGTTATAAGCAGAATTGCGATGCAAAGCTTGCAAAAATGTCTGCGTTTGTCCTTAAATAGAAAAGTAAAACGTATTTATACTTTTGTCCCGACAGCAAAACTATTTATATATATATATTTCTCCGAGGCATTTTTATTAGATCATCCAAATTCACTCTAAGTACGTGTGCATACTTCAACAATCTGTAGTTCAGTGCAGCGCAGTCTCATTCATCACTGCCAAGTTTGTTTGCTGCACGGTCAACTGCGTCCTCGCACCTGCAGTATGTTTGTTTAATTTCTGCAGCGCGCCATCAGCTCCTCCTCACCTCATCTGCTCTGTTCTGTGCAAATATGGACACAAACTAAAGTTTTGTCACGCTGTTGTTTGTTTGTTTCAACGCGATTCATTTAAATGTTTGGAAGTGGGGATCCGGGAAAAAAAAGTTTTCCATTCATTATTTATGTAAAGTTTTGACCGAACATCCCTTTGTTTCTCTTTAGTTTACATCCTGACAGATCCGTCCTCCTGTCACCTCAGCCAGCCGCGGGACTTCTGCTGCATCAGCACCGAGTCCAAACAGGTGAGCACAGCTCTCACTCATTACCGCCCAATGCCCCCCCCCCCGAGGAAGGAGGTCCAGAGGGCATTCGTGGTTTTAAGGGAGAAAATTCCATTTACTCGTATTTAGTATGACATGCAGGGAGCAATTTAGCAGCACAGCCCAAATGAGCCTCCTCACACAATGTGGAACAGGGTTGTTTAGACGCCACTCATGCTCGCGGGACACGAAGTGTAAACAACACTGACCCAGAAGCAGTGAGCGTGGAGGACGCCGTGTCAGCTGTTGGCGATCACTGTCGGCGTACAGTCGCCTGTTGGCTGATCAAAAGGCTGCACAGCTTGTTTTATTGATGGCTTCTCTCTCTCTCTCTCTCTCTCTCTCTCGCTCTCTCTCTCTCTCTCTCTCGCTCTCTGCCTCAGGGCGGCCTGCACGTGCTGGCAATGCAGTCTGTGTTTGATGAGTCCCTGCCTCGTCCCAGCGTGGACGCCATCCGCGGGGAGATGCTGCCCAGCTGCTGGGTTCTGCAGTCGGTTCGCCGTGATGGCGGAGAAGCCACCAGAGTCATCTTCTTGCTCCAGGTGAGGGCTGTTTGATAGGAAGTAATCCTGGTTTATGCGCCGTGCTTCCAGGCCCCGACGGGCTCACAGAGTTTATTAACTGCAGTCACACGCAACAAAAAAAACAAACGATAAATCATAATTTTGTCAGTATTTTCTTGTTTTTATTGAAAAGCTCTCACTTTGAGACGAGACATTTGGTGATATTTAATTAGCGTCCAGCCTTTTCATATTCATTCCATCACATTTTAATTATGCTGGTTATGATGCTTAGGGGAAAAAAAAGAAAAATCTTGTTTATTTGCATAGAACACTGAAAATGTTCATTCTACGTATCACGGATCACATGGCGGCGCCAGTATACAGTTGAGTTTAATTTATAGCCGTTTCAGTCACTGTGATACTAACCAGGTAAAGTTGTCTGTAAACATAGATGAAGTATTTACATGCGGCGGGATCCTGGATTCTGTCGTCTGATCTTAAGTAGCATATTCAGGTTTCAGCAACGAAAATTAGATATTTACATGACATGAACAACAGCTCTGTCGAGTGAGCTTTGTAAAACACTGAATTTATTGTCACAACTTTTGTACAGTGCAGTGGTTTCCACACCTTTTGTGTATCGCCTCTACAAAAGGCCTTGGACTCGATCTTTAGCTGATTTCCAAAAATATTTGATTTCCATCTGCTCTACATATTACAGAGTGTCTTATTCTATTTTTCGCGTTTGCAAATTATATATTGACGACTTCCCAGAGCATAAAAAGCCTTGGATCGCACTGATGTGGTATCTTGACTTTATTAGGACTTTATTGCACTGCTTTTATTCAGTGAAGACGAATATATGTCCCAAAGCTGAAATTGAATGAATTGATAATCAAACTGTCTGTACAGAATGAGATGGTGCCTTCCTCACACACACACACACACACACACACACACACACACACACACACACACACACACACACACACACACACACACACACACACACACACACACACACACACACACACACTGGCGTTACTGTAATCTGCAGCAGGACCAGTTTATGGCTCGCTGTTGGCAGGCCTCTCACTGTTAGTGAGATTAGTTTAATGGAGCCGAGGCTTGTCGATACGTTTTTCCAATGTTTTTTTCCCCCCAAGTGTATTTTTGGAGCTGCTGAGAACAGCACAGCTCTGCAGGGATCTGCAGGTGAAAGGAACGTCTCAATTTTAACAAAAACGTGAACTGCATAGACCTATATGTCATTTTAAGGTCACTTATTTTATTATACAAGTCAGGTTGCAGTGTTAAGACTAAGTGATGGTGGGGGTTTTTTTTGGTGTTTTTTTAAACATACACCTTCCTCTCAGATTTGTCGATTCAGCACCGCTTCTTTGTATTTCCACCCAGCTCGACCTCGGCGCTCCATCTTTTCCTCCTCGACTCCTGAACGCCGTCACCAGAAGACAAGCGGCCGTCATCGCTGATCTCAACGTTTTCCTGAATCCACAGGAAACATGAGAACACATTAGCAGCGAGCACTTAGACTGAACCGGCTCCAACACAGAGTCAGGCTTCCTCCTTTTGAATTTGCACCCAAAATGTTATTTACTTGACTTTTTTTTTTTTTTTTTTAACTTTAAGGGCACTGTTTTGTTCATATCCAGTCTGAAAGTTGAAGCAGCTTTTTTTTATAAGAAGGTTTTTTTTTTTTATTATTATTTATATGTAAAAGTATGAATATTTTTTTAATTGTACATGAGAATGAATGCTTTTGACAAATCGTCATTACCAAAGATTCATTAGAAGTTGGCATTACTGATTCTGTAAATTCCATATAGGTTTAGCCTACTTAAAGAGAGCAAAGCTTGCCACCTAATCCTTTAATTCAAGTGATAAACGAGTTTAAACATGCAGTTATACCTTGATAGGTAGAAACACATTTAACACCTCTTAAAGCCTGTTATCTTAATGTAATCCTACCATTCAATAACATTTAAACATTTAATATAACTATAAGAAGTGCTCAATTAATATTGTTATTGAGAAATACACTCTTTTGATGTATTTCCCACACATGAGAGCCCCCCCCCCCCCCCCCCCCCCCCCCCCCCCCCATGCATACTATCCATCTGTTACAAACAGATGATAACAATTCTCTTTGTGTTTAATACACATTTATGCATGTGTACAATGCAAAGTTAACAAATAGCCAAAGTAAATTTAACAAGTTGTCCCCGTCTGTTCCATAGTTCCGGCACACACTGTATATTTTCTCACTTGGTAGCCTCAATTCAGCAGAAAATAATTTTAATATCCGTCAAACAGAAGCAGGTTTTGTCGATATAAGCAATGTTTTAGATCTGGAGAAATGAATTAGTTGATCTTCAGCCATGACTTTTTAGATGTTTTAGCTCCATGAGTTCTGTTGATGCTCAATAGCATTCTCTACACAATAAAAAACAAAAAAAACAACTTGAACTTGTAGCTGAACGGGGAGGCGTTAGATTCAAAGCCATGAACCATTTTTCGATGTAACATCGAAAAACCTTTGAACCAGAAGACGCTGGTTCATGACTCGAACACGCAACCTACTGAAGACGTGGAACATTTAAACTCGCTCCAGGGACGACGCTCTCATATTTCATGGTACCCCCAATTTACATAAGCTCACTTCTCTTTGAGGTTTTTTAAATTTTTTTTTATGATGTTTTCAGTTTTATTTATTTACTTCCTACTGCCTCCTGTTTGAAATGCTGTTGAATGTTGTTTTATAGTTGTGACTGTTTCTTTCTTCTTCACAGCTCGCAGCTGCTTGCACAAAACGTTTTTGTCAATGCATTTATTAATATTGCATGTTTAAAAGTAGATTTAGTGTTGTGCGGTATTGAAACTATGCAGAAGCCGATCAAAGGCAGGGCCGCTCTGGGTCACCTGCATCTGGATATGAAGCCATATTAGTCACAGCTGAATCAGCCGAGGGTTTCGGTGCTGTGCTTCTGCAGCTGCAGTTCCGAACAAAACTCGTTCCCGAAGCACCAAAGAGAAGGAGACCAGTAAAGTGAAGGCAACTTTTTCTACGGTTTTTTTTGTGTATATCTTAATAAAGTTCCTATTTTGTTTGTAAAAACATTTTTAAATTATGTTTTGGTAATGTGTTTTGTATGTATTTTCTATTATAAACATTACTTTGTTGCTAATTAACTGTTTTTGGCCACGTTTGGTCTTTTTTTTTAAAAAGAAAATGAAAAACAATAAATACTTTGAAATAAAACATTTTGGGGGAGTGAAATATTTTGTGTTGCTATGTAAATTTGGTGGGACACATTTCATAATTCTGCAAATGTTAAAAAATGGTTTGTAGTCCTATATGTATAGTGTCAATCGTTAAATAACTGACACTTGGCACTTTACAGTCAAGAGGAAGAAGAAAAAACTTCAACTTGATCAAACAGTTGACAATGGAAAAGGAAAATCTTTTTTTTTAACCAAACAGGAGGTGGTTAAAGTTGGTAGATAGCGAGTGAGTGAGAGTGAAAATGTAAGTATAGAGTTGATGGATGTAAGAAAGAATAGATCCTGAGCGTCACCACTGAACTTAGTCTTTTAGTAGTCTAAACCTGCAAAATGAGCTTTAACAGTTTTACCACAGATTAGCTCAGATATTGGTCTATTGGATTGCCACAACTTTTGTCAGTGAAGACCACACACTTAAGATCAAGTATATCACTTTATTTCTACAATATAAAGATTAGCTGCAGGATTCAAGTGTCGTTCATTCACACATTATCACAAAAGAACGGTGTGTTTACCTTTCACAATGTCTGGATGTGTGATTACCTTTTAGATTCCCTAATGATTGGTAATTGTAAGCTTTTCTCATGTATTAAACTGCAGGCTAATGGTAAAAGTTTTCTTCTTTTCTTTAATTTTACACCTGTTTTTTTGTCCTGCTTAATTGATTCCCGGTCCTGCAGGTGTTTCCGCTCCTCCTCTGACTGGTGGGTCTGTTTAGTGATTTAAAAAAAAGAAAATAATAATAAAAATAGTTGGGTTCTTCCTGCAGGACTGCTGTCCTCTCAGTGCGTGAAAATGCCACGGAAGAGGCACGCGCTGGAGGTGACATTTCTGAGTGTGAGGGAGGGTGTGGGGGTGTTTTTTTCAGCGATTAGAGACCGGCCCGGGGGGGGGGGGCACAAGAGAGCAGAAGTGCCTCTGCCATTTAGAGGCACCAGCCCCTCTTGCCAGGAATGTGCGTCCCCCGCGCGCGCTCAGATCATGTACTGGATGCGCCAGCTTTATTTTTAACCCGGCAGGGTGGGTCAGTCGCTGGCTGTCGGGATCGGGAATGACCGTGGAGCGCGCGGCGCCTTCAGCCCCCGTCCCTCGTGCTCCGCGCAGAGCCTTGCCCTCCTCGCGCCCACACCAGGACCCCTGCGCTCCAATGGGATTATAATCACAGAAGATTCAGCAGAAACACTCTCAGGACAAACAGCCAAAGGTAAGTTCAGTGTCAAGTCAACGCGCCATTGTGTCTAGAAACTTTCTACAGATGTGTCAAAGCTCGATAGATTGCCGACAACTTGTTTTAATTCGGTGTGTCATTGTTGTTCTGGTACAAGTCCTCCCGCATAAACACCTGTTGGTCCCAACCGCCACTCTAATGAAGTAGTTTTTAAAAGCCATACGCCTATTGTTCATTATCAGTTTGTGTCATAAAAATAGAAATTAGGCGACAGCTCTGAATTTCTGAGTGGTACATGTTTTATCTTGAACTGGAAGGAGGCCGGAGCGAGATAAAACTCCGCAGAGATACGCTGCTGTGCGTATTTGCGCACCTTTTTAAGTGCGCCTCCCCAAAGTTATGGAGGACGCGTTGGCATTTCAAAAGTGGCAAAAGTTGAATTAAGTGACGCCCTGTTGATAAGAAAAGACTGTGTGCAAGTGTTACTGAAGATAAACTACAGTTAGTAACTTATACTGAACCTTTTCCAGAGTTTGGTCACTTTAAAATGTTCCATGAGATTCCAATCTCCAGCTGCATATTATTACATATCTATGTCACAATTTTTTGGTCAAATGTTTACATCTTTTACCTGAATTGGAGGAGCCATCATCTAAAAGAGACAAGATGAACGTCCCCTATTAAAGTGCTGATGTGAGAAATATTTACACTACTGTTTACCTACTTTCCTCTGTTGAATCCTCTCAAAGTCATTCTGCTTCCATCCCTGGTCGAAAACAGCGAGTGGCCCAGAAATGAAATGCTCCCAGCGTTACAGAGACGTCTCCTCTTATTCCCCTTAAAAGGACAAGTGTGAGCTCTGTCTGGAGGAGCAGGGACTTCAGTGTAAACACTCTCCAGGAATAGTTTACTATCGATTCGAACCTCTCTTGCAAGATTACACTCACTATTCTTGCAGCGCTGACCACAGTAGAGGTGTTGCCTACATGATTATGTACACAATCAATGTGCAGAATAGAATAGGCCCTATGACTTCTTCTCACACTCGATTTCCGCCATGTTTGTCCTGATGTCGTGATTGTTTGTTTGCTGATTCTATCCGCTCCGAGCTAACAGCCCTCTTCCTTATTGATCTCCATCCACTTTGTGCTTGTGTCTCAGATTTGCTCTCGGCCGGAACCGCAGGCCTCCCCTCTCCTCCTCTGTCCACTTGCAGCTGCTGCTCCAGTCTCACACACGCGCTGTAGGTCAGAAGTCTTGACCACACCCATCTCCTATTTCATCCTCTCCATCCGAGTCGGCTGCTGCTCCGAGTAACGCGCTGGCTTCGCTCCTGGCCGGGTTAATGCCCCGTGCTGCTCGGAGTGCAGTGCAAGCATCGGCGTGGAGTTTATTTACAGCTGGAGGATCGCTCTCCAGAGTAATTATTCAAAATATTTGCCGACCATGTAGTTTTGCACAAAAAAGACAAAATAAGGGAAATGGCTGCAGTCAAGTGCCAGACCGTCAAATGATTACTTTTCTAACTCTGCCAGCCTGGAGAATAAAAAAAATCCCATTCACACCTTTTAATAATTTTCTCCGAGGGAATTATGCTGCAGGAAATCCAAACACACGTTGCGTAATGTCCAGACAAAAACAAAACAAAGACCATCTGAGCCAAAACTACACTTGGATATCTGTGAAATATCCAGCTGACATTATTATCATTCCTCTTGACATTTCACTCCATTTTGGAAAAATGATCCAGAACCTCTTACTCATCTGGTCACGATGTGCAGGCGCACAATAAGATGTATTTACTGGGCTCTTTATCGACGACAGGCGACAGAAAGAAACAAGTGGAGACAAATCATATTCAAATTTGTCTCATAAATAAAGTATGCAATCTGCAAGAACTTCAGATGTTTTATATTTACATCCAGATTCTTGCAGTTTTAACAGAATATTTAACTTGTCACTTTATTTTGCCATTAGTGACGTAAAACATCAGTTTTTAGACAATTTTGTGTTTTTGGTCAAATTTAAGGATTTGTTAATATAAATCACTCCCAAGCGCATATTCTGAAGAGACTATGGAACGGAAAAGGGAGTGAAGTCAGTTAGTAAGTAAAGAAGTGAATTAGTGAGCAACCGAGCGAGCTCATCATTATTCCTAATAACATTCAGATGAAACTTAGAAATTTCCGTCTTCAGAAATTCGCCAAATTGTATCTTCAAATAGGAAAAAAAAAAAAGGGACACAATTTGTTTTCAATTATGTCTCATCAGAACCTGGAATCAGGAAATGTTGTTCAAAATGCTTTTCATCATAAGTTGTGCCAGTAACTGACGAACAGTTGCTGAACTCAAGTCCAGCTCAGTTTTTGGTCCGTCCATCCATACGAGCTCAAACACCTGAGGGTCACCGGGGTGAAGTTAGGACAGGCTTCCAGACCATCATCCAACAGGAAGCACAGAGACAGACAGGCACTCACGCACTAAATAAGCCTCGTGTTTTTCACCTGCGTGAGAAAACTCATGCACACCCAGGGAGAACATGCAATCTTCTGTTCAGGAGGTGAGAGTGTAAGCAAACCTCCCCACCATGCAGACGTTACCAGTCTAATATAGTGACGTTGTTTATTAACGGGGACTTCCAGCTGTCAGGGTGGCCCGCTGTGATCGGGAATGTACGGGTTGCCTCTCTTGCTCAAGGACGCCGCAAGAGGACACCTTTCTATTAGCAGACACACTCATTGTTGCAGACCTTTGACCTTTGTGTCTCTGCTCCGTCTATAAGCAGAGTGTCTTCCCTCGGCTCCAAATAGAGCCGAGTGCAGCATCTCCTCCATCCTGATTTTCTGTAGCCGGTGTTTCGGCAGCTCAGCGGCGCCGTCGGTTGTTCTCAGACACGATTAGAGTCTTACAGTCGGGCGTACAGCAGACAGTTTGTGCGGCGCGAGTGCGCCATGCGAGTCCTGGACAGGTTGTGTGTGAGGTGATAAGGGGATCCCCGGTGGTGGGTGGAGCGTCCCGACGCTGATAACAACCCTCTGCAGACGACTGATACCGAGCAGGAGGAGCAGGGAGACCTGCGGGATGCCGTGTGCATCACTGAGGGCCTCTTCGGTGAATGCATTGTACAAACATCTGCCAGCTTTCATGTGGGCTGTATAAAGACGCAACTTAGGGCGGTTTAAGTTGCTTTCAACTGTTGGTGCTTTTATATATCATTCAGCCAGGTCTCCGAGGGAAACATCAAACCTTTGACATTGTTACACTTGTATGACAGCATATGATGCAAAGTGAAGGTTAAACTATGTGCCAGCATCAAAATACTCGTGGTGCAGAGTTAAAATGTTAATACGTCGATTCCAAAATAATATGCACACTGCAGGATGCCTCTGGGCAAATTTCTTCTATAGTTTTTTTTTTTTTTTAATAAAACCTCTGAGCTAAAGCTTAAAGACATTTTTAAAGTGACTTGTGTTTTAAACATCAGACTCCACTAATTAGTGGCCTCAAAGCAGTTTACACTGCTCACATTCACACATATTTACACATCATTGATGAGGGCATCTGAGGTTGAAGCAGCATGTAGGTCAGTGTCTTAACCACCCGAGCCATAATCCCCCCCAAAGTAACTTGTAGCTGAGTATTTAATGTACTGGAGTGAAAAGTATAGAATAAGTAAAGCATAACTTTCACGTGTCTCTACTCTTTACTGGAATTTTCTGCCAACGTCTTACATTTTAACACAAATATCAATATTTTCTTTCTTTTACCTCATAGCAGCCTTGATTATTTAGCATCAATTTTAGTTTGTATTTAAGAGAAGAAGTGTTACTTCCTATTTTAAATCAATGGGCCAAAATCACAGAACACTTTTCTTTAATATGTCCATCAGAGCATTTTATTTAAAAAACATCAATGTTGCGAAAGTACTTGATAAACCTACTGGAGTGTTCAGAAAGTAATGAAGTAAAAAAAAAAGAAGAAGAAAAGTCACTTAAACAAAAAGCAACTACTTAAAAATTATCTTGTGTATTAAATTTATTGTCATTTAAATTTGGGAAAGTGACCATATTTGGTAACTTCCACAACCCAACCAAGCAAATTGTAAAAATTTAAAAGAAAACAGATTTTTCTGTAAACACAGTTTTTTTTTTTTGTTTTTTTTTCAAAAGTAGCAGACACAACACAACACCGAGACCCGAGCTGAGATATCGGTGACGCGCCCATGAAAGCTCATTGCTATGAAACTATCCTCACAGCCGTGCAGTCCGGGTGAGTTTATAAAAACAGACATGCTTATACATGCATTATGCATGTTTTTACAAACATGCATAATGCAGCAGCTATAGGAGAAGTTTTTCTTCTTTGACATTTCATTGTATTTAGCAGCAGAAGGCCTCAATAAAATTGGCCTTAATGTTGACGTTGGTAGTGATTGTTTATTTTTGCAAAAATATCAACATTTTCATCTCGTTTACTCTGTGCCACAATGAAAAAAAAAACAACTTTAAAAAGGCTTAGATTTAAGATTCTTATGGGACTATTTTACTGGTTCGGCCCAGTCAAGGTGAAATTTGTTGGTTGATGCTTGACGCTCCTGCTTTACAGTGTTGATGGAGCTTTTCCTGACACATGTGCCCGTAGTTGTGTTGTCGTGTTGTTGAGCTGTCAGCCTGATGATTGATTTACTCAATCAGAAAAAATCAGTTAGTTGGAAGTGGAACGGTGGAAAGACTTGAAAGTGCTCCGTTGTGCACTCTATCCTGTAAGGACGGGTTGCAGTGTTTGGCCGTGTAGAGTTCAGAATAACACCGGCTCTCAAAAGAAACAAATGTTTAGATGTGATAACAGCAAGTAGAAAAGGCAACAATACAGATACGTTTCCAACATGCAGGGAAGTTAATCTTTATTTAAAGGCGGGAGCAACGAGGTCATGGAGCACGACCGAGAGACAGCAGCTCGACCACAGTTGAACTGTTCACTTCCAAAGTGTCGAGACAGAAACTTAGATACATTCTAACATGTTTGTCCCGAACACGTCAGGACAAACAATGAAGAAAATGTAAGTGGTTAGTACAGACAGGAGAGGGAGACTTGACCATAGAGAATAAATGTCTCTAATTTGGGTCAGCCAAACCGCTCCCCCCCCCCCCCCCCCCCCCCGTTCATCCCCCGTGCCTTATTGAGGAGAAATGTTTGAAGTTGTCGGCTCAAAGAACAGAAATGCCTTGCAGATTTTTTCTTTTTTCTTTTTTCTGAGTGCAGTTCAGACCGTGCACTTTTCACTTTTGCTTGATCAAAGAAGTGGAATCAGTATTCATAGTTTTACCTTTTCGTTTAAAACCCTGTAGTTCTACTTAATCTGAGTTTGTGTGCACTTTTGCCTCCTCCTTAATATTCCCTCTGAACGAGGGTTCAGTGCAGTGAAAGTGCAACTGATATTAAAGTCAAATATGGTATCGAATAGTTCTTAAAACTCTCGTTAATTGTGAAGTTCTACCATGAACAGAAGAAGAAAATGCAGATATTAGAAAAGTCATTCCCTAATGTGTTGGTGGGAAATCTTGAATCAGTGCCACAAAGCATTGCCCTCAACCATCAACTCAACTTAAACTTCCCGCCTCATTTCAACCACCAGTAGAAACTCACAGACGCACACTCGCATTTCAAATTACTTGATCTGCATCATTCGAACGAAGGCGGTTTCGTCAACTCCTGCCGTACTGAGGGGGTTGCCCTCCCGCTGTGTGACATGATAAGGGAGCTATGCTGCGCCCAGATAGAGCTATCTGAACAGCGACCCTTCAACCCGCCATTCCACACAAAGAGCACGCCGGCACGCTGCAGAGGGGGCCGCTCACCAGAAGGACGCGCACAAAATGGAGACGGGCGCTCGTCGGGCCCGTTTGAAAGCTTCCACACGCGTAATTTCTGTCCAAAAATACATTTGGACAATGGCTGAAATCATATAAACTCACTGAAATTGCATTGTAGAGCCAGGTATAGCTGCAGCCCCCCCCCCCCCCCAACTGAAACTTAAAACCTCCCCGATGCAAACTAGATTTCAAAGAGGCGATGCAACTGAGAGACCGAGCTGGAGTCTCGAGCTGGCATGAAGTTTTCTTCCTCTCAGCAAGGCATCAACTGCGGATCATCTTTTATCAGATATGTTCAATTCAAGTATGTGATACAGAATCAAAGGGGGGAAGTTGTGTGACTTCCTGTTTATTTGAGCAGTCTAGTAATAATTTCTCTTCTTAAAATGTACAATCTAAATTAATTGACATTATTTGATGGAAATTAAAAGTCTTGATTCGGTTAGGATATTTAAAAATTAAAAAATTTTGATAATGATTTTATTTTTAAACCTTTTTTAATAGACTTATTATTATTATTATTATTGAAAACAGTGATATAGCCAAGATGTTAGTGATTAAATCTACCAATTAATCAAATATTTACTACATCCCTGCATGTATGATCAAAGTTTACTTCAATTAGCTGTGCATAATTAATTACTTAAGCATACATACATACATACATACATACATACATACATACATACATACATACATACATACATACATACATACATACATACAATATGTTTTATTTACTTTTAATAATAAAAAGGGCGGAAAAGGTGTGTTGATCATTTCAAGTTCCGATTGTTTAAAAAGGTATAGTGATTGTGAGCACATCAGTAACAATGATGATGATGATGATGATGATTGATAATGGATGTAATGATTAATCTGCATTTCTCCCTCTTCCCCAGGCTACTTTCAATCACTTCCGTCCTGCCGTTCTGCCCCATCTTCTCATCTCCACCTTCAGCCAGAGCACCTGAGGACGCCGGCCGCCGTCCCTCCGTCCGCTCGCCACGCTGGCCACCGCCATGACTTCCACCACAGATTTTGACAATGTGGAGATCACGCAGCAGTACAGCCACATCAACACCCGCTTCGACCTCTGTGATGAGGAACTAGACAATGACAACAGCTCCGCCAGGCTGTTTGAGCGCTCGCGCATCAAGGCCCTCGCAGGTGAGTGCCTGCATAGTAAACAGGCTCCGTCCTCTGTGACACATTTCTGAGATGACAGTCTTTTAAAGAGTGCGGGAAGGGCAGCGAGGATGAGCTATAATGGGCGAGTGACGGTTTAACTTTAGCAGGGGTGATGGGAAATGTAACCTTCACTTAGAGAGACTCAGAAAAACTTACAGAATCACACTCAGGGTGACGTTTGATTTTTCCTGCACAGCTCCAACTCTTGAGGAGTCGGGGTGCACATGTGTTTGTGCATTTCTCGTATTATCACACGCCCCCAGCAGCTGAGCCCCCTGACACGGCTCCACACCCCGCTCCAAGTAACTGGGATCGGTGGCGCATTCCCCGAATGTCCACCGTCTGACCGATCTGGACAGCTGCCCTGCCCGTCTGCCTCCCATAGCACAAATCTCTGGCATTTCTGGCTAAGCTCGTAAGCTGCGACCCACCTGTGGGCCGGCTGCTGGCCGTTTTAAAATAGCAGTGTTTGAGCGGTGGATGGAAGTGTTACAGAAAAGGGGAGTTGGGGGTCACATCATGCTCGTGTCTGTAAAGCTGCAGACACAAGAGAGGTCGACCACGAGCTGGTAAAACATACGTTTGTATATGAAGAGAAAAGGACCTCTGGGCATGTCAAGGCTATCAAATCTACACAACCGCTTCATGAATATTTCATGAGTGTCGATACTAAAACCCAAGCGGAGCATTTGACGGCAAACTTAAACTGTTTTTCGAGCGTATTGTTTTAAAGTTCATATTGCAAAGCTGTACCCGCATGGCAACATTAGCTTTTATTGGAGTTCTAAATGGCTACACCAAACAATATTCACTCTACATTAAGCTCTATTTTCAATTTCCGTTCACTCATGAAGGACAATATGCAATCTCCTTCTCTCTTACATGCCCAATGAGTTTATTTGACTGCTGCTAATCAAACAGAAAACTGAGCTCATAAAACAACAGAAGTACTAAAAGAGTTATGAGAGAAGCTTTTATTTCAGTGTTACATCAGAGAAAAAGGCTTAATGTTGATTTGGTATAGATTTTTGCCGTGCTGCTGGAAGAAAAAAGGCAAAAATTGGAATCACCTTCAGGAGGTGATTGTATCAGTATTATCTGTCATTTCTTTTAGATAGAACAAACAACCTCCACCAACAGGATAAAACAAGATGAGGGACCTATTACCAGAGAGAGACAGATTTGAACTTGCTTCCACCTTTTCCTCTTATATACCTGTATTCTCAGGTATATAAGTATCTGTATTTGGAACAAATCTATGAAAGAATCTATGTACAAAAATGTATTTTGAAAACGGCTGTTTGTTTTGCCAAAATAAATTTGATTAGGTGATTGGGAGAGAACCAAAGCAAATGCTTGATATGAAACCAAAAACAAAGAGCTAATAGTGCTCTATAGAGACGAGAGGAACTGCATAAACGCGATGATTCTCTGAGGGATCAATCTCACATCACAGCATTTACGACAATTGAACAATTATTGAGAAGACATGGTTACACTGTGGAGTGCACTATTGTCTCACAGCAAGAGCCCATCTCAGTTTCTATGAAACTATGTGTAGATTTTTACTTCTATAGATACTCTTCTTGTAAGCAACAGTCGAAGGTTCTTATGGAAATGGATGACAGTGGGTTGACCGTGTGATTATCTTCCTTTCTGTGCTGGTTAGAATAGACTGCAGCCCCCTACAACTCCGGGTGTATACGAAGTTTGATCAAGATATCCTTAAGACAGGTCGTTGTATCATGTTGTCGATACAGGTATTACCCAATTAACGGCCAGCAAACCTTCCTCGAGTGGCCGCTCTTTCAAAATGCATGCATGGATTTGCCGCACCATGCAACGTGTCGCCAAGTTTGCATGGTTTCCTTTGAACTTTATGTGCTTGGTTACTCACGTTTAATCCAACCGGGAGAAGCTGACCTTTAACCGGTAATGATAGCTACTACATGGAGGATTATGTTGCAGTCACGGAGCACTGATGCCACTTTAGCCTGAATGAAGGGAGCCGCTTCATTCATGCTTTGCAATCACCAGCTACCAGCGGAGCGATGCCGTCCAGTCGTGTTGATCCAGGTGGACCCTGCACTGCTGCCGCTCACATCTCTGGCACAGCTTCCCCTCTATGTGCACAGCTGCTAGTTTTGTGAACTTTACAGACATGTCATGCAGTGATGCACGTTTTTCAGAGCAGAGTTGATTCAAACCACTTACCTGCTGCAAATAGTTAGTAGATTAGTGCAGCCATCACAGCTTGGATAAAGCGATCAGATCTGAACACTTGTGTTTGTATTTGAAACAAAATTAGATGTAATTTTATTTGCACCCAAATATATGTTTCAGGTTTGACATCGGTTTTTGTTTTGGAGTAGCCAAAATAGCGTTTGTCTCCTTTCCAGGATGTTCATTAGGACGCATTCTCACCACTTTGCTTGCTGTCTTTTTCTGTCTCTTTAAGTGATAAAGGCTTCTGTGTGGGTGCTGGTGATATTGTGTTAGTGCTGCTGCACTGATGTTTCTGTAATGCAATCAGCGTTTCCTGTTAGATACAGATAGAGAGAGAGAGAGAGAGAGAGGAGAGTGAAAAGAGATGAGACACTGAATATTGTCAATTTACTGCTTTGGAACTTTAAAAAAAAATGCATCTATCAGACCTTCAAGGAACCGAGAGAATAAAAGATATGTTTCCTCAAGATTATGTGGAAATACTGACACTGAAAACCACAACTGTGCCACTGGTTCCCTTCATACCCTGTGATGTCACGACAGTGTGGGAGTGTTTGAGTGGAGGGAGGAGAGCTGTGGGAGCACGTGGACGTATTGAAACATATTGTATGCATGGATGGGACGAGAGGAGCCACTGTGAACTGAGCTGAAGGCTGCCTGAGCCCTCGTAGCGCCTGAGAGTGGAGGCAGAGCATCATCACGGCAGCGCTGAGGAGAGAGGGAGTAAGAAAGAGGAGGAGGAAAGGAAGGAGGGAGGGAGGGAGGGAGCAGGAGCGAATGCGAGAGGGATCCTGAAAGGAGGACAGAGAGCCAAGAGACAGGGAAGAAGAGAGACGTGGCGTGCCAAGCTCCTCAGCTGGCTCCAGAGGCGGCGTGCTGTTGTTGTTGCTGTTTTGGGGGTCAACATGAGCAGCCCATGCCTGCTGCGCGCTGCCCCTATAAGCCAACCCCGGCTCCGAGAGGTCAAGATCAGCCTGAAGTCCAGCAGCCGGGAGGCCGTGGCCCTCCGGAGCAGCAGTGGAGGGACCAAGGAGGCCGCCAGCCGGCCCTACGCCCCAGCAGAAAGAGAGGCCCCTGTGAGGGTCGGGGTGAGCAGCAGCCGGAGCAGGAGCACCCCACCGGTGAACCGGGCCCACAGACAGGAGAGCAGGAAGACGGCGAGGGGGGGCGGCAAGCAGCCGGAGCCGGAGCATCACCCCGAGAGGAATGGCACCCTCCTGCACGTCCCGCTCGCCGTGGCGCCGGCGGGACTCTCCAACATCCCCTCGTCCTCTTCCTCGTCCTCCTCCTGCACCCCCAGACGTCAGCGGACCTCTCACCCCCGCCCTCCGCCCGCCCCTCTCCTCTCCACCTCCTCTTCGTCCTCCTCTGCCAAGAGTATGAAGCGAGCACGCTGGCTGAGTTACAGCACCTCCAACATCTGCTTCAACTCCATCCTGGATGGACGCTTCAGGCAGCTGCAAGGTACAGCGTCCCGGTGGCCGAGCTGCGGTTTTGTTGTCTGTGCATCCGTGTGCATTTCAGAGAGTTTGTCCGTCTTCTCTCGCCTCACAGATGAGGGAGATGTTACTTTTCCCATCATGCCCCTCCCTTCCCCAACTTGTGTTTGTGTTGAGGCCGGGGAGCGATTGCAGGGAGGTTGGGCTGTGATGTGAGTAAGTTGTGAGGTTAGTTTGTCATCCTACTGAGAAGTGGAAAAAGGCGGCATGAACTTCCTTAGAGGTGGCCCTCCTATTAAATACATTTGGTAGTAATTTATTTATTTTGTGGAGGCTGTGGCTCTGCCCCAATTGTTCACTCACTCGGCCTTTGAATAATTCATATGCAAACTCCTGAAAAGGTTGTGATGTTTTTTCCCTCTACAGTCAGTCATTGCTCCCTCCTGTTATGCATTCTTATGTGCCCTATTTAAAAAAAATAAAAAATTAACATATATATCATTTTCGCCTGTCATTTATTCTCCATGTGGCCCTTACGCTTCAGAAACTGCTTCAAAACACAAAGTGTGTTCCCCACCTCACCTCGTTTCCCCCCGAAAGGCTGCGTCGGCAGTGTAAAAAAAAAAATCAATTTCTCTGACGGTTTAACTTCTCCCTGCCTGTGTTATTAAGGTTTTAAGAGAGCGGTCTGCCGTCACTGTGGATTTTTGTTAGCTTGCTCTGTGCTATCCAACTCCCTGATGACAGGAGTGCATTAGTGAGAGGAAGAAAATGGAGGAGACGATGCAGGAACGGAGAGGGAAATGCTTCCCCCCCCCCGCCTCCGCTAGATTTCAAGTATTGACTGATTGTGAAGACTGCAGAGGCAACTGATACGTGAAGCTGCAAACTTCTGAAGCAGTCCCAAAACAGGGATGTGTCAAGTTTATTGATCCATCAAATGCATCTCATGAAATTCTACTTTTTATTTACCACATTCTAGTCTCGCCAGCCATTTTTTGAAGTTGGACTGAAAAACAGTGATCAAAAAGCATAAGAAATAAGACAGGTGTGTTTTTCTTCTTGCTTTCACCGAGTCTAGCTTGTCAATTTTCTGATGTCTCCTTTAGCACGTCACTGTTTTGTATATCTGCTTCCCCGGCTGTAGAGAAACAACTGCATTGACCTTTAACCTTTCATTTATTTGGTTTCAGTTATGTCTGCACCGGGGTTAACCAGGGGGTCTTGTCCAATGAGAGGTGACAAGGTGGCAATTTAATCAGATGTCTGAACCTCTGCATTCTCTCGTTATAGCTCTACTTTGAGCCTGTCCTGGATGGTTGAAATCTTCAAAATAAACTCATTTATAATTTGCAATCAAATTTTTGGGTCACGACCCGAAAACCACCACCTTAGGTGACAAAGGGGCTATAACCCCACCAGTAAATATAAAGCTTTGCCTCATAGCGTAGCCTTCACTTCCCCACAACACTGGCACAGTGACTACATTACAGAGGCAAACCGCAGTAGGTACTGTCAATCTCACAATCTCTCCTTTGTCCCTGTTTGTTGTTTATAACTACAATCACTCCACATTTGATCCTCAGATTATTGTGCGAGAGCCACGTGACGGTGTAGCAGTTCGCGCTCGAGCCTCAGAGGGAGAATATCTCAGGCTTGGGTCCGGTGGGAGTTTGCGTTTTACCCCCACGTGTGTGTGGGTTTTCTTTGGCCACTTCAGTTTCCTCCCACAGTCTTAAAACATGCAATTGAGGTTAAGTGGTCTATATAAATGACTTAACTAAAACCATGACTTCACCCATTGTCAGCCGGGACGGGCTCCAGTGTAGAAACTGATGTTATTGTGTGAATACTGTAAAAGTTCTGTTGTCCTGTCAACTTTTGTATGACTCCACACTGAAGTCTTTCCTCTCGGCTCTTGGTCAGGCCGTAGTTAAGATGTGGCATCATGCGGGACAGGTAGGACTGGCAGTGCCATGACTCAGGTATGTGAGTCGGTGCACTGGGACCACTGGGCCACATCCGGTAAGAGCTGACTATGGGAAAAGACGGATCAGGGTGTATACAGGGAAAATCCATCAGCATTAATAAGTCATGGGACTTTCACTGGACTGGGAGATTACTAAGTAAAAGCATGTGGAACAGAGGAATGTTTAGTAAGACTTGTTCTAATATAAATGAAAAAGAGACAGGGGTGACAAGACACTGCTGTAGTCCAGTCAGAGTAAAAAAAAACTAACTGTGAAAGAAAGTTTGCATATACAGTATGACTGCTGCACTTATGCAATTAATAATTAATTCATGCACAAAGAAAGTATAACAATGGAAGCTTGTGTAACAGCGGCACTAAGAACAACCAAACATGTGTACAGTGAAGTTGTGTTTAGCACATTTTCCAAACTACTTCAGCTTGTTTCTATGTGCTTGTTTTTCTTTCACTTATAATCCATCCATCATCTGAACTGCTTTATCCAGCTGAAGGACGCAAGAAGCATGTGTCGGTCTCAGCCGGCTATTTATTGGTTGAAAGACCAAGACATTCACACACACTCGCATTCACACTTACACTGGGCAACTGACCTCAAATGCATGTTTTTGGACTGTGGGAGAAAGTCGGCATACTCAGAGAAAACTTTAAAAAAAAAAGCAGCTCACTGTTATCATATGGAGCTTGTTGTACTCTTGCGGCGGCGTGCAGACTTCCCCCCCCACACCTCCTCCACCCGACCCCCCCCCCCCATCTGCCTCCCTGTGCTTCCTAAATGGCCAGGAGCATCCATGTGCCTGCTCTCTGTCCCTCCTCAAGGTCTGCTCATGCGATGTAATCTGGCAAAATCGTGTATGGAAATGCACCTTAATTGTCTTCTCACTGCTTCTGCTGCGCCGTCCTCTGGAGGCGGCACCCAGATAGTTCACAAAGGATTTGTCAGATGTTCTCTTTTCTCCTCTTCTCGAGCACCGCCGCCCTTTTTCTGTGCCGCCGACGAATTACGACACGAACCTTTGTTTAAGATTAATGCTGACGTTGCTAATGGAGCTTTGAGTTATTTTCATGTTTTAATTGTCATTACTTTTTCATGGTGTGGTTATCCGTGTGGATGCGGGAGAGCAGCGTGTTCTGTTGTTCTGCTGAGGGAGCAGAATGAAACATGATTTATTTACTCTGTTCTCCTGCACCATGTGTTGTACATACAATAACCCAAGATTTCTGTCTTGCTTTAGTTAGTGGGCGCTGATATCAGAGGTCGATCTTTAAATGTGCTCGCTGTCGTTTTCAGTTGGTAGAGGAGGTATTATTGTATTTTGTCCTGTTTTGCTGGTTGGGTCTCTGTAGACTACACTCAAAAAAGCAGAATCTCCGTCATTCTGTCTCTGACTTTCTTTCTGATCTGTCCTCTTTTTCTTTACTCCAGTCTGTCTCACCCACCTCCTCTATCTCCCTTCCACTTTTTTCCTCTTAACCTTTAGTTTGATATATTTAACCTCTCCGCTTCAACACCAGTTTTTCTCCTCTTCCTCTCTTGTTCCTTGCTTATTCTGCACAGCCTCAGGCTCTGAATCATTCATTGCACATCTCATTAAGGATGCAGTCCTTTGCACTCTGTATTTTGCATTCATTTGTGGGTTCAGGAATAAACAGGGCAATCTGCAGCAGACAGACCGAAGGGACATCAGGTGATGCGAGACGGGACATGAGAAGGGAGAGTGTCCGTCAGTTACCTGATAAACTCAATGTTTTAATGTGTCTACACTGAGATTTTGTTGAATTTACTCGTACTGGACCGTGGTGTAGTAGTCAACTTCTTGACAAAGTAAGTGTTTTAATTTCAGGTATTTATGTGTAAACCTTTCATGTCCTCCCTGTGAAGATGTGGGTATAATAATAACAAGGACACTTTGGAAGTAAGAGATGGGAATTGAACCTGCAACCTTCTGATTGGGAGACAACCGCTCTTCCAACCAAGCCACGCCGCCCCTCATGCTTGTTGTCTTATACAATCTAAAGACGTGTGCATTAGGTGAATCAGCCTACGTGGGAATATGAGTGTGTGTCTGTTACTCAGTATTTTCCATATGATCGATGGTCTTTTATCTAATGTTAATTGGGATCAACTCCAGTACCCTGTGGTCCAAAGGTAGATAACAAAGGTGTAGAAGATGGACAGGTGATTTTAGATGACAAATCCACATATGGAAATTCAACCATGCTCTATCCAGCTGGAGCCGATGCTCGACAGTAAAAAGCACCCTGGGAAGCTCATCTCTCTACACAGAGAGACACATGATCATCCATACAGTCATTAGCACATATGGCAAAACAACTTTTTACAGTAACGTTCAGTGTGTCAAACTTTCCTGAGGTTCTCACTATCTTTTGTTATTTCAGTATTTACAGTGACCTTGAGTGTCTTCAAGGGCATTACTGAAGTGTATTAATATTATCCTCCCATCTCAAACCCACGCAGGCACAGGGCGATCATGTACCCAACACAATCCAGGTTGACTTTGAAGACTTTGTATGTACTGAATGCAGATACTCAAGCCCCAGTCACAACTGCTCACCCACTCTCACTAAGAGTGTCCACAAACAAAATAAACTGTATAGTACATTAGGTCTCTGAGCCATATGGTCCTGTCAAAATTGGTTTTATTTTTGCTGCTGAGTAGGAGGCACTTCTCCCGTGCAGTGCGATCTGATTTAAAACACGAGCGTGAGGCCGGCAAGATGCGTCACCATGTGGGCCGCGCTCATCCTCCCAAAAACCTCTCCGAGTGTGAATGTGCTCAGTCTGTGCACCACTCTGCCCTGTCATCCCTTAGTTTTCATGCAAATCTCCAGTGGAGAGATTTCAGCATAGATACAGTGAGTGCAGAATTTTTTTTATTTTTTATGTTTAATTCATTTTTTTTATTTGTATGCACATGAAATTATTATGCAAGATCACATCTTTAGGTACTCTGAAAGACAGAAGGAGATGTAGATAGCACCCATGCAACATTTCCCTCAGCGACTGTTCTTTTGTGGCAGTGGAAATCAGGTTTGAAATTGGGCTTTCCACAAAAAAAAAAAAAAAAAAAAAGGGACTGCGATATATCAGCAGTCACATCAAGCATGACAGTTATTTAACAGCTACTGCAGAAGTGGCCAATAATAACTCTTCTCTGCTCCAGTGAATGAGCAGAAAGGTCAAACCTTGATCGTTTCTGAGATCTTTTCACTGTTTTAACAGGCCGATGGTGTCACTGGAGTACTCTTGATTGACGTCCTGTTCTCTTCCCACTGTGAGAGATGCACTGTGCACATACAGCTGCACCTCCAGATACTGTGAAACTGGCTGTGTCACGTGCAGGCGGCTTTGCCAGCAGGACGGCGGAAGGATGACTGTTGAATTCAGAACTCTGGGTTTTGAATTATTATGGATGATGGAAGTAAGAGCAGGAAGTCAGAGCAGAAGATGCTTTCAAAGTCAGATCAGTCTGTTGGATTTAGAGGAGTCCAGGCCATATTGTTATGGTGTTTAGTAAGGTAATGCTGATTCATATTTGTAAGATTTAAATATTTCAACACGGTGAAAATGGGTAAAGCGACACAGACAAGAATGACCTACATACACAGCAGTATGTTAAACACACTAATGTTAACATGCTATATGATTTCTCATCGACCCCCTCCTGAATGGCCAGGTTTCTACAACATGTCATCTACTATTTCACGAGTGCACCGACGGTTTAAAAAATACTTTAAACATTTAATCTGCAATTTTGTCACTAATACGTTTAACAGAGGAAATTCAAGATTCATATTTGCATTTGTTAACAAGACTTTGTGAAACTTTTATACACTTTATTGTTTGTCCTATAACTTTTCTTTAAATGTAAATATGCCATACGCAGAATTTGAAAGAGTAATCGATTGCTTTTAAAAGGAAACTGATAATTTCACTAGTTTTCAAGATAAATCATACTTGTCATTACAGTTCAAGCCAGTAAAGTTAGTTGTTCTTGAATAAAAACTTTGAATACTCCTTTAAACATTGGTTTGGTTTAGAAATGTAATTTCTGAGAGACAAAAGTGGTTTAAACTACATTATCGACTGACTTCAATTAAGCTCATGAAGCCAAACAAGCATTTTGAGATCCTGTCAGCTCACTAATGTAAAGTAAAATACTGGATGCTTTCAGACGGAGCTTTCTCTGTCGAAAATGTATTTTACTTAACTCTGCAGCGGTCCCTGCCACGTTCTTTCTGCAGTCTCACAGGCATCTGCACTACTGAAGTGCCCTTGTGCATGACAGTAAATCCCTACCAGCTCCGGTGGCACCGTTCTGCAGCTGTGAGGATTTTGCATTATTCACGAGGCTCATGTTCTTTCTTAACTTTGTGCTCCCATCAGATGAGCGTGAGGCGGTGCAGAAGAAGACCTTCACTAAATGGGTCAACTCGATCCTGTCCCGGGTTGGCTGTCGCATCTCTGACCTCTACCTGGACCTGCGGGATGGACGGATGCTCATTAAACTGCTGGAAGTGCTGTCTGGTGAAAAGCTGGTAAGACCTATTGGTTAGTTCCACCTCATATATATTTTCTTATCCTTCACTCTCTTGTTCTCAACCCTTCTTCTTTGTTATGTTTCTTTCTGCTTTGCTCTGAAGCCAAAACCCACTAAAGGCCGGATGCGTATCCACTGTTTGGAAAATGTGGACAAGGCGTTGCAGTTTCTTAAAGAGCAGCGGGTCCATCTGGAGAACATGGGCTCTCACGACATCGTCGATGGCAACCACCGCCTCATCCTGGGACTCATTTGGACCATCATCCTACGGTTCCAGGTGAACGGAAAACCCAAATAATACTTAATAATTCACAGGTTGTTTCCAAGAATTTTGCTAAAATTGCTCCATTTCCTTTTTTAATCCAATATCACATGGTATAAAGTAAGCTGTGTAGACATAAATAGAACTGCATAAGTGCTCAAAGTATTTTATGTACATATTAGGCTTTATATTTATGAGATAGAGATTAAATAACTTTTGTGCTGCCTTCAGATTATTTGCAGTTTTTGCATTTGCACTAAAAGTGCTGCAATAATATACTTAAACCATATATCACATCTTTAAGTCCTTATATAAAATTTGCAGCGGTCGAAACTGTTGCATTTATGGTTTCACATTATGATTATTTCATCATTTTGTTCATATTAGTACATTAAATTCAACTCTAAAATGAGGTTTCATCCTCCATTTATGTTATTCATGAATGATTTATTCTCCAATTTTAAAATAAATTTAAAAAAAGATCATGCTGGGAAAAGGCTTCCCCCCTGACCCCCAGATTTATTTATTTATTTTTAACATTCTCTGCCACTGTGCCCCTCAGTGTCGATGTAGAAACTGTTTTCTGCATGCAGGCAGCACAGGAGCAGGTTTATCTTGCAGCCTTGGGATGTTTTTGAGTTTTTTCTTTCTCTCTCTCTCATTTTTTTTAAAAAAAAACCAAAAACGATGCCTTCAGGTTCCAGCCATTATCATCTGCCGTTAGAAGCACATCCAAAACATCACATCCTGTCTGTTAAACTCTCTTATCTTTTGCAAGGGGCCATATATTTATTTTTAATTTGACAGCATCTCTTGTTATTTTTAGACGCGTTAGTTCAAACAATATGGCTTTCTGCATAATTCAGCTTGTTGAGAGCGGGAAAAAAAGGGGAAGAGAAGAAAAGGCAAAAACAGGAAAAGATGAAGTTGACTCTGTCCTGTCTTTATCTTTCAGTCTGCATAAACCAAGGAGAACCAAAGCTAACTAAATTTAGCCCTCTCTCAGGGCCTGTCTCTCAGATCACATCACTGCTCTAATTACTGGCCCACTGTGGGAAAATAAGAACTTCAATAATTACCACCCCTCTTTCTATCACTTGGATCCAATATTCAGTTTTGGGAGAATCGGCCCGGCTAATAACATTGATGATATATCACTTGAGATTACTTTTGTTTTACACAAATATAAAGACATCCTTGTTTTTCTACAAGCTGTTATAAATGATGTATCTCAAAGGGATTTCCTGTGCCACTTTTGCCAAAATGTTCCCCACTGGTACATCCTATTAACAACATGCTACTATCAGCGTTTAGTTTGTTTCCGTTTGACTGTGAACATCAGATAAGTTTCATTATTCACCATCCAGCTGTGCTCGTTGTTCCACATCAGATCCAGGACATCATTGTGGAAACGGGCCAGGCGGACCAGAAGGAGACGCGCTCAGCCAAGGATGCTCTGCTTCTGTGGTGTCAGATGAAAACTGCGGGGTAAGAGCTGCGTGCCACCTTTAACCTCACCAAGCTGTTGAACAACGACCGCACGCCCAGCACTGAGCACAACTGCACGGCTGATTGTAGGTTAGATCGAACCTATTAAAAAACATACATTTTAGCCCGATTTGTTTAAACGGCCACGCAATAGAACAGAATCGAAAATACTTGATTAATCCCAGAGGGACACTCTAAATGCCATGTGTCTTTAACCTGCATCAAAAACAACCACTACTACTGCTACTACTGAAGAAATCAATGGTATTTTTCCAGGAGTGACCACAATGATCGACTCTTTGTGCCCGTTGCAAAGAAAAGAAATAATCTTGCATAGTTCCAGAAGAAGACGTAATGATCTATTTTTACACGAGAGAAATGGGCCGACTGCCACCGTCCTGCTGAGGGACTGTCAGGCTGAAAAATCCTCGCAGCGTCAGTATTTTGACCTGAGCGTGGCTGTAACAGGGGATGTGAGTGCAGCTGATAAACAGTGAGTCTGTGCGACAGCTCACATGTCTAATTCACCATTATGAGTAATTTATAAAGTTACTTGTACTGTATTGGGACTTGTATGTATAGAGCTCGCTGCCATACAGTAATATACTCAGCTGAAAGTCAGAACCTGGAATGGATTCATAATAAAGTGTTTTAATTACAGTGAAGGTGGATTTGAGATTGAAACACACGTGATGCAAAGACACAAATGAGGGGAACGTAAATCTCCTTGAAATGAGTTGAAATGTGCATCTGTTCGCTGAAGCCCTGCAAACTGTGTGGAATGTTTATGCAGCAGTGTTGGCGCCGCGATGCACAAACTGATGATGTTTCGACTTTGCTCGTTCTGCACCGAAAGCTTGTTCAGGCTTCTTTACCACCAAAGGGACGAGTTTGGAGGCTTCCTTTTATTTGCCGTGAGATTTGTTGGCGGCAGCGTGAGACAAAGACTGAAAGCTGATATCTGGTGGTAAAAGCGTGACAGTCGGTAATCTTGGATAGGTTTGTTTTTCTCTTTCCAGCTGATACCTGCAGCTCCATATTTAGTGTTCAGACATGAGCGTCGTAGCACTGCTTTCAACTCACTCTGGGTAAGAGAGCAAACAAGTGTATCTCCCAGAATGTCAGACTGCCGCTTTTAGGTTAAAGGTATTTATTCTGAGTGTGCTGATAGGCGAGACGTTTCTCTGTGGATGTGCCCGGAGGACATGGATGTCACCAGTCTGACATAACATTATATCTTCTTCTAGGTTTAAAGCTAGAGGGGCTATTAAGTGTACTTGCGGAGAAGCAGATCAGAACCCGTTTTGGTGTAAAGCAGGAGCTCCTCCGGAACATCTGTGATTGTCGGTGACATCTGCTTCCTGTTGTCTTGCAGATACCCCAATGTCAACATCAGAAACTTCACCACCAGCTGGAAAGACGGCATGGCCTTCAACGCTCTCATACACAAACACCGGTAAGAGGAGATGAGTCGCACTGAATCCACTCTCACCATCTCTGAAGTGTAAACACGCGAAGCCCGTCCGCTCGGCGTCTCGCCGCCTCGTTCTCCTTCGTCTCCTTCCGCCGCCTCACTGTCACTTTCCTCCTCACACTCTTCATTTCGCTCTCCCAGGCCAGATCTGGTGGATTATAACAGTCTGAAGAGGTCCAACCCGACGCACAACCTACACAGCGCCTTCAACGTGGCAGAGCAGAAGCTTGGTGTGACCAAACTGTTAGACCCAGAAGGCGAGTGACTGACGGAGTAGAAACAATTGTTTGAAAAGAAACACGTCGGGAGCTGCGATGTGTCATGTTCGTCGCGTTCCCTTTTGTCTTCCAGATGTGTTCACAGAGAATCCAGATGAGAAGTCCATCATCACGTACGTGGTGGCATTTTACCACTACTTCTCTAAGATGAAGCAGCTCGCTGTGGAGGGCAAGAGAGTAGGAAAGGTGAGACGGAAATACTATTATTCATGCGGGCATCAACGGAAGCTTGTTGTTGCCTCTCTGGTTTAGCTCCCGCTTCTCTCTCTTCCTGCAGGTTCTGGATCACGCCATCGAGACGGAGAAGATGATCGATAAGTACGAGACTCTGGCGTCGGACCTGCTGACGTGGATCGAGCAGACCATCATCGTGCTGAACAACCGGAAACTTGCCAACTCGCTGACCGGAGTGCAGCAGCAGCTTCAGGCCTTCAACACGTACCGCACTGTGGAGAAACCGCCCAAGTGAGTGAAGCCAGGCCAGCTCTGCACCGCAGTGCACTCCACCACCTCCACCTCAATCTTAAATCACTGCTCTGCTTCTTTTCTTCTTCTTCTTCTTCTTCTTCTTCTTCTTCTTCTTCTTCTTCTTCTTCTTCTTCTTCTTCTTCTTCTTCTTCTTCTTCTTCTTCTTTTTTAAAGAATTCAATTTATGCTAATTTGATTATATAGGTTACCAGGGTTTAATTAGTGAGAAAATCAAAGGGGTTAGGTTGTGTGCATGCTTCATTTCCCAGCATCTTTTATTTGAATTATAATGAAAAAAGAAATTAAAAAAAGACCTGAGGTAATAGTTTTATTTAAATACACAATTTAGTATTGTAATGTAAAAACTAAAACATATAAAAATGATGAGATATGCTTGGGTAAACAACCACAAGTGGTCACAACATTTAAAACTGTTGCATATCTGTGTCTTTCATTTCCACTTCCGAGCTAAAAGGAGCACATCTCCAATATTGTTTTTTGTGGCCATAAAATGTACCTTTCCTCGGACAAAGTTTGGCATCTGATGTTAAAGTTAAAAACATGACTGTCCATGTTGGTAGCTCTGCTTCACTTGGATTGATGTGTTCCGTCCACTCTACAGGTGAAGTGGCTTTAATTACTGAGAGACTTTAATTACTGAGAGACTTAAAGAGCAATAAACTGATTCCGCAGGAGGGATGAGCCGACCAGTGGGTGGTGGAAAATCAAACCCCGAAGGTCACAAAACAATGAAATACCAGCATCTTCAAAACATCGTCTGGGTTTATATTTATACATACTCATATTTTACATTCAGTCTGTGATATTCACCCACAGTATTTTTAGCATTGCCATGTGTTTGCTTGTTTGTTTTTTACCCTGTTTTCTTATTTCCAGCTTCTGTTTTGACTGATGACCTTGCAACGTGTAACATTTTTAATCTTTGCTCAGGTTTCAGGAGAAAGGAAACCTGGAGGTGCTGCTGTTCACCATCCAGAGTCGCATGAGGGCCAACAACCAGAGGGTTTTCACACCTAAAGAGGGAGCCCTGGTTGCAGATATCAACAGGGTGAGATACCCATGTGCCCTTAGCAGACAATGCAGATTCAGTACAGGGCTGCCTCGTGTCTCTCTGCCGGCGCGCTCAGATTGACGAGCACCATTTATTCAGTAAGCTAAAAGTCAGAGGCGGCAACTGAATAACAGAATTTGATCATATTGGTATATACAGTATTATAGCTTAATCCATAATCTATGCTTAGGAAAATAATGATCAGATTGTAAATTTCTCATTTAGAAGGTGGTGAAACTTGATGGTTTCTAATTAATGTTTCACTGGGAAGGGAAAAATTTTCTGAATATGTTTAAGCATACTTCATTCAGCTGGAGTTTTATCAACAGTACCCTTGGAAAAAAAAACAAAAGTCAATGTCAACCAGCTCTATCATCTAATTTTGAAATATGATGTCGACCGATCATCAAACCCCCGTGGTGCTCCTCATCATCTGTGTGCAGGCCTGGGAGCGTCTGGAGAGGGCGGAGCATGAGCGGGAGCGCGTCCTGAGGGACGAGCTGATCAGACAGGAGAAGCTGGAACAGATGGCGAGAAGATTCGACAGGAAGGCAGCCATGAGGGAGACCTGGCTCCTGGAGAACCAGAGACTTGTGGCCCAGGTAAACCCCACAGCGACACGAATAAAGCTCTGACTTTGTTTGCATTTGCATTTGTTTCACTGCAGCCATTGTTCGCGTTGGCGGAATGTGTGGCGAGACAACACGCCTATTTTGGGTTCGACGTTTCAGTCTCAAGCACAATGTTTTGACTTAAAAAAAAAAAAAAAGAGATTCTCTGTAATTAATTGAAACAGCAGGTTGTCTTCACATCCGTAGATTTCAAAGGGAAGGAAAAAAAGCAGGAACAGGTTTTCTTGAAAACATGAAGTGATGAAATAAACTGAAAACTACAGCTGCAAGTTTAACCCCCCCCCCCAAAAACAAACTTACTTAAAAAAACATTGAGGTTTTCACTCAAAATATTCTTCAAAGTGAATAAAAGTACTTCCACTGTCACTCATGCTCTTTATGTTGTGTCATGTTATTATAACAAAATTAACATTTAAAGCCATAAAATTATTTACCCCTTTTCTTACCCGTGTAGTTTAATAATTAAGTAGATATTTAGGGTTATTACTTTAACTATATTGCTAGTTATTAGTTAATTAAGTATATCAACACATAGTATTTGTTTTTTAACCTGCTGAAAATGAGACATTTTTCTCATATGCAGGACTAAAAAAAATTTAAGTTTGTGCAGTTATGGTTTATTTTTCCATCAAGAAAACAAGACACCACTGATGATCGCGTGTTGCTTTGTGATTTTAATCTTGAACTTAAACCAAGACTCTCCTTTCCACTCCTCAGGACAACTTTGGCTACGACCTGCCTGCGGTGGAAGCAGCGAAGAAGAAGCATGACGCCATCGAGACGGACATCGCTGCGTACGAGGAGCGCGTTCAGGCCCTGGTGGACATCTCCAAGGAGCTGGAGTCCGAGCGCTATCACGACGCCAAACGGATCGACGTGCGCAAAGACAACGTCCTGCGACTTTGGGACTACCTGCAGGAGCTGCTGAAGGCCCGGAGAGCTCGTCTGGATAAGAACTTGACCCTGCAGAGGATCTTCCAGGAGATGCTGTACATCATCACCTGGATGGACGATATGAAGGTACATCAGCCGACCCGTTCACACTGTAAACGTGTGTTTTCCCAAACAGAAAGACGAACACATCGATTCCTCTCCTCTTCAGGCCCGGCTGCTGTCGCCTGACTTTGGGAAACACTTGCTGGAGGTGGAAGACTTGCTACAAAAACACGCACTCCTAGAGAATGACATCGCCCTGCAGGCAGAGAGGGTGCAGAACGCCAGCGCTGCCGCTCTGAAGTTTGCCAATGGAGACAGTGAGTAGAAAAGCTCACGATGCCCTTGGAAAATCTTATCCTTGTTAAAAAAAAAAACTAACAAAAGAAAAAAAAAAACCTTTTCTGTGGAAAAAGCAGATTGTTCATAGTGAAATATCTTGTGGTGATGTCATCGGCAACACAAGATACCAACGCAAAATATCTCACGATAAACAATCTGGTGTTGATATATCATTGTCAAATATGGTGCTAGTCAGCTTTTCAGTATTTTCCAATAATATTTACAAGATTTGAGATGAGATGAATTGAAACATTGCAAATCGTTTGTGTTTCATTACTGTCCATCCATCCATCCATCCATCCATCCATCCATCCATCCATCCATCCATCCATCCATCCATCCATCCATCCATCCATCCATCTACAATTACACCAACAGGCAATTGAAGCACACCAGATAGACTCCAATTGACCCAAAGTCTAGTAAACATCTCAAAAGGCTGACAAAAATGCAGTGAGTAGAAGTTGTTAATAGTTTGTTTCTCTTTGTTCTCTCTTCAGGCTATAAGCCCTGTGACCCCCAGGTGATCCGGGACCGGGTGCAGCACCTGGAGCTGTGCTACCAGGAGCTTTGTGCCCTGGCTGCCCAGAGAAAGGCGCGTTTGGAGCAATCCCGCCGCTTCTGGAACTTCTTGTGGGAGGTGACGGAGCTTGAGAGCTGGATCAGGGAGAAGGAGCACATTTTCTCCTCCCTGGACTACGGAAAAGACCTGAGGAGTGTTCTGGTGCTCCAGAGCAAGCACAGCGCTTTCGAGGACGAGCTCGGGGCCCGCAGAGCCAATCTTGAACAGATCTTGACTGAGGGGGATAAGATGATCCAGGCCAAGCACTTTGGCTCGCCAAAGATTCAGGAGTGCATGGACAACATTAAGAGGCAGTGGCAGCAGCTGGAAGAGCTGGCTGCATTTCGAAAACAGAACTTGCAGGACACTCAGACCTTCTTCCAGTTTCAGGGAGACGCTGATGAACTTAAGGCCTGGCTGCTGGACGCCAAGAGGCAGATGACCAGCGACGAAGTCGGCCATGATGAGTACACGACGCAGCGGCTCCTGAAAAAGCACAACAACTTGAGAAACGAAACAATCAAGAATGGAGCCACCATTGAAGCTCTGTCCAAACAGGCCAACGGGCTGCCAGAGGAGCTGCAGAACACCCCTGATATCCAGAGACGCCTGAAAGACATCAAGGACCTGTACATGGAGCTCATGTCTCTGGCTGACTTGAGACAGAAGAAGTTGGATGACGCCATGGCTCTGTACACCATCTTCAGTGAGAAGGACGCATGTGAGCTGTGGATGGGCCAGAAGGAGACGTGGCTGGTGGGATTAGACGTGCCAGAAAAGCTCGAGGATCTGGAAGTTGTACAGAACAGGTACACAGAATATATGATGCTATTATATACTCCTGAATTAGATATGCATCACACTTATTTACAAAAAATGTTGGCGATCACACCTATAAATTAATGTTTCTCTACGAGAACTGAATCCATTGTAATACTTTTTCCATTTGACATTTTCTTTGCAGACTCAGCATTTTAGCCCAAGAAATGGTGAATGTTCAGTCCAAAGTCGACAACGTCAACAAAGCTGTGAAACAGCTTGAGGACAGCAGACACCCGCGGACCAAAGAGGTCAAGGAATGTCAGGCACGGCTGAATAAGAGGTGCTTTTCATGAAAACGTCCCTTATGTGTGGATTCATAAATGAACACAAAGTCATATTCCTTCTTTATATGTATTTTGTGTCCAGAAGTATCTTTAAAATTATGTTAATGTTTGATTGCTCTGCTCCCAATTGATAAGAAATTAATTTAGATGGAAAATACAGATGATTTTTCATGGCTGTACACTTTTGTACAACAAACAAGCATAAATTGTGTTTGTATGTGTTTAACAAATATTTATTAGCCGCTGATAAAAGTTGTTACTTGCCAAACAAATTATATTTTCTTCCCTGTAAAATTACAGTTAGAAACTAGAGGCATTACTCAAGGTATTGAATGTAAACAATGAAATACATGACTGACATTAAACGGTGTGAACCCATGTAATCATTGTGTTCCAGGTGGGAGGCCTTCAAGGCCATGGTTGAGGAGAAGAAAAGGAAAATAGATTCTGCTGTTAGTCTGCACAACTATGGGCTGGAGTGTGATGAGACGGAGACTTGGATCCGAGACAAGACGCGCGTGATCGAGTCCACGCAGGATTTGGGCAATGACCTGGCAGCAGTCATGACCATCCAGAGGAAACTGTTCGGCATAGAGAGAGACTTGGCGGCCATCGACTCGAAGCTCACCTTCCTGACGAAAGAGGCTGACCAGCTGGCCCAGGACCACCCGGAGAACGCAGCGGACATCTTGGCCCGCCGAGGAGAGCTGGACGCAGCCTGGGACGCGCTGAAGAAGACACTGAAAGACAGGGAGGACTCTTTGGGCGAGGTCAGCAAGCTGCAGACTTTCCTCCAAGACATGGATGACTTCCAGTCCTGGCTTTTTAAGGCCCAGAAAGCTGTGGCGTCCGAGGAAATGCCCGCGTCGCTGCCGGAGGCCGAGGAGCAGCTGAGCCTTCACGACGCTGTGCGCGAAGACATAAACAACCATGAGGAGGACTATCACCGAGTGAGGGACACCGGTGCTCAGGTCACCCAGGGGCAGGAGGACGATCCTCAGTACCAGCAGCTGCAGCAGAGGCTGACGGGGATGGACCGAGGCTGGTACGAACTCCAGAAGATGTGGGACAGCCGCAAGAATTTCCTGGACCAGTGTGTGGGCTTCCAGCAGTTCATGAGGGACGGCAAAGCTGTAGAGGCCATTCTTAATAACCAGGTACCGTACTGCACCATATTATCATGAATGTGTCTCTGTGAGTGTAAAAGTCCTCAGTGACTGCAAGTGGCCTGTTAATGATGGGTTAGTGATGCTACAGGTATTTAAAAGAATGTGGGGTTGAAGAATGCCGCACTGGCAGTTTCCATCTTGCGTACTTTTCTCACAATAATGCAATCTGCTTGTAGTTTTCAAGACGGGTTCTCTTTTTCTTCGTTTAAAGAAACAAAAAATACAAGTTTTCCGATGGCTGTTTTGTTGCAGGAGTACACACTGGCACACATCGACAAACCGGATACTTTGGCCGGGGCGGAGAAGGCTTTGAAGAAGCACGAGGACTTTGCGAGCACCATGGAGGCCAACGAGGACAAAATTGACGGCGCCCTGCAGTGGGGCCGGCGGCTGGTGGACAGCAACAACATGTACTCTGGAAAAGTGCAGGACAAAATGGACTCGGTTCGAGACAGGCGAGTCATAATGGCTAGTGTTAAGAAATCATCGGAAATGTAAATGTTGAAGTGGATATCTTAAAGCGCAACTTAGGTTTTTCTGGTTTTTGACCACTATTATTCCTGCATTCAAAAGGGTGATTAAATACAGAGAATATACTGTTAACCTGTACAACACCTGTAAACATAACTTCAACTGTTGGCTGTGGTCATCAACATATGAAAACTGAAGTTAATGTCTAACCACAGTTTTTAAATTAATGTATTGCGTAAAATCAAGCAACATATCCTCAATTATCATAGATTAACCATAATCTACAACTGAAACACAACTCAGAATTGACAAAAAAAAATTTTCACATAAATAAATAACATACATACTGTAAGTTAGCAGTTTTCTTCAAAAGAAATCCAACTTATTTACCTTCTGGAGACTGAATAGGATATAAAAGACTTCTATGTTTATCTTTCCACTTTCATGCACCAGTTCAGACACTGAGCTTGTGTTCCTTTCAGTTTTCCTCAGAGTTTGAGCTCAGCAAAAAGGCTTTCTCATCCCTGTATCATTAGCGTCAAGAAGAGGCTGTGAAGAGGGCATGGGAGCTACTCCCATTAACTCCCACAATTCAGCTTGGTAGACAGGCACCTGCAATAATGGATATTGATCTTTAAGTGAGAGCTATTCCTCACAGTGTAGCGGAGTTTGTGCGGATTCATGTACGGCATCTTGTTTGTTCGAAGTATTCCACAGAGGGGACTGTTGAGCTGGAACAACAGTTTATACAGTCTGAAACTTTAGTTTTAACGCCTTTCCTTCATTTTGTGTTTGATCCGCAGGCATAATAAGAACAAAAGAAGAGCCGAGGAGGTGTCTGAAAAGCTCCGAGATAACCGTGACCTGCAGCACTTCCTGCAAAACACTCAAGATGTGAGTTCACTGTCAGTTTACTGCTCTTGTAACTGTTTGAAAACATCAATTATTGCAATAATTAACTTAATTATTCCTTCACTTACATCCAGGATTGTAGTGTTTTGCTCATTTTATCTCTTGATGATTCTGCTTTATTTGCGAATCACATCGTGCTGTGTTTATTGCAGCCTCACACCAAACTTGTATCGCTCTGTTTAGGATAGGGGTCCCATTTGGCTAATTGGTAAATGGTCTGTTTTCAAAAGATAAAGAATTAAATCCTACTTATGCAAAATTTCAAAGTTGATGCTTAGATGACTTTCCAAAGTGTTGCGACCATTATTGTGCAGATCTGAGTAGCTCCCACAAATAAAGACCGAGATCTACTTTGCTAATAGTCTCTTTCTTCCTCACCGTGCTTCAGCTGACGGTGTGGATCAATGAGAAGATGCTGACAGCGCAGGACACGTCGTATGATGAAGCCAGGAACCTCCACAGCAAATGGCTCAAACATCAGGCCTTCATGGCCGAGCTGGCCTCCAACAAGGACTGGCTCAACAAAGTGGATCAGGTCAGTCCTGACTTGTGAGACCACTCTCATTGTAGAATTTATCAGTTACAGTTTAGCTGTGTCCCTTCGTACGTCCCTGTCCCATTACCTGCATTTTAAAATGTTAGACATGGATGTTTAAGTCCATGTGTTTTTAATGTCTTTACTGAATATGACCAAATGAATGTCATTAATGTGTATTTTATAAAGCTCTAAATATAGTAAGGTCATGACCTTAAAGAGAAAAATAATCACCCACCTGAGCACAACAACACAGTAAGAAAAGTCAGAAGCAGTGATGTGTGGTGACAACAAGCAACAAAACGATATCTGTTGATCATGCATGAATCTCACATTTAGCTTTGTGCTATATAGATGAAATTTCTCATTTTTTAGGCCACATTTTGATGCATATCTGCAAAAGCTTTGCACTTGCATTCAGTCTGTTTTTCCTCTATACACAGTTATGAAAACAAGCTCTTCTTCTGTGTTTTTTTGGGGGGGTGCACAGGAGGGTCAGGAGCTCATGGAGTCCAAGCCAGAGTTTGAGCCTATCGTGACGGATCGTCTGGCCAAGCTCCACGAGCTGTGGGACAAGCTGGAGTCCACCACGCAGGAGAAGGCCCGCCTGCTGTTTGATGCCAACCGCTCTGAGCTGTTCGACCAGAGCCTGGCCGACATGAAGAAGTGGCTCGGTGAACTGCAGCAGCAGATCCACAGCGGAGACGAAGACGTTAAAGACCTGACTAACGCTAACATCCTCCTTAAAAAACACCAGGTCGGCAGATTTATTGTGCTCTTTCTCTCTACTGTACTGAAAAAACTAAAAGACTAAAAGATTTAAAAAAAACAAAAACACAAGTTGATTCCATAAACCTTTAGTGTGATAGCTTCTATGAATTTATATGATAGAATCCACTGAACTCAGTCTCCCTCATGAATGCCAGTACTAACTTTCCTTTGGTTTACCCTCCGTTTCATCCTGATTATGTTCTTGAAAGGCTATTCATCTTGTTCTCTAATCACGTTTCCTCGTGCCAGATGACAGAGAACCAGGTCCGTGACCGGGCACGCGAGCTGGAGGAGCTCCAGGAGGCCGCCAGGAAGCACGGTGGAAGCAGGGAGGACCAGCCGGAGCTAGAGGCCGAGCAGCAGGCCGTGCAGAGGGAATTCCAGCAGCTCCTCACGCCTCTTGCCCAGCGAAAGGGCAAACTGGAGGCCGTCAAGGCTGTCCATCAGTTCTACAGAGACCTGGCCGATGAGCTGGTGAGCATGGATTCAATTTTCAGTGAAAACGTTAAATGTTGAGACTGCACATAACCGAAAGCTAAAATGAACGGTATTGGATTCAATTTCAAAAAAATTATTGTGAATGACCTCAAAGCAGCATGGGTTTGGGGCTTTTATCCTCTCCAAAAAAGATGAGATATTCATTTGGAAATGAAGTTTTCAATTATAGCTTATGCACTTCGTATGCAAGATGGTTAAAATCACCTTTTCTCTCCATGAAAATGACGCTTCACTTGAAACTGGATAAAAAATTTTAATCCATTATTGGTTTCAATACCACTTGACTCAGGTAAAGGAGGGAGCCTAAAGATAGATTTTGTTTCTTTTTGAGATCTTCGTGAAATTTTTGTCAAGAGGTACAAAATCAGTAGAACAGTAGATGGCGACTCAGACGGTCACATTTAAAGAAAATTCTTTAGTCTTTAGCAGCTTCTGCTTTTTGTCTTTGTTTTCATTTTCAACCATTTTCCTCTTGTCATTTCTCCGCCAGCTCTGGATTGAAGAGAGGATGCCTCTGGCAATGTCACAGGAACATGGGAACAATCTCCAAACTGTGCAGATGCTGTTGAAGAAAACCCAGGTGGGTATTTGGGTGCTAAAATAAGCCATTGTTGGAATGAAATCAATTCTGCAATGATGCAATAAAGTGCAACACAGATGAGTTTCTTGGGAGTCTCGTCCCAATATCAAGAGTCCAGATCATCTACAAGTTAGCCTTGTGTTGTTGTATTACAAGGAAAAGCAAGCAGTTGTGTCGTTGGTGTTATAACTTGATAAATGATCAATCTATATGGAATGGTTTCAGTGGCTCTTGGCCTGAACTTGAATTGTGAGAAATATATCTTATCTTTGCAGCTATGAATTAACTGGCTGTCTCCTCTCTGTCTATCAGACGTTGCAGCGGGAGATCGAGGGCCACCAGCCTCGCATTGATGAGGTACTAGAGCGTGGAAGAAGGATGGCGTCTGCCGCCAGTGCAGAGAGCAGACCGGAGGCAGGGCGAATCGCGGACCAGCTGACGGAGCTGGAGGAGGCGTGGGCCCGGCTGCAGGATGAGATGAAGAGGCGCCGGGAGAGGCTGAATGGCTCCAACCAGGCCCAGCAATACTACAGCGATGCAGACGAGGCCGAGGCCTGGATCGGGGAGCAGGAGCTGTACATGATCGCTGACGAAAAGGCCAAGGTGAGGGATCAGACGAAGCACCGGGGTCTCACTCAGGGAGAACCGTCACAGATGCATAAAAATCTAATCTGATTGACGAAATCGAAATCAGGCAGCAAAAACAATGCGTGTCACTTCACGCACTCTGTTAAGGTGACTCACTTTTTTAAGTAGCTCCCTCCATTGAGAGCTCATTTAGAGTGTTTTGGTTTGCCCTTTAGGAGTGTAGTCTCCCACCTGTTTTTAACATATTGACTGAGTTTACTTTGTGACTCCTGATTCTCCAACGCCCTCTATATGTCTTTGTCCTCAGGATGAACAAAGTGCCATGCTGACACTAAAACGCCACACGATCCTTAAGCAGGCAGTGGACGACTATGCCGACTCTATTCAGAAGCTGGCTGACCGTGCCCAAAAGATGTTTGCGGAGGACCGTCCAGACGGGTTTGTGCTCCAATCATTTGATGTACAAACTGAAGAAAATCACATTTGAAGTCCTTTGGAAGATGCTAATACACTTATGTTGTCCCAGGCAGTCATGTTTTAAGGTGATAAGGATGACAGCCATACAAAATGGGCATCTTAATCACAGGCCTCATCTCGAGTAAACTTCAATCTAATCACTTTGACCTGTTTCTTATTTTCATCTTCTTCCATGCATTTGATTCTGTTTCATCCTTCCTTTTGACCTTGTCTGCAGTGAGGAGATCATCAGGCGACAGAGCCAGGTAGATAAGCAGTATGCAGGCCTGAAGGAGCTGGCAGAGGATCGCAGGAAGAAGCTGGACCACGCCTATCACCACTTTTTACTGAGCCGAGAGGTTCAGGATCTGGAGCAGTGGATCGCAGAGAGAGATTTGGTGGCTTCCTCTCAGGAGATGGGCCAGGACTTGGACCACGTTACGGTATTACACACAGCGATTCATAAAATCCAAGAGACTGAAAATTGTAAAAAGAATGAATAAAATGTGAACATTTGTCATTCTGAGTGACACAGAGAGTCGTAATAGAGGTTATTAGATTAAATTATAGTAATAAAAAATACTTTCCCCTTATTGTGTCATTACCAGTTTTCACGAGTATATTTGTCTTTTCCCTCTAGCTTCTGAGGGATAAATTCCGAGACTTTGCGCGGGACACCGGGATGCTCGGCCAGGAGCGAGTGGACATGGTCAACCAGACGATAGATGAGCTAATCGAAGCCGGTCACAGCGAGGCCGCCACCATGGCCGAGTGGAAGGACAGCATCAATGACAGCTGGGCTGATCTGCTGGAGCTCATCGACACTCGCGCTCAGCTCCTCACTGCATCGTACGAACTGCTCAAGTAAGGAAAGCAGTATTGATGTCCCGCTCCATCTGCAGAAGGATATCCAGTTATTTGTATCGACACCATTAAGATTTCATGTCTAATCCTTTAATGCAACATAACGTGCCGAAGTAAGTGAAAGGGATATTGATGTCTCGCGTGCACACGCTGTCACATGACTAATGACGTTAAAAGAGAAAACATCTGGATGGGAGGAATTACACTTGACTGTGATAGCTACTGTAGTGAGTCAGATGATGAATGTGTGAGTATAATGAACACAGAGCTGAACAGACTGAGAGATCGATCCCTCTCTGCCTAAAGGTACTTCGATGATGGGAAGGAGCTGGTGGCGCAGATTCACGAGAAGCAGAAAGAGCTGCCCGAGGATGTGGGTGAGGACTTCAGCAAAGCCGAATCCTTCCACAGAATGCACGCCGCCTTTGAGAGAGACATCACCGCTCTAGGCAAACAGGTACAACACAAGGGATTATCTCTTTTCACTCCCAGGAAACTCAGCAGGCAGTGGCCATGAGGTAAACTTTGATGGTTGTGATCTAGAGGGGAGAGAGAGAGGGAGAGAGAGAGAGCGGGCAGCTGCACAAGGTTTTCTCTAAGGTCGAGAAGAATCGTTAACAGCTTCTTAAAAGATGGTCATAAGTCTGTATCATCCTGATCCTCAACTGGAGGTGCGTGATTTTGAGCCATCACTCCACTGACGCAGAAGCAATGGAGAATGCATGTGAAATACACTGAGAATGAAATACCACTGAATGAAAAGTCCTGCTGAACAAATTTAACTGAAATAATGCACGTCTTTTTTTTTAATATCGAGGTTGGAAATGAGATGCCATCATTAGTGATCCTGCAAGGTGCAGAGAAGCGGCAGGTTTAAGCTGTTCACTTCTGACAGAATCACATAAAATGCGACTTAACGCCATGAACGTGTGAAACGGTGTACGGGTGAAAAAAAACGTGTGTTTTTTTTTTCTCTTGTGACAAGTTAATTAAAAAGATGTGAAACTCACAGATGAAAACCACACAATCATAGATCACCTGTTTAGTTAATCCTAAAGAATCTCTCCTCGGGAAGTGGCGGACAGTAAAACCAGAGCTGAGAGTGAATACCTCAGCCCACATTCACAGGATCACCGCGAACAACTCCAAATATCGCAGTGTATCGGGCCGATGTGTGAAGCTGTTAACTAATCCCTCATCAACACATTGGAACAGATAAAGTCATGTCCGCCCCCAGACATAAATTAATAAATCCTGCTTTGATTAAAATAAATTGGGAGCTTAAACATTAGCTAAACAAATTAATCTTGTATTCAGAATGTTGAGTCCATGAAATTGTATGTGTTGCATAATTAGCCTCATTGCCCATAACCTGTATGAAATATTCCTGTGGTAATGAAAAATAGCAGTTTGACAGATGTTTTGATAACCTATGTTGTGTCTTGAGATCTTATGATGGATCTAATTACTATTCCCTCCCCAGACATGTTCTAGGGTTCAAAAGAAATACGGTGCATTGAACAATATCTTGTATTTAATAGTCTATTCCAACTAAAGCAACAATAAACGGTTACCTCTGCTTGAGAAATCTTGAAATTACATCTGGGATTCACGGTTCTCCGTCCTCCAGGTCCAA
Organism: Lipophrys pholis; assembly: GCF_963383615.2. NCBI lineage: Eukaryota > Metazoa > Chordata > Actinopteri > Blenniiformes > Blenniidae > Lipophrys > Lipophrys pholis. The sequence continues at coordinate 11,015,400 of NC_137633.1, forward strand.
CAGTTCCAGGAGACGGCTTCGAGGCTTCACGCCCAGTATGCAGGAGAGAGAGCGGACGCCATCCAGACCACAGAGCGAGAGGTGGTGGAGGCCTGGAAGGGCCTGCTGGACGCCTGCGACGGACGCAGGGCGCAGCTGGTGGACACAGCAGAGAAGTTCCGCTTCTTCACCATGGTGCGAGACCTTATGGCCTGGATGCAGAGCATCATCCAGCAGATAGAGACCCAGGAGAAGCCCCGGTGAGCCTGCAAATAAAACAGTTCCAGTTGGCTGAAATACCAACATTGATTTCTCCTCCTTTTGAATGGGGCTGCTTCACATTTTTCAAGAGAAGAAACTGATTGAGCAATGTAAAAAAAAACAAAAACACACACACACAAAAAAACAGAGCAGACACCTTGGCCCGAGGAACGAAGTTTCACTTTTTATTCAAGTCAAATTCAGTTGTCAACGAAAATGACGGCATCGGTCCTTTTGTGTGCACAAATGGTGAATTGAGGATCTTCAGCATCGAGCATCACTGAGACATTTTTAATGGACATAAATTGGTTCAAATTGAACGAGGAAATGCAAATGGATTGACTCATTTTTTCTAAAGGTTGGATTTCGACAGAAACCTTGGCCTCATTCATTTCAGGAGTCAACATGGCCGGGTTTGTTTTTGTTTGGCAGGTATTCCAAAAGACAACTCGATTAAATGTAAAATAATGTAGCTCTTTTTTAAATGACTTGGAGCTTGGGCATGAACAGAAAAAAAACATCCCTTTCAAATAAAAACAAACCTGAAATCTTGGACCTTGAGCCTCGTTGGACTGACATCAGCTTTTAGATGGATAAAAGCAGATAGTGCTATGCGAAATACAAGCACAGTGTTTAATATTTAGATTCACTTATGTGTAACTTAGATATGACGAGTCCTTTTTCCAGATAAAAAGCTTTAATTCACCACCATGTGCAGGAAAACACTACTATAATTTGTGGTCCCTAAAGACTTTCAGAGCACTGATAGGAGAGCGTTGTATAAAGAAACCTTGTAAAGTTGTGACCCTGGATATCATTGCAGTTCCACCTCTTGCCAACAGAGGTAGATAAACTTCAGGAATTACCTCCTTCCTTTAATATCTCTCCCTGCTCTGCATTAGAGATGTCTCAGCCGTGGAGCTCCTGCAGAAGTACCACCAGGGGATCCGCTCGGAGATTGAGGCCCGGGGAGCCAAATTCACTGACTGCACAGACCTGGGCAAGGCCCTGCTGACTCGCAAGCACCGAGACTCTGCTGAGGTGAGTGTTCGGCGGGAAAGACGGCTTCTTTTCATCCTCAGCTGGCCCTCAAATTGCTGCTTTCATTAGATTTAATTACTTTTCTGGGAGTGATTGTTCCTGTTTGGCACAATGGAACCAATTGGATTGCCACGAAAGAAAAGAAAAAAAATTCCACTCGTCTCACATTCATCGGGGAGTCTATAAAGCAAACACTAATTAGAAATGGAAAAGCCAAAAGAATTTAAATGAGCAATTGACCCCGGCCTGAATTTAACGTTCGGTTAATTACTTTACAATACTAATTCTTGGAGGATAACGGGCAGTCTTGGGGCCGAGTTGTTTAATAACGCCGATATGTAACTGCGACTGTGTAACTGCTTGTGTCAGATCAAAGACAAGTTGGTGCAGCTGATGGAGAAAAGGAAAGAGATGATGTTCAAGTGGGACGACAGATGGGACTGGCTCAGGCTCTGTGAGTTAAACCACACTTACCTTCAAAATGAGTCTTATCATGCATTATTCCTGTCACAGTTCTGTTCTGTTAATACCAAAGGCTATCTGGATAACACATATGAAATACAGTATCTACAAACCTTTGCAGCAGGAGTTCCCGGGCTTTTGGTCATCAAGGCGCCGCACAAAAATGTGCTTCACTTTGCGTAAAATGTCTTGACTTTTCCCATCAGAAATGTTCTTTTATTTTTGTTGAATCCATACACCAACAGTAACAGTGCTTCGATCTCAAGTTCAAGTTTCAAATCTATTTTCACAAGTGCATCAGAAACATGTTTCCCCGCGCGATGAAAGTCTCTGCTGTCCACAGAGAATGTCAACATTAAAATACCAGATAAGAGCAAGTAAACAAACAAAAAAAACAAAACTGTGTCCATTATGTAAACAAAAAGTAGTGCAAAATTACATAAGGAAGTGTTTGTTTAAGAAACATTCAAATCCAACTATTCTCAAAAACTACTCAAAATATTTGTTCATTTTTAAACCTCACTGAGGTGGCAATAGATTATGTTTACCTGTACGAAATATCTACATTGAATACACATTTTTTGACAAACAATAAGCGTTTTTTTTTTAGAGTTATACATTTTTGTAAAGAAATGTAGATATGAAGCAGTAATTTTCCACTGTTGAGAGAGTAAACTTATCGGTAAGCAAAATACAGATTTGTACAATGGTTAAAAAAAAAAAACTTTATTTCATGATGAAAATTGTACTTAGGAATTAGTCAAATTACATATAGCTACTCCTAAAAGTCCAACGCCCCCAAAATACTTTTTAAATACAGTAATGTATTTGTCATTTTCAAATGTCAATAATGTTGCTAAAAGGATGAATGATGATTCTAAAAATCAAACCAGTCCTGTGTGTTACTTTGTTTTGTGTTTCCCAAACTCTTTATTAAACAAAAATGTAGCTTCTGAAATTAAATTTCTCATCTTCATCAAGATATTATTATAATTAACAGCTCATGGGATCCATATGCAATGAAAAACATAATTTTTCTTGTGCTAGTTATGGTCTCATGCTGAAGCTGATGTTATATTTTAATTTCTTTTTCATCACACTCACAATAAAATTGCTAATGAAATGAGTGTTTTAGTATAAAAAAAAAAAAAGTGACTTCACCCCCCACTTATTTTCCATTGATCCTGATTCCTTACAATTTAGAAGAATCCCTCTGGAAAAAGGCATCCACTGTCCCCCCAAATTTTTCCTGTTGCTGCAACCCCTCCAAGCTCTTTGGCGCCCCCCTCAGGGGAGTTTGAGAACGACCGCTGTAATGCTATCCAGCAAGGAGTTTTGTCTCATTTTCATTGATTCATCTTCATGTTAATTCGAGGACTTTATAGCACAAAATCTACCAAAATGAGGTCAATCATATAAGCTGTTGATCATTTTAGTGCTGGAGGTGTGTCAGTTTGCACGCGACGCCTCGGTGGCGGAGGCCTGGCTGGTGGCTCAGGAGCCCTACGTGACCAGTAAAGACTTGGGTCACACCGTGGACGAGGTGGAGAAACTCCTCAAGAGGCACGAAGCCTTCGAGAAATCCACCGCGACGTGGGAGGAGCGCTTCTCCGCTTTAGAGCGACTCACGACGGTACGGTTTAAACATTATCGCCATCACAATAGATATGACTAACTTATCAATGCTGAAAAACAAACATAATGGTCAGAAGAACAACACGTGGGGAATGTTGGTGTGTCAGATATGAAGATGGGATCCTGACCAGAGTTCCTCTCTGTGTTGCAGCTGGAGTTGTTGGACTTGAGGAACCAGCAACAGGAGTTGCAGGAGATCATGAAAGAAGAGCAACGCTCGGATAAAGACAGCAGGTACGCGCGCAAACACGCCGGCTTTCATGTTCGCGCTGCATGTGCTAAAAGCACGGGGTGTTATTGGATAAGAATCACCACGAAAGGACACGTCCGGGGTGACAGTTTCTTTATTTTCGTCAACAAATCCCATGAGAAGATCAAAAAAGCCGACAACAAAGTGATCCTAAATACTTCCTGTGTGTGTGAAGCCCGATGAGGCCCATTCCTCTGCGCCGCTGAGATTCTCTGTTGTCTAAAAACTATTAAAACACAACAGTGAGCCACACCACTGCACTGGGAGGTTTCTCTTCATAACACTGTTGTCATACAAGAGTCTTTCTATTGTAAGAAGCCTACCTGTGAGCCACGTCGGCTAACAACACAATAGAAACGCCGCAGAGAATAGCAACACCATATCCTCCATGGACACTACAGTACATCTTCTTCCTGAGCCTCCACAAGTCAAACACAAGGTTTTGGGAGCCGCTGCGACCTCTGAAGGAGGAAAGCTACTATTTTCCTTCAGTCGTCTTTTATTATGAGTAATTAATGCAGCTGGAATTTTACTGGCTCGCGTGGGTTCACAACCACAGAGCAGCGATTCTATTTTAAGTAAGAGCAGATCAACTTGAGGAGTGGAAGTACTTGGGCTGTTCATAGTGCCACATTGTGTTGGGGGATAATTTAATTCCTGTTTGGTTTTGATCTTCTCAGGAGAAAATGTATTTGCACAATACCAATCACCTTATCCTCTAAACTTTTGACTCACCTAAAGTCTTTTCCTCCGTCACCTTTTTCAACTGGCTGCTTTCTAAGAGTTCTCATTCAGACCCCATGCCGCCCTCTTTCCTGCAGGAGAGAAGACACAGGCTTTGTAGAGGAATCCTCGCAGCTCGACACTATTGAGGAACAGACTCTGGTTAGTAACTCCACTCCCGTCCTCTGGACTTTGCTTCGCTGTCGCCCCTGTTCCAGCATATTGATTTGTTCTGTGCTCTCTCTCTCAAGTCTGGTGCCGCCGAGCCCAGCTCAGGTCAGCTGGACGGGACGGCCGGCGACTCCACAGTGCCCATCGTGTCGGAGATGAGGGGGAGCGCCTCTTTGGACCAGGAGCCCTCGGTCTCTGTAGCGACCTCCAAAGAGCCGGAGCGGGCGGCCACCATGCCGCTGGAGCCCCCCAGAGCTCAGACGGTGCTGCAGGAGGGCATGCTGGGACGCAAACTGGATGTTGAAGGCTCCGGAAAGAAAGCCTCAAATAGGTAGAGGACAGAGGGGAATATTGTCTTCATGTCATGGCTTTTGGTGCTGGGAGAATCTCCAGCAGCAAAACCTTCTCGCGTTCCTTCATTCATCACAGTCTGCATTCCTTTCAGTGTGTAAATCAGTCTGCATCCTAACGGCATTACGAATTCATGAATACAAATTCATCTCGTTTGTCACGGATCAAAATAGCTGGAGTAAGTTACAAGTCATCTAATTTATGTGAATAATTTACAGCAATTAAGAAGGGGAACCGACGGCTGCCTGGATCAACGGCAGGGGAAATACCATTGTGTTGAAACTGCAAACACATTTCTTAGATTTATAATCACCACGCAATTAAAGATTTGAATTTAATTGAAATCATACTGCCTTACTTGAGGGGACACCATTGAGCCGTCAGCGGCTCAGTGGTGAGACGTTCTTTTTTTAATAAGTTTAAATTGGTAATAACTTTGACACTAAGTGGCCCTTTTTACATAATCTCTCCCTTCAAATCAAAATCTCTCTTTATTCCTCTATGTATTTACTTTTAATCTGAAAATGACAAGCAAAACAAGCAAAAAAAAAAAATTTGAATAATATTGACGTTACAACTCTAATAATTTGAGTTGTTAGTAGTCCAAACAGTGAGACGATAATAAAATTCATTGTTGCAGCCATCATTTTATCACTCATGTCAATTATGAAAAGAGTTTCTTCAAACATCTGTACTGAAACATGTACATTGTGTTTTGTGACCCTTGCTTCGTGTTCTTCATTGAAAAACAGAAATGAAATAAATTGGCAAACTAAATTCAAATTTAATGTTTCCCATAAATAACAGTCATTAAGCTTTACTTGCCAAAGTCACGTTCTTGTTTGCTTCCTCTTCATTAATTCAATTAGGGTGAATTTGGCAAACTGGGCGTCAGAATGTTTTATTTGCCCTCCACCAGCCCACTGCAGGACGGGATTAGAAAGTTTGGCTGAGCTCCTCCTGATTGGAAAAAGACTATTTATAGTTATTACAGCGCCTCAACTGCTCCTCTCCTTTTTAATTCCTCCATTTTAAAAACGTAATTTCACTGGAGTGGCGCTGCTGCTCTGGCTCTTGTAATTGGGATTAAATTAAATTGATTTTGCATTACCGGCGAGAAGTTCCTCTGGAATCTTTTCCCTTCCTCTCTTCGTCCCTCGTCGCTCTCAGGTCGTGGAACAACTTGTATTGTGTGCTGAAGCCGGGGCAGCTCTCGGCCTATAAGGACGCCAAAAGCTTTGGGCACGGCGCGACGTTTCACGGCGAGGAGCCGCTGAACCTCGGCAGCGCCGGCTGGGAGATCCTCACCAACTACAAGAAGAAGAAGCACGTCGCAAAACTCCGGTGAGACTCGCCTCGAAATTTGTCTCAACCGTAGACGACAAAATGAAGAGTGTCATGAAGTAGCACTCGTGGAGTAGCACTATATAAAGTTAATTGTGTGGGTTTTGAACGACATATGGCTGTTTTATCGTTTGAAGGTTTTGTGCAGGTGTGAAATAAATTGGAAAACGTTAAGAGGGAAACGTGTGTTTCTAGCTTCGCTCGGTAATTTTTGACTCCACTTTCAATTTCCTCTCACAGTCTCGGAGACGGCAGTGAATATTTGTTCCAGTGTAAAGACGAGGTGAGTTCAAACGCATCGCACTGGTCAAAAGAGTCACGCGATGAATAATCTCTGACCTCAGTGAAGCTGCAGCCGCAGGGTGGAAAGCCGCACACAACACATTATACATTTACATTTGATTTCCAAAAAGGTATGTCGGATTAACACTCTGTGGAGCCGAACAAAGCGATTGAAGTCAATCATTCAAAACGTGACCCTTTCGATTTCTTCACTCACTCAAAGAGCACGAGACAAAAGGTCCCCCCCCCCCCCCCCCCCCCCCACCCCCCTTTGTGACCCGCTGCTCTGTGTGTGTGTGTTTGTGTGATTCCAGGAGGAGCTGCAGCGTTGGAGCCGAGCCATGGAGAAGGCCGTGCAGCCCCCGGCGGCGGAGGAGGCGTCGGGGCCCTCTGGGGCCAAAGCCCATAGCCTGCCCCCTCCCTCCTCCTCCGCCGCCGCCGCCCTCCCCGAGCCCGGAGCTGCCAAGAAAGACAAGGAGAAGAAGTTTAGCCGCTTTGCCAAAAAGAAGTGAGAGAGATGGGGAAAGCCACTGGGAGGAGGCGTTGCCTTGACAACCCGGAAAGAGAGAAAGTAGTATTTGTGTACAATCAATCAGAGCGAGCTTTTTAATCACTCAATTTTTTCTTTTTTTGAATATATATATATATATATATATATATATATATATATATATATATATATATATATATATATATATATATATATTATTTTGTGAGAGTTTAACAGACGTATTGTAGTTTAGGTTAAAGCCATCACTCTTTTGCCTGTATTTAAGCCGGTGTATGATTACGAAGGTCCACCTTTTTCCTTTCTTTGTGTTCTTTTTAACGAATGCCAAATTCAAAGCGCCATATTAAAGCACAGGAATGCTCCTTTAACACTCAACCAAAGAATGTTTGTAAAACTTTTCCTTTTCGTATTTTTGCTGCGAGTTTTTTTTTTCTTTTTCTTTTTGGTGAGGCATGCTTCGAAATGGCCATGTACAATACGGGAAGGCTTGTACTGAGCGGAGGGCGACCCGAAGAGCACCGAGCGGTACCTCCGTCAATCTGCCTTATAAAATGGTTGTGAACTGTAATACTGTGCTGTTTGAATTTGGAGCGCTGAATGCTACTCATAACACCGGGGTGAAGATAATGAGCTTCCAAAAGCTTTGTAAAACGCTGCGTGAAGGCTTGGGGGGATGAGTAAATGGTAGTGCAGTGCACACACACACATACACGTACACACACACACACACACACACACATACACACACACACACTCCAAGCGTAATTACATATGCAAACTAAATGCTCTATGCACTGTGAAGGGTTCGACATGTGACACCTCAGTCATCTGAACTGTGGCAGTACTTCTCTGTGAACTTGAACTATAGTCAACACTTGTGTACTGAACTCTTGATTTCCTATCTATTCATTACCATATATACATATACAGTATATAGATATATCTATCTATCTACAGATGCATGAGGTATGTTTTAGTTTGATATGGTGCTATTGTGATCTTTTTTCAAACGTCAAGCGAGACCTGCCTGATTCGGCTTCAACTCGACACGCGTGGAAGATTGTGTGTTAGAATATGTGTGTGTGTGTGTGTCAGAGGGGTGTTTCATAAAGCTGTGCCAGAGAAGCAGGTTTTTTTTTTTTTAAATAGGATTGAATTTTGGAAAATAGAAAGTGCCATTTGCAGCCACACAAGAGGCAGGCCCACTACTTAAAATGCAGAAATAAGCACACGTACTCTCATAAACAAAGAAACCTTTCAGTGTTGCATCTCCACGGTAAAGTGAGATGGAGAAAAAGGAAGCGTTAGCCTAGAAAATAAATATGACTCAGTGGATTTCAGTCCCGGGTAGTTATGAGGCAAAAGTGCACTAAAAGAAAAACAATTACATATTTTACATCAGACAGGAAGTTGGAGTAAAAGAGCTTCAGACTGGTTGCGAGTTGGGCTTAAGTGACCTTTGAGGAGAGTATAAACACAATAAAAGTGCTTGTTTGGCAGTTTTCCTCTCAAACGCTGTAGAAATCAGGACCACAGCAGGATTGCAGTAAGTGGAACCGGTGGTACCAGAGGTCGTCATTATTCATTCTCTACTCCTGACTTGTTAAAATAAGCCCAATTTAACTCTTTATAAAACACCCTTCTGGCCTCACGAACTCGATTTTTGAGGGCAACAGTTTAGCAAACCCGTAACTAAACCAAGACTTCTCATTTGCAAAAAAAAAAAAAACACATATTGGAAACTGCAGCCATTACGGAGCCGGGACAAGCTGAGGGTCAGATGGAACCTGATTGCTTTTTCCAAACCAAACAAAAGGATCAGGCGATGCTCTCCATCTGAAGCCGTCCAGAAACAGCGGGGAGCCGGGGGAAAGCGTCGCTGATGAACGAAGGAAGAAGGAAGAAATCATTTCAATCTCAAAATCCGAACAACGAGTGAGGCATTATCATTTATACATACAGGGTATATAATAGTCTGTACAGTATAGCACTGTATTTATAGATCATTTTATCACCCGGATGGTGTGTCTCTCTCTCTCTCTCACAGTCTCCCACTGCCGCCTTGCCTTGTACTGTGGACTCAGTCCCTGATCTATGATCCAACTCAAGTGACCTCATCGAAGCGAGGACCGTTCATAGTTTTCTACGACAAATGTAGCACGGTGATGATCGCCGTTCGGGTTTTACAAACAGTCTGAACACACGTTCAAAGGTGTTCCGTGTGCAGGTCATCCACCCAACGCGACGAGTACTTCCTCAGCCACACACGCACCTTGAAATGTGCTTCTGAGAGACGTGCGTCACATGTATTCGGTCTTGTTCCTGTTGGTCACCGTACTTAACGCAAAATGTGACACCTTCACTCACTCCGTTTGTTCCGCCACTACGTACCTATCTGCCTTGTTCTGTTTCACTGGTTTTTAATCTGCATTTTGTACTCTCAAGCTATGTAAAATATTCAAAAACAATGTTGACAGGAAACCTCAGATATGTTTTAAGAGAATAAAGTTTCAAATTTACTTCTGGAACTAAAGTGGGATTTATTATTGACTTTTTATTTTATTTTATATTATTTATGTGCTCAATTTTGGAAACATGACCTCAGTTGTTACCCCGGGCTGTCTGCAATGAATAGCGAGTCGTTTCAGATTAGTAATTTCTTTAAAAAAAAAAGAAGAAAAGTGCATTTGAATGATGTTCAGAACTGATTTATTGAGTACAAACAGTTCAACAGACGCAGCCATGGAACAACAGTCATCTGTTAGAGCGAGATAGTTTCAGAGGAGACCAGATGTATATGAACATTTTCAATGTACACAAAAACGGTAGTATTTACATTTCAGTGGCTGTTGGTGAAACAATGAATAAACAGCCCCGGGACGACAATTCAGCTTTGGGCTGGACTAATTAGATCTCAGCATGTGAGTAACAGCCTGAAGAGGATCACTTATAGGAGAGAAGCCCTGAATAACTGCTCGTTTCAACCTTTACAAACTCAATAGGTATGTGCCCGCAGTGGCGCGCGTCAATTATCATCTTTCTTCAAAACAAATAAGCCAGGAGATGCATACAGGAGCGGTTTCGCAGCATATTGTGTTACTTTATCATCAGCCAATTTATCCTCGGCGAAGCTTCAACATCAACAACTTTCATTTACACGTGCACTTCTGCATGTTGCTGCCAGCGGAAATTTCACAGCCTGGCAAAAAATATTTTTTTTTTTTTTTTTTTTTTTTAAAATAAGGATTTCAAATTACGCTTTCCATCATCAGATTTGATCATTTCACTGTAGCTGCAGAGGCAAAGAGACACTTCAGTGATTCAGCGGCTGTTACAACACAACCACCGACCAGGGATCCGTTTTCAGCATCTCGGGACAGTTTTTAATTGTTTTCTCGCCGAGCAAACTGCTGCATGCGCCATCATGACGCGGACCCACGTGTTGCGAAATCAGCACAGTAATGTGGAATCCAACATTTGTTTTCATGTGTTTACACACCGTGCAATTATCAGACTTGGAAGAAATTCATTTTCCGCACATTAACCAGATTGTGCCGGGGAATTTTCCTCGAGGGAGCTATAAATCTTGATTAACCGAGAGGTGTACCGCAGAAAGAGTCAGAGGAATTGGATTAACAGGACAATTAAAAAGCTACGGTGAGTTTGTGGTGCAAAGGTGTGGAAAAGCCGAAATAGAAAAGGCACTGCAGCCGAGCTGGTGGGTTTCAGCATGGCAAGAGAGTAAACGGAGCTCCTAAACACTAAGGTCAATGCCTCCACACAAACTTAGAAAACTTGACTTTCAGTCAGTCAGATTTAAAGAAAAGAAGAAGAAAAAAAAAGAAGAAATTGCTCTCGTTCAAGGGCGAGTGCTTTTGTGTTGAAACATGAAAAGATCTGCCACGACTCACTCTAAAGCACACCGTCCGCTTTCTTTTGAAATAGCTTGTACAAGTGAAATGAAATAAATGACGTGGGGAGGGAAAACATTAAAATAAACAACTTTATTCACTAGTCACTTTTTTTGCCTGAAGAATAATTAAATAAGCACATAATCTCAAAATAATACAAATGATACAGTAATTAAACGAAGAACCGATGAGGATCTGAGTAGGACGCGTTTCACCCGATCATTCACGTTGGGGACAAAGACGCAGACACTCGGTTCGAGAGAAAAGCAAATCAGGGGGGGGAAAGTGTGAATGAAAAGCTGACCTGTGCCCCCCCCCCCCCCCCCGTCGCAGAGTGATACGTCACGCCGCCACAGGCCGGCTGCATGTTTGGTAATAAACAGCAGTGAGAGGCGGTCAGTCACTTCCTCTCCGGGGAAGTTTCTGATTCCTTCGCTGCTTCTCACAGTCCAGCATGACTACGGTGGTGTGTGTTAACGATGTGTGTGTGTGTGTGTGTGTGTGTGTGTGTGTGTGTGTGTGTGGGGGGGGGGGGGGGGGGGGGGGGGGGGGGGGGCAGCAGTTTAAAAAACAATGTTCAGTATCTACATCTTAGTGCAGCAGAGGCGGGTACAATGCTGGCAGAAGTTCTTCGCGACATTTTTATTTTGTGAAAAGGTGTGTGTGTGTGCGCGTGTGTGTGTGTGTGTGTGTGTGTGTGTGTGCATGCGTGCGTGTATGATTGCAACTATAAAGTGTGTGTGTAGCAAAAGAGACTGAAGGTTGATAGATAAAACTGGCAGAAGCTGGAGATCCATCTATTTGATGAGCTTGTCGGCTCTCTTGTTTGCCTCGTCGATGCGATGTTTGTTCATGTCCGCCTGAGAAGAAGAAGAAGAAAAAAAGCACAGAGTGAAAAGAAGCAGGTGAAAAGTTGCAGTTACACAAACATTCAAATGTTTTCCTTTTCCAAACATTAAACGCATCCTGTGGCGTTTTGTCTACCCGGCAGTTATTTTGTCTTGCTGCCTGAAGTCCTACAACTGTTACACATTAATCAACCGTCACGCCAATAAAATTCACAATATGCTGGGAAACGACGGCACACCGAGTCTACCGCCAAGTAAACCTGCATAGAAACAAACTTTAAACAAGTTCTGTTGGGGAATAAAGTGCAGCATGTGTTTCACACTTGGAAATGAAAGAAGAAGAAAAAAAAAAAAAAAAAAAAATCCAATTTCACAAACCCGGAGGATCAGAGTCGGAACTTCTACTACACGTTTCGTCTTTTACTTTCTTTGGAGTTGTGAACAAACCCATGTAGGACAGTGTCCATGAATAAGTATGGAAACGATACAGATTACTCCTAAACCTGAGGTAGTCATCTCAGAGTGAAAACCGAGGATCTAAAAAACAAAAGTTAGTAAATCAAACCAAACAAACGGCCTCATAGTTTGATATCTTGGATGAAGGAGGAAGTCGTAATCGACATCCGGACTCGCAGTAGAGGCGAGGAACTGTTCAGGAGTGCGAGAAAAATATCCAGAGCAGATTTTGCCGAGACGATCAATCGTCAAATAATGATGGCGGTGAACACGTCGGACAAATTTGAGGACATTTCTGGAAAGACTGACTGAACGGGACAAATTGCTTGTCCCACAGTTTGAAGCTCTTACCTTGTCGGTGATGCGGTCAATCTGTTGATTCTGCTTATCGATCTCGGTCCCCATCTGCATGGCCATGCCTTTCAGGTTGCCGATGATGCCGCCCACTGCGTCCAGGTTCTCCTCCATCTCATCCTCGCGTGCGTCGTTTGTTACCCTGCGGCACAAACACAAATCAGGGCTTCTTGTGAACCGGGATGTGAACTTTAGAAAAGCGAGGACTGCAAGTCGTTTCCAGAACTTTGCGAGGATTGAATCGGAAGCGGGGATCTGACCTCTTGATGTACGGGCCGGACGACGCGGAGGCGTTCATCTGGGCGGCCTGGCCGTTACGGACGCCTCCGGGCTGCTTGGACACCACGCTCGACCTGTTGGCCTCGCCGCCGGCCTCGGCTCCCCCAAGACCCCAGGTACGCTTGTACTTCTGGTCATTCTCGATGGACGACACCCTGAAGGGAACCAAGAGCCAGAGTCAACGACAAAATCCAGAAAGAAAACAGGAAGTTACCATTGATAGAAGCATCAACAGGAAGTTTAAGATCTGTTACAGTCTGAAGCAAATTAATTGGGAAAGTTTCCCTACCTGATGCCTTGATAATGAAGAAATGGTCTTCTCCAAAGTGAAAGCATTTTGGGAAGATTTGATTTTAGGTTCAGAATGAAATCTGCTCTCATGATTCACACCACGTCACACTGCATGACAAAGGAGTTTCCGACGTGCTGAGCGGAGGGCGCCGTCGCCGTCATGGCAGTAACTTGGTGGGAGCAGCGTCTCATCTTCTGCTGGGAAACGATTGGCGATGCTCACAAATTGAATCACGCCAATCGTTTCGGCAGAAAAATGTACATCCGACAGGCAAATTTTCACGTCTTTTTCTTTGAATGTCACACGCTGCCATTACCGACTGCAGTTATGAAACGGCGGCGGTTCACGCCGAGTTCAGGTGAAACAGCCCTGACTGATGGGAGCCGCATCACCGAGGCGTTCAAGCGCTCAACAAAGAAGCCACGGAGCCAAAACAAGTACTTTTCACAGCTCTGCGCCCATTTTTTTTATAATTTAACCCTCAAATCCAGCAGAATGGAGTGTATTTGAAGAGAAGGTAAACGTGGGCAGAGCTGCAATAATCTAAGAGTGCGACGTATTCACAATTTGCTGCTCCGTCTCTACATAAACCATGCAGACCATGCAGAGTGCTTCTATGTGATTATTAAAACTTAACCGTCGTTTTGTCAACGACTTCGTACTACTTCAAAATATTGAATACAGAGTTTACAAGTGAGCTGCGGTTCGATGAGCACTACAAGTTAAAGTCCAAATCTTCAAGATCTCTGGATTCAGACTTTGTTTTCACGTGACTTCTAGTGTTTGCTTTAGGGCCCGCTACTACAGGTAGAAATCATGACTCAGCAAAACCAGCAAAATTGGACTTGAACTTGGGAGCAGATCAGAGAAACCTGGATGTTCAGTTTTCATCCAAAATTTACCCTCGATCCGACAGTGAGTCAATATAATAAAATATTTAGGCTCAATAACACAATAACACCCAAAGGACAATTTCAAGCCAAAATGTGCATCATCTAATCTTTCAGCGTTTCAGTGAAATCAAACAATAAAATATTTAAAAAGGGGATACTCCTTGTTTGTTGCAAGAAATTAACCTTGAGAATTTAACGGGCTTTTTTTGTGAAAGACAAAAACCCCCAAAACAAACCAGACTAAAGTAACAAGATCACCTGAAGTAAGGATTCCCACTTTGATTCTGTCGCTTAAAAATGAACGACGAATCTATAAAGCTGAATCGCAGATGATCCATGTGAAGTTTTGCTCTACATCTTTGTCTCTAAAGATGAAGAAACACATCAGGACGTCACACCAAAGAACAGTCCTGACTTTTCTCCCTTTGCAGGCGAGGAAAGAGCGACAGCAGCTCTGAGTGAGCGGGGTACCTGTCACAGGGGCAGACACACATGCCGCAGCACTTGGACAGGTCAGTGAGGTTTTTCTCGGCTTGTCTCATGTCCTTGTTGATCTGGTCCATCCCGACTTCCACGTTCCTCAGCTGCTCTGAAACACAGACGGGCACAACGGAGCGTGTCAGCGTCACGTCCACCAGAAATGGTTAGTTTGGCTTGTTTAGTACCTTTTTCAAAAAGATCAAATTAAAGCTAATGATCCGTGTGGGAATCCTAAATTGGGTCAATAACTGGGTCAATGCGGGAATAGAGAATTTGGAGGGGGAAAAAAAAGGGGGGGGGGGTACGGGAAGCTGAAAAGTACATGAACACATTAATAACAAGTGCACATGAAACACTGCTTTTGAAGTTCTAGTTAAAAGCAAACCACGGGAATAAAATAGTATAAACAAACACAAGTTTCTTTATATTTATATAATACTGAAGCCTTCTCCATGCGTATTTCTCTGTATCTGCTTTACTAGCACCTCTGCTGTTTTTCTTCTTTTACTAAACACTGCATGATTATTATTATTATAATTGTTATTATTATTAGGCGCCTGAAGCCACTTACTGAGGTTGAGACAGATTCATTCAACGTTAGTTTACAAAATACATCACATTTCTTCAGGCTTTCTAGTCTCAAACTTTGTCCTTGCGATCTTTCCTTTAGCGCACGACTGTGACGAGGACTGTGGCTGCCTCAAGTAATGATTAATAGAAAATATTAGGAAGTCTATCAATCTTTATTTATGTCTTTCATACTAAAACAGACTAAAACATTGATGAATCGATTAAATCGATACCATAAAGTTAAGACAGTATAACTGAAGAAAACTCAAATAGAGCTAAAAGATCCAGAGAAGAAGAGAAAAGATTCAAGCATGAAATTAAAAGAATATATTTTACAAATCACTCCATAGAATCTCAACTCAAGTCAACTCCGTTGGCGGGTTGTTCCAGTGATCGCGAAGGCACCAAATGTTTTAGTTGGGCGTTTGGGAACAACCGAGTGAGAAACAAGAAGATCTGAAATGTCCGGGATCCTAAACTACAAGCTTTTCAGTCAAGTATTGTTGGGAACATGTTCTGCTTAATTAACCAAAATCTATACATAAGCTGACAGCTCGCCCGTGTAGAGACAAACAATGGAGGTTATAGGTGCTCTCATGGTCTTTATTCATACTCGTGCAGCTGAACATGTTACGAAGACATTTAGATCATTTTAGCAACAGCCAGATGTTTCTTTCTAAAGAGAACAATAAGCGTTGAAGAATAACGACGAGCAAAGCAGGAAACAGACACAGTTTATAAGATGCATCATTCAAGCAGAGTATCTACCTCCTTGCTGGTCCAACATCACCATGGTTTTGGCGCCTGTCTCTTTGCTCTGAAAACACAAAACGTTACACAAATTCAGCACCGAAGAAAAACTGCAGATGAATAAATGCATCACAAATTAAGGACACGTTCAGAGCGGATTCACCTCGAAATGAATGAGGGTATTAGCGCAGCTCGGAACATGAAATCTAACTCTGACACGTTTTTTTTTTTTGCTCCTTGTTATTATAATACCTCTGTTGTGAAGGGAGAATAAAAACCTTTTCCATTCACATTTCCTTTCTATTCATGTTAAAACACTCTGTCTGTTTTCTTGTGCTCGGCTGCGATGTCGAGAATTGTAAGCTCGGGCCATTATATTGCTGAGATATTCATTCATTGATCTGAAATGTTCGGACACACTTAGTGGCCTTTAGAACGCTCCGCTGAATAAAAAGCTGGGCTTTGCATCAGTAAGGGCGGAAATGTCACAGTCTCACCTCCTCGGCCATCTGCAGCATCCTCCGCGTGCTTTCCAGTGACTGGGGAAGAAACCGACAAAAAAAAAGAAAAGGAAAACGGTGTTAACGAATAATAATGAGAAGTGAAGAAGGTCATTAGCTAACAGCAGGTCGCACACACACACGGAGTGAAAAAGACCAGAGAGTGATTTGGAGTGCGGTCACACCGAGGAGTTTTCGATACGTTTCTTCTGTTTGGTTCAATCAGTTTCTCATCCCCCCAAATGTAACTCAACAAGATTGCGCTAATGAAGAGGAAAATAGACGCTCGCGTCAAACTTATAGGGCAGTGGTTTGGTAACTGGAATACTAATGTCAGATTGGAGCTTCAGAACAAATATTCCAGAGGTGAAGGGACAGGGTTCGTTCTCACGGCGTTTTGAGAGTTGGTTCAGATTGTCTGATTTACGTCGGGGCCGGTGGTCAAGATGTTTCCTCTTTAATTCCAACGAACCTGCTGAATGTCGGCGAATGGGGCTTTTTAGACGGCGGGAGAAAAGATGGGGATTAAAATGAGGGAGATAAGAAGAGATAACGAAAATGAAGAGATAAACATGAAACCTGCATAAAGCAGCAGTATTAATATTCAGAAATATACAACTATAGATAGCTACAAATCTATACCACGAGATACACAAGTGATTGAAGCTGCAGGTAATTGCTGATTGTTGTCTGAATGTTGTGCTCCTCCGTCCTGTTTTACCTTCACTGCCACCGACATGATATAATAAGAGGCTGAATTTAATGATTATTACTGTATTTGTGATCAATCTGTCAAAATGTTTTTTCAATGTGAAACCCACTAATAATATCAGGGAAATATTTATCAAATATGAATAGAGTTTACATAAAACTAATAGGTTTTATTTATTATACATAACATAATTTAATAACCAATTGACTTTATTTCCAAATAAATGGTGTTTCTTAATTTTTTGACCAATACTTTTGTATTACTAGTTGGAGTAAAAATACATTTTATTCGGTCAATTCTGATTTTATAGGACAATTTCTTGTCGTATAAAAACATTAACATAGGTATTTAAGAATTAAACCTGAAAAATTATCACATGAACTTCAAGGCAAGATCTTGTTTGGATATTAAATATTTTGCTATAATGCTTTATTAAATAAAGCCATAAATTTCACATTTATGCATGCTAAATTGCTTTTTACTACACTGAATAATAATTTTTATTATTTTTTTTAATGGCATTTGATTGTCAAGTAACAAATTAATTATAATTTTTCTATCACAGTTTCACATATAACAAAAATGCATTTAATTTCTGCATTTATTGTGAAGTTAAAACAAATTGCTTGGCTGATGGATTATTCTGTTTATGAATTTGCTGGTATTTACAAAAAGGCAAAATATTTCCTACATTTTCTTTTGAGTTTTTGCTCGTCTACATTGTGCAGTGAATATTTCCGAGTTGAAAAATGTTTGAATTTTAAATCGATATTTTTACTCAACGATTCAGCTGCGTCACACAGAGTTTGTCGTCTCGAGCATGACACAGACGCATGACACAGACGCACGACACGGCGACAAAAAGCGTCGAAGGCGAGTTGGAATGCGGTCGGTTCAGGTGAGTTACGCCTTCCGAGTCTCTAATAATAGAAAAATGCCGCCGATAAGAGACGAGCGTCCAAAGCCGCGAGAGCTCGGAAGCCACTCGGGGCACGACTCCATTGTTACCATCGCTAATGAACTGGTAACAAGAGAGAGTGGGGACCAGATTCCTCATTCTCCCTGTGTTATGTTTGCTCTGAATACATTAATCAGCGAGTTGAGAAACAGACAAACATGGAATTGGCGAGAGCGACTCCCCGAGCACAGCCAGGTTTCTGTTGGCGAAGCCAAAACATCACTTGGGTGGATAAACATTACATTATGTCTCCTGAAATCCTTGAACTTGACTAATTAGGCCTGAAAACGTGGTCTAAGCCAAAATTTCCAGATTGGGGTGCTGTGAGAAATCTTTGAGATACAGACAATTGTGGGGTATTTTTATCATTCGTTTGGGAGCGCTTGAATGGGATGGTTAGGTGAGCTGCATGCAGGTTCCAGCAAACTACATGTGAGGCTTTTAAACAAAGAATTCAAGTGTTACTCTACCCAGAGAAAGCACAACCACCAGCATTAACGGGCTGCAAAAATACCAGGATTATTAGGAACGGTCAACAAATTGAAATTACTTCAATATAAAGAGTGGAAACGTAGTAAAGCTCATGTTTGACACTATATCATAAATGTATCATCGCAGATTCCTGTGTTTTCCTGATATATTGTCAGTCGTTCTCTGCGGTATGAGTGGTTACCCAAAAGCCAGAGTGGCAAGTAGTGTTAGCAGAGGGACCCTCCCACAAACTGTCCCCGGTATGATCTCCTGAGACAGCCAGGCAGCAGAAAGAGGAGGAAAGAGATAAAAGGGAAAAATTGCAGAGTTAAGTCAGAAAGTAGAGAGAGCAGAAGAAAATAGCTGAGAAAAAAAAAAAAAAAAAGCAGAACATAAAACCCTTAGACAACCGAAACAGACACATTTACATGAAGGTGACGTGTGCAGCTACAGCGAGTTAATATGCCTCCGTCTGAATCGGATGGCTGATTGTACGATACCCTGGAGTGCTGATTAAACAATTATCTCCTTGATAATAAAACACTTAGATATAGCTGACAACATTCAAACTGTCAAAACCACAGAGGGGTAAGGGAGCTATCAGGCTAAATTAGGCGTAAAGCTTTGCACACTTCCTATTAATGCCTGGCTTAATAATAAAACTTGGAATGCAATGAATCTAATTACCCACCTCGTGCTCTTTCAGGTCTGCTATGCAGCAAATCCTAGATTTTTTTTTTTCCTACTCATCCTCGGCCAGGCCAGACCTGGCCATCTTTATCATGGCTAAAATAAATCCTGGTCACACGTTAATAGGCGTGGCAAATTTAATTAATTTTATTTGCTGATTAGCTTTGTTTTTACCGTCGTTTCCAGGTTAATTTGAGAAACAATGGCGTCTTAATCGATGAGTGTCAGTTGGGCTGGTTGGTGGGACGCTTTAACCTTTAAACTGAGGCAGGTTGTCTCACACGGCGGCGAGTATTTAGGCAGGTATTTCCCCAAATGTCAAAGTCTTCTCTCACGCTTCCTTTTTTTCATCTGCTGCTGCTGCATTAGTTGCAATTAAACTCCATTTTGAAAACCGCAACAGAGGAGAAGGAGAAATTGTGGAATACAAAGTGAAAGCCAAACCAAAAATGTCAACAGCAATCCTCGGTGCGGTCATATGTCCATTTCATTTTACAGTAAATGAATACATCAATTCATAATTCAATATTAGCAAGTCAAATTGACTTTCATTTAATTGACTATTATAATCTAATTTTCTCTCAGGGAACTTATCACAATAGATGATGCTGATAATTTACTGGAATTAATTAAATGAAAAAGTACCAACACATGGTTACATCAGGGACACTTCTTGTTGAAAGTAATCAAACATCTGCTAGTAACTTTTCAGAGCCCTGCAGCTCATCCCTGCTGTCCAGTCCTACAAGTTTGAGTTTCTAAAAAGAGGTTAAGAAAGTTTCTTACTCAAAGAAAAAAAAAAAAGGCACAATGACAGAGCTGCCCTGAGAAAGAGGCCTTCTGTGTGTGTGTGTGAGACTCAGTACCTCGTCAGTCACTTGGTTGGCCCTCATCGTGATCTGCTCCACTGTCATGTCGTCCATGTTGGTGGTGTCCTTTTTGGAGACTCCTCCCGTGGCACCGAGCTCAATGTGTTGTGGCCTGGAGGAGAAAGCAGAGGAATCGATTCGGACCGAGCCACAAATATGACCCGAGTCTTCTTAGAAAAAGGTGACACACTTTGTCAAAGGAGTCAGTCTCTCAACAGCAACTCACAGCGGTTTTTCTACAGCATATGAAAATATTTTATTTTATTTTTTAAAGTCCAGTTTTAATCAAGTGAAGTCATTAGTTGGCTTTTACCCCATTTATAGAGGATTGAAAAGCACAGAAAAATGTAGTGAAATACATATACTGCTACGTTAATTAAATTGTATTCAATTATAAATGAGTACTAAAATGTAAACCGTATATATTGCCGTGGTTATAAAATGATTCTAATAAAAAGCACCAAGTACTTTTCTAACCACATTCAATTGTATTGTCAACAGCATTCATTTGATTCATTTACCTTTATAAAATATTCATAGCGCATTCCTCTAAAATACATTACGGTAAATACATGTAGATGTAAAGTAGGAGTTTTCTTTGTTGATAGAATAAACTCACTGGCTACAGAAATGTGCATTAAAAATATTTAAATACTAAATAGTGGGCATATTGAGTAGATATTCACTATTATCGGGTGTAAATTGTACTTAAGTATTTTTAAAATTACATTCTTGAAAAACACAAGTACCCCAAAATACCATAGTATTATGAGTATTTAGCCTCTGAGGTGGCTGAGACTCGGCTGGTTCAATCTTCCAATGTCAAAGACCCTGAACCCCAAGTTGGCCTCCATATTGGTTACTTGCATGGCGACCATCAGCACTGGTGTGTAAATGATGTGTCTGAACAGGCGAATGTACAGCAGTCAGAAAAGACATGGCAACGAAGAGTCACATTACTTTATATGCTGTTGTCTTTGTATCTGAAAATCGTTATATTACAAGATTACCTTTTAAAGATTGCAAAACTTCACCAAAAACAGGACAATAGGCTTTGAGAAATTGAAGTTAGCCGCTTATTACTGAAATACTAACTTTAGATAAATATAATCCGGTATCCTTAATCCTTTGTGTTTATGTCTCGAGGTCTGAGCTGACCTTCACTGGTTCACAAAGGATTTATTCAAGATCTGCTTTGTGAAGCACAAAACAGCTCAAGTTCTAGAAAACCTCAACCTGAAATATTGTTGACTTTCAAGTTTATAACTCATATTCTCTTTGAATGACATCCACATCATAATCACAACACATTTTTCTGTATCGAACATCTAAATCTACGTATATGATTCCTTGTCAACATGAAAACACAATGTTTGTTATGTTCATGTCACCTGAATGGAGACGCACTCATCATGCAAACCAGAAACAAATCATGTAGTTTTCCTGGTCTTAAAGGAGAGATAGAGTCAGCACACAGAAAACTATTTCAATCTTCGCTGCAGAGCAATCAGAACAGTCAGATTAGCGAACAATATACCAAAAGGAAAACTAAGAGTCGTGAAGTTGTCCGAATTACATGTCACAGGATTTACCAACATATTCCACTTTTGAATAACAATCTGTAGCCACACTTGGAATTTACAAACATCATTGAACAAGTTCAAGTGGGTATCATGTGGAAATAAGTATTATTATTTAAAAAAAAAGTTGGAATAATGATGCAGTGTTGAATAGTTTTACTGAATTTGTCCTCGTCTGATTGCTGATGTCAGAAATGACCTCAATATAATATATGGCAACCACTTCAAGAAACGGTCCAAATAAATCAACCGTTTCAAGCAGCATTCCCTGCCATATGAGCGGAAATGTTGGGATTATCTCAGCTGAATGATGGTACTAATGTTGTGTATCTCTTGGAAAAGAAAGGATAAAAGAAAACCAGTTCACCTTAAAAAATAAAATCATCATGGAGACACTTTCTTTAAAAATAAAAATAAAAAATAAGAGTTGCAGAAAGATTGTTTTCAATGCTTATCAGATTTGTATTGTCCTGGTTTATACGAGATATTCTAACTATATCAGCGGCGTTATACGAGCCCTGGATGCCTATACTTATTACTTTGTTTTGTTCATCATTGTTTCGAGACTCCACAAAACCTCAGTTCCAAAATGTCACTAAATTTCAGGAACACAGAAAATGTAATAAATAAAAATAATTGAGAAAAAAGCAAAAAATTAAAGGGACTTTATATAAGCAATTGCTTCCTTCAGGTTTGGAAGGGGATGAACTATAAAGGCTATAAAGGCCTGTGCTGATCAAACACATTGTGATGTGCAGAAGGAGACATGGGAGACTGTGAAAACAACAGTGCACTCAGCTTTCACAGTGGACACACAGAAAATGTAGCAACTGATTATAAGAGGATACAAGCAGCGCTGCTAAATAGGTTAAGACAAGAATGATCCCCTCACTGCTTTGTATAACCTGATTGTAGAATCGAAACTGACTGATGAGTTTTTCCCCTCTCATGTCGACATCAAAACTACTCTCAACAACAAAGCTTTTTCTAAATGAGCTTCTTAAATATTTATGACAGACTAATCATGTGCGATAAGATAAATAAATCACGTGAAATACATGCGATGAGATTTGATGCGAGAAAAGCCAAGGACACCAAATGTTATTATAGGATGAGAGACGACATGCTCACAAGCATCTTTATGGACGGCATGCAGGGACCGCTGTGCACCAGAGGTTATTCACCGCATCTAATTAACTGACTGAGACCGCGGCGGAAGATTTACATACACGCAGCTGCCATGTCTGAAAAAGAGCAGGTACAGTGAGTGTATTAAAATGCTAATTAGCCCCATCTTTGGTTGCTTAATGCTAAAGGCTTAACGATTCTCAGTGTCGCTAGAACATTAATAAAGCTGGAAACACTCCACTTTTTTTTTTTTACTTCTGGAAGATCAACTTCAATAAATAACAAAAAGGCCACAATAGTTTTCAGATCAGCATTCAGATTTCATGATCTTGCACAATATGTACAACAGCAGGGCAGCATAAGGATGTGTCACTACCAAGCTGTGAACAGCAGTGGCAGAAAACGTTGATTGTGGTTCCCCACTCAGGGCCATGTGTTGTGAAAATTGACTTTTTTTTTTTTTTTTTCTTTTCCTTCCCTGTGCTCTCTGTGTAATATTTTTTTAAACGGTGCAGAAGAGAACAAGCCTTTGAAACAATTCAGACAAAGCCTGGCAGATGAAAGCAGATATGAATAAAATTCTTCTGTCTGAGATCTGAGAACAGGATAAAGGAGGAACATAGCAAGGAAAGACACAGCAGCAGCCACAGACGTGTTCTCCGCAAAAGATTGTGCAGTACCAAGTGTTCTGTGTAGTTACACAATTCAGAAACTAGAGCAATAGGTGCGGTTTAGCTGTGTTTACAGAAGACGATCAATTTAGTAGCACATGCATGAGCCGTTAAAGCTCTGTGTCTGAACACATGACGTCCAAATTAGTCTTGTAATGCATTTCAGCACATATGAATCCACACTAAATGTTCACGTAATCTAGAATCAAAGCACACAGTGAAATGCCTGCTGTAAAGACAACCTAGGACATATGAGGTAACATTAGATCAAACCCACCACATAATAAAATAATCAATTCATTTCCTGCTATGCACAAATCTGTACAGTCAAGGACAGGGAAGCAGGTAGCCCTCAATATTTTTTTAAATGTGACATTCAGATACCAGCATTCAGAAAGCTCCCTCTCTTCTCATTCCCTGTCCTTTGCAGTGCAAGTGACATTTTCCTGTTTTGCCAATAACCCTTGAACCTCATGTTCTTTTAAACCTGCAGCGACTAAACATCCCGAGGAAGAAAAAAAAAAAAATGAAGAGGAAAATGGATAATCTACTTGGCAGACAGTGCAGAGGATTTAATGTTGTCGACTCTGCATTTCTTGTGGACAAGAGTGCAGTTGGTTCACACAGGCTTGACAGCTTTTTCCAACCGATTATTGGACTTGGCACAACACCGATGTGGGTTTACAACTGTAACATTGACGGTGGGCTCAGTCACACATTTTGCACTCCTCCGACACCCACAACAAGAGCAGATGAACATGTCAACGCTAAGAGATCAATTCCATGTGCCAGTAAAGTTGACCAACAAAGAGCAAGATATTGATTCATCCTCAACGGCTCAATGATGAGAGGTTTACCCTCAAATGCCACAAATAGACACTAGATGCTGCGTTTTGTGCGATTCAACCTTATCGAACCGCGTCTCGTTTTAAATTCATGTTTGGAAAACAAAGACAGAAACGTGACACAACGCCACAACAGGAAGAATTGAACAAGTCTTGAAAGACATACCCATTCATGATGGCGTAGTTTCTTCACGGCACCAGCAAACTTATGACAACAGAGCTCCCACAGGGAAACATTTCTTGTTCTTCTACCCAAACAGGTTTCTCCAGATCTGTCTGCCTGCACACAGTGGTGTCTTAGTCCACTCAGGTTGAGGACACAGCCTCCATCTAAGCAGCTCTACGTGAGACTTTTAAGGACGTTTTTATTAAACACATTGCTGGATTTCTTGCTCTGAAAGAATTACCTGCATTTTGGATGGAAGTGGGGTTGGAGGCAGCCTGGGCAGGTTGACTGATAATACAAACCCGTGAGCAAAAACAAACAATGAGATCATGCTGTTGGAGAACACGCCAGAACCGGGGCGTTTTTTTTTTTTATTTTAACGATTTACAGCAGACAAGCGCTTTTTAATGAGGTTTTCTCACCCGGAAGTCACTCATAACAAGTAGTTGATAATTCCCATCGTTACATTTAAAGACGTGTTGGCTGACTGAGGTTATATGACAGATGGGGACAAAGATAAGTGCTGAGGCTCCATGTAAGCCTGTGTCACTTGATCCAGCAGGTGACTGAATGAGAAACATGAACTAAAGGTGGTTTGTTTAAAAAAAAAAGAAAAAAAAGAAAAAGGGATTCAGGGTGAACTCCCACACCCAACACACGAGTTGCTGCCGAACACAACTTCAAAAACTCAAGGGAAAAAGTGACAATGATGACAGAAAAGTATCGAAGACGGCGTCAAAGCAGATAAAAGTTTCCTTACATGGTGTAAAAAGTTGTTTGGTGATCGTAAACTGATCCGGCGGGCGCCTCGTTGAACTAGCTGGGGTGAAGCTAGCTCGCTAGTTAGCCAGTTCCGCTTCCCTGTCAACTGACAAACTGCCGCCACTAACTAAAGTCGGGGAGAAAACCCGCAGAGATAATTATCAAGAGCGTCAATACTTACAGTTGACCTCCCCTCTTTGTGAGAAACACGACGTCGCAGCTCCACCTTGTTGTAGGTATGTAAACTTAGCTCAGGAAACTCCTGCTGGATTCCTTCACTCACGTCACCGACTCCTGTGACCGACCGAGTCCCCAGTCTGCTGCCTTCAGGGGCAATCGGAAATATGGACATCGTGAATGGATCGCGCTTTGGCTGTTTCACTCATTGAAAAAGAGATTTACGCAAAATCTCTCTCTCTCTCTCTCTCTCTCTCTCTCTCTCTCTCTCTCTCTCTCTCTCTCTCTCTCTCTCTCTCTCTCTCTCTCTCTCTCTCTCTCTCTCTATATATAACAACATATTATTGGTAATAATGTATTTTCTCATTCCATGTGAAGCTACAGCTACACATTGTATGATGGATGTTATAGAAAAAGACTATGATGATGATGATGCTGATGAAACTTAAAAATCTGGAATATTCTAGTTTCTATATATCAGTGATATGATGAGCAAAAAATGGTCCTAAACAGCGTGTAAAAGTGAACTGTGTCCTCAGCTTAATTTAAAGTATATATAGAGGATAGTCATATATAAACTCCAGGCAGCACATTGGGCTGTGTGGATATATATATTAGCTGCACAATTTACACAATGATGAAGCCATGTTTCAAAACCTGCTGATCAGGAAGGTTTTGCATCAACTAAAACATCGATTACCTGCTGTATTTTTGGTAAAGTGTCAGATAACTGAATGATAATCCACCTCGGATGGTTCATTATCGTCCTGATTAAATCCTCTGGTATTCTGAGACATTTTTGTGTGCCTCATATTCCTACCAATCCCCAAGGGTGATATAACAAAGTTTGGGAAAATTGTATGTGAAAATAGAATTCCTTTAGCTTCCTCTTACCAATAAATGGAGCTATGGCTGTTGGTGTAAGTTGGTGTTCAAGGCACCACTTGATGAAATCCTGAAGTTTCAAGGAGATTACAGCATGTAGAGAAGAACGACATATCACTTCCGGTTTGATAGTGAACCATCAGCACCATGGCCACACACTTTGAGATTATAGTTACATTTTGATACGTTTTCACCAGGAAGGCCTGTTGTATATAACTATCTAGGACCTACCCCCTAGGAGGATTGTGTTTCACACGTTACACAAAAGTGTTGGACTTCCTGTTGAGTTTCGAGTACGGATGTTAGTGACATTTGTTATGTGGCTCGGTGTGATGCATATGTCTACCGAATGTCTTGGACATAGGTGAAACGTGATAAATGTGTTGCCCGTTTTAGATGTTACACATGTGAAACCAATGTAGGGGGCGCTAGAGAGCCATTTTGCCAGACACGTGCAATGTCTATAAAATTTCAAATGGTTTGCCACTTCTGACTTGTGTGCAAGTTTTTACAAAGGTTTGGGCACATTTAGGCCGTCAAAAATGCAGCAGTTTTCACAATAGAAGAAAGTATAATAATAATAATAATAATAATAATAATAATAATAATAATAATAATAATAATAATAACCTCTTTCATTTCAATAGGGCCAAGCTCTTCAGACCCTAATAATAAATCATTAGTTATCCTGAGTATCATTTAATTGTTTGTAACACAGTAAATAGTCGTGTAATGTGAGGGGTGAGGGAACTTAAAAACATCCACATTCTTCAAAAAGACATTTGCGTTACTTTTGTATGAGGTTATTGTGACGCCTCTTTGTGATGTGAAACTAACATTTATACATGTGTTTTTTTATTGTTACATGAATACATATAGATAATGTCATATAGTATGTGCATATTATCTTTATAATAATATTTAGCAATTTCAACGACTGACACCAATAGCAATATATTATATATATATATAGCATATAGAAGATGAATGGGTATTGTTGGTGCTCAAGTTTTAATTATTATATAATGTAAATCAAATAAAAGGAACTTCTTAAATAAACATCTGCTTTTGAGAGAGATTTTCCTTGTTCCCTATATGTATTCAGTTCCTTTGATTGTCAGAAAGGCAATACACTTGTATGTTTCTAAAGTATCATGTTGTTAAGGCTCATTTTTGATGAATTAGTGATGATTAGTGGCTTTTTGCCACTACCGGAAGTCAGCGCCTATTTGCCATGGCGCAGCCGTCCACTAGCGTTGGCTGCGCAGTCTAGAGTTTATATATATTTATATATACAGTATATGTGTGTGTCTAGAGAGTATTGAGCTAGATTGTTCAAAGTACCCACTGTTCCTGAATGCAACACAATTTAGGGAAGGTCCTGAGCTTTCTTGATGCTGTCGCTCAAAATACCACACCCTCCTCGGTCGAAGCCACGCCCACCACAAAAGTTTAAACATGAAGAAAACACTATGTTAAAGTGGAAAAAAAGAAGTTTTGAAGGTGAATTTTTTTTTTTAACCCGTAAACAGGATTTGAATGTGAAAAAAAAATAAGGTTATAAGCTGAAAACATTTAACTTGCAACTGAAAAAAAAATAACACCTAAAATTTGAAAAATATATTTAAAAGTGAAAATTTTAATTAAATGATTTGATCAACAGAATTCCAGAGCTGAATCAAAATTATCTTTAAGTTAAATTTTTTTTTTTTTACATACACTTATTTTTATTTTGAAGGGGGGGGGCACCTTCAAGATCAAACCTTGAACTTTCAGTTTCAATTATTTTTATAATGTGTTATTTATTTCGAGGCATTTTATTGCTTACAATCCTCCCAGTTTCAGAGCGGCATTTTCTTCTCATTCATCTCAGTTGATTATTCATTTCCAAGATTAACATACAAAACATATGATTGATGAAACCAGAAGCCTTTCGAGTTGTTGGCTCCAACTCACTGACGACATGAACGCAGCACATGATGGTGCGCATGTACTGTCATATGACTCTTGAGAGAGAGAGAGAGAGAGAAAAGGCGCTGCTCATTCTCCCCACATGAGTGCAGCATTTACCCTTCACCTAGACCCCCCCCCCCCCACCCCCACCCTACCCTCTCCCTACCGCCCCTCATCTGGGTATTTGACATGAATGCAGAGAGCTGGATATTTTTCATGGGATTTCTGAGCGATACTCTGAAATCCGAGCCTCTAGCATTTGAATCTGCTGTGTAATTCCCCAAGTTCTATGGTTTTTAAACCACAAGAGCCATTTCAAGGTGACTGCAAAGACACTGGGAATAGTGCCAGGCGTCGTATCAGCTGACAAGAGGCAAGTGTTTTTCCTCTCTAACTGCAGCTAAATATTTTTCCCTGGTGGGTCACCTACTGCTAAATACCTCCAGTCTGCCCTGCGCCGTCTGTAACTTGTACAAGGCTTGCTCCAACCTGCCCTCTCCAAACTGCCCATAGCGTCCAAATGATGCCATGCGCTCTCGGCCCATGTATCTTTTATAGAGTCTACATAGCATGCATTATTCAGCAATAACACACGGCCCATCTGGACTCCTGAGTGTGTCTATGCACGGGTGTCTATGCACGGGTGTGTGGTCTGTAGTTAACTTTCCTGCTGTGCCATTTCACGCCACATCCAACAGTGCTTGAAGAGCTAAGAATTAGTATTTCCTCTCTAATTACAGCTAAGGTATAATGTGTGTGTCTGACAGAGGACGTGTGTGTATGTGTGTGTGTGTGTGTGTGAGAGAGTGAGAGAGACAGAGAGAGACAGAGGGAGAAAGAGAGAGAGGTGTAAAAGTGAAAGGAGACAGAATAGAAAGCAGCAAGTGAAAGAGAGATAAGTGAATGTGTAATAGTGACTACAGATGGCACGTTCAGGATCAAGCTCTTTCATCATGCTGTTGCTCATTAATAGAGATGGGAGTGCTGCCCTAATTCCATAATTCCTAAATCATGCCAGTTAGTTGAATGTGAGGAGACAAAAGTACAGGGAGAGGGGAGAATAGATTGGTCTGCGGCCTATTAGTGTTTCTGAGGGAGCAAGAAAGCAACAGAGGAAGAGATGGACGGGCGGTAAGAAATAGGAAAAGAATGAAGCAGGGTTGCCATCTGTATTTCCTGGCTTTGCTTTCTGGTTGGTGCCAAAACCAACATCTTAAAAGCCAATTTTTTTTCTCGCCAATTATTCTCCCATGTGTACTGCAGCCAATGAGAATAGCTAAAATAATCAAGTGATTAATTAGATCTGGAAGAGAATACATGGGGACATAATAGTGTGTGTATGAGCATGTGTGTCGGTGACATAGCCCAGATCACTAGTTTCTCATGATTTCAAGGGGTACATCTGCTCAATCCTGGCTCCGTTCCAGCTGTGTCACACATCCATCTTTTTCTCTCACAAGGATTGAGACATGGGAATGTTTCTTCCCAGGCTTTGCTTGATCGGGCTTAATTTTACATTAGGCTAATTCCACTGGTACCTGATACTTGTCAGGACAAAGAATTGGCTGACCAAGCGTACATCTCTATATTCAGAGATAATTTTATTCCCTCGTCTCCTTTTCACTGGAATCTACTCTTTCTCCGTTTGAATTGAGCTCTCATATGAAGCAATTTGATGGAAACTAGAGACATCGATAGTCATTAGCCCGCTTTGCACAGGAGGGCCAAACATGGTGAGCCAAGGCTCATCTATTATTCATGTACCTCAGTTTTCCCCCCAAAAACAACGTTTCTGATATTCCTTTTGCATCACGCAGCCAAAAGCGACAAGTCAGTGGTTTCAAATAACACTTTTAAAACGGAGATGAGAAATATTTCAGGCGAGCAGTGGGCCTTACAAAATCTCAGCGGGGGATAATGTCTATTGTCTATCTGTCCATTCATGTCCGGATCTGGTGAAAACCTATTGAGTTTGAAGAGGGATGGAAACATTTCATGTTCTCTTTTTAAATATTGAAGGCTTAACCAGATTGTAATTGTTCCAGGTATGGCTCAAGGACATTTTGATGGGCGTGTTTTATATTGATGGGCTCACACTGCTAACGGTAGAGAACGAGACCCAGCTTCCTAACTTTTGGAAAAAAAAAAAAAAAAAAAAAAATGTGACTATAACATTTGAAAAGTTATTAAAAAAAGATACAATAAAATCATACATTTATTACCAGGATTAGTGCAACCCCATGCAGAAATATTACAATTGATAAGTATTATTTCTTTATAAATAATGGACACACCCCTTGTAGGGAGACAATTACTCTTGTCTACACAGTGTTATCTTTTTTTCTTTAAAAAAAAAAAAGAGAAAAAATCCCCCCCCCCCCCAATGTTTGATTCTTTGTCATTTCGACTTGAGGGGCAGTGTTGCCCTGGAGGCTGAGGTCAGGGAATCAAGCTGGTTTTGAATCCCACTACAGACAGATCACTGCTGTGCGTCCCTGAGAAAGGCCGGCAGCCCCCCCAACTGCCAATGAAGGGCATTCGGTGTAAAACCTGTGCCAAATTAAACCTGACGAACACATGATCCACCGCGGTCGCACAGAAAACAGAAAAAAAAACAACCCAAGATGATTGTATCATTTCAGCTTGAGAGGTATCAAGCACTTCAAAAGTAGCTCCATCTGGTGAGGACTTCAGGGAGAAAGTATGAATGATGAAAATAAATACAAGCCAGAAGCCAAACTCTTTCCAAACTGAAGCAGGAACTGAAATAAAATGTGAAAGTAGTGCGACAAAAATAAACCAGTGAATGCGCGCTGTTGTTATGAGTTTGGAATATTGACATGAATAACCTGATGTATGGAGTTAAACAGCTGCTGACAGCTCGCCAGGTGCAATGAACCCACAGGAGAAGACGAGAGAGTAATGAGATGACATAATTAAAAGAGCACCTGTCAAACCCCGAGTGATGGAAGTGGAGACCGTTTGCGTTAATTAATTTCAAATGTAGACTTCTAATTTCATTTATAAACTTATGGCCGTTTTCGTCATCGAGTCATGTTTTTTGTTCTTCCCGTTTTTATTGAATTACCAACTGCAATAAAAATATATATTGTAATAGTTCTGACTCTTCTGGTGTTCACCTTTTCATCTCTGTGTACATAAATAACACAGAAATGATGAAGTACACATCTGAAATGTGACAGAGAAGTCAAGTTTTCTTTTTCAAAAGTTGAAAACAAAGAGTGGAACAATGCGGTTCGTAAACTGATATATATATATTTTTTGCAAAGATTTGAAAAATTATAGCTTTAAAACAAATAGTATGTACTCAACAGAACAATTGTCCTGACCAGAGTAAGAGGATTGATAAATTACAGGATGATGACAAATTGGATTGGACTAAAGTTGGATTTTTTTGGGGGGGGGGGACCAGAACCTTTCTGAGAGTCTGATGGGAACGAGAGCGGAAAGGCTATCAAGCTATTCGGTCTCCATGTTGTCAGCAGTTTAGATTAACTGTCACATCATTGAGGGAGAAACAGCTGAAGATTGGAACGAGGGAGGGGGGGGGGGGGGTTCATCTGAATAATTTCATGCTTTGACTGGCAAACGTTCAACCATCCAAAGACGTTGACGTCAGAGGCAGAAAAAACAGGCAAAATAAAAATCCAGGTTGCATTAATACAATCATCTGTGACTCTGAGGGGAGAAAAAAAAAAACACACACACACACAAGAATAAAGTTAGTTTACATTTCCATGAAGAAATTCCACTCACTTGGTCTGTTTTGTTGAGTAGACAAAAAGACAATCTTTATTTGTGTGTTTCTCTCCTTGCTCTGACTTCTGTGTTTAATTTGACTGACTGACTTTAATGACTGAGGTCAGCTTCCACAAAAACACCACGAACAGAAAAGGAGACAAACTCATACATGACGCCCAGACCTGGAGGCCTCCTACCACTACCAACCATGTATCACAAACCAGAGAAGAAGAAGAACGATAGAAGGACAGCATCAGTGGAATAGAAGAAGAGAAGACACAATTTTTTAATCTTCCACAGGCTATATCCCATCACTGCATCCCACACAGGAGTAATTAACAGTGATTTTAAATGCTACAAAAATAAGATGAAATAGGGAAAGAAGTGTTTCCCCTTTTGTTTGTGTTTTCTTGAGTGTGTGTCTGTGTGTGTGTGTGTGTGTGTGTCTTTGTACATGTTTGTATGTCCATGCCATGTCTTCGTAAATGTCTAGATCTGCATTTGCTCCTCAACATATGTCGGTTCTTGTGTGTATCTGTACATGGGTCATCCTCCGTGTGTGTGTGTGTGTGTGTGTGTGTGTGTGTGTGTGTGTGTGTGTGTGTGTGTGTGTGTGTGTGTGTGTGTTCACAGTGCTTACTCATTATGTTCACTTCCCAACATTAAAGAAGTCTCAGTCCCATGATAAACACACACTTTCTCACCCTCCTCCACTCACTCTACCTCTGTGCGTTTCCATTTATAGTCATGTCCATGGATGCCCCAACCATCTCAGAGGAACAGTCTTGTTATCAAAGACTACGTGTGTGTGTGTGTGTATATATATATGTATGTGTGTATGTGTTTGTGCATGCGCATGTGTGTTTTTGTGATGCTACCACGCACACACACACACATCGCCTCATTTGCCATAGTCCATGCGCTTCCCTTGTTGGTTTAACCCTCAGACCCAGGACCAGCTTCAGTCAGTGTTTATGTTCATTGTGATCTGGCCTGGGCTCCGAGGGCTGATTTGCAGTCGGTTTCACCCTGTGGGTCCATTTATCTCGCGGCCCAAGCTAATCCATCAACGACTGAGAGCCAGACGGGAGAAACCGTGTGAGGAGAGAGGTTGGATTTTCCTTTTGATGTCTGAAAAAGTCTCAGGGAGAGCAAAGAGAGCGGGAGCAGGGTGTTTCTCATTTTCCTCATGAAAAAATATATCATCATTAGAAACAAGATTGATCTGAAGGTTTCACAGTGGTCATGCAACTTGAGTGTCGCCTCCTTTTCTCATCGTCCTCTGTTCCTCCTTATATCAACCCCCTCCTTCTCTCCCTTCCCACATACCGTCCCTTTAAAATCCCCAACCCGTCCATCCTGCCGGTCCGAGAGAAGGTACTGTAAGTGACCACAGTCATAATAATACAGAAAGACAAAGAGGTGGGTGACCAGTGGTACATTCATACATGGGAAAGTCATGGTTCCAAAAGTCACCCGACCCAATCGACATTAGACAGTGCTGAAGATGCCTGTACTGACCAGGCTGTGATAAATGCTTTGTTTAGAAACATGAATAAGACAAACAAACCCAACCTGAAAATCTACATCTCATCAAACCCACCCAGAACATGCCCTCAACCCGCCCACTTAAACAGGCTATGGTTATACTTGTCAATATAATGTGAAATCTGAGCTTATAAAAAAAAAAAAAAAAAAATCTAACTGCATGAATTTAATATCACATCGCCCAGACTGCATCTGAAAATATTAACACGTAACATCGTACTTTCAGGCAGTCATATTTATTCAAATCAGTGCTTGCATTGTGTCCCCTTTTCTTTTCTATGCAGGCCACTCTTTGCTCCCCTCTTCGTTTGCTCTCTTTCTCACTGGAGTTGGAATTGGTCCAGATAGTATAGAATTTCAATTACAATGCAAGCTTGGCTACTCCCAATTCTTGGTTTGAGGATGGGATAGCAATGTGAGCAAAATCCAATTTTTGTGCATCCAGGCCTATCGCTTAATGCATCCTTCCGTGATTGGATGATAGGAATTGCACTGAAACGACAAGTTTAATCATAGCCACGGCTACATCTACCCCAACAGTGGCCAAGAGTCAATAGTTAAATCAAAAGAACCCCCTGATATGAGTGCAGAGACATTTCTCTTGTGTTTTTCAGCTGAGAGGTGCTGTTCCACCCACAATTCAGGGATCAGAGATTAAGGGTGGCTTCCCAGACAGCTCAAACCCCCAGCCCTCTCAGCCAGGCCTGGGAAGGGTGTCCGTGGCTGGGCCAGGAGGGGGGCTGGCAGTGGGGGTGGTTGGTGGTTGTATTGAGGTGGAGGTGGGAGAAGGAGAGGGGGTTGGAGACAGAGGGCTTCCCTGAGGGGCGGTGGATTTAGAGGGACAGCCAGCCCAGCCCATTATCCCGGGGTGGGAGCTCCAGGAAGAGAGGGAGAGGGGTCACAGCCAGTAAAAGAGTCCCAGGAACAGTGAGGCCAGAGCAGCTAACAGGGTCATGGTTCCTGCCCTCCAGCTTGGACTTCCATCGGTCAGGAAGGGCTCTGGAGAATCATATCCCGACCCATCTGAAACAGAGAGACCAGAAAAAGAAAAAAAAGACAAACCATCTGAACTGAGAGGGACACACAAGACAGATACCAAGACAAGACACTATAAAACAGAACCAACGGAACAGGGAATAGGAAAGACAAGAGGGGTGGAGGAGTGGACGAAATATGGGAAGTGAGTGACCAACAGCAAAACTGTCACCCGTTTACATCCAAGGAAACGGCCGAGAGTCGATGGCAGAAACGGATGATGGGGGAAGCCGGGAGGAGGGGAGGACGACAGCAACTGAGCTCTGCAGGGGGTTTAACCAACCTAATTACAGTTTAATCACAGAGACTATGAATCTGGAGCAGCTGACACACACAGACACACACACACAGACACACACACACACACACACACACACACACACACACACACACACACACACACACACACACACACACACACACACACACACACACACACACACACACACACACACACACACACACACAAAGACATGGAGTCATACACATGATCAGGCACTCACAGCTCACCCGAGTGACAACATCTCCAAGATGAGATGGAAGTTGCAATGTCAGACACGTTACTTTAACAGCGCAAAAAAAAAAAAAAAAAAGAGCAGGAAACTCAAAGAGGTGCTGCAGCAATGACAGCATTAAAGAATGTATGTTGTTTCAGTAATTATGGAGGAGGAGAGAGTTTCCTTCCCCCTTAGCAAGTAATGGAATGATCTGAGCCTGGAAAGCTGTGAAAGCTGACTCTCTTTTATGAGGATCTTCAAAGCCATGTCATTATCTTGGGAGATATGTTACTACCCAGGTTTGATTCCTCAGTCGGGCTTAGGTTAAAAACTCATGACGTGGAATCCGCATTAAAAAGGATGTACAGGGAGATTTTCTAGATCACGTAAGCGTAGTGTAATGCCTGCCACGATGTGATCCCCATGTCCGCCAGGCGTCTCTTGAGTTATTTTTAAACGGCAATATCAGAGGCCAACGCGACACACTCGCGTGGGCGCCGCACATCGCCGACGCCAATCTGCGAAGGAGCCATTTTCAAAGAAATGTGTTCTACTAGACAGCATGTTGATTGAAAAATAAGTATTGTGCGGCGGGGCAAGTCACGCCTCATCACCTCATCGTCAACTTTATTATCTTTCAAAACAAGGCTGATACTTAAGTAGAATTTTATGTAAATATGTCTCCTAAATGAAGGTCTATTATTGGATTATTTTTTGATTGATTTTATTATTAGATTGGGCCTTCCCCCCTCCCTTATGAGAGAATCCAGCGAGGCTGAGGTTGGTAACATTTTTGAGAGCACTTTCAGCCTGCTCTGTTCTCTTTTTACAAGGACAGAAGGTCTCCCTCACACCCCGTGTGATGTGATGTGATGTGATTTGATGTGAAGTGTGTATGCCACTTTGTGCCCGCGTGCATGCGCACACTTTCCCCACGTCCGTGTGTTATACTCCGTGCTCGTACCCGTGCACACCTGCGTGTGCTTCCATGTGTGAACGTGGCAGAATACGTGCGTGTTTTCACCGCGAGTGTGTGTGTGTGTAGAGGTGTTAAAGTGTTGGCTGGTGAATCAGAGCGGGGAGTGTTGCCGGGGCCTTCCACCAAACCTTTTATTCCCCTTAATTTTACTTTGATAGCCAATCTGGGCTTTTTCGTATAGATGTGGTTGTGTGTGAGTGTGTGTGTGTGTGTGTGTAGTCAGAGCGCGACTTACCTGGAGGTCTGACATACACCTTCAGCTTTAGACATGCCCGCCCCACGTGGTTTGGGTGAGGAGACGCTGGGAAAAAAAAAAAGAGAGAGAGAGAAAGAGAAGAGATTGAATGCGGAGATTAGTTGAGAGATAAAATGGACTGCTCTGCTGATTGCACTCGTACTGCAACAGAGTGCATTTAATAAAAGTCATTTTATGCCTTTTCACTTCTGTGTTTCAGTTATGAAGTTTACTGAGTGCTTGGACCCATAGTCAGGGGTATGCAATGTCAACATGTTATTCCACCAGAATAAAAACAATAAGGGGCCTTCATTACCTACGAGCTTCTTTATCTTAAAAATGTTTTTTTTTTAAATAAATCACAACCTAATCTTAACATCACATGTGATAAATAATAAATGTGACTCAGAATGTTTTATTAAAACAACAAAACAACACATGACAGCAACAAGTGACAGAGCATATTTTTGTGCATAATATAAAATCCATCAAATCAAATCCATATAATATATTTTGTGTCGCACTGAAGGTCAATAAATACACCCTGAGGAAACATATAATATTCACCTCTGCTTCACTAATACTTCATACCAAACATATACGTGTGCTATTTTATGAAATTACTACTCCTTTTTAAAAGGTCACATCATATATTTGTGATCACTGTTTAAGAGTTTTCTGTCTTCGGCCCTGCAGGGTGAGAAATACAGGCCTAATAGGGAGGTTAGAAAACACAGAGACAATGATGCTATTGACCTTTTTGCCAAAAATAATAATAAAATAAAACAACAACACACAAAATAACAGTCTGATTTAATATGCAATTATGCAAAGCACAATTAAATGCTTTTATCTTTTTGGTTGTATTCTAATTTAAAGTAGGACTCTCCTCATAAACATTCAGTTACGCAATTTACTGGGTGACATGGTTGGAATGCTACAAAATCTATTACACCTGTGAAAGTTCCAAACATTTAACTCAGTGGATTTATACTGACACACTGGAACTATAATATAATAATGTAGAAAACAGCTCCATGCATCATATAATAAATAAAGAACCAATCATAAAGACAGTCTCCGTGTCTAAAACACCTTCAGGGAAGGTTTAAAATTGTCTTTATCCAGAAACTGATATTATTGTTATCTTCATCAGATGCTGGCTTTTATTTTATATTATTGGTATGAGTGACATGTAGTTGTACAGTTATGTTTCTATCTTATAATTTTAATGAATAATCACTGAATTAACTCAGTACTAAGAGTGTGTCTTTCAATAACATAATTAATGGTTTTAATATTCATTTATTTATTTTATCATGATTTTCTTCCTAAAACGTAAGGATAATTAAAAAATCTTTCTTCGACTCGTCTTTTAAGTGTCACCTACAGATAAGAGCTTTCTTGATGCTTTCCTCTGGGGAAGAGAAGCCCGAGCCACATTTTTGATAAACCGTCGTGTAATCTTGAAACGAACATGTCAGAAATTGGGACTCGATATAGAAGAAGACTTTACTTTCATGACTGAACGTGTCAAGGATTTTTCTAAACTGGCTTTATTATAGTCATCAATGCAGCCTATTACTTTTTAATGGCATTCCGTGCCTGAAGCGGTTGGAGAATTTCTCAAATGTCCTTTCAAGTTCTCTTAAACCAATGCGCCCGTGCTTGTGAAGTGTCATAAACACAACAATTTCTTCAGGCAATGTAAACAAATTTGCGAGGGCTCAGGCGGCACACTGGGATTCAGTCACACTTCCATTCATATACCCGAGGGTAATAACTGGCTCTCAACTCGACCTGACCTAAATGTCTCAGGAATGGAGAATATAATCCATTCAAATTCCACACATATGCAGGTCCATCCTGTAGTGAGGTGACAGTGCAAACCACTGATCCACTGTGCTGCCGGGGCTGAATGCCACCCCCACAAAATGAGAAAAATGTTAAAAAGTAACTGTGATTCAAACTTCAAAGTGGAGTAAATGAAATCGAAGCTGGGTTTTTAGTCCCACCTCACTCTGATGTGAAATAGAGCTGGAGACCTTAAAGGAGGAGGTGACCAAGCCTCTGACCACTCACGAATGATGGCATGCGCACACACACACACACACACACACACACACACACACACACACACACACACACACACACACACACACACACACACACACACACACACACACACACACACACACACACACACACACACACACACACACACACACGGATGTATAAGCAAATGTGCACACAAAGAAGCGGTGACAGAAAAGTGCACGGAGACCTATTGCCCTTTTCCCTTGAGGAAGTCCGCATAGCCAGAGTCCATAGTGACCCCAGTGAGAACCATCATCAAGATCCACAGTGCACAGGAAATAAACCTGACCCTTCCTCTGCCCTCTCCTCCCTCCTTTTCCGCCCATAACTCCTCCCTTCATCCTATCCTCTACCCTTCACCTCCTTTACCCTTTAATACCTATTACCTACATAGCTCACTTGCTTTACCTCAATTTTCTTGGAACCGTCTGCCTACACTTTTTTACAGTGTGTGTAAAAAGCGTGTATTGGTCCTCTATGAAGTTTTTGACGGGTTATTGTGGATTTCTCTTCCTGTATGTGTTTGTTTTTCAGCTTTTGTACATCTTTACTAAATCATGACACATGATGGGAGACAAAGGCCAGAGAAAGATTTTTCTTTACTCCATCCTCGTAAATACTGACAATTTGCGCTTCTGTCATTTTCTTTAAAAGTGTTATCCGCTCTCCCAGCGCCTCTTTCTCAGCATATCTGCAATCTAGTGTCTCCTGAAAACCCATTGAAAATCACTCAACCTCATCAGATGGCAGCTGGGAGAAGTAAGGGGTGGAGTGGACCTGTCAATGTGTCAACCTCATGACAAATACACACAGAAACATACACACAGGGCACACACTCGCACCGGTTTAGTGATAAATCACCATCAAAGATCAGTATGTTTCATACAGGAGATCACACACACACACACACACACACACACACACACACACACACACACACACACACACACACACACACACACACACACACACACACACACACACACACACACACACACACCCTTGTTGTCCCACATCAATACTGACCTGCGTATGATTGTGTGATTGAACGTGTGCGTGTGAGTGTGTGTGCACGAGACAGTGAGAACCAAATAATGTGTGTGTTTGCGTGTGTGTAGATGTCAGTCAAGATGATGGACATGGCCTTTCACGGACTCACAATCGCTTGACAACTGACCCCCTCGATATTCCCCAACCCCCCCCCCCCACACACACACACATACACACCCATATAGAAACACACTCACAAACACTCCAGTCATGTGGAATACACCCCTTAGGGGGTCCCAGAAACACAATACCATAGTCAGCAACTATACAACTGTGGAGAGGCCCTAACCATTCTTACATGAGGATGAAAACAAAAGGGTGTGTGTGTGTGTGTGTGTGTGTGTGTGTGTGTGTGTGTGTGTGTGTGTGTGTGTGTGTGTGTGTGTGTGTGTACACCGACTGGGAAAAGTGCAATAGGACATGGTGTGGCTGTTATCTTTGCCTCCTTAGCTTTCTGACACTCGCCTGCTGAGTCTTTGTGAAAATGGAGACAAGTCAAATTGGCAAATAGTTGCAGATAAGTACTACCACAGTAATATTTGTTGTATTACCAAATGCCTCTTGGCAGTTTAAAATTGCAATTATTTGTAGAAAATCTGAATGCTGAAACATTTAAACTATGTGTTACTGACTGTCAGTAATTTATTTTTTAGCCTTGCTGATGACCCACTGATGCACTTTTGAAAAGATACCACTGTGAAATGAGAATCACTGTCCAAGGGCAAAAAAAAGAAAAAAAAAAAAAAAACTCAAAGAAATCAGTCTTTCTCACATGCTGACCTGAAACTGAGGGCACAGGACCTTCATCCCTTTACGAGTCATGGTGAGAATGCATCATCTCCTGCTAAAAAGGTTAAGGTCAGTTTTCAGCCAACTGTGCAGCGGGTAATGCGCAGAGACATGAAGAGAACCGTGTCAGGCTACAAACTGGTGGAAATGCCACTTGGTAAAAATATAAACTTTTATCACAATGTAAGGTTTAGTGTGACTTTCACAGAGCATCGCAGTGGTAAAGTCAGTGAATGACACAGTGACACAAGTGATTATCATGTATTTGCAGAAGGATGACTTTCGTAAAGTCATTTCGGCAGCGCTATTGGCAAAATGTGACTTTTTATAGGTCACAGTTACCCAAGAATATATTAATGTATTGCTGAGTGTGCACACATCAACTGGTCACTGCATAGCTACTTGAGACTGCCTTCAGTCAAAAAAAACAATTCATTTCCCTAAATTTCCTATTTGAATGCCTTAAACAACTTAAACTTAGATTTTGCTCGCACACGGCCTATTTTGATAGTGCGAAAGACAAATGTCTTCTTTATCAGATAAATACATTTCTTCTACGTTTCGTAGGCACTTTATGGATTTAAATTGACATTGTTTTGTAAAGTCAAGCAGCTCCTGCTTTCAAAGAAAGAGTGAGTCTTATTGCAGGTGCAAGAAAGTTTAGACACTGACAGCGAAGCTTTTGAAAGTCAATTTAATGTGCTTTTCTGTGATTACCAACTGATCTTGTGCTAAACTGCCCGGATGCGGTAAATCTGTCCCACCCATCTGGCACACGGAGCAGCTGAAAACAATGTTTAAGAGTAATTTGAACCGACTACTTGTCCTAAGCCTGGTGGTGGAATTATAGCTTTTTAACTTTCTCCAGAAAAACAGTCTCAGGGGCGCAAGGCCCATCTGTGATACTAATACATCACTTGTTGAAGGGAGGAGAAACATCAATAAAGCTAATATAAAAATGATTACAAACTACGCCTGGCGACATTTTTACCACTTTACTGAGCACACCATTTATGATCTCGACAGAAGCGGAGGCATACAGCAAGAAATGAAGAGAATAAGGGAGATGAGTGAGAGATGGAGGTGTTTTTATGCACGCCTGTGGGTGTATGAGCGGCATGTTGGGCTGTGTTTGGGAATGGTCTCTATCAAGTTCTGTTGATTGCGTATTTACATCTTGTTTGCAAATGCATATTGAGCGGGAGCGTAGTTAACAAGCAAATACAGACGCACACGCAGTCACTT
This sequence comes from Lipophrys pholis, assembly GCF_963383615.2. NCBI lineage: Eukaryota > Metazoa > Chordata > Actinopteri > Blenniiformes > Blenniidae > Lipophrys > Lipophrys pholis. The sequence continues at coordinate 11,056,847 of NC_137633.1, forward strand.
GCATGTACACAACAAACAGAGAAAGAGCCTTTCCCGGAGCACAAAATCTCCCGTCATGCCAAAAGTACACTTTACTTAGCTGATAACCTACAGATGTAGTAGTACTCGTGTCCAGGCCTGAACTCAAAGCCCAGGGAGAAGGGGGTGAAGAGCTGGAACTTCTCTGAGAAGCGCAGAGGTCCGTCAGGACCGCTGGGACGGTTGCACTCCCAGCGTTTGAAGCCACGCATCCTGTGCTGGCAGGAAGTGTAGCCCTCATGGTTAACCATGAACAAGATGTAGCGCTCCATGCGCCCGTGGGACGGAGGACCCTCGTAGTAAGGACAGTAGATGTCTAGATAGTCATTAATGTTCACCGCCACCCTGTACTCTCCATGCCAGAACCTAGAAGACACAAAGAAAGCAATGAATTAAAAAGTTGTCATGCATAAAAATAATCACAAATAGGCTCGGGAATATGCAGAGAATCAGTGAGCGAATGTCTATGGGGGATAGTTTGCAGAGATAAAATTAAATTGTGTGATGCATTTATTGAGAAAACCCACATATTCCCTCTAAACTATGAATATTTACCTATATTGGATTTCTGTATGATTGCACAGCATGAAGGTGAGTGTCCACTTAGTGTAGTCATGTGTAACGTAACTGTATGAAATTGTTCAATTTATGTTCTTGCACATCTCCAGAGGCAGATCAGAGGTCACAACAGCAACCCAGAGATCTCCCATATTGCTCAAGGACAGTTCAACAATTGCTTTCTGATTGGCGATATTTAAACCATCTGAATCATTGCAGCATGCAGCAAAAACATCCTGGAGGGGAACTTTTTTTCTTTCTTATTTAATAAAAAAAATAATAATTAAAGGCCAGGAGAAAAAAAAAAAAAAAAAAATCAATGATAATCCCTCTGGTTCATGCAGCCGTTTGCATAGGAACCAACCCCATTTTAATAAAACTTGGTGAGCTACGCTTCATGGGAATTAGTAACATGTTGGAAAAATTGGCTTCTTTTTCCACCCCCAGAGTGCTTGAATGAGCCGACTGGTATGATACTCGAGAGAAGTGGGTCATGTGATGGTAGAAAGCACACATTATTATCCCAACCCCTCCAGCACTCGCGGCTGTGGTGAACGTCCACTTAGTTCAGTACACACGTGGATCACTGGGGTTGGCATGATGAATAGAAGTGGGTCATAGGTTAGTGAGGAAGTGATGTTAGTATAGGCACACATTGTGGAGTGTCTATAATTTTTCCAGCCATAATCTCCCCTCTGGCACACGGTTAGAAAGCTTGTGCTGTGAAACACAGGTAACATGTAAAGATACACGAGATGGTGTATTCACTTGGTACCATCTCCCTTTTGAACGACTTCTGCTCCTCAGCTATAACAAACTAAAGACATGTGGTTGCATGATGTCCTAATAGTATAAGCTGTAGTAATGTTTATACTTTGGCTCAAGGGTTGCTTGCATGGAAACTGAACTTGTGTTTACAATCATAAAGTCACTGGAGTGGAGCAGTCTCTCTCAAAGGATAAGAGTAATGATATTCTATATTTTTGTTATTGCCAACAAATGTCATTAAAAGACCCAAACTAACAAAATGCTGAATTTCTCCTTCCAATTTTAAACTCGTCATCTTGTCTGCAGTCCTTGCAATCCTTTTTTTTTTTTTTAAAGAGACCATTTGTTTTTTTACAGGTCTATGAAAAAAATACTTTTATGTGGAAAAAAAAAAAGGTCAAAGTAATTGCCTAAAATAGCTCAATTCTGTATTTATTTATTTTCTTTTTTTTTTTACTGTTATTCAGTGAACAATGAATTTGCATTTTCTCTGGACTATTTTCAGCAGTGGATTACTATCCTCCGCTCTATCGAGTGTTTATGTCAGCAGGATGTGTATGTGGGATTTACTCAAAATGCATTATGTGCATGTTTTCAATAGTGGAGCTGATTTGAGCTCAATGGAGCAAAGCAATAAGCCCCATCAGGTGATGGATACAGAAAATAAGATTCATAACCCAAGAAAATATACACAATAGCAAAAAAAAAATGTTCAACATAACAAACTGCTTTAATAAGCCAAAGAAGGTGATGTTGAATGTCCTAAATCTGCAAAGGAAACAAATACTTTAATGAGTACTTGATACTTATGGGATATTCTAGTGTCCTCCCAAAGTCACACAAAAACATACATTTGAGGATAATTAGTGACTCTAAATTGCACAGTTGTAAAAGTAACTATGTGTGGTTGTCTGTTTCTAAGGTTTTTGACCTGTCCAGACTGTAAACGACCCTCTGTTGGATATTCATGCTTTTCACCTAAACACATTAATATCTTTTAAAATCAATTTAATCTTTGAGTTTCTTTTTACACTTTATAAATGATACATTGTAGGTGCACGACTTGATAATCCTCCTCACTGCATTCAAAATTGTATTAGTTTGTTCCAACATCAGTGTGATATGTCACAGTGGAGTATTAGTTAGTATTCATGACAAAATATTAGAGGACGGTGTGTAGAGTTTGCATGTTCTCTCTGTGTATATTTTCTTTTTTGGGCTCTGGGCGTACCCTGTCTTTGCCCATAGTCAGCTGGAATCGGCTCCAGCTCCCCCAGTGACCCTGAAATGGATAAAGTGGTATGGTGGATGGATCTGTGTGTTGCATTAAGTCTCTCCACAGAGGCGTCCAAGACTCTGCGTGTCGAGCGGACACTTCCTCGGTTGCTTGTAAGTGTCATCAGCGCTCTCTATGGCCGCGATCAATTTAATTTCAAATGTACCACATCAGATACATCTGAAATTCAGCTGCTGCACAAAATCAAATCTTGTCTCTCTCGTAGCTCGGTAAATTTGAGAGGCAGGAAAATATCTTCAATCAGATGAGCATAAACAAAGCCAGTTGTCGGGCAATCTCGTCGTCTCAGATGGCACGCACATGAGCAGATTGAGCTTTTTAAACAAATTCATCATTTTCCCCCCTCACCTTGGCAGTAATTGATTGCCTGGAATGAAGACATTTTGGTCTAAGCACTTGTGGTTAGAGGGATATTTAGCTTTGGGACAAATTATCCCTATACCGGCAGTCCTATCTCTCTCCCAGAGGGCAAATCAGGAAGTGAGTTAGATGTGAAATGAGCGTCTTCATGCTTCGGTGCCCTATCAGAGCGCGTTTTGCAGCTTCTAAAGGGATCCTTGAACAGATCATTTAGAGACATTGATCCACTGGGGAGCTCCTCTCGGCTCTCTCTGCTCCCAATCAACTCTGATTAACAACTAAAGGGGGAAAGCAGAGAGAGAAACAGAGGGGAAGGTGCACAGAATGAGAATAAAAGGGCAGAAGGAAAGGAACAGAGGGAGAGAGACGGAGAGAGTAAAGGTAGGGGAAGAATGGAAATGTGTGTGGAATGAGGACAATTGAAAGGAAAAGAGGAGGGCATGCAAACGGATAATGAGAATGCATGGGAAGACAGTAGAAGAAATTAGAAGAGGAGGTAAAGGCCAACTGGAGGAAGAGCAGATGGAGGAGGAGTTCTTCTGTCTTTTATTTCAATTTGTACAAGTGTGGTTTTCCATCTGAGACAAATGTGTTTCGCCTCACTGCCATCTGAATGTACTTTGGGTATACAATTACATATATGAGCATGTTTGTGTCCCCGCATGCGAACATCTGTGGGTGTGTGAGTTTGTGTGTGTGTGCGTGTGTGGCCGGGTAAATGGCCGTGTGGTAATGTGGGCCTCGATGAGTGAGGATGCTCAAGACCAAGGAAGGTCTAATGGGTCTGGATACATTAGGTAGATTTAAGCTACTCAGCGCCCTGCCCTGTTCTTGTAACACCGTCTGCATATCTAATACACCGATGGAAAAGGGACCTGCGTGTGCAGGCGTGCACGTGTGGGGTGCACAGGTGTGTGTCGCCACACTGTGAGCAGTTAATCAGTATACAATGGTGTGTAGATGACTTTGTGTGCCTCTTCTACTTTCAGGCTGTGTGTCGTTTGGAATTAAACACACACACTGCACTGGCCGAAAAGACATGGGAATGCACTCACACTTACAACATGTCTCTTTCTGAATGCATGCGCACGGGCGTGTGCGTGTGTTGATATGAGGCCGTCTCTTTTTTTTTAGATGAGCTCTGAAATTTTTTTTTAATAAAAACTGAAATGTTTATATCCATATTATTGTAATTGATCATTGATGTAAAACTGTTTATATTCCAGAGCTCCACAGGTTTCACTATGATACAGTGATCATAAAGAGTGTTCTTTAAACAATACCAACATATATTTCTGCACTGCATTAGATTGTTTGCACTAGTATTCATTTTTCTGTTTGAAACATTTACTTCAAACACGCTGTGCATATTAGACTACATCTCTCATCTCATGTGTAGGGATAACAAACACCCTTTACAGTGTGTGTGACATTAACCAGAGACTATCAAAAAAGAAAACAAAGGATGGAAATGTAAGAAAGAAAGAAATATAAAATAAGATAAAGTTGAAGGTACCTTAGTGTGGAATCACTATGTCACAGGTTAAAACTGCACACTGGTTATTAGGTTCAATTGTAAGACACTTATTTTTAGGAGAAAAGCTGCATAAAAGAACCAAGAACCCTAACCCTAACCCTTTTAATTAATTTAAAAAAAAACAATGTTTGCTATTCTATCATTCATGTTGGGTGTGTGTGTGTTTTTTTTAAAAATAGTTTTGATGGCATTATTCAGTCCTAAGAAATGGACAGATGTTGGGCACATGTGGTACTTTGGCTGTTCGGGACTGACAACTAGTGTGAGATCAACGAAAAATAATGGTTAAGATGAAAATTACTGAGAATAAAGAAGCAGACGTACAGTTTCACTGTTTGATGAGACTACCCCACCATTGATGTACAGAGACTCTCTCTAAATAAGCTGTGTTTTGTTTTAATCGATTGGATGTCACGAGATACTTCACACTCTCATCTGAAGGCGAGCGCTCGAGTTGGGCAATCATAGCGAGCAGACGTACAGCCAACTTGGTGGCATTGAGACGATGGTTTAGCTCTTCACAGCAGTGCTTGTGTTTCATGGGACCACTCAGAACAATTAATTGCCCACCCCTGGTTGAAGTAGCAGTGCTCAACTGACATCACGAGAACACTTTCCCTCAGGCTCAGTGTGAATGGATCAAAAGCTCCACATAAATGCACCGAACATGACTAAAAGTAGAATTTTGACAAGTTTGACAGTCCATCACGGGCTTAACACAAAGTACCGCGATTTTTACACAATCACACATATGGAAAAAAAAAAAAATCTTTGCCTCTAATTAGTTAATTTTTGAAGACCTAGTTGAAGGTATTCAGAGAAAACTTTGCACAGAAAAGATCCAGCCTGGATTCAAACTCTCTCTCTCTCTCACACACACACACACACACACACACACACACACACACACACACACACACACACACACACACACACACACACACACACACACACACACACACACACACACACACACACACACACACACACACAGCAGTACTAATCATTACACTGTGCCCTCAATTCACCCAAACCTATTCCATTATAATAATTCAACAAATGCTCCAGTGATTTAAAGATTACCACTGCAGGGACTTTAAAGCAGCTTGCATCACTGTACATTGAAAAGGTATAAAGTTCCCAGAATATTTTTATTCATTCTGTATAAACTCTGCCATAAAAGGCAGCACCCATACTTCTTTATTTTCTAGGTGATTAAACTTGATTATCTTTCATCTCCAGCAAAAGATATCAAGTGTTTCGCTCGTATTGACAGTCAATATAATTCTCACAGGGACAACTATCAAAAGGAGGAAATCTCAATAATTAGATTCTTTTGAAATTCAATAGTGACATCGGGTAAAAAAAAAGATACAACAATATTCCAGTGAAAGAGACAGAGGGTGAAGTGCAAGTAGCTTGTTACAACATCTCTTCACATTCTTGTTTTGCTGCTTGAAGCCAATTCTTTTTAATATAGTCTGTTTAAACCGGTGAAAAGTGATATGGTGCTTTGTTTTGTTCCCAGTCCCCCCCGACGTCTCACAGATTCTTCCACTTCTCACAGCAATTGAATTGTTTGGCGAGGTGAGCCAGATGTAGTTGAAGGACTTGGCTTTTGGCCGCTGCCTCTCATTTCGGTTGTGAAAGCCTCATTCAGAGGCTTGGACTTCGATCAGGGAGAAAGAGTGTGTGAAAAAAAAAAAACGATTTATGGTTTCGTACGCCCATGTCGGCGCAAAGAGAAAAATAGAAATTGAAGAGTTTAAAAGTTGAAGTGACAGATTAAGAGAGGGGAAAAGGACAAGCGCGTATTTGCTTGTCTTGCATGTGTCACTTGAAAGCTGTCGTACACTAACAAATGTGTGTAAATCTGTGTGTAGCGGCCACTCTTTAGTATTCTGGTACCTCAGAGTCATCAACATCGTCTCCCGGCGTGGCTGTGATCAAAGCCTGCGGTTGGAAAAGCCTCGATGTTTACCATACCTGCCTGTGTCCTAAACAGCAGGTCGGCTCAACCAACTAACATCAAAGGCGGCGTCAGTCTCTCCCCCATTCAATCGTTCCCTTTCTCCATCCACAACTTTCTCATTTTCTCCCGCCTCACTCTCTTGTGCCGTTCATGTGGTCGTGGCCTGAACGCCGCTACTGCTCCACTCCTGTGGGCGCCGGATGTCATGCTTTCCAGTTGCCACTAAGATTTTGGTTAAAACATGACTTCAAAGGAGAAAGAGTGGTCATCTGTCCAGTTTCAATTTCACACAGAGAGAGCATGTTGGACCGTTTTTGAAATGCAAAGTCTTCATGACTTAAAAGATACACAAAGCACAAAAAGTAGGATGAAGTGACAAAAATTGGAGGGCAAACTGAAAGGTTCACCTGCATAATAAATAAACCTCAAACTCATTGAGAAGAACATCAAGTCACGGTTCTGTCATTTGAAGGCAAATCATTTGGTTGTCTTCTAAAATGATCGGTGCTCATTGGAAGAAATGAGACGGTAAATGAGAAATGGACTGAACGTGTACGTCTATGCTGTCCCTGCTTCACCAGTGCCAAAACACACACGCTCTAATGGCAACATCTGCCGCGCAAGGTGCTCGACCTAAATTACGAGCAGTTGAGGGTTCGGTGTCTTGCCCGGGGGCACTTCGACATATGGACAAGGTGACATGGGGGATCTCACCACCAACCTTTGGGTTGGAAGACAACCAGTTCTACCAACTGAGCCTCGGGCAGCCAATGACAGTGGCATAAAAAGTCATTCAATACTTTAATGTATCAAGAGGACAACTTTTACATTTTCATGTGCCAGCAGACTCTATAAAACCTGTTCTTGCAGGTTTTTTTTCTTACATCTACCATGCTGTGGTTGTACGAGCTCATAAGGAAAAAGGCTTGAACCTTTCCTCATTTAAAAGGCAGTCATACATTCGGCTAATAAAATCCCACTTACAGCGTATGGGTTTTGTAAAAGTAATTACATCATTATTGGTTATGATTGGCATGAAATATTAGGTACCTCGTGGAGGATTTGGCCACGAGTTCCAATATGGAGCAGCCCATTGATGCCTGTTGTACTTGAATGGGGCACAATCACAGCAAAGCATCTCACTCTTTTTTTTATTTTTGTCAACATATGTACTTATGTATCATCTAATTAAATTTCCTTTCCAAACATTCACAATTAGAGAGGATATATTCACTGATCTTGTGATCAACTAGGAATGAAATGTTGAAAATGTGTAGTAAAAGCCAAAAGGTTTACTTTATCTTTTATTGTATTTTCCCTGGACTTTAGAATTCCAGGCTTCTTTTTTTTTTTTTTTTTTTTTTGGTGTGTGTGTGGGAGCAGAAGTGATAAAAGGACCTCCTTCCTTCCTATAGGCTGAAATCCCCTGGGTAACCTTGAGCCAGCTTCAAGGCCCACATGTTCAGTTTTCAAGATGGCTACACACACTGTGACATGTTAACATACAAGGTGTTAAAACGTTTGAGAGGTTTTTCTGCTGCTTCGGTGAAACATACCACTCTGCTGAATGAAATGTGGAATAAGAATTTGTATTTTCTACTCACAGCATTACTAGTCTGATGTACAATATTATGGTTTTGAGAATACTATGACTTGTTTTGGGTTTTTTTCCCAAGGAATTGATCATATTTTAAGTCGGGAGATTAAACATAGTTGATAGAAAGAAAGAAGATCTGTTGTTTATTCTTGACATCACTGCATGTTTTATTGGACGAATAGTCAAGACAGACAGGTGCATGAATCAAATGTAGATTGATCATTCTTTCAAAGTTCAATTCATTTTCACATCTGAAGGCAAAAGACTTGATTGAAAGAGTCGTGAACATTCTACTTTTGTTGCCAGTTCCTATCTGGGAAGCAGAGTGAGCAAAATTTTTCTGCCAGCACAGACTTTATCATCATTTTCCTATTGACAGTAATGAACATCCGGAGAGCTCCCCACAAGACACAAACACAAAGAGGCTGCACCCATATCGCTGCCCAACCATGGCAGTTTTTGGTGTAAAGTACCATATTCAACACGTGCGCAATTTCACCTCGTTTGGAGTTTTGGCAAGGCGGAACAGCAGGCTGTTTCACTGTTTCAGGATGTGTGTTCTCAATAAATAGGCTCACTTGTGTTGCAGCCTCAGTCTGCTGCGCCACAGTATCAGTCATTCTCAATGTCTCTCCAATTACTTTCACATTACTCCCTGGTTGCATCTCTCCATCTTCATCTGCTCCTGTCTTCACTTTGTCTTTTTGCTCCTTTATTTGCTTTTGTCTCCTTCAGTCCTCATCCAACTTCATTTACCCTCCACGCCCAGTTTCCTCTTCCATCACTTTCCGTTCAGGAGCAGAGGAGCATCTTTTGACATTTTCCCCGTCTCTTTTTCAGGACTATCATTTCTGCCTCTGTTTTTTCTTTTTCTTCTTCTTCTTCTTCTTCTTCTTCTCTCGTCAGTCTAAATTTTGTCGTTTCTTTGGCTTTATGCAATTTTTTTTTGTCGAATGTTTAAAATGAGTCCCACGCACGCACTTAAATAACACACCTTAGCTTTTGTCTCAGCATGAGGTGTTCCTTTCTCACGCTGCCGTCTTTGCCGGCATCTCCCGCTGATGCTTGGGTACATGTGGAAAAAGTAAATATGTTCCCTCCTTCTACACAAACACACCGGGACATACATCTACACAAATACACCAGCACCAGTGAGACATAATAACACATATGACACATTCTGACAGACTACATTAACACGTACAGCATAATGTCGAGCCAAATTAACACACGGGGAAATATTGTGATTCATCAGCGCAGATGCACATGTTTAATTATGCTAATCAGATACTGATCCTCATTTGCGTGTAGACACATCCAAACAACAGGAATTGCATGCATACACATCATACTGTACCCACGCTGCACCGGGGTAAAAAAAAAAAAAAGAAGCGAAAAAAAGACAGAAAACCAGCAATCAGCAAACACTGTCAGACTCAAGTTGTGTTGTTTTGACAAGTTCCACATCTGTCACTCTGAATAATGTCGCCCATAGATCACTGCGGTGACATTCAGCACATCTGAAAGGTTATTATGTATTTCTTCAAGACCGGCAAAAGGGACCCCCCACAGATTATGCACCGCCTGTGCCAATCTCTGGCAAGTTCACATATGATCTCACACACACACACACACACACACACACACACACACACACACACACACACACACACACACACACACACACACACACACACACACACACACACACACACACACACACACACACACACATGCACGCACACACAACTATACAGATACACATGATTTCACACCCACAGACTGAATTAACATAACAAATCTCCTTGAAAAATAAAAACTCTCTAGGCCTCTCTGAAAGAATAATTCTCACCTCAGCGATGCGGTAGCTAATATACGAAGCACAAAAGTGGGGGCAAATAGGCCAAAAGCCAGACAGACGTAACCACTGACGGATGGACAAGCGAGACGAGTTCGTCAGACGGACGAGCTGAGGGCTCAAGCACACGCCGCGCATCTGACAAGCGGACAGACAGAGTGCATGATATGCTTATATCAGTCTCCTTGTATTCTGAGGGGCCTACTCCGTGATGCAGCAACGGCTTTGGCACCGTCGACAGCAGAAATAGCAGCAGAGTTGTATTGGTATTGACAAGGTTGGCTCCAAGCGACGTCCAAAAAGAGCCGATGGCTGGTGTCCAAGTACACCAACAGAAATCTCTCAATAAGATTGTGGTGAGGGGGCAGTAGAAATGTCACGTAGCCAGCGAGTCAATGTTTAAAGAAGGGAGAAGAACGGTCTGATTTATTTTTCATTCCACCAATCCTCAAGAGTTCCACAGATTTTTATGATGCAGTTTTAATCACTTTTCTTTTTTTTTTTTTTAAAGATTAGGAGACATTTTTAGCTGCCAATCAACACGATGAGTAATATTTCCTCAGGAATTATTGAAAGCAACTTGTGCTGCATAAAAGGCCCCGTCTAGTAAGGACAGCAACTTTCCTCCTGAAGAAAACAGACTTTGAGCTTCCATAATAATCAACCATGAAGAATATGGTCATGTGTAAATGTGTTAAATAATGATAAAATGTGCAGAATAATTGTGTCTAAATAAAACATAACCTCATAATCGGTAAAAAACCTGTGTGAGAAAGTGGGATCATGCTGCATTCAGCTTTATGCCGTGGTTTGCTCACACGCTGTGGGTTAAACGTTGTTCAACATTTATGGCGCTTTCATCTGAACATGAAACATCAACAATCGTGCTTTCAATTACTTTGAAGATTTCCTTGCTTTACCTCAGATTCAGAGATAAAAAGAAATCTATATAATACAATAATAATAATTCTTATTGTTTTATGCAGTTTTAAGCCTCCATACATTACGAAATGATTTGTTTTGCATCTCAGGTTGTTTCCAACAGAGCACTACACTAATCGTTTAAGAGACTTTATTTCCACTTTGACAGATTACTGGGAAGAGTGATTGACAAAAATGTCATCACATATATTTAACTGAGCGATTCTGCCAGCGAAGTGACAATCCGGCTTGATGACCCACTGACTTAGTGGCTCATTAACTGACCAGCAGCACAAGTGTGCGAAAAATCATTTCACTGACTGATGACTAATCTTACACATTGAGAAATTGGCCAGATGTCAAGCCGGCTGATGTATTAACTGTCTGTCATGCTTTGGCATCACCCCTCTGGCTTAAGGATCTTCATCTAATATGGATGGGATGATCCAGATTGACGAGGTGAACTAATCCATGTAGTTTGGGTCAAAGCGTTTGAGTCTCTGCGGGTTGCAAGTCACAGAGGGCAGAGGGAGCGGACGGGGAAAGCTGGTGTATAGATTGCTCTGCAGCATCTCTAATGAGTAATTAAACACTTGAATGGAGTCCAATTAAGATACACACTGTGTTTGCACACACGCACAGGCGCACACACACACACACACACACACACCTACACTTCTACATTTTGACACATGAGTAAATATATGCATGGAAACAAACCAAAGACATATAGAGAACCTGCATATGCCAAATAATAGTCACACTCTTGTGTGTAAATGGGGAAAAAGAAGAAACACACACATATACATGATGGCACACACACAGACTGAAGTCCCGCCACATTAAATGGCGCCATATGTTCGGAATGATGTACGCGGTGAAGGTCAATGTAGCCCAATAGCATTCGTCTCTCGCTCCCCCTCCCTCCCTTTGTTCGGACTCTCCGTTTTTCCATCTTTATGTTTTTCTCTTTCCCTGTTCAAGTCTCTTGTGTCAACCCCTCTGTCTGTCTGTCTGTCACTCCAGCCAATTCCAAGGTGCAAAATCCCCCCCAAAAAACAGATTCTGGAGTGAGACTGTCCTCACCAGAACATCCGTCTTGTTTTTCTTGTGCAGAAATCTAAAAGGACCCATAGTCACGTAAACTGGACAGGATAACTTATTCTCAGGCGAATTGTGATTGTCAGGAGCTGAAGCCTGGGAAATAGTTTGAATAATTTTTAAACCACATCCGAAAGCAAAAGTTTGTGTTAATATTTGAAGTTGCAGCATTTGGATGGCTGTCACGGAAACAGGGGGTGCACTGCAGACGGCGTCGTAGAGAAAAGGTGGTGGTGCATTAAAAACTGGGATCAGGCTTTAAGTAGTTGTTTGGGAAGGTCCATTTCCCTCTTTACAGCATTTCACGAGGATAACAAACAAGCAGCATAGCTTCTCCTGCAAGGTGGACGTCGTGTACACCGCCGGTCGTTTTCCAGTCCCAATGTTTATGCTTCGTTCCCCCATCTTGCAAGACACTGAACCCCAAATAGCTGCAGATGGAGGTCGAGCACCTTGTCTGGCAGCCATTGCTATTGGTGTGCGAGAGTGTGTGTGTTGGTAAATGTAAAAACAGAGTGAAGCTCTTTGAGACCGCTGAAGTGGTGGAAATGCACTATATAATTTAAAGATAGCAACGGTTACAAATGTTGCTGTAGTTATTTTAGTCTGTTTCACTGAAATGAAGAGAACAAGTGTAGTAAATTGTCTGAGAGTCAAAAGGAAAATATGCTAGAAGTAGGTTTTTTCTTGCTGAGCAAGTACATTTCTTAATTTTCACCAGAACTGCTGCCGTGTTGAGTAACCCCAGACTCCTCCAAACCTCCCAGTTTGACTTGGTTCGGATGCATTCTTTCCACTGGGAAGTGGGACTTTTCCACCTCCCACTCTCTCGGGAACTCTCATTTCATGAAGAATAATTAAAGTTTTAGACGTAAGTGGTTCTCTCCACATCTGAACAATTCCTGAGTGAAGGGGGGTTTACAAGTCGGGTTGTACGTTTTTGGAAAGTACAGATACATCCCCAGCATTGGAAATGCTCCAGAGCATTTGTAAAACTACTTCAAAGCCTCCCTGTGTCTTTGTAACGCAGCAAAACCTCTGAAAGAGAAGGTTAAGTGGATGACTGAGTCTAAAAAGACTGACTACTTTCTATCAATATGCAGTTACTGTAGAGGTTAAGACTCCTCTACGGGTTAACAATAGAAGAAGGTGAAGCTACATCATGCATTTCGATCACTGTCGTTCTGAGAAACTATTTTCCTAATTTCTGCGATACAAGCAGCAAAGTTACTCAAATGATACAAAATTGGTGAAAGCTACCTGGATGTATTTTATGTAATATCTCCTTTAGAACCTAAATTGCGGTAAATCAAAGACGGGGAAGCCACTTGCTTTTATTTTCTTTTTCTACAAATCAAAAAGACAGTGCAGCTCTCTCTGTCTCTCTGTATTCCTGTCTCCCACTCACCACATCTTGGAGTAATCCCACTGTGCCAATCCCTCTTTTCTCATCTTCTTCCCTGCCACTGATCTCCCAAAAATTCCACCCCCCACAGCCCCCATCTGTCTTCTCCTCTCCCTCTCTCTCTCTCTCTCTCTCTCTCTCCCGCCTTTAAAAAAATGTTAAATCTCTAACCACACTCTAAACTGAAAAGTGATTCTTCAGGCCTTTACCCCATTTTAGCGGGATAATGAACACTTTTGCGTATGCTCTTTGTAGAGTCATGTTCAAACAGTTTACATAGACCCTCTCCAGCACATTTGGGTTGTTTTTTTTTACCAAAGAGTAAAAAATGTGACAAATTTCCCAATGTGCAAGCACATCTTTCAAGCACCCTCCTATTATTTGCCATTGTTGTCATTTTCAAGTCTTGACGAAACATCAACCGTATGATGTGCTCTGAGAAATAAACAGCTCTTCTAAAAAAGCTAAACTCTCCAAACGATCACTGATAGATTGTAGCCTTATGACAGTGGCCTCGCTTTGTGCCGGTAGGATTGATCTGGTATTTTGTTGCTGTGCTCAGTTTTGCCTTTTAAAATAGTTCTAATTCTGTTACATGACCAGACAGGTCGGAAGCACAATTGTTCACTGAAGCTCCTAAACAATTGTAAAACTATATTAATAAAGTGCATAAAAACACCTGATTAACCTGTAAATCCCATTAACAATGACATTTCTTTAAAAGGCTGAAAAATTAGAGCGTTTTCAAATATTTCAAGAAGTTACGGGTGAGAACTTTTAGATGTGTCCAAGACCCCCCCACACCCACACCCTTCACCCCGTATTTCCTCATATATGACGAGGCGAAAAGAGCCTGTCAAAGCGTCCATCATTATTACACTTAAAAGTGAATTATTGTGGGTTAATAAGGAATCACTGCCGTAACTGTGTGGTTTCTTGTCTTGTTGTCGCTCATCATCTCCATATGTTGAGTCTAATCTTCCGTCTTTCTCCATTTACCCCTTTCTCTTCTCGCTCGCTACCATTCTCCCTCTGATCATCGTCTTCCATGGAGCTCTTCGACCCAAATTTCTTTCTCTGCCCAATTCTTTCTCCCTTTCCCTCGCCCTCTCTCTCTCGCCCTCTCTCTCTCCATCTGGTGTCTCTCTATGAGCATTAATCAGAGTGTTCAAGCACCATGACAAAACAACTCCACAGAGACTGACTGCATCTCTCTCTTAGTCTCCCTTCCTCAGTTTCCTTCTTTTATTTCTTTTCGAAAACAGTCACAGATCGCCCCCACCCACAACACACACAAACCAATGCGCGCGCACACACACACACACACACACACACACACACAGACACACGCACGCACACAGAAATCCATAAACATTAGTCAATCTTGGTTATGATTTCAACCTAGCCTAAAGCCACTTTGGCTGGTAGAAGTCTTTCATCCGTCTCAAAACTTACTGTTGAGTGCAGAGAGACGATTTTCACTGAGGACGCTAAAGTACGAGAGTCAGGGAGGAAGAGGGGGGGTGGAGGGGTGTAAATTGTGCAAAGATGTCCTGCGGTAGTATTTTTCATGCAGTTGTTTCGAGTCCATCCATCACAGCCGAGTCAATGCAAATCGCTAACCGAGTTTTGAATTTGCTCTTTCAAATGGACTCTTGATCTCTTTTTCGCTGGCAGCAGGCTCAGCTGTGATGAACACTGCAATTGAATACGCTATTAAAATTCACAGTTGGGCATCACATCTGGATGCTGTGAAGGCAATCCTCAAAACATGGTGGCGCACTTTCAGCAACAGGTCACAGGTTGTTGCTATGTCCATTGCAAATTTTGACAAAAAATTAGACTGATGTGGAATTGCGTTGTAATGGGACCTAAGAAAACCTCTATCCTGACAGATGGACTGCTTACAAGATATTGTCAATATCTATACATACATCAAATATGAGTTTTGGGATGAAATACTAAATGTATTTATACCACATTTGACCTCGTCATCATGATCAGTCACATTCATCCATCCGCTCACACTCACACACCGATTGGATCTGGTGCTCTCATTCGGCAGATGCCAGGAAATACATTTGAATAAAACCAGTCCAAATAGCACCGCTCACTTTTATGAGACTTGAAGTTGCAGTTGTGACACTTTCCCATTTTTTTTAGGATTTGTGACTTTTTTTTTTTGAGAAGCCACCCGCAGTTATTCCTGTTGAAAATGTCTGCCAGCCAGAGGGATGGATGCAATTACGCTGCAAACTTCACGAAGCTTCACAAATAAGGTTGGAAAGTTGATGCAAGTCAGCTTTTAGAGTTTGCTTATTTTGTGATTTGTGCAGAATTCTGCAATAATCTGAGAGACTTTCAAAGTTTCAAAGTTTGTGTATTTAACAGGAGAAGTCATAAACACTGGTGGTAATCAATGGACTTCAAATCTTTAAAAACACATCTTTTGAAAAAAGGCGGTAAACAAAACTCTTCTGATATGCTGGTACTTCACATGCGCACTACGATCGTAGTACATAGTTCTAAGATCATAGAAACTCCACAATAACAATGAGAGGACTCAGGTGCTGTTTGTGTTGCTCACTCTTTTAGATTTAACAGCGCTTCTCCAATAAACTGTACATTTACAACACCATCACCTGGATCAGACACATCTATTTAGTGGGTGATTTTAATTACATAAATGCAACACCACTCGAGGCTCGATGTGAAATCTACATCGATTTCAGCGTTTCCATGTGCACAGCGATTGTTTTCAAGATATTACCATCGAAACGAAACACTTTTCTCAAACATAAACGAAAGAACATAAACATTTTCAGTCGATCATTGGCGTGTAAATGGAGAGTAAATTGTGGCATTCTCTATATAAAAGTCTATACAAATGTTCATATGCTGTATTTTCTTCATTGTGGAATATTTGTTGTAAAGTAAAAAAATACTGTTTTGGTCACACAAGTTGCAGACTTGTAATTTAAGTCCAAATAAATTGAATTTAGTTGTGGAGCTCAGCAAATATGAGCTCATTCCACAAGAAAAAAAAAAATGATGACTGAAATATACAATCAGTGCATGAGTGACTTTGAATTCAGACTGCCCCCATAATTTTGAGGAGTGTTTATTTAAAAAAAGATTCTCTATTGTTTACAGATGAGTCTCATGGATATTAGATGTTCTCTCAGATCACATGCTGTTACCACCAGGCTTCTCAAATTTGTTTTATCTCGTGCCAAATACAACAAGAGCACATGGGACTGTTAATCAGTCTCCAGGGCACGTGTTCAAAAACTGTTAATGGGGATGTTTTGTCCACACGTGAACAATAACAGGAAAAAAATCCTCCACTTTCTTTTGACCTCCACACTCAATCAGTCCGATGACCAGGTCTGTCTCACAGTTTAAACAGGTTCTCAAACTTGAGACAGACAGTGAACCAATCTGGAGACACTTTTGTCTGTGACAGGCTACTCAGACTTGGAGTTTTCTTGTAATTAGGCATGCGATCACTTGAGAACTCATTGAAATGATTATTCCTACGCTTAACCATGTGTACGAGTAACATTTAAAATGTTTTAGCATTCAGCAAAGGGCTGCCTTATCTTATGTGTTTGTAGGTGAATGAATATAGACTCAGAGGTATCCAAAGTTCGGTCTGTGAGCCTAAAATCTCGCAATAATCAGACAGATTTTAATTTGATTCATGCTGTTAGTAAGCTTCCTGTGAATGGTACAGTAGCATTTGTTGTAAATAATATCACAGTGGTACTGAATGAGAGCTTATAACATGTATAATCATGTCTGGTTTTAGACAGGTTTACATTTTTGGCACAGACTTTATTTGAAGCAAACTGAAAACAATGACGTTAATCAGCTGTGTGACTTCAAAAAGTGTGGTAGTGAGTGCCCCGTAAAGGGTTAAGGCTGGGCTCACCTTTCATGGCTGAATAAACGCTCTTTTGAATAAAATGTACGTATTTTCCACCTTGATCAAAATGTCCACATAAAGGGCTTCTTTGTGTTTAATTATATTCTGCAAATTAGCCTGAAAAGTTTGAATAATAATGATTTGCTGGCCCCCAAAAGCCCTTTTCAGTAATGAGCTAGGAGGCGAGTGAAGGGTTAAAGCTCTTCTGCATTTCATCCTTGATAAAATCACAGCAGCACCAAACGCATTTGCTTACTTGCCTCTGGCCTGTGCAAACAAATACGTGTTCAAATTGAAATTTCACCAGTTTGACTTAATGGATAGTAAAATGTCAGCGTGGCGTGAGCTGATGTTCATTTTTTTTTTTATCTTGTTTGTTTCATCCAGGATCTGTCAGTGTTGTGCCTCGCTGGTTCGATGGAGAATCTGTGCTCGGAGGAGCTATGCGGCAGAGCAAGGGTTAAGGCTTTAAGAGGATGATGTGTGTTCGGACTTCTTTTCATTGTGAAGGCAGAGCAGGAGCTTTTTTTTTTTTTTTTTTTTCCCTTTTAAATGGGAACACAGCTTTTCTCCACCGGTGGCCAAACCTTGACCCTCAAACCGATCTAGAAATAGGCATTCGCTAAGGGAGGAAAAGAAAGAAACACGCTCACACACATAAAGCCTCCAGCTTTTCCTTTCACCACGCACACACACACTTCCCACTGCCTCAGCTTAGATGCGCACAGTGCACGGACACACACACACTGCATGGTTTTCCACTTTTCCACTCTGAGAGAAGGTGAGCTCATATTGTCGACTGCTGAGTAAAACAGAATACACACATATGTAAGCACGTACACATGAACACACACACACACACCCTCTAGACACAGACCCAGACTGTTATTCCAGATGTCTCCTTTTTCCTTTTTTTCTGACCCAAAGTGTGTCCCAGTAGACCGACTCCTAGAGGTGCAGAGACTTCCAAAAGGAATTGCACTTTAGTGTAGGTGCGCTTGTGTAACCGACTGTGTTATCCCCATCGGTTCACTGTTTGTCTGACCTATGTATTTTGTGCCTTATGGTGCAATGTGTTGCAACCGCATACAGACAAAACTACGCGTCGGTGTATTGAACTACGAAAATCAATGGCAAAATAGCCTTTTTTAAAAATGACGTGTCGGCATTTTAGATTTGTTTCTGTATAATGTAGTATATTTATTAAACATCTTTTAACAAAGGGAAAAATAAGTGTAATTTTAATATTATGTCTTTTTTTTTTTTTTTTTTTGCAATGCTTCCTGATGCAAAATACACACAAAATATCAGCAGCAATATTTATCCATCAGACAAATTTTAAATAGCAGGATAGATTTGTGAAATTTTCGTTCTCGCATTAACACTGTGAGAAAGTTCATCAAGCTGACCGAATTAGAGCCTCTCGAAGGCCAGTTTTGGCTCGCAGGCTATAGGTTTAATATCCTCTGGTATAAAAGACGACAATATGCTAACAATATAACTTTGTGTCATAACTTCTACAAGTTGTGCTTAAGATAAAAATAGCCACACTGAGACTCCTTTAGAGGTTTTGTAGTATATAATCAGCACAATATCCATATATTACCATGAAGTTAAACAACATAAAATACTCAGAGAAACCGAGTGGCGACTTCTTCTTATTTGCAGTGCTGTCTGTCAGTGTAACATTTCTCCTGCAGCAACTCGACATTGAGGATTGGGTTAATAAAACATTAACAAGTAAAATGCGGCATAGCGGGATGTTTTCGTACGCCTTCAACTTAAAGACGAGAGCAAAGTTAACAAATCCAGCTTCAGCTACAGGCGGTAAGCCCATTCTGTAAAACCATGATTCATGCAGCAATCTGTTTTTGATGAGAATGGCACTCAGACTTCTAAATGTATGCAAACAGAGTCCTGCTGCTTCAGCTTCCAACACTGTGCTCATTTCTCTCCCCTTCATCTCCACAAGCCTCCTCTTCTATCCCACTTCTACATCTAGCCTCCTACTTTGCCATCCCCTCGACACCGGCTCCGCTTCAGGCCAGCATAAAAGGAAGTGAGTCCAGAGTGCGACAGACGGCCTCCGGCTAGTCGGCGACGTTCATGTGTGGCTGGAGCCGAATGAACAGCTGCATGCTGGGAAGCCGTGACATCTGTGTTTACCAGTGGCACAAAGGTGAAGTCCTCGCCGTGGTCTAAGCTTTGTATCCCCTCTGTTTAATGCCAGTCCTTTTACCTGTCACGGGGCATATTGTAAGATTTATCTACACAGTCTGTTGAATTTAAAAAAAAATTTTATGAAACGGCTAAATAATATATTTAGAATTCTAGAAGGATACACAGATGTGTGACGGTTATATCCTGTGCAGAAAGACTCATGAAAGTTTATGATGGACGGCACACATCACTTAGGCAATGATTAAAATATATCCGATCTCAATTTCAATTCGCTGTGATTAGAGCAGATATTCAAATTACAGTTAAATAATGGAAAAGAGAATGGATTTTCACTTAGGTTAAAGATCTCCTCATCTCAGAGTTCAGCGACTTTTTCATTTAATTGGAAACCACTTCCTTGAATACAATTAATTGAAAAAGGAATAGAGCCTTAATTTGGAACTAAGGGCCCGTAACTGTGGTCAGCAGTGAGACTAATGGCATTCTGCTCAAACAGAGGAGCCTGAAAAGTGGACTGAGAGTTGTTTGCCTAAAATTCCCTCGGCAAAGCAGGCATTGATCCTCAGCAGCAAACTCTGCTGCCTCGGTACAAACAGAGACTAAATGGGGGCACGAGGAAAAGAAAAAAAAAATCTAGATTTTAGTTCTTAATAGAATGTTGGGCAGCGGGGTAAGCTCCATGCCTGAATAATTCACTTTAGCCAAACTGTTGCTTCGGGTTCCATTCATTTTTAATGCTCTCTTTTGATGTTGATTAATTAAGCAGTGCTAGCGCTGCTGTTTCTCCACCGTCACTGCGTCTTGCATGCACGCCAATGTGCACGCATGCAAACACACTGCTGCTTCTCCTTCTTCTCCTCTTCTCCCTTGCCTCCATCCCTCTAAAGCCTAAAGCTTTAACACCCCATTTCTTTCTTTTTTCCTCCACATTTCTGTACACACACTCGTGCGTGTACACGGAAACAGACACACACACACACACACACACACGCTTGTGCATGTGTCTGTAACACACATTTACAGTGCTGCACGCATTCACGCACACACACCCTCTAACACCCTTAAGCCACCCCCAAAAAAGTATTAAGATCCGTAAGTCTTAAAAGTCTTTTCTTTTAAATCAGTTTGGGAGGAGGATATGTATGCCTGTGTGTGTGTGTGTGTGTGTGGAGTGATGAAGGAAAGGAGGGATGTGAGAGAGCAAAAGGGGGAAGTAGGAAAGGGGAATGCCTCTCAGCAAACACGTAGCGGATTAGTGGCAAGGCAGTGTGTGTGTGTGTGTGTGTGTGTGTGTGTGTGTGTGTGTGTGTGTGTGTGTGTGTGTGTGTGTGTGTGTGTTAAAGAGAGAGAGAGACAGAGAGGAGCAGGAGGGGGATGAATTTATTGTTAAGAGTCTGTACTGTACGTTACAGCTCGGGGGTTGGATGTTAATTAGAAGACATGCATGCCTAAGCTGACGGAGGTATCTGTGCGTGCTCGCGCGCTGTGCACGGTTGTGCTTGTGTGCAATCCGGTGCGAGCGCGTGCACACATCATCGCCGATTCTTTCATGTCTTTTATCCAATGAAGACACGAGCGGATGAGCAGCGACCAATCAGAACCCTTAAGTTTAAAAATAGAGTTTAGCTGACTGGATGCCGACATGATCTCCCACCAATCTTTTCAAATTTGCTCCTTGAGTCCAGTGCAAATTAGAGGGAAGTGTCTACTCAGTCAACTTTTAAATGGCCTGAATTTCCTTTGTTGGAGAGGTGGGAGTACAGAGGATTCTTTTTTTTGTGCAGATGTGACTTAGTGCTCGTGAAAAATTTAAATAATATTCTGAAAAAAGTATGAGGCGTGATTGGAAGACGTTAATGGGAGAGCGCTCGCACACACGCACACACGCACACACACACACACACACACACACACACACACACACACACACACACACACACACACACACACACACACACACACCTGCGAAGGGGGACCGGGGACGGGGTGAAACAGCAAGTGAGAGACACTGACATTCTTTTCCACTTTCCTTGACTGGCTCCACAGCATCCCTGAACATACGCACTCACACACAGACAGAGAGTGTGAGCAGCTTGATTTGCTCCCGATAATGAACTGTCTATGAGCGATAAAGAGAGCAAGAGGGAGGGAGAGAGAGAGAGAGATGGAGGCGCAATAATGGTGTAGTCTATAAATACCTGGCCAAAAAGCCCCCCTGTCATGTTACATTGATCGTAGCATGATGGTGTGAGCCCTTTTGATTCCATTAGTAGCTTTGTTACACAGCTGAGCTCTATAATAAGGAGTTGGAAGAGAGGAAGAACATGGGGATATGAGAGGGAGAGGGAGAGAGAGAGAGGAAATGAATCTGTTCTTTGCGAGGTATCGAAAAAGTGAAGGTCTAACAGAAATACTCTCATTTATCTTAGCTAAAAATTGTCACAGGAGTACAGCGGCAAAAAAAAAGAAAACAAGAAAGAAACCTTTCTCACAGTATTTACCACATTTTTACCCGGAGCTCCTCTTACTGGGAGAACACACTTATTGAGTGGAACTTTGGAAACAATTTGTTATGTGTTCTTCTCTGGTCTTAACTAAATTAACTGCAAATCAGGCTGTCTGAGCTCCATTGTTGGGCCATTCTTTTAAAAGTCTCCTTTGCTTACTTTGTTGTTGAGAGGCTCGAGTTCAAAGCGTACATAACCAAGGACATTCTCCAGGCAGATTCATCAAACAGACACAAAGCCACTTACAGAACGTTTATATATATATATATATATATATATATATATGAAAAGGCACAAAGGAGGACAGAATGCTAAACAGTATTAAGTATACTGAAGTGCAGCAAATGGAAGCGCTTCTGTATCAGTTGAGCTCAGCTCTTTTAATTTGTATTGTGATAATCCAAACTGTCAATTCCATCTCATATTATCTCAGTAAAAGAACCGCAATTTGACCTGTTCATCAACCTGGCATCAGTTCAGGAGTCTAGCGCAGTCTCTCCCTTCTCATGGCATATGCTTTAGAGTTTGGGCTTGCTCAGGCCATTTTGTAGTTGCAATAGGTTTAGACGGCTGGAAAACCTTTAATGCAGCAACCTCCTTCTACTTTCTGTCCTCTCTCTGAACCTTCCCTGTCTCAGGTCTCCGAGAGTTTAATCTGTGCTCCCTTTGTTCATCAAGCCTGCAGCGTGTTGATTATGTTCTTGTCTGATGTCAACTTTTTTGTTTCTCGCCGTCTCTGTCCTGTTGTTTCATCTCCTCACTATCTCCTAACACAAACTAGTGCAAGCAGCTTTCTGATGAAAGGCAGTTTCTGATGTCTAATGACACCAATGTTTAATTTATTTTTTTCCTTTATTCGAATGTCTATATTGTAATGGCACTACATGAATAAACAAGTGTCAAACAGACTGTGTTGTTTATTTAGATGTTCCTTGAGCACCAGCTGTCAAAAGTCTGGACCTGAGTGAATCACATATTTTGCTGAAGAACCTTTGTGCATCTCGAGTTGATGTGCAGCAAATTCACGTCTCTCATTCTGATGCTTTGTATTGCTTGTGCATTGTTGATCTGTTTCCATATTTACACTGTGTAAGATCTGACAATACCACGAGCCAAACAAACCTGTCTTGGAATGATTAGAAGTCTTTTCACAACCTAAATAGAGATTCTGCCGACTGATGTCAGTGAGCTTTGGTATTTTACTTGCAAAATAAACACTCCCAACATAGAAATACTAACTTTTTTGTGATGATCTGATTCCCACTGCTGCTCTTGTATCAAAAATAGCAACGCCCCCCACCCCCCGAACAGTTCCATTATAAAGCAGCAACATGTGGTGCAGGACTTCAGTAATACTGTATTATGTCGTAGGAGGTGTAACGTTATTACAACTTTCCGATTAGTGTAAGCTGTCCTGTCACAAATCTGATTTTTCTAAAAGCGCCGCTATATAGTGCTTGTCACTTGCGGTTCTTTAATATAATCCTCATGTAACAAATTCTGTTATCATACAACCTTCCCGACGTTGTTTCCCCGTAGGCTGTCGATGCTGCGCACTATTAGTAAATAAGGTTAGAAGCTGACTGCTGATGTGTTTGACAGCAGTTGGACTTTCAGTGTTTGTTCAGTTATGTGTACGAACGCCGATTCCAGGTCAACATAGGGGAGATCCAACAATTTTTTGAGGAGGTTAGGAATTAGAGCTTTTCCCAGCATGACTTCTTTCTAGTAATAACCTTAAATTTTGGAGAAGAATCTGTGACAGAAAAGGATTAAGCGAAGTCTACAGCTAATATCTTTCACATTCAAGCACATCAAATTCCGTTACTCATACTTGCTGTTGATTTTGAATTTATCTGCTATAATAGGGAGTCTAGGATTTCACCGCTGATTACTTCTTGACAGTATGACAGCAGCATGTGTGGTACCTGCGGTTACTCTGAAGCTGGCAGCAGGTGTACTCACCTCCCCAAATGGATCCGAGGAGACCTCACTGTCGTTGCTGGCAGTGCCATTAAATAGATGATAATCCACTTGCCCATAATTAATGTTTCCATCACTTAATTACTGGTGGCATGCTTTATCTGGCAAAAAAAATACCCTAATGTTACCTGGTTGAGGTAAACACAGTCGCAGTGCAGTAAGGCCATTCTAGCATCCTTAAAACTTCCAATCAATCACAGGTAAACCTCAAGTGTTGCCAGCAGTGCTTTGCAGTGATTGGTATGTATTGGGTTGTTTACGTTCTTTAGCTTCTGTATAAATATTGCAGGATCCAGTTAGATATTTAAACAGAGAAAGAAAAAGGGGTGATTTTTACAGTTTGAGTCAGCGGGATGACTGCAGGCAAAGAATGACAACTATTAACCGTCTTTATTTGTCTCTACAATACTGATCATGTAACTGTGGTGACATTGGGTGCAAATACTGCCAAGGTCGTTCCACACTCGTATGTTCCCAACAGGAACATACAGTTTGTTTCACAATGTTTAACAAACCTTGAAACCAGGGTGCTTTGTAAAGTTTCTGCCAGAGGCCAGGCCTGTGGATCTCTAGCTATTTTTTCATGATTTCTATTTTTCTTTTACAGTCAGTCAACAATGCTCCTGACTTATCTTCAGGGAAATCCATTATCTGCCATTCATTCTTGCACAGTAGGAAAACAACGTTTTTTTTGACTGTCCGAGCTAAATAACGCTATAGTTAATCTTGAAACTACTCTTTCAGATCTAATTTAATCTTAAGTGTATTGTGTGCTATGTCTTGCCCCTAATAACCTTGATGAAGTTTGTGATAAAAACCCTCACCCAAATACATTGTAAACCCACTTATATACACACTGAAAATTCGGATTATTCAAATCCTGTGATTTATCACATAAAAGCTGTTGTCCGATTGTGAGAAACTGGATTACTATACCTAGGTTTCTCAACAATACTCCCATATTTTTCTGCATATAAGCCCATTCATCCGATTTATTTTGTTCTTCAAAATCTGCACGTGTGTAAGGAAAAATATATAAAATGGATGTTATGTAGTCACAAATTAAGCAGAAAACAAAATAAACAATGTGTAGGAATGCAAAGACATGACGAAGAGATAATGACTTCATAATGACTAAAATGAAAAGGCCAGATGTTCAGAAAACATGTTTCCTATGTTACTATGAAAATACTCCAAAAATGTAAATCTTTCAAATATAACATTTCTGAAGTGCAGCATATGTGTCACAACCAATCACTATCTCATTACAGTATTTTGATTTCGATGGTCATGTAAACAACAATTAAGACTCATAACATGTCAAATGATAAGAAATGGGATATTGCATGGGTCCTTATCCATAGATTTTAAGAAACTATGATTCAATGCTATTTGAAGTAACAGCAAAAGTAGGATACAATCACAATTGTGTGAGGAAGGCTGCGTGTAGGCCTGAGAAAAGAAGCTGTGAAGCTTACAAAAATAGGTTTAAAATGCTTTTAATGGAGCAGAGCGTGCCGCATCCCTTCAGTACATACCACTAGAAGCTTTTTTTGGGGGGTTTGCAGTGCCAGTTTCTCCAAGGGTCCAATGGACCACTAATGGTGTGGCCTGGGAACAGAGTGTATCAGAGAAGAGCGAACACGGAGATCACACAGGATTCACACTCTGCCACCGCACTCACACACTCTCCTCCGGGCTCGCACACATCAGCGGGACAGAGAAGAGCACACACTGATAATGCTGAAACAGAAAGGGTGTGACATGGGAGTGTGTAGGTGCAGCATCAGTGTGTGTTTGTCTGTGCATCCGCTCAGCAGGGAATCGCAGCTGGCACGCCGATAGCCTCAAGAAGCTGTGGCATAGGGGAATGATCACTGCACACACACACACACACACACACACACTAAAAAGCTGCACCTATAAACTCATGTTTAGAAAACACCGTCATAACCACTTAATGCCTGAGAACTAATTATCAATATGCGTAAAATTAATATGCATAATGACTATACCCTACTTGCACTGATAAGGAAAAAACCTTGGAGAGCAAAAGCTGCCCTGGTGTGTGTGTGTGTGTGTGCGTGTGTGTGTGTGTGTGTGTGTGTGTGTGTGTGTGTGTGTGTGTGTGTGTGTGTGTGTGTGTGTGTGTGTGTGTGTGTGTGTGTGTCTGGGTGAGGGAGGAGAGGAGAGTGTGTGTGTTGCTCTGCTCTCCCTTTAATCTGCGTATAGGGGTAGTGGTGGGAATCTGCACACCATGCTAAATCGATACACTCCTGCCTGCTTTAGTATGGTTCCGTGTGTGTGAGCGTGTGTGTGTGTGCTTGTTTTAGTATGCAGCTCAGATACACAGAAAGAGAGAGAGAGAGAGAGAGAGAGAGAGAAGTTACATAAGAAGAAAGAGGGACACACTTAAGTGGTTTTGACCTTGGGTACATCTCCCCTCCCTTCCACATCAGTCACCCCCTTCACCCCCAACCCCCCCGTTCTTCAATGGACTAAATAAACTTTTTTTTTTCTCTCCCTCTCTTGAGCCTGCAAGTGCAGACATGATGGTTCCAAGTGTGTGAACATGAGGCTGATGTGTTAGTTCATATAGATTAGGAGCCTCAAAGAGAAGCAGCATCAAGCTGAGGGGACTCTGGGATTCCTCCTCCCCTCCCTCCCCATCTCCATCTTCCTCCACTTTCTTGTCCTCCCTCCTGCTTTATTCTCTTGTCTCTCGATCCTCCCTTCCTGCCAACCTCTTCCTAACCTCCTTTGTTCTCTGCTTGTTGGTCCATTCTTCTGCCCTGCTTAGTTTGGCCTGCCTCACTCTGCTTAAATCTAACCCCCCCCCCCCCCGTATCTTCTCATCCAACCAAATCCGTCCTCCTTTTGCTTAGATTTTCTTCGACTACACTTCTCCTTTCATCTTGCATTCCTTCTCTGCATCCCTCCTTCCATCCATCCATCCTCATCCCTCATTCTGAGTGACCGCTGGTCCCTGAGGCTGTGAGCACATCAGACTGGCAAAGCTCTATCTTCCCATCACCCGCCATCTCCCTCCCCTCCACACTCTCCATCTCTTTCACTCGCTCTTTCGCTGCTGGCAGCATTGGCAGCATGACAGTGCTTTCCCAGGGCAAGGCCTTATGTAAACAGCCCCATAGCACCAAGCAGTGTGTGTGTGCGTACATGTGTGTGAGGAGAGGCGTTAAATTTCCTACTATGTGTGCTTGTGAAGACAAAAACAAAGAAAGGGACAGGGTGCATTTGTATGTGTGCTTGCACTCCGTGTATGTGTGTGTGTGTGTGTGTGTGTGTGTGTGTGTGTGTGTGTGTGTGTGTGTGTGTGTGTGTGTGTGTGTGTGTGTGTGTGTGTGTGTGTGTGTGTGTGTGTGTGTGTTAGAAATGCCTGTTAATAGCTGTGGAGGTCAAAGTCGCTCAAGTCGCTGATAAAGTATACAGATAAAGGTTAGGATCTCTCTGTACCCACCTTCTAAGAGTGAGGCATGCACGCTCGCATTTCCTTTCTTTTATTCCACAGGCGTGTTTTTTTTCCGATTGAAGATGATACAGTGTTTGCCGTTTGATTGGTTGACAAAGCTGTCTTTTGATTGGCCATCCCCAGGGCCCGTCCCAGCCACGCTCTCGGACGACCTTCAGGAAAGTTTACCAAACTTCGCTTTGATTTACCCCCTCCTCTCTACTTCCCTCCTCATCCTCCCTCTCCTTGTCTCCTCCCTCCAGCCTCCCGCTGGATTCCCCAAACAGTCGACAGCCTCTCCATGATAATGAACAGCAGCTCAATCTGTACAGCTGACAAAACGCGGGAGGAAATCATCAGGCTTCCACAGTGAGCACCGCTTTATTGCAATCTCATCTCAATCAGTGGCAATCAGACCGTCTAGGCCGAAATATTAGGGTCAGGCTGCCCTCCCACCGCACGGGACGCAGCTCTACTGTAGAGTTAAATGTACGGCTGCTGATGACGAAGATAATTTGTGATGCTGTTTCATGATGATGATGGTGATGTTTTTTTCCAAATCAGAACCTTAAAAATGCTGAGAGAGCTGTACAAATGGTATGAGTCCCTGATGAAATCATGCACATCATTATAACTTCCTCCTGAAAGCAGTACAGAGAAGACATTCAGACTATACACCAGAAAAAGAAAAAAGAAAAAACACAGTCCCACGCACTCAGATTCATCCCAGCACAAATTTATTCTTTGAACTTGTGCCTGTCGCTTTTTTTTCCAATTCGTCTGTCTCGATATTTTAGACTTGCAACTGCGTACATTTGTATAATAATGCTAATTATGAAGGTGATATTGACCTCTGCAGATTCTGCTGGCAATGTTTGCGAACACGTCTCCCCTCAGTTTCTGACAAACTCCCCCTTTCTTTCTGTTTTCCCTGTAGAGAAACTTTGAGTGTTATTGACAGAAAGGGAGAAAGACGCCTACTGGCATCTAAAGATAGCTGGAGAAAACCCTTACACTGCTTTGAAGTGCTAATTGATGCTATCATAGTTAGAATCAGAGAGCAGTCCTCGGCTGCCGCCAATTTGTTTTGGTTTATTTTCCAAGAGGAGTAATCTCTATGTAAGACTTTGATCTCTCTGAACCTGGGTCTCTTTGGTTTTTCACTGCTGTGTTCCAACACAACTTCTCACCCAGAGCTTATTAACCTTATCCTTATTTACCTTACCCCTTATTATCAGACTTTATTAAAGCTTATAAACTACTTCCCTCCGCTGTGTTCAATGTCAAAAACCTTGCGTGCGCTAACCTGGAGGAAATGAGACTGTGTGTGTGTGTGTGTGTGTGTGTGTGTGTGTGTGTGTGTGTGTGTGTGTGTGTGTGCGCATGTAAAGCTTCTATGCGAGTACCTGCTGGTGTGCTTGCATCAATTACCCATCTGTGAGCGATTGGATTTTTTTTCCTTGTGTGTGTTTGTGTGTGTGTGTCCGTCTTCCTGCTTCAATTATCTACCTGAGCAGAATTTGTGCCAGCACATGTCTGTGTGTATACTTGAGTGGGTGTATGAGCGCATGCATCAGAGGATGTGTGAGTACCTGTGTGCATAAATAAGTGTGGACAGGCATTAGCGTGTGTGTGTGTGTGTGTGTGTGTGTGTGTGTGTGTGTGTGTGTGTGTGTGTGTGTGTGTGTGTGTGTGTGTGTCAGGGAGCAGTGCAGTGTGGAGCAGAGGGCTGGCCCTGTCTGAGACTGGCAGGCAGAGTTATTCACGGATCACGGCAGACATATGGGCAGACTGGGACTCACTGAAGACATGCCCTTTCTGCTGGGACTGATACAATGAGATAAACAGATGTGCAGGAGGCCACACACGCGCGCACACGCAGAGACCGTTGACAGACGCCTGCCGAGATGTTTGACAATCGCACTCAGGGACACTCTTTTGAGCAGTGTGAAGACTTCGAAGACATCAACACACAAATGCCCACATACACACCAAATTCCATGCGCAGACTGTGACATGAGTGCACAAAATCCACAAGTGTGCCTGTCAAACAGCCAACTTACAAGACCGGGACAAGAAAAAAAACAAAAACAAAATGCACACATGTGCACATGAGCATTCGCCATGCAGTCACACAAACAAACAAACCCCTCATAGACTGATAACTCAACAGGGAGCGCTCCATCAGAATGAGCGCGGCCCTTATCGTCTACTGTTCCAGCTCAGTGGCTCACACTTCACACTTCCAGACTGTAACCCCTCACTAACAGCCCTATTTCTGCCCACTGCCCCTTGGCGCTCTCTGTAGGTGCAACTGATTCGTTTTCTTTCTCTTACCACCCCACCAGCCTCGATGCACAACACCTCCCCCAACATCCTCGTCCCATCTCCTCTTGCTTCTTGTCTCGGTGCCAGCTCCGTTGAATGGTAGGGGGGTAAAGGAGGCTGCCAAGGGAGCAAAAGGGAGCAGGAGGAGGCGTGTGAGGCTTGAGGGGGTTGGAGGTTTGTGAAGAGGGTTTCATTCAATATGCCAGCTGTCCTGAGAAAAATACACACAGCATTGACTGGTGGAACATTTTCTCCCTGAACAACAGTCTCGGATATCCTCCATCTCAGTTTTACCTGTTGGCATGCTGTGCAGAGGATGCACGGCGATTAGACATTTGCAAGTCTACACTTGACCTACATTGACCTGGTGGTGGTGGTGGTGGTGTGTGTGTGTGTGTGTGTGTGTGTGTGTGTGTGTGTGGGGGGGGGGGGGGGTCATATGCAAGCAGCGGGGCAGGGAATGAGAGAACCCGGGTCAGATGATGAAACCTAATGATAGCGCTAAAAATAAAACTGAGGAGATATTGTGATTAAAAAGTTACAAAAAGGTGATGAAAACAACTTACAGTATCTGTCTTGTTCAGGCTAGAAGACTTCAGAGCATTAGCAAACCCATTCTGCATGACAAATTGTGGAGCTGACTTAAGAAGTGTGAAGCTTATGTGGCATTCAGTATCAAGAGCTTCACCCTTTTAAGTTTGCTTTCGCTGTAGTATCACTGATGGTTTAATTTGCCCCTCTCAGCTCTGCTAAGAGGGGCAAAATGCTATTTCCCGCCCTGAAGAGATCCATGTATCAGTCTCCACCTGACTGATGAAAAAAATTAAATGACGTGAGGATTCAGTAGATTTAACAAAAAATCCATTTGCTGATTCCCTCTTCTGCTTATCTTGTTTCAGTTTGTTCTGTACTGTGTCTTTCTCTCTGTGATTTCAACTTTAAATTAAACAAAAGAAGAAGAATAGATAAGGAAAATGAGCTGGCTGCATCAGGTACACCTATAGTTAATGTGAAAGTGACCTTGAAAGTAAAGTTTCTATCTTGCTCACTGGTTTTCTCACTCTAACACACCGTCATAAAACATGATTGATGACATTGAACACCTCAGATACAGTCTTAATATCAATCTGGTAATGGACTCAGATGGATTTCCTGATAACAGACAAAATTTAAGATATTTAAAAGTCAAGACTCAATATGTTTTATAGTGTCAAGTGAAATTTAGTTTCCTTACAGATTAAAAAAAGTTGCAGTTACTGCAACAACTAGAAAAGTTGCAGAAGTGAAGCTCCATGTTACTTTGTTGTACTTACGTTGGCCAATTGCATTGAATAACTAGATAAGTGAAAAGGTTGCCTTTGTTTGTTTTTTTAAACAAACAGTATCAAATACATCTAAGAGCAAACTCTGAAGTGTTACTCCCAAATAACACCTCAATGAACATCAACAAGATACTCATTTTTTAAAAAGGAAAAGGTAGGTTTGCATATTCAACCTTCCTCTGTTTCTCTGCCATTAAATAAAAACAGGCGGGAGAAAGATGGAAGATCGAATCTTTGCAGAGTGAGAAAGAATTACAAGATATAAAAAATAAAACTAAAAAACGGGAAAGAATGTATGAAAGAGAGAGAGAAAAGAGGAAATGATCAAGCAGACAACACGTGGAATAAGCTGTGGGTCATTTGTCAGTGATAGCTTGTAAATATTTTGTCTCAGTTCCTTTCAGATGAAGACGTGAGGAAGTGGGAGAAAATAAGAAGGAGGAGAGGATGGAGTCTGTTTTGAGTTCTGCACCTGGGGACCTGCGAAGGGAGGCAGGTTTGGAAAGCCTGTTTGAGTGTGAGAGAAAAAACACTGTGTTTCCACGTGTGCATGTGCGTGCACTTCTCTGCTTGTGTAACTTCGTGTATTTCAGTGTGTATGTATGTGCTGTGCTGTGCCAGTGTTTCTATTTTGGTCTATATTTTGTGTGAAAGACAGAGATAAAGTTTGTGTGGGAGATTGGGAAGGAGAAATTGAAAGAGTGAAAGAGTTGGTGATGGACAGATATAGAGAAAGGTGAAGAGCCAGAGAGATAAACTGATGGAAATAGATGGTTTCAGAGCGCCGGGAAGATGGAGAAAGCGATAGACTCGGGCTACAGGGAAAGAAAGAGGGACCTCTGGGAGCTACTAATTCAAGGACCAGCTAATGCACACATCCATGAAGACCTGGAGCTTCCTCTCCAACTACAAAGGAGTCTGCTCTGTTCTCCTCTGAGGATGCCCAGCAGCACTCCTAACACTGTGAGGTCTTTGTTTCTCTCATTTCCTTCCCTCCACTCCACTCCTCTCTTTCACTCTCTCTTTCTCCCCCACTCTCTTTTTCCGCATCTGTACACCGCGTAATCCTCACTCCTTTCTTCCGCCGAATTGGCGAGCATGTCTCTTATTTATTCATTTGCTTGCCACTTTATTGTTTTCCTTTATTGCTCATTTTTCCTCCCTTCCCCTTTCTGCAGCTTTATCTCAACCTTTTTTTTTTTTTTCTCCCACACACACCGTCGATTTATCCATGTTCCGCATTGTGTCACTATTTGGATTTGGACTGTTTGCGTGTGTAAAACATCCTGTTGCATATTTGCAGTGCAGAATGTCAGAGTTAATGACTGCTTACTTTGTTGCAATTATTCATGTACACCGACCTGCTCAGGTAATCACTTAATATAGAGCAGATGCCGTTTAATGAAAGCCTTTATTTTCAGCAGCAGCATTAGAGATGCATTAGTTCCAGGGCCACATGCAGCTCATTTGATTTCACTTTCAAAGCCATAAGTGCTCAAATATATTTCTTATGTTATAGTGCAAAGAAGTACAAGTACATTCCTGACACATCCTGAAGCGATTTACAAAGTCCAACAGTTTGCCATATTGACTAAAAGCCTTCATTGTGCACAGTGTAAAAGTCGCCAGGATGGTGACTCCGAGTGTTATGTAGTTTTTCCTATCAAAAATCTAATTTCAGTATCCTCTGGGGTTTTTCCTGCAAATTTTGTTTAACCAGCTGAACCCACATTGGACACATCAGGCGTCGCAGTTACTTTTACTGAAAAAAGGTGTATTCATTGTTCTCTGACCAGATTGGACTCTCTGGTGGGCGAGTTCTGGCCCGCTGGCCGTATGTTTGACACCCCTGATTGAAAGCAATTTGCATTATATCCCCCAGAGCATCTAAACACCTCTTATCCCACTGCATTAGCAAGGCCCCTAAGTTCTGCATGCAAATGGCAAGTCCTGCTTGTGCAAACCCAGATCCCCAAAGAAATGCCCTTTCAAGTCTGGAGTGGAAGGATTTGAGTGTGCATCGGGCTCACTGAACACCTTTGGAATAAACTGCAATGCCGACTAAGACCCACACCATAAGTCCCAACACAATCGGCCAATAAAGCGCTTGTGGCTGAATGGAAGCAAATCCCTGATCCCAGATTTCAAAATCTTGTGGAAACCCATTCAAGAAGAGTGAATAGTGTTGTAGCAGCTCAATATTGGTAAAGAGCGTCTGGTAAGACCTTAAATAATGAGGTGAGGAGCTTCATGCTGGCGTCTTTTGATGTGGCTCCATCAGTCCACCACTGTGTTGTCACTAATTCATGGTTTTACAATAACTTTATACATTCATGGAGTTTGTTTTTTTAATAAATATATATAAATAATTTAATGAATCCCAAATAGTCATTCCTAATGTAGCCGATCTTGCATTTTCATGGTAGTCATTCAGGTCATTGTTTGTAAATATGCTTAACCACATTTCAACTGACATTAAATTGGGGAAAAAGTGGCTCAATAAGATCAACACTTTCATACTCTGGTCATTGGCCTGTAACAACACCTTGACTTTAAAAAAAAAAAAAAGTAATTTCACTCATATATGCATCACCTCCTCAAAGCACAACTCAAAGAGCTCCTTGTGACTCTCTTCATTGGTGCCATGTTAGTTCCATCTTGAACACAGGAGAGCGAGTGTTCAAAGTTAGAGCACGATGGCGCTTTAACAATTTTTGCATGGTCACGTACTTGCAGATGAACCTGCTGATTAACCCGATTTGAATTCCCAGCATCCATCCATCCATTTGGTTTGCTCAGCCAGGATTATTTGGGCCTCATTGTTTCTATCTACATCTCCAATTCCCCATGTTTCACTTGTTCCCTCTCTCGCCGTGATCCCCCACCTTCCCGTATTTCTGATAGCCCTCCTGCTTTACTTGGTAATCCGACATCGGGTGAGCAGAGATAGAGGTTTCTCATTCTCTCCCCTGACCTCTCGAGTCTTTTCTTCCCCCCTAAATCCAAAGCTTCCTCTGCCCTTCAACCTGACAGGACATTTTGCTTGGAACTGCAACTCCACACACACACAAACACAGTTTAGGACTTGGACGAGGAGTCCATAAACGTACCTACAGACTCATCCACGTACTCATCATGATTCCCCAAAAGAGTTCTATAGGGGCAAATCAGCCCAAATTCCAGTTTCATCCCAAACATTCCCAGCCAAGTCCAGCCCACTGCCTGCTCAATTCCTGCCGGCATCATCCAATCCTGCACCCCTTTCACCGTCAGAGCATCAGAAGAGCCAATCAGATTAGCCGTGGAGAGGAAATTGGAGAGGGTTTGGCAGCGAGTCATCAAGCCTGCTTTTCCCTTTCATGTTCCTCTTTCACTCGCACTCTTCCTCACACACACAGACATGCATATGTATACACAAGCGCACACACACACACATTCAGAGATATATACACACATGCAGGGGACAAGAAAGAGAGTTGCCCTGGGAGACAGAGGCCTGGGTGAAAGAAGGATGCTGGCAGTAAAAGGGCCTGACCCATCTTTTGGCAACCAAGAGCCTCTCACCCCCCTCTAATGCACTGAAAGGAACAGTTCAACAATGCAGGGCAAAGCATTCTGGGTGATCCCTGGACCCCTGCACGTGCCTTCATAGGGGGAAAAGGAGACAGGCCGTGCAAGTGCGCATGTGCTTATTTTAGTGCGTGTATGTGTGAAAGTGGCGCTGAGCCATGGGATCTGCTTCTTTTTCTTCTGCCTCCTCATCAGGAAAAAAAAAAAAAGATTAAAAAAAGAAAGAGAACCCCCACCCCCCCCCCCACCCCTCAAATGTATCCTCCCACTAAATTAGAGCTCCAAGCAATTTATATGCAAACAGAGACATAATCACAGTAAATTAGGAACTTCTTTCCGAGATGTCTGGTGTAAAATGATGAATGGCAACGACGAGGTGGAAGTTGTGGGAGTCAGAGGAAATGATTAGGAATCTTAACTACATGCCGACAGCTTGACCCCTCGATAGCTCCTTCCCGGAGGGAGACTTTACCGCACCGCTGACACCTGTCTGGTCTGCTTAGCTCTCCACACGTGTGGAGTTGATTTGGGAATGGGAGCATCTCCCTTTTGCCCTCTCCCTTCATCTTACAGTAAATAAATCTTTTTCTCACCCTTTTATCTCATTTCTGTCGCCTCTCCCACCGTCAGCGTCTTGAAGAGTCCCAATCAGTCAAACCCATTGAAACACTCTGAGCTTTGCCACTAAATCCATATGGGAGAACAGGGGCCATATGTAAATCTATATCAGAGAGAGCATATCTGCCGGCACTGAGCTCCGCCTGTGTCATGGATCGATACAGTGTCTGTGTTTTATTAATAACTCTAAACGATGCTGTGCCCAGTCAGCCATTTATCATCACACCTCTAAGTGCAAACCAGTCTCTGAACTATCATTTCTCCCACCCCCTCTTTTCCTCCAACTGTATTAATCAACACCTCTGTAACTTCTTTATTAGATGGGTGGTAATTTTGTCTTGAAAGGACTTTACCAACTGTGTTTCATGATTCATCCCTTTTCCCACAAATAACTTTAGATTAGCTCGAACACTTCTGCATACCACGCACTGCAATCAAGGGATGTGTAATCCACAAAATGACTTCAGCAGAAACAGGTATTACACCGTAATCTGTATCCCCTTCCTACATAAGTACGTGTAGCTGATACACTGAGCCAGAAATGAAGTGGATAAAAAGGTTCTGTCCCCTCTACCTGGAATACAATGCTGAATTACTTGAAATGAGGCAGAAAAACATTTATAAAGATTTGAAACAATATCAGAAAACAAATACTATTGTTCTCTTTTAGTGTGTGATCGGCTGTATTGTAGTCTTTTGTTAATATTGCAGTAACTATACATTTTCTTTTATATTGTCTTGGCAAGGTCACTCTTGGAAAATAAGAATAAGTGTTTATTGAAATTGTAGTTAACTGATCAATGGTGGGGTGGGGGGATGATTGTTTCATGTCAGAATAAAGCACTGAAAACAAATATTCAAGCACCAAAACAAAATTTTAAGTATTTAAATTTTCTTTAATCCATTACACTTAAAAATGATATTAAGTAATCATTTGCATCGCCAGTTTATATAAATACTTAAAAAAAAGTAAAAACTCGTATTTCTCCAATCAATATACATATAGCTTATATTGGAAAATCACTTCATATTCAACACTATGAAACCCCCTGGTAGTCTTGTTCACGTTCATATTTTTTTTTTTTTCAGACATAATCTTTACTTACATACGTCTTGACCACCTTGCCAGTCTAAATCCATCATCAGTTGTCGCATCACAAATCGTGGAAGCGCGATACTTCCCGATCTCTTTATTATTAGTTCCTAATTACAGCTTGTAACTTCGGGAAAACAGTTTTGTTGCAGAAAAACAGATGTGATAAAACCCAAGCTATATCGGCATCCAAATTAAAAAATAAAGTTCAAAGTGATTGCCAACTTTTTGTGCACTGTGGAGAACAACACACAAGCACAACACAAATAAAATCAAAAGCCGTGTGAAATCCGAGAAGGCGAGAATCTGCATTTGCAGATTGATTTGTTGATTTTTGGACAAGTTGCTCACAGTCCTTTCTAGCACCATTATTGAGATGCTGCTGGTGAATAACGGGCTATTCAGGGAGTTGATGTAAAGTTTGCAGATCTGTGGAAGCCAAACATGAGATTCCTCCGCCGGTGGAAAAGTGTTTAGAAGGAATATTAAATTTGTCAGAGTGGAGAAGCGGAGCAGAGTGCATTTGAGAGGAGATGATGGGATGGTTTACCACCACCTGACTCCTACTTGTGGGTTCAAGAAATGGAGGGGGGGGGGGGGGGGGGGGGGGGGGGGGGGAAGAAGAGAAAGAGCAACGAGGGGAGGAGTGCGAGCGACAAAATGGTGCGAGCCACAAATGGGAGGTGGAAAGTGAGCGAAGGAACAGACGGAGAGAGAAGCACAAACGGGGGAGGAGAGGAGATGGGGAGGTAAGAAGGTTGGAAAGGAGGAGGGGGAAAAACAAATTGAAAGAGCAGGGGTGAGAGGTTTTCTATCCCTCCTCTCCCACCTCTAAGACTCTCATTAGCAGTATTGATTTATGACTTTTCGGGTCTTTAACAGTCAAATGTTCACCATGCACGCGCACACACACACATGCACACACACACGCAGACCCCGTGGTGGGACGAGTTATGATGCTGTTCGCCCTTGCATAACACTGAAATTTCAGTTCCATAAATAGCAGAGTATGCATTTTTAATTATCCTCTGCGCTGCTGCTACATGAACCCTACCTGTCAACATTGATCACAGTGTTTTACATATCTTTTTTTTCTTTCTCTTTTTTGGGATAATTACTGGGCATATAACATAACAGACCAGAGTCATTGAGTGTTTGTCTAAACATTCTAACTGGCTGTCGGCCAAAACTAAGCTTGGAAAAACAACAAAAACTTATTTTGTGGAGTATTTTCAATGCTTTCTCCTTGGTGAAATAACTCTGTATGTGTACGCATATAGATATATAAAGATTCCATAAAGCCTCTAAGATATGCAGTGCAGAATACAAATGATACAAAATATGTTGGCGGCTAAAGAAGTATATTATTGATGAATAAGCAGCATGTGAAATCAAGCAGCCCCAGTCGTTAACAAGAGCAACACCTCTTTAAATGCCTTTCTTGCTCTGCAGAGCAACACACACGTCTTCTAAACAGCGCTCTCCATCTTCCTAAACAGCGCTTGATTGGACATTGTTGCTGACAGGGCGATTTCTCTTGTACTCTCCGACTGCGAGTGTGTGTGTGTCGTGTGTGTTGGTGTGTCCATGCATGTGTTGCAAGGCAATAGCTATTGTGTATTGATTTGGTTTAGCACAGCTGAAACAGCCTCTAACAAGACTGAAAGTGACAGAAAGCGCAGTAAGATCACTAATGCCTTGTTAACCAGACTCCCAATATGATACATATGAATAGACCCACACACAAACGCGCACGCTAAACTAAACTGAACTAAAAAAAGACTTGGAAAAAGACGGGGAAACAATCCTACGCTGCCAAACATTCAGACAATCATCTACAACATCTTGTCAATTTTGAGAACCGGGGGCGTCAATGTAGAAAACACACGGTTGCCATGCATTGTTCATGCAGTTACAGCAGTGATAATGCAGTCATAAAAATAACAGAGTCCTCGGGCTTAATAAAAACCTGACCTTTCTCATGAAACCTGATGCAGAAGGAATGGGCATATTATATTTTCTTCCACGTCAGGGCTCAGCTCAGGTCCTGCTCATTAATAATCTTGGAACAGACTGACAATGCTCTCGAGGCAGCCAAACAATCCATAAAGCCAAGAGAGAAAGGAAAAATGCTGAAAGGACTATTAATAAATTAACCATAAATGTTACATAAGATCACTTTTCAAACATGTGCACAGGAGGTGGATCCTTTGTTGTCCTTGTTTCATTATTTTCTCAGAGTTTTGTTCAAACTTGTGCTTGGTAGGTCTCTACAATGTCAACATATACAGTATATATATATATTTCTACATTACTTTAGATTCTGGAGGTATTCTCTGAAATTAATGATTCATTTGGGATACATCAAGGCCCAAACGGTTAGCATTATACCACTTCACAAATGTAGAATCATGGCGCATCATAAGAAACAACGATACGCCCTCAGGGGGTGTAATGGAAAGACTAATACTTACACACGTCAGACACTTTTAATGCTCCAATGCGCTTCTGTGTCTCACATTCCTTTTACACCGTATTTAATTTTTGTCATTAAAAAAAATAAATTCACAGTTGTCTTTTTAAAGGAAGTAATTGGAGGGTAAAATTCAAATAAGTACCTAACTTAAAAACATCTTCAGCACTGGAAAGTATTTTCAGTTTTTGTCATTGCCTTTTTTTTTTTTTTTATTTACAATTTAAGAATTTCAAAATGAAGCACAGGACACAGAATAGAAATAGAAATAATGAGCTGCTGGTCATTGAAACTTCCCTCACATCCACATACAAAACACACGCGCTCCCAAAAGCTCCAGCATGTGTAAACACAATGTAGATGCATGACGTGTTACAGGACACACACATGCACAGCGCGCACTCCCTCCGGAGGGGTCCAGAGGTAGCTGACAGCTGTTCTGTGTGTCGAGAGACAGAGGAGGGTATTTGTGTGTGTGTGTGTGTGTGTGTGTGTGTGTGTGTGTGTGTGTGTGTGTGTGTGTGTGTGTGTGTGTGTGTGTCAGTGTGGTGAGGCAGTGTTATTTCTGAAGCGACAGACGGCTCCGACTTGAAGGTTTGGAGGAAGACTGGAGCTGTGGCTCCCACAGGAGTGATGTAAGGGTTCCCTTCTTTCCCCTTTGTCTTCCTCTGCTTTTGCCCTGTTCTCTCTCTCTCTCTCTCTCTCTCTCTCTCTCTCTCTCTCTCTCTCTCTCTCTCTCTCTCTCTCTCTCTCTCTCTCTCTCTCTCTCTCTCTCTCTCTCTCTCTCTCTCTCTCTCTCTCTCTCTCTCTCTCTCTCTCTCTCTCTCTCTCTCTCTCTCTCTCTCTCTCTCTCTCTCTCTCTCTCTCCTTCCTCCCCTTTCTCTCACCTCCTCCATTTATCTCACACCACATCACTTCCAAGCCAACATGTTGTGTCCTCCTCTGAGTATTTTCATTGACTAATTTTCCCACCCTTCTCAAAGTGCGAGTGTGTGTCTGAGACAGGCAGCGACTGACAGCATCGGGCCGTTCCGAACTTGGTAACCCCGCTGCACTGCAGATGTGCACCACTGCTTTTTAATATAACCGTGGCTATAGAGAGACGGCTGGCATCTACTTTACTGATGCCTGAATAAACACATCAAGTCAAAGGGTCCTGAGGAACCATAACTTTTTGAATCTTTATAGAAAAGAAACAAATTCCATAAATCCGATGCCAGACTTCATTCCCATCATATGCAGACGACTTTTGATTGACGCAATTGTCGCCACCATTTTTCAAGATACAATTTGATGTGATATGGGGAGTGTGATAAAAGAAAGCCTTTCTGCAAACCATAATTTTCCCAATAACACCGAGACCCAGAACCGTTCAGGATAGTAGGTATCACCAGTTGATTCCCCCCAATAATGCACGTTTTCAGACAACTTGCAGAGGGAGAACATGCAAACTCCAGACAGGAAGGTTTCTGATCTGGGACTCAAACGGGGGAGAGTTCAGTTGCTCAGGAAGAGAGCAAACCACTACACCCAGATTACATTTTATCTGCTTCAGACGTTTTGTCGGATTTGTAGTTAATTCATGTCCTCAGATATCTTTGTACCTTATACTGATACTTTAACAGGTTAGTTTTGATTAAATATTCCCAGGAATTAACATTGTGTTCCTTCTAGTTTCTGGCAGACTGATGCAGCAGACAAGAAATCTCTACTAAGAACAGCAGCAGACTAATGGGATATTTAACGACACACAATTATCGGCATCAGAAGATTAAAGAAAATATGAGTCATTTACTCATTTACCAGAATCAGTTTGAATTAAAAAAAAAAGTTGCTTCTTTCAATAAATGATGAGATGTGATTACAATCAAATTAATTAATTACAGAGGACCCAATCAATTACATGTTTTATTTCTATTCTTTATTTAATTTCTTATACATCCTTTTACTTGTCCGACAGCCGCTGACCTCAAACGGAGCTGTATGTGGGCCCCTGAACTAAAACGAGTTGGAAACCTCATCTATAAAAAAAACTA
Organism: Lipophrys pholis; assembly: GCF_963383615.2. Lineage (NCBI taxonomy): Eukaryota > Metazoa > Chordata > Actinopteri > Blenniiformes > Blenniidae > Lipophrys > Lipophrys pholis. The sequence goes on from NC_137633.1 coordinate 11,097,747, forward strand.
GTGAAATTGATTTTGTGTCATATAAACAAGAGCAACTTACGAGATTTTCTTTTCGCACACAACCACTGTATCAAATCGAGTTATCTACACGCCGTACTTCAGGTGTTTTGGGTGCATGTTTGCTGAAAAGCGCTAAATAGACTCTGCAAAAGCAAACACATGGTGCACGAGGAGCCACAAATGTGCCCATATCAAGAAAACCACAACTTCACTTTTTCATGGTTACATTTAGGAAACTCACACAGCTCAAAGTCAGGAAACATCGGGGTCTCGGTTAAATACTGAAACAGCAGCGAGAGACATGGGGAAATTGTTGTGGTTTATATTCATCTATTATTAAAATCACATTGCCCCCCCCCCCCCCCAAAAAGAATATATACTGCATCTCGAGAACATTGTTGTGGCGCCTTAAACACTATTAAGAGTATCGAAAACCAGAAAGCCCCTCAGTTCAAAGTAAATAAAAGGTTATTTAATTCACATTATGGACCATGCATAGGAATCTTATTAGTGATGGTTCATTTTATGGAGTCATGGTTTTAATCCCTTGAAAAAAGAAAAAAACAATTCCTTTTTCAAAACAAAGAAAATGTTTCGATGCTTCCAGTTTAATATTCCTGTTTGAAAGAGAAATGCACAATCAAGTACATTACAGGTCAGCATATAGACATTTGCAATAATAGTAATAATAATAATAATATTAACAATAATAAAGGTCAAGGTGCCTTTATTAGTCTCCCTTGGGAGTAATTTGTCTTGGACTGAGGGGTAATAATGACACTAATGCATATTTTACTGAGTGAATTTCCATAACTCACCACATCAATGCAGCATCATGCTCTTGATGTGTGAGAAACAAACAGTAGGAGCACCTAAATACATTTCACATTCAGATTTGAAGGAGAAACGAGCCTTAAAACTGTGGAGAAACTCCCACACGTCTCATCTCGGATCACTAATTGCAAACTTGCACATATGAAACATCCCATTTCCACCCGTTATCCCTTTTCCTGTAGTTTGACACAACAGCTACCCACGTAGGGACATCAAATTCAAATATGTGCCTGATATATACATTTGAGATGCGCCCTTGTGCAGAGAACGAGACAAGGCGGCATATTGGACATGACACGCTCTTTTAAACAAGCTAATTAGACGACGGAAAGTGTCAAACTGGAAAGACGGAAGCTTTATCCAGGACACTGATGATTTAATAATACTCAGTGAGTGAATGAGATAAAACGACTTGCCTCTGTGATCTCCTTCTAATCCACATCTGATAGCAGCAGTAAATACCAAAGCTCACAAATGAGGTTGAGAGGATTCCTTCGTCTCCAGCGACTCCCTTTTCATTCCACTCATCACTCTTGCATCGTTCCTTCACTCCCTCGCTCGCTCTCTCTCTCTACTCTCCGACACTTTTCGTCAATAAAATAGAAAGCTATTTAGTTACAGTGGCATGGGGACACCAAATTGACTTGGAGACACTTTTTTTTTTTTTTAAAGCGTCCACTGTGTGCGTTTCTCGCCCCGTCTTGGTCTCACACAGGCCCGCCTGCTCCCCGTGACATGGAGAGCTGCTGTACAGTGAGCAGCACAGTGCGAGGTATCATCGTTCAATATGCAGCCCTATTTTCATGTATCTTTTTTCTCCTTCGCCCCTCTGTTTGCTGTCCATTAAATAGAGAGCTATTTAGTTACAGTGACAGGGAAACTCTAAACTTGGCAGGTGAGGGGGAGAAGGGGGAGAAGTGGGGGGGGGGGGGGGGCACAGACTTTTCCTGTCTCTGGTGCTTTTCTGCACAGATATTTTTCTCTTTTCCTTCTTTCTGGCTGCTGCCAGCTGAGCTACACGGACAGTCGATTGTTGTAGACATAAACTGGCTCTGCTTCTCTTTTTTTCTTTCCTGGGAGGAATCGTTCCCTCCATGATTGAAACGAGGTCTACCTGGTGAGGTAACCAAGCCAGATTCTGTGCTCTATACTGGGGAGCAGGGCTTAACTTGACTTGGGGATCATAAAAAAAAAGAGAGAGATCCTGCTGGTTCCTGTGCAACACGGCTCACTTGAGAGCGTCTGAATGAAGTCAGGTTTATTGGATCAGGTGGCTGTGCTGCAGCTGAAAGTGGACGTTCATCTTGAATGATACGCACAACATGAGAGGGAAAGCTGCTGTGTATAATGTCGGAACGGCGGTGTGATTCAGGCTGGCTACCAAAGATAATTAAAACAGCATGACTTGCCGTGCTTTTATAGAACAGTTAAGATGATCCATATTCACCAAGGACAGAGGAAGTTGCTTGTTTTCTTGACGCGAGCAGAACAAATGGAGGACGAAGCAGGACACTACGTGAGGTACACACACACGTAGTGGCATGTTATAGACTTTACATTAAAGGGCTGCACATATTCTATAAAATCAGAGACATTTACTCTTTGTCTCAGGGTTTGAAGAAAAGACTTCAGACACTAATAACTGTACTTTCTATTCCTTCATTCAACTCGTTTTATTTAAAAGACCGCTCTAAAAGAGTATGAGTTTATAAGAATCACAACTAGTTCACGATTATCTTCGCGTTATCTTCAAGCCTGCATAACTACATTACATAATCAGCTCTGATATGTAACGTTACTAATGAATATTAGGCTGCTGAATCATTGGTAAAACTAAAAAGAATTGTTATAGACAAAAAATACATAAGCATGTTTCGCCCCCCTGCTATTATGAAAGTTGTACATCATGTCAGAAGGGTTGCTTTTTTCAACTTTTACTTAAAAAATAATTAGATTTGGTGCTTTTACCAAAGTTGCAATATGACTTTAGAAAATTAATTCCAGATGAAAATGTAATTATCAGTCACCCGTTTCCACGTCTTAGTATAGTTTAGTCGGTTAAAAAGTGTCCCACTGTGAAACCGTTACTGAATACATGGTATTGTGGGTTTAATAACCGCCTCTGTGGTTATTTAACTTGTCCCCTTCTCCGCACGCCACCCTCTCTACATCCTGTCCACTGAAGTGAGCTCTAACCAGCTACTGCCAGTAAAACTACAAAATGAGTTTGGAGACATTTTCTTCTGTCGCTCGCTGTTTTCCTGTACTTTAAACAGAAAAACTGGGCGCCTCGACAGCCCGTGTCATCTACTTTATTGAACAGAATCGGCCACGGTCACCCTCTATTGCCTTGTTAGAAAAAGAAAGAGAAACATCCTCAAAGTAATAAAAACACCAAGATCCCAGGATACAGAGCAGAAACGTTGGCGCTTTGAAATTCCAAACATCAGTGCCGTGCTTTATATCTAATGCATTTCTATCACAAACTGCACTTTGATGTGACATTCCCTCCTCCCTCTCTTCTTGCCATCTATTAAACAGGGCTACAGCAGCAGCTTCAACTTACTCTAAATGAGTTTGGAGACTTAAAAAAAATATAAAAAATCCAAGATTTTCCATGAGCATTTTTTTCCTGTCATGTCAGACAGTGGACGAGTCGTCCCCATCACTGAATCGTATACAGTAAAGACTGGGAATAACATATTTTCTTCTTTTGTTTAACATCTCATGTCTCTTTTCTACCTCCCCCACCTTTCCTCACTGCTCTGCTTGGCGTCCATTAGTACTTCTGCTGTCTGCAGCGGTGAGGCGGGGGGCTAAACTCTGCATGTAAAGCTCCGTCCTCGTTTAGGCTCTTTTTCTCTTGACATGGACTCAGCTGACTGTTCCCAATGCTCACTCACCCATTAGAAGGAGAGGAGTTGATTCTCCTCCTCCCTCTTTCGCTCTCCTTTTCGCCACACTCTCTGTATTTTCTCTTTGTCTTGACTATCCTGCTTCCTTTTTGCTTCCACCCCCTCCCCCCCCACCCCACCATTACACATCTTTCTGCACTTTGGGCTCTTCGCTCTCCCGTTCTCGTCTGCGTTCCTGTACATGTACTCGGTGGCTTATAGCTCCTTTCTTTCACCCATTTCCATTTTTTTTGTTGCCCTACATGTTCTCACCATTACTTTGCTCTATGTACGTATAGCTCCCCTGTGTTCTCTTTCCTCTGCTATTCGCTCAGCCCCCACCCCCCCTTTTTTTTTTTTGGTTTCTGCATCAGCAGCAAGAAAAGAAGTACTCAGATCCTTCCCTGAAGTAGTCATGACATCCTCTAAAACAAGTACACTTTTAAAAGTTATTTTTTAAAGTAGAAATGGTAAAAAGTAATTATAGTGTATTAAAGGCAGACATAATGCAGTTGTGTTATTTTTGCGGAATCAGTAGGAAACATTTTATTGTTGTACCTGATATAAAATGAGCTCATTATCAGTACATCACTCAGTATTTATTATCAAATGAAAGAAATGTCTTTTTCACTGCTTCTTTATATAACTTCCACTGGAGACTCAGGATCAGGATTGGAACCTCGGCCACCCCGACACTCAAGGCATATTTTCTTGTGATTCATCGAGCTGGTAATATTCCCATTCCTGTAGTTTGGACGGGATCACTGCATCTCTCAATGCTTTCAAACTAATCCTGGTTTACGACGCTCAGTCGGCTTGCTGGTTTTTATTTGAGGGGCACGTACTTGAAATCAGACCACAGCAAGATAGTTTCTTACCGACCAAAGCAGTGGAGCGCTGCAGATTTTTGGGAGACCACAGACCACTTTTAAATGGCATTTCATTGCCTTGTCAATGGAAGGCTTTCAATTCAATTTCATTTGTCCGTATCCATGTGCAAAGCACATTCCTCAGAGTGGAATAGAAATTACAGGATAGCATTCGCTTTAACAAATGTAGATGTAAAGTATGACATTTTTTTTTGTGTGTGTGTTAAGATAATCAACGTATTTTCTACAAACTGTTTAAATACTAATTGTGACTAATTGTGAAAAAAAAAAAAAGACATCAGTTACCTAAAAAGATACTCCAAAATCACAAGTACCCACAAATACTGTGTGAGGGAATACTCAGTGGAGCGGTGGTTCGCCCTCTCACTGGGATGGTCCCCAGTTTCTATGTGGACTTTGCATGTTCTCCCCAGTGCATCTGTGGGATTCATCCAGGAACGACTCGCCTTCTCTCAACGGGTATTCGGGTGAAAAGTTGCTGCCCGCATTCACACACAGCCAGCTGGTGTCGGCTAAAGCACCCCAAGATAGAAAGAATAGATTAATAGATGAGAATATGTATAATTCGGTACTTCCACCTCCGCACAGTACAGAGAGGATCTATGAGGACCTATTTTCTGTGGCATAACAATACTTGTTACAGTGATGGGGGTGACACTGTTCCACTTTTCCAGTGCAGTAAGATTTTGAAGAAAACAAAAGAGAAAGACACAGGCAGAAGACGACGCGCCATCCGTTTCCTTCCACATATTCATCTTCCTCGTCAAAACGTGGCACCCACATTACTGACATTTCAACTCAGCTGCTGACAGTCCAGGCAGACGTCTGAGCGCAGCTTTTCATGCAGCAGTGATGGCGAGTGGGCTCCAGAGGTCCAGTAAACTCATTTCTCTCTTACTCCACACCTCCAGATTCTTTTCATTCCCAGACATTATCAACGCAAACTCAAAAGACGTCACTTCAGGCAATTTAGCAGAATTTGTACCGCCTGGGCCTTTATAGAACTTTTCTTTTCTTCTTTTTTTTTTTTTTAATTCCTAAATTTGTAACAACGAGTAAACAGATATTGATGTGTGAAATTGTTTTTGTTCCATTGAAATGATGTGTGATGTTTGTTGTTTAGTTGCTGGTTTTGTTTTTAAAAATAATTTTCTCACAAGAATTAATAGATGTAATATTACTAGTGATGCTTGTAAATGCATAGAAAAACGTCCAGTGTTGTAAAAGACATTTAGGTGGGCGCATTATAATGCTACTTATCCATCGTGTAATTTGAGCAGGACAGTGGTTGATTGGCTTGAAATTTATTCTGCGGCAGAGGAAAACAACCAGCTTCAGTGAGAAAGTGAGAGCGACGAGGTTGTGACGGTTTCATCATGTGTTTATGAGCGATCAGAGCTCTGCAAGGAAAAGCGATGCTGCAGGAGGTTGGTTGGTCATGAAAGCCAAAATATGAAAAAGTACACATGAAAATAACACCAGCGTACAACCAGTGTTTATTTAGAAGTACCATCAGTGTAAAGAAGAACATGTTGTCCCCGGGACCTTCACATGATCAAGCCTGCGTGGGTTTACTACAAAGGAGAGAAGGATCTGAACCAGACTATATCTCCATTTAAAAAGTGTCTATGAATATATGGTTGCTGCTTTCCTCAAACCAAATACTGAGCTGAACAAGAATATACATATTGACACATTTTTTTAAAAGCACTTTTGCAATTTGTTTTTTTTCCTCTCATCCAACACCAGCACTGTAATCTACCAATTGAATGGATTAATTGATAAAGGTGAAACTTCCCATCCTATGAGGGGAACGTAAACACCCCGGTAGAGGTAAGTCATCTCCCAGTGGCATTTAAATGCATGCAGATGAAGTCATCCTCTCTTTATCTCACTTTTCCCTCCCTTACTTAATTTCTTCCACATGGCCATTTCCATCTTTTCTCCCCTTCCCTCCTGTGCACTTTATGTCGCTCTTCCATTGCTTCTCTCTCCTTCCTCCCACTCCTGTACCTCGTTCTCTCGTTCTCTCTCTCTCTCTCTCTCTCCCTCTCTCTCCTCCCCAGAGGGAATGAGTAAGTGTATGGTTGAGTGGAGAAGAGAGGTGGGTCCTGCCCTCCCAAATTCTATTTCAGAGAAACTCGAGCTCAGAGAAGCATGTCTGCCGTCAGAGAGCAAACGCCGGCCTGCTTTAACAGTTTCATAAGAAGCGCGGGAGCGCGGGCAGCGCCGGGATAAATACGAATCCCCAAACCAATAACTACACCAAAGGAAAACAGTTGTCAAATGAGTTACCCACGCTCGCTTCCTTCAACCCCCAGCCACGTAATGAAACATATAGAACAGTCAGCAAGTGAGTGTTCCCACGCCTATACATGATTTATCTCAACGTAAAGACACACAGAGGTGAACACACACATGTGCACATGAACACACACGTACTCAGATGACCTGTTCTTTCCGCTTTGCTACTCCGGGTGAGGTCTGTTTCTTCGGCCTGACAAGTAATGGCAGTCGCACAAATACACACACACACACACACACATACACACACCAAGAGCAGCACGGCTGGCAGAGCGGGTATGAATTATACATCCATCCTGTCTCTATGCATTAGATAGAAAAAGAAGAGATGGAGGGAGAGAGAGAGAAAGAGAAATGGCAGCAATGTAGGAAGGAGATAACGCGTTCCTGATACGTTACCTTTTGATGAAGGGGAGAAAAGAGAGAAGGAGGCTACAGCCACAAGATGTCGATCGCCTCGACAGTATGGCCTCGAGACAGGCACTTGCGTTTGTTTTGAGTGTGTGTTAGGTGTGTGTGTTTTCTGTGAGTGTCTGTTATGTGTCGGTCCACAGCTGGATGCAGGAATTGCTCCTAGCAACATCTTTCTGCTGCTGTGATGCTCATTGGTTCACAGTTCAAAGAGTTCTTTCCTCTGCAGATGGAGGGATGCAGGGAGGATAACACACACACACACACACACACACACACACACACACACACACACACACACACACACACACACACACACACACACTTTTTTTTCTTACTTTCTGAAAGCACCGTTCTCGGATCAGATTTGCCCGTTCGGTGGGGGGAAAAAAAAAATTAAATAAAAAAGGCAATAGTTGGAAACTAAAGTGCTCCGGGGATGTGAAAGAGAAACCTGTGTTTTCGCCCGAGATGCAGACCAAATGAACTGTGGTGAAAATGCAAGGAGGACTTCCTGCCTGTCAGCGCTGTCAAGAACGATTCCTCACATCTCGGAAGAGTCGTCTCCTTAGGAATAAAAATAAGTACACATCTTTTCAGATTGAAATCTGTCCAGGTTCCGCTGGCAGTCACAATGATCCCGGCTGCTCGTCACAGCTGAGATTCTTGTTCATTTTTTTCTGCTTGTGTTTTGATTTCATTTTTTGCTCGGCTCATTTTTGCATCATTAGGTTGCTCTCAGAGATGAGAGGGATTCTTTTTTCAAATCAGCTTTTTATACATGGGTTGGTTATTTTTATTTTATTAAATTTTTTGGCTTTGACCTCCGCCAACCAATCACATCTCATCCTGGACTTGTGATTCACTCTCTTTAATTGCACTTTACAGAAGTCAGAGCAGTAACTTCCTCAAAAGCACCACGCATGTCTCAGTAGATTTTTGCTTTTAAACTCCTCAGTGACTCATGCTCCTTCCGGCAGGTGAATCTGTTTAATGCTGCATGCGGCGTTTTGTTTGCTTTCAGCTCCTGATGTGCAGTGTAGTTTTTGCCCTGTTGTTCCAATTTAAGGCAACTTGTGTTTGACACCGACGCCTTCAGAAAAGCTCAGCTTTTAATCTGGATTTTTATCTCCTCCTGTTTGTTTTAATGCCGTTATCACCGCTGTGAAGAAGGCGGATAAAAGAAACTGATAAAGCTTGAACAAGTTTCAGGAAATTGGAGTTGCGAGATGGATTAATAAATCAATAAAACAGCAGGAATAGCTGTGACAGAACCATATATTTCTTTTAATTTGTTTTTTTTAGAAGGTCTTTCTTAATCTTCTTGTTTAGATATAAATCCTGCTCTTGTAAAACTATCCCAAGACTGAATACCAATATTTTCCATCCAGTGTTGCTGAGCCCAGCATGAATCAGCTTAGCACGGTTGCACGGTGGATCTGCACAGTGAAAGAGGGGGTTAGCTCCCAATTCTGCAGTAAATTTAGCTCGATTAATAAATCTGCATCTGCAACGGAATCGTCGCTCGGTTCAATACGCGCTCCCAGAAGTTATCATGCATGCTCTTCACGCACTCGCTCATCTGCGCTCGCTGGGAGAAGGGTGTTCGGATTCATGCATGCACACATACATTTGAATAATTTCGCTTTTTCACATTTTTCACAGGGAATTCGAGAACTCTTATAGAGGATGGGGGTGTTTTGAAAAAGGCTGAATGTGCCTTTTATCACGCTCACAAAAATGCCCTGAACAATGATGCAAAAATTGTCATAAGGGGAGATAAAAATAAATAAAAAAATAAATAAAAACAACAACAACCTGAGTCTGGAGATAAAAGGGAACTGTGAACCGAAAATTCACATTATTGAATAAGACACGCATATAATACAGATGTAAGTGAGACTATTTAAGCTGAAATAAAAGCACTTTATAACTGACTTTTGTCGGTAACTGTAACTTTTCAAGCAGACGTCCCCCTCTCTTACGACACCTGCAATCTGAAGGGCCACTAGAAAACATTGCGACCCACCTATGTAGGACTTTATCAACAATGCGTCCCTGCAGCTACTTGAAGTGGACCTTCTCACAACTTTCCCCGCGGGCTGCTCAGTATGTGAGATTCCAGACGTCTATGTGGACGGGTCATTTGGATGCAGACGGTGGCGGTTGGTGTCACAGCCCAGAGACACAGCGAGACGCAACAATGCCATCAAACGGGAGGCCGGCTTCAAGAAGAGGAAGATGCTCCGCTCGGAGTGAAGTCACGTTCCTCATTACCGGCTCCGAGTTGTTTGCTAAGTAGCTCCCCAGATGCTTTGGTAAGAGTGTGTTTTAGGGGCCAGGCCACAAAGTGGGCTCCTAAATAAAGAACGTGGAGCTGACACTCACTGCCCATTTATTTGTTTTTTTATCTCCACAGGAATGAGGTGAAGAGCTTTTGAATTTATTATTCCATCACCTCAAAACCTATTAGATTTAGTTCCCCAAGCTTTTCTTTATGAGAAAACTGCACTCCAGTTTTTTTCCACTGCGATTTTGTTATTGAACTATTTTAGTTGTAAATCCTCAGCTCTGTCTATAAATATATCACTATCCAATTACTCTGTTGACTTTTCCCTTTAAGTGCTCCCTATTTATGTAGGTCACTACCAAAGGATCAAAATGCGGAATTTGATGATTTTTCCACATTGATTTTCATGTGTCTCAGCGCGATTTAATTATTACTTGATTACCCAAGAAGCATTTTACCGCCAGTTAATGAGTCATATGTGATCCCAGCCTCTCACACAGCCCATAGCTAATGAGGACTCACTGACCTAGTGAGTAAGTTTTGCACTGCCAATGTGTGAAATGACAAACCATATCCAATGCGGCTCAGCCACACTATGAATATCGCTTAAAACCCTTCATCATTACCATAACTGTGGAATATTTGGGATAATTATTAGAGGACAAAAATAAGATGGAGCAGGTTACCTAGGTTACTGGCCAGCAAATGGAATGGTTTAATAAAAAATATTTTAAAAATCTTCAATAATGCATGGACATACATGTTTATGTCGCACAAAATGATAGAAAAACTCCCATGTCCAGTTGAATACTCGTATGAAAACTGTTCTTAAAGCCTTTAAGCTGAGTGAAAAAAAATAAAAAAAGAGTCTTTTAAAGTGTGAAGGATGACACCCCTTAATGGAACTTGGACCACATTGCACTAAACCCCTCTCCAATTCTCTGGATACTTTTTTTTCCCATACTAAGTCGTGATTTTCAGTTGCTGGTTTTCTTAATTTATCTTTCACATTATAATGTACTACTGTTGGGATCTATGAGCAATAAAAACAAACCCTTCTCGTTCCACTTAGAGGCTTTTAATATCAGATATTCTATAGAATATTAAAAAATAGAGTGCAACTGTCAAGAGTATTTAAAAAAATTCAAAAATGGTTTCTAGCAAAAATTGGCATTCATCTGAAACATGGGAATTAACATATTTTCATTTTCCACAAAAGAAAAAAAAAAGAAAAAGAAATCACGCTGGTTAAAACAAGGTATCCCCCTGACCCCTAAAGTCCTCATAGGCGGCCTGTCCCACACTTTAAAAACCACTATTTTAGGGATTTGGCCTTTTCATTTTGACTTTAACACACTAGCTTCCATGTTTACCCATTATAAAATAAAGACAGTGTTTCCTCAGTCATCTCCAGCTCCTAAAACAAGTCACATTCTGGTGAAGGACATCAAGATATGTAGAATTTGCTCCTAATTGTTGCAGTGATATTTAACTTTGGCAACAAAATTAGGGACATGACAGACTCCACTGCGACACCATCAACCGCTGGCGCCTAAATAATACACATAAAGTCAACATATTTTTTGATTGCATCAACAAATACTTAAAAAAAGTGGATATTTCATAGAATTCATAGCAGAGCTGTTGTATAATTAGATCACAGTAGACTGTACAAGTGTTTCTAATGATATGGCATATAGATTGTAAATACATAGTACATCGGGGGCAGAGCTTCAGATCTGGGGGGGCAGTCGTCTTGGGTGTGGGTGGGGACCGGGTCTTTTTCTTGATTATAGACCTCAAAGTTGTTAGATATGTAATTAGTGACAAGGTTTGATATAATGTAAGTAAAATCACAGGATTGCTCTGGTTTTGTCCTAAAAAAAAAAAACTCTTGGTGTGCTGCAATCATTGTCGTCATCTACCAGGCAGTTTGGGTCTCATTGTCGCTCTGTAACTTAATGGGAAACATGTTGTTATTCAGGCTTTGTTGCGTTTTAGTGCACAGAGTCAATAAAAAAGCAAGTTTGAAAACGGCTCCTAAGGTAGAATTTTCCGAAAATGCCCCACCTTCGTAGAAACGCGGCTACGTGACATGTGCACCACAGTCGTAGTAAATGGTTCTTCCGCGCATGCGCTAGTAGATGGAGATTAACAATGGCGACCTCCAGAGTGTCCTGACCCCCAGTCCACATTCTCCTGGAACTTGGTAGTTTTGGAATTGAAAGTCTCCGAAATAGCAATCCAACTTCGTTATCTGTCCGTACGAATGTCCATGTCCTCGCCATTGTTAATGCTTATACCGCGTTATTCTTTGTGTGCATGAATCTATAGTTTCACTTAAAAAAATAAAAAAATAACAGCACCCACTAGTAGCCTGGCAGGATACTTTTTTTTATCGTTTTTCAGTGTAAACTGACATTGTTTACAAAACTTTTCTCAAACGAAAACACAAAAACTATACATTTTCACTTGAAATGTCATATAAACTGGGCTTTGGTTATCTATATTTTTTGCACATCTTTTTTTAGTTTGACACTGCATCATCTCCTAGACACTTGATCTTTGTATTATGAGGTTCTGCTTCCATTTACATACTATTGTTGGGAGTACTTGTGGTTTGCTTGCAAAAGGTCCGGATGCACTGTATTTTCAACCCTGCCAAAAGCACCACTACATCGTTTTCTATAGGTTAAAGTCCCAAAGCTCTCCTTGGACAGGTGTTTTGCTTTTGCGCATCCTGTATATGCAGAGTGAGTCAGCACAAATGAATGCGCTCAGCGAAAAAAATAAAAACTCACACATTCATTCATTTTGTGCTGGTGGAACTTCCGACGTTCACCTTTATATTTGCACATTATCTAACACTTCTCCGGCACATAGTTCACACCTCCACCCACAGCTGATCCAACTGACCAACACATTATGCAACCGCAGTCGGTGTCTTCTATTCACAGTTTTGCAAATTTACATGTTATATTGATGAAAGATTGGCTGGATTTTCTATCCAGCACTTCTTCCATCCTATCCAGGACTCACACCTATTGTTTGCATTGAGGAAGTAGGAAAATGGTCAGCAGTTTTTGTTTTGCCTACGTGGAGCTGTTGATGTGTTGATGTAAGGTTAAAGAGTCTACGGGAACATCAGAGAGCATTCTACGCGATCTTTTAAAACAGAATCATTACCGACTTACCATCAGCTTCGGGCTGAGTTATCACTTACTGTCAGGCTCACGAGCATGCTTGGTGTTTCAGCTTCTCATCACACACACACACACACACACACACACACACACACACACACACACACACACACACACACACACACACACACACACACACACACCCAAGTGCACTCTGCACAAAAACACAAGCACACACAGTCACATGCTCTCGATCGCCAACTCAAAAGCACATATGCACCAGCTTTTTGATCTCACACACACATGCTTAGCTGCACACATGCATATACAGTCTCATGCATGCATTAAAGACTTGCACAAACATCACTTCCTGGCCCGTGTCTAATCTACTCCCCACTGACTTCCCACCTTGCTGATCAATAATTCATCAATCTAATCTTCAATAATGTTCCTAATCAAACTTTTATGTGGCAGTGTGACTGTGTTGGAGTGATTTTAATATAGGCAAATTAAAGAAGTCATAGCGAGCCGCAGTATGCACATAATGCAACATGCATGAGCGCGGCCTATAGGAGTCGAGTGGTGAGCGGATATAAATGCAGAAGTCAAAGGTTGGCGGTTCTGCGGTGCAGTAGTTAGCTAGATGAGCGCAGACAACAGCGAGAGAGCCTAACTATTCTGTGACTCGTCTGCTAATGGCCTTAATGAGCTCTCTGGAGTCGCGGCTCTTTAAGACACAGAGATGTAGAGATCCGCAATGAGGGCAAACGGGAGAGAATGAAGACAAGAAATGAAGTAGATGTGCAGAGCGATTAATGACGAATAACTTAATAGAGGTGAAAATGTGTCTGGGGAGTGATAATAGAGAAAGCAGTGCACATCCATAAGTACAAAAAAAAAAAAAAAGAAAAGAGGCACAACCCTGATCACAGAGCACACGAGTACACACTCAGGGTCATTCATCAACATTATTCACCGATTTGGGAGCCGCAAGGAAACTGCAGTTTACAGCAGTCAACATCGCAGCTACTGTAGACGCTGTGCTTGTTTTGTTTAGGGTTGACCCATTTAAGATAAACAAAACATCAATAACGCTTTCCTCAGCAAACGTGGAGCTATAGGCACGCACGCACACACACACACACTCACACTCGTCTCCCAACTCTCTGCAAAAGGAAGTCAGCGAGGGTGTTTGAAGTGTGTTTGATCAAACACAGAGTATGCAGCACCACTAGCGGATGCCACAGCCTATACTCCTCACAGCACCCACAGACAGCCATACATGCCTCTTGTCAATTTTTTTTTCTTTCTCTCCATCTCTCACGGTCTTCCCTTCATCCTCATTCCAGTTTTTCTTCTTTTCTATCTTTCTCCATTGTTTTTTTTTATTTTTTTAATCCAGGCAGTCCGTCTTTTCCTCTTTTTGTGAAAATCCGTGATAGATGTGAAACATTTTTGCGCTTGTTGCCTTAACAAATCACATAGTAATTGGTTTTGACACTAATCTCATTAAGATACATGGCTGGCAGCTTTTTAAAAAAAAAAAAAAATGAAAATCCCTAATTTAGACCAGTTTCTCTTTCCTTCTACTTGATAACACCTTCTTATCTCAAAAAGTGGAGAAGCTCCTCTGAGACATATTCCTTGTTAGGCAAAATAAAATTCACCACTGTGCAATAACTATAAATATAACCGTTACTATCTTGCCTCCCCTTCCTTCCTGTCTCTGGCTGCAGCTCAGGCGTCGGGGTGATTGGTGACACAGCAAGCTTCATGTCACCCACTTGTGTCCGTTCCTCCACAGTTGGGTAATAAGAAATGCAGACTGTCACAGTTTCCGCGGGAGGTGTGCTGGTACAGTGGTGGATGCCTTCTACGCCAAGGCGCGTGCTTCCAGTGCAACAGTTTTGAAGGACGTCGACACGGAGCTCGGTGGAGAACAGAGCCCTCCTGCAGCCCCTTCAGTAATCAGAGATGAGAGTAGGTGGGAGAGGAGGGAGGAAAAAAAACGGGGGAAGCCAAAAGAAAAGGGGCCCAGCAGTTGCCTCAGAACTACACAAGAGACGAGGAAAATTTGCCAGCCTTTGATTAGGCTCTTCAAACCAGTGTAAGGATTTTTTTTTTATATTATTATTTTTTTTCTGCTGAAGCCAACACGCTTACACACTCCTGAGCTACACCTGAACACCCACACAAAATGGGCAAAGACATACAAAGACACATACAGTATATCCACACAGTTGGCAGGCAGACGCCCCTCCCTCCCTCCCTCCCACACACACACACACACACACACACACACACACACACACACAGACATCCCAAATATAAAGAAGGGTGGACACAAAAGAAGAATCGAGCAAACTCGCCCTTTGTGACATAACACCTCTCTCCATGGCTGTGTGAGCCAGTTTGAGGTGACGCCTCGAAGAATGAAGCAATCTCATCAGTGGAGAATCTCCTCCTTTACCATTTGCAATGGGAGAGAAGAAAGAAAAAAAAAGACCCGATTCACGAAAAAACGAATAATGTTCTCACATCTCTCCTCTCCTTTATTTTCCATAGAGAGAGAAGCGGGAGAAGGAATCTTAATGGAGAGCTCCGACTCGCCTCTCACAAACCTCCTCAAGAGAGAGAAAGATTTATAGAGAGGGAAGGAGAGAGTGGGAGTTACAGAAAACTTGAGAGAAGAAAGGTGTGCGAGGGTGGTGGAGGGTTCAAAATTGGGGCGAAAGAGGAGAGCGAACCGTGCAGAGGAGGTGACTCATCACGTCCTTTTCATCTGTGTCATCATTGTGAAGCTCTTCAAAGCCGTTACTAATCATACTGTCTTTGACATCCTCCCCGCATTCATCCTGCAAGTACAATCCCCGCTATCATCGAGATCATCCCTGTTGGCATCAGTGTCATCAATCTTCTTATTTTCAACAGCTCCACCATCGCCATCATAATCATCACACCAGTGCAATCGCTATGATTCATCATGTCATCTCCACTAGCATTAGTGTAGCCATTATTGTTAGCGTGGACACATATTAATCGACAGAAACAGGCAATTTGATACGCTTTGGGGATTTTCAGTAGACAGCTATGTGTCCTGGTCACACTGTTCCAGCATCTTCTTCACGCGTTCATGATTACATGAATCAACACGTTTTGTATCAATCACGCCATTTCTACTGTTATTGTTACTGCTTATTATCAAAACCCGAGAATCACTTCTCCGTCTTCATCCTATTTAAATCACAACCAACAGTGTAATCATATCTGGAGAAGTGTTACTATTCACACCCATCTTTTAATCAACGTATCAATCCTCACAAAGAACAGCATGCATTTCCATGTTTTCATTCTATTCATTTTCCACCTGTGTCACCACTACAGAGACAAATGTTGCTTTACCAGTCAAAATCTATTAAGTGAATAAATCAGTGCTGCCAACTCTCCACAGTGACACCTTCATAGTTAACTTTGTCTCATGCCAAGTAGTGATTTTAGTTCATAGTTGTATTTCCCAACGTGTTTCCCGTCAAAAGGTTTTGTTGTTTTCGGCCCTTTTTACTCCATAAGCTATAAGCGGCATTTGCTGACATGTGCTAGTTCAGATATAGGCTGAATCTTTTGCAATCATCACTCTTTTAGCTTGTTTGTCCACTTAATGTAATATCACATTTGTTACATATGTTTTCAGTGTTTTTCTGTCTTTTGTAGTTTCAGTGTTTCATGATTCTTTTATTATCGTGGTTTTTAACTGTTTTAGAAAATTCCTACCCTGTGGTATTAATGAGTGCTACTATCAACAGTACAGCTTTAATTGTCATTATGCCATGATTATGTTGATGTACTCTGGCAGATGTTCATTATTCCAGACTAAAAACTAAATTTCTTAACTCCCTTAGATAATCAGTTGTTGCATACTTACGTAATTATGATGATTTGACAATGCGTTTTAAATCATTTTCTTAATATTTATGAAATCCGAAAATATCTATTGATGATAAGATACAATTATCAGTATTTGAGTTATTACTGATTGTGTGGAATGATGTTTCTCGGAGTGCTGAGACAGTGCACTTAAGTTATCTCCTTCTCATCCTCCTGTTATGATCACCTTCACTGATATCATCATTAACTTTAATATAATCACCATTAAATGAAAACATTAACCACAGCCCATCATCACTGCTGTCATCACCCTAATTTTCTTCATCAAAATTTTAATCACTCGCGTTACGTCCCCTGCTGTTTTCATTATCCTTATCATCATCTTCATAAACATCATTAGCATCATCACTATGATCAACACCGATTTCATTTGTATAAATAAATACTGAATAACATTACCCAGTTTGGATTTTGAAGGCTTTGAGCAAGATCTGCATGTCTGAGCGACAGATGAAGGAAATACAAGTCTAGGAAACTTTCATTCTGAAAGCATACGTTCATCAAACAGCATTTGAAGTCAATCTGGAGGGGAAATGAATTGGCAACAACAATAGCTTGACACAATTCAGGTGTATAGACTGCCTGAAAATAGTTCCATTTACAAGGTTTGTGCAGTCACCTTTCCTGCTAGTTGGTGTAAAAATGCAGATGACCAAAAAACAACCTTTATAAAAGGTCCTTTGTCCCTCGGGCTGTCAGCAGCCTGAACAACACCAGATGAACTATTCCAACTGCATTATACTGAATGGACGCGTACACCTTCTGCATCTAAAATATAGCAGAGGTGGATTTATGTGTTTACTGCGTCTAAACCGAGACTGAAGACACATTTTCCAGCCTGGATTGGACGATAGAGACAGAAGTTATTATTAACACCTCCGTTGTCATCTTCATCTTCACCTGTCCAATCAGTATCAGCGACATCACATCAGAATGATCAATATCATCCCATCACCTGCCGCCACCCTCTCCGTCTGAAGGCAAATCAGATTAGCTGTATTTTTTATTTTTTTTTAAAAATATACATCCCTCTGAGCCTTGCTTAGAATTAACTCAGGATTAGACCTGAGGTGAGGATTATGGTACAGACCAGAAGGAACAGTGCTGCCGGGAAAAATCTGTACATCCCCTGAACCAGAGGGTGGCATTCACGCGGACACCTCGGAGAGACGTATAGAAAGCAGGTGGTTGCCAGCCTCCGCAGAACCGAGCGGAAATAAGCAGCGACAAAACCACAAGAGTGCTCCAACATCTGTTGGTTGGTCCTCATTATGTCCCATTAGCATAGTGTAAAATGAGGGCTTTGTTTATAGTGCCTCCACACTGGATCAAATCAAGGTAGCGGGGCTTACGTTGCTGGCTGGAAATTAGACCTTTTTTCTTTTTCTTTTTTTCCTCTCCCCTGCCTCGTCAGACGGATTACAATGCAAATGATCCACCCGCTCCTTCTTTTGTTTGACTTTCCGCTCCCACTGTTTAAAAATCTACCGGGGATGTTTTTGGCCGAAGATGAAAAAGTGGTTTTCATTACCGCTCCAACGCATGTGCACATACACACCCGTACACACGCGAGCCAACCGTCACGTGATACTGTTGTCTACTCTGACAAGCAGAAAATAACCCCTCGCTGTTCATAAATACATGGCCCCCCCAAACATTTTTAGAATGAACTTGGTTGCCAAATTGTTTAGTTTGGAAAAAAAAAAAAGAAAAGAAGTAGAAGAAGAAAATCCAGGCGATTAGCAGCGTGGACGTTGCCAGGGTCAGCTCTTTCAGTTCGGTCTCACCTGAAGCGCTGCCAAGTGAAAAAACAAAGGCGTTCCGTCCTCATCCGTTTTAAATGCCGGCAGTCTCATCCTAAAAAGCTGCATGCACCAGAGGGCATCTTTAACATTGGTTGAGGCGCCATGATAAAGGCCAGTGTTTACCCCTGCAATAGCAGCCTCTCGACACTCACCCGCTGTGCCCGTCCGACCGTGTGCTGATAGCAGCTTTCTCTCCTACACCGCTGTACATTTTGCCTGAGTCATACCTCCAAAATAATCTTTTGCTGCATCGAGATCACCCTCACAGACTTCCACCACTTTCCCCACTTCTTCCACCTGATTTGTCTTTACTTTGCATCGCTTTTCTCGTCTCACAAACTCTCATCTTGCCTTGTTCTTTGTGGGAAAAAAAAAAAAAGGAGAATCAGGCCCGTCTTTGTTTCGCACCCAACTTTTTGTCCTCCATATTCATGCTCCAAGTGTCCCTAATCCTTCAAGTACATCTCTCGGTTTCTCTTTCATATTTTCTGCGTATTTTTTTTTTTGTCTCTCCGGGCCAGTCCGAGGCGTAGCCAGACAGTACTCCATGTGTTATTATCTTTCTCCAACTGGTCTATATGAAAATAGAGCAGAAGAGGTCCCACCAGAGTATCAAACAGACACAACTGAAAGACTCCCATTCTTTCGCTCTGCTAACACAATCGGCACGACCAGCCGGGACCTGAGGAAAAGTATTAGAGGGGAGCAGAAACAAGCAGGGAGCAGCAATGACAATGCGCATTGTGTGAGATGTATTGAATTCAATCTGGCATATTTCATATTCTTGGCTGGTATCTCCTCGTTTTGTGCTTTTTTTTTATTTATTTTTTTTAATTCATGCTTTCATCCTTTCTCTTGGCCTCTCCGTTTCTTCTTGGGACCCTCGGCTCTCTGCCTTTCTCCATCTCCTGTTTGAACCGTTTCATCCCCTCTTCATTAAAACAACAACTCCTGGGATCTCCCCAGGTTGTTTCGGAGCACTTACATCATCGCCGCCATCACGGCTACAGTCATTATCATCAACAAACCTCATTAGCGGTAGGTAGCAAAAGTAGCAGCAGCACTGGAGCTCGATATTCTCGTTCATCCTTTCAACCTGCCCCTCTGCATGAACAATCAAACATGGGGGGGGGTTAAGTAAACATTTCATATATTACCCATTCAGCGCCATGCTGCTGACATACTAAACAGATCATTATGCTCCTATGGGCAGATCATAAAATGATGATATTTTCCAGCATACTCGGAAACTCTCAGGGCAGGATTGAAAATGAGCACCTTCCTGTGAAAAATGCATGGCAAAGGTCTGGTTTCAATCGCTTCAGGGGAAGATATTTTGTGGGGGAAACCTACTTTGATAAAGAAAGTATTCCTAAAACAAGGATTAGGAGTCTAATCCAGTATCTTTAATAACAGAAAGGATGAAATCCTTAATCCAAAAATGAAAAGGAGATATTGTTGTCACAGAAATAAAATAATTGGGTGTAGGCGATGTTTCTATATCTAATATTGGTTCTTCGTTTTAATTGTTAAATACACAGGCAAGAAGGCTGTATGACACTGACAAGGACCATGATTATTATTGGCCTGTCATGACTTGACTGAAATTAAATTAAGACAAAAGCAAAAATCTAATGAATAATTCACAACGTTCCAGATTATATAACAACTTCACCAGGTATATTACAAGATTTATGTGACACTTATGTTTTTTTTTTTCCCTGTTAAAAATGCACGAGCACAGATAAATTCAAAGGCCGTGTAAAAGTTAATAAGAGATTACGTTATGGTCTAAATCCCTGACCTTTATTTAGGTGCCATTGATATACAGAAAGTCAACTAAATTGGCAATGGGGATAAAAAGCAAATAAACACGACAAGTTGTTAGTCTATAATTAATGGTTCTCTCTGAGAAATGACAGAAAATCTCACCTCGAAAGCCAACAGGTCTTTTAATGGGCTGATAGACAAAACACAGGTGTGATTAATCACATTAACTTTGCCGGTTGAGGGAGTCGGCGTGCTGAGCAGACTGAAGCCTTCCTTAAAATGACTGGCTGCACCTGTGTTTGGCAAAACCACGTTTGCTGGAAAAATAGTGTGCCGGCTGTTTAACACCAGAGACAAAGATGTTTTGCTGTCGGTGACATAAAAAATAAATTAAAAAACCACAATGGAAAGAACCCACATTCGCATGCTGAAGATACGCAAACCAATTAGTTTGTGAATTAATTAAAAAAGATATTTGCCTTCCTTATAATTTTAATACATTATGCCTCCTCTGTATGGACAGCCAATTAGGTTATATAACAATGTAATAACTCCCTGTAACCAAAGATACTCAACTGCTTTACTATGCCTCAGATAATCTCTCTTCCAAAATCAATAGCACAAAAAAGAAAAAGAAAAAAGAAATTAAATAGATACAGAGACCTTTTTCTGGTTCCACAGCATCTCATGTTTAAGAGGTGTCCAACAGAGAACTCAAATTAGCAGAAGAACTTTTTTCCTCCTTCAGTTCCTCTGAAAAGCAGCACTTTCAAATCAATTTAAATATACGCTTGAAAAAAATAAAGAACCAATGGACTTTTTGTGTTTGGATTTGCAACAACCGGTTGAGTAAATAATTGGCATCTATTTTCAAATGGCCTGCACAATCGTATAGTGGTTAATACTTTGGCCTCACAGTGAGAAGATTGCTCTGCCTCATGGCTTTGGGGGGGTCTTGTGAGGGTTTTCTTCTGGTATTCCACTTTCCCTAAAGTTAAAAAAACAAACAACAACCTGACATTTAATGTTGATATGTGACTGGAATGGTGAAGGTGAGAGTGTGTGCTTGTCTGTCTCTCTGTGTTGTCAATGTAATGAACTGGTGACCTGTTTAACGTGTTAACTGGGTTTAACGTGCCCAGTCAGCTGGGATCAGCTCCAGTGCCCCCCGAAACTAGGTTGGATCAAATGGTATATAATGAATCCCTCTCTCTCTCGGTCTGTCTCTCCCTCCCTCCCTCCCATCCATCCATCCATCCATCCATCCTCACTAACACCAATGCAAAACACACTCCGGACAGGTTGCCAGTTCATTACAGGAAGTATGAAATCATAGTTGTACTTCTTTTTCTTTTTTCAATGCCGATAACCGAGGTAATATATCGTTTGGTTTCTCTTTCAAACTAAAAAAATGTTGAGCAGTGAAACACCGAATAATATAATAATGGTGAATAACAGAATATCCGCCAGTAATGTAATACTTTTGGCCTTTTAAAATGTAATATACCCCATAATGTGATAACTTGTCAATAGTGTAATTACATATTTCATCTATTAACAGATTTGCAATAGTCCAATAAGTTATTACAAAAAATTCATTCAATAACGTATAAATAGGTAAACTTTTCTTTGAAATAAAGTTATTTTTGCAACTTTTGTGCATTTTTATTATGTAAAATAGTCAGTGGCACAGTCATCATATAGTATGTATCACTAGCTTAATTATGGTTGTAAAGATTTTTTAACTGCTTTATTACATCATTGGCACTTTATTACATTGCTATTACATCTATTGGCTTCATTACATAAAAATTGGCCAGCATTTTTTATTCATGTTCAGTTAGAAAAGACTGATCAAAGATGATATTTTTTGCCAATACAGTCAACACGAGCTTCAATTAATGAAAGAAAGACTTGTCTGTCTGCCAACCATCTCCATGTCCTCCATCACTGCATAGATCAGTCTTCTCTGAAACAATCCTCTCCGAAAACATGTTCAGTATACAAATTTTCAGTGCCGTAATTTATGCGAGAACTAATAAGCAGTTGCAGAGACACTTTGGTCTTGAATGAATCATCTCATCCAATATTTAAAATATTTCATTTCAAGTGTGGGCACAAAACGACATTCCACTGTGCACTGTACCAAGTATAACTGTGTTTGTTATGGACGCTAACATCCATGGTTGAATCCCTCTCACTTCTGTTAATCATCAGGCTACAAGATGGGTGACGTTAATCATTGTGAATGCCACAAACTCTGCTAAACAACTGTCTAGTGAATGCATATTAGCTCTCCTCTTATGCTCGATATGATTCCATAAAAGATACATGAATAGACCCGTTTAAAGAAAAATAAAACCAAAAAAAAACAACAAGCTTTTCACTGAAAGAACCTGCACTGGTAGATTGCCTTTACCATCAGCAGACATACTGTTCCCCTCCAATGCCCCTTGAATATTTAGATGACTTCCTGCTGCCAATCACTGCATTGAAAGTGCTGATGACGAAGATCTGCTACACTAGATCTTGTTATGTAACTCTCCTGCTGAGCTGGGAGAAATCGTTTGTGAGGTAGCAGCCCTGACTTTGATTACCCTAAGTATCATCTTCAGCCCGGGCTGCAATGGTAGGGACTCCACACAGACAACTCTCGAGACAAGTTTCTCTCGACGGGAACCACAGCAGCACCGACACGTTAATCATCTGCAGTCCTCTGTGTAAAGTGTCATGTAGGTCACGGCAAGAACATGTAACCCGATGTCGTGCAGCTTTATGCACGGAGAGTGGTTGCCCGAGGCGGTGTGGGCAGTGCAGGGTCCTGTACGAGCAAAGCAGCATCTCCACTGGATGAGAAAGCCAAGCAGGAAGGATGGGGAGGGGAGTCGTGATGCAAGAAAGAGACGATGAGTAAGAGAGTGGAAGATGTGATGGGGAGACAAAAAGACAGAGAGGGAAAAAAAAAGGAAAAGATGAAGAGAAAAGGAGGTGGAGTGGGTGGCGGGGATGTTGGCGGTGGCAGTGGAAGATGGATTTAACCTAAAGGCAGGTTTGAGTCTGACAAACTGTCAGTAACTGAGCGGGGGTGACTGCAAGTCTACATGTAAATTGGATGCAAATCTATGTGAGTGTGTGTGTGGTAAGGCTGAGGGAGTGCGAGTGACTACACATATCATTGGGCACCACAGGGGACACAACGAAAAGACATTGTGTGTGTGTGTGTGTGTGTGTGTGTGTGTGTGTGTGTGTGTGTGTGTGTGTGTGTGTGTGTGTGTGTGTGTGTGTGTGTGTGTGTGTGTGTGTGTGTGTGTGTGTGTGTGTGTGTGTGTGTGTGTGTGTGTGAATGTGTGCAGGTGTGGACTCGAGGTGTGCAGAGTACGGACAGTGTGTTCGCTGCATGTGAAACTTTGTGAGCGCGCAGGATACGTCTGGGTGTGCGGGTGCATGAGACACTTCTTCCCTCAAACACTGCGTGGGTGCATGTGTTTGTGAGTGAGCGCGAGTCTCCAAGGAGATAAATTCTGTCCCATAGAATGAGTGTCGTCAACCATCAGCGCTTCTCACTGACACAGAGTTCCTCAAAGACACAGAGATGAAGGGAGAGGAGAGGGGAGGAACAAAGAAGAAAGAGGAAAAGAAAGTCTTTTGAAGGATAAACCATAGGATTAGATAAGGTGCTCCTTCTGGACCACTGAGCCAGTGCATGTGTGGGTCTGTAAGTGTGTAAGTGTGTGTGTGTGTGTGTGTGTGTGTGTGTGTGTGTGTGTGTGTGTGTGTGTGTGTGTGTGTGTGTGTGTGTGTGTGTGTGTGGAGGAGAGCCCATTTCTCTGAGCATATTAGCTGCTCGGGGTGAACAAAGCCCCTCACCTGCAAGCTTTAGAATGTGGGCCTGGGAGCCAGAAGAGGCTTCACTGTTTGTGTATGCACGTGCATGAATGTGTGCCAGCCAGCGAGAGGGAAAAGGATGGGTTTGTTGTGAATAGAGAGCCAAACTGTGTGTCTGTGTGTGTGTGTGTGTGTGTGTGTGTGTGTGTGTGTGTGTGTGTGTGTGTGTGTGTGTGTGTGTGTGTGTGTGTGTGTGTGTGTGTGTGTGTGTGTGTGTGTGTGTGTACACGCATGCAAGTGTGTGTGCGCATGCATGCGACAAAGAATACAAAAATGGGAGCTGTCTAACCTTGTATTCAATGGACAACCATGCCAGTTATATGTGATTGTGTGTGTGAGTTTGTGACCTAAATCTGGCTGCTGCTGCTGCTGCTGCTGCTGGTGTGTATACATACGTGCACATGTGTCTGTGTGGGTTCCCCATATATTCCTTCCTGCATGTGGTATAAATCCCTTTATGTGGGTCTCGGAGATTTCCAGATCCAGTTCTAATGTTGCAGCATTGTTGTGATAATGCCTGTTATGGTACTTTGTTACTGTGCACCAACACGTATCTCATCACAACAGGAGGACGGACACCACTCCGAGTGTGTGCAAGCGCTGCTCCCCGCCGTGACCAAAAGTGGCCGGAGCTGTTTGAATTGGATTATCTCATACATTTTCTATTATCCAGCAAGACCTTGAAAGAAATGGGCCCGCTGTGAGTCAGGGCCCGGGATTTAAGGGGGGGTTTGACCAATTTGTTGTGTGCCTCCTTTCTCAAGTGGGATCATTTGTGTAACTCATATTATTTATCTCGACTTATCCGGGTAAGTCTTTTTGAAATGGAGGCACTCCGGAACAACATGCGGGCAGCAGAATTAATTAGCAGGTAAGAAAATAATGAATAGACGTCTGTGAGGGTCGTGATTAATCTCAGAGAAATCACAGGAGAAAGGTGGGAAGTAAACAGAGAGGATTCAGACGATTATTAATTGTAGCAAGTGAAAAGCACCATCAGTTACAGCAATATATGTAGAAACTGTGAACTCCGTGACGCCTTAAAAGGGTCACGACACCCGGAGAGAAAACCATCATCACCTTGTGTTGCTTTACCAAATGTCACAATGTGAAAATAAAAGGTTTGAATTGTTAAAACATTAATAAAAAGCAGCTACAGTTAAGGTCTAAAACATGGAATCACAAGTTTCGTGATACGAGGACTGACATTTTTTTTATTATTTTCTATCTGAGAGCCAAATCATAAGGATTATTCAAGATATATGAGAGGTGGGGCAATTGATTCAATGCAAATAACCAACTGAATAGTTGTAAATTGTAATTGAACTATGATCAGTTGATCTTCTTTCTTGGCTCACTATCCTTGGACATCCTGTTGCAGACACACCGGGCCGCCAGTTGCCCGGGTTCTGGCCTGTGACTGAGCAATTGTGTGCAGACGGACAATAAAGCTCAACATATGAAATCAATGCCAAGCAAAGCATAACGTTTGTTATACTTCAGATGAAATACGGAGGTTACAGAAATAACAGATCCATCCATTACTCCTTTATACTGATTTATACATTTCAAGGTCGCAGGGCACTGGAGAAAAGCTCACATAACAAAGGAGCGAAATCAGGTATATATTTTTCTTTGGGAAAAAAGAAAACAGTGAATGCACAGTGCAGCATGTATGACTCAGGTTGGTTCAGCTCACAAACCACCTTTCGATTCACTTGTAAAGTTGCCTTCTAATCGCATCCTCATCTGCTTTAATGGAAAACACAGAAAAACAAGCTTGAAAAGGAATTGGTGTCTTTGAAGTCGACATTGCTAAGGTTTAACACCGTTTCTATATTACGCAGCAGAAAGGTTCTGCCCTCCGAAGGTTAAAAGTGTATTATCCACCATTTCTGGACTGTGCCGACTCCTGCAGAGAATATCTGGCAGTTTAGCCGCTAAATGCTGCATCGTCACCAGCGGGTCACTAACTTTGTCTCTTTATTTGTTGGACTGCAGTAAGCAATGGATTTTATTATTCCTCTGATAAATGCCGCTGCTGCGGCTGACAAAGGAATAAAAGCTGTGAAGCTACAGACTGTAAATCCGAACGAGAGCGTTCAAATGCTTCGTAGGATTAAGGAGCCGTGGACATATATGCAGCCATGTTTCAGTGATGGTGGCCAATTAGAAGTTTAAATTTACCCGTGGAGATTGGATCTCGGTTACACAAGTGTGAAATGAACACATTGATCACTTGTGTATTAAAGTGATAAGACAGAAGAAACACATGACCTACATACAGATAGGAGAAACGGGAAAAAAAAAAAAACTTACAACTTACAGTGGTCCGTACTATTTCAGTGTGTCATTAATTTCTCATTTCGCAGAGTTTCCACAACCATTTTTCTTTAACAACACGGGGAGGTTAATGCTGCGCTTGAAAACCCATGACTGACTTTATCATTCTCACAAATTCAACCCTCGTGACCTTGCGGAAACATCTTTCACAAGCTGTTTAAGTGTGATCAAACTTTTGACGAACCCAAAACGAGGCTTGCACACATCACAAGCTGCGTGCTTGATGTTCTGTGATCAATTAAGACACACAGCTGTTCATTTTCCAGCTGTTTTAGTCATTTTCTCTGCCTCAGACAATAGAGCCTGTTTAGATGTGACGCATTACTTTTGGCCTCCGCGCCGTTCATCGGTGACTGGCTGCTAAATCACCATTCAGTGTGTAAACGGGCAGCGAGTCAGACCTTTCAGAAATATGTGTCACGGGATCAAACTTCAGCATGGAAGACTGTTGACAAATGATTAGTTCCAGCTTCCATTTTGTTGTGGGGACTATCAACAAAGCGTCATTGTTACGGCACGTTATGGATTCTTAAAGACGCTCTTACCTGAATGAACATGTTTCCTCAAGCTCTTAGCAGGATTTACTGAACTCCACACTTTCCTCTCAACTTTTCCTGGTTGACCTCTGACATGTGATCCAAATGTCCAATCAGACACAAGTACAGTGAAAGGTCAACTTAAACAGGAAAAAAACTGAATGTGTTTTAGTGTCAGGGTGAAACGTTAGTTTTCAGCAGAATACGAGATTTATGTTTAAAATAGTACAGGATATAAAGTAGCCAACCAATGTGAAGTAGTTACAATTGCATGCATCTTCTTCATTCAGCCAGTTTTGGAGTCTTACAGTTTATTTTTCCACTCGTTTGATCGTCTGATTATCTGCTGCTGTCGTCGTCCCTTCAGACTTTGTCGTAACGGTAATTGTGAATGCAGTCTTGCTCTTGTCATTGGCCAAATCTTTGGGGAAGAAAATAGACAAACCCCAACAGAATTCTCCTCTGAATTTCACATGAAGTGTTACGATTTTACTTTCTGTATCCGCTTTTTATTTAGCCGTCTCAAGTCGCACTCAAACAATTGCTAGAATCTTTCGTGGTTGGAAAGATTTTGAAATTGTAGGAGACTATTGTCGCGTCTGGTTTTCACTAAAGCAGCAAGATGGACCTGTGTGTGCGGAAAGAAGGGCCAGGATGAGCAGCAATACCGCCAGCGTCCAGCCTCGCCAACGCTCCAGAGTCTAGATTCATTGCTTTAGTAGCAATGCATTTTTGATGTAGCCGACCCTTTTTCTGCTTCAACTTCTCCGTACGAGCCTGATGGAATAACAGCATCCGACATATAGTTTAAATTTACCCTGTGACGTTTGCAAAGTGTAGGTGTGTGTGTGTGTGTGTTGTGGGGGTGGGGGGGGGGGGGGGGGGGGGTATGAAGGAGCAAAGGGGGACAAAAAGAAAAGCAGAAAGGGAGAAGAAGACATCGAGAAAGGGAGAAAATGTTCCCCCTTGCCTGTTAAATATTTGAGGAGCCTTCTGTGGAACAGGGATGCAGCGGGAGACAGGCCTGTTAACTGTGTGTGTGAGAGAGGGAGAGGGAGAGGGAGAGAGAGGGGGGGGGAGAGAGAGAGAGAGAGAGAGAGAGAGAGAGAGAGAGAGCACTTTCACTGTTTATTTATCTACCTGGGAGAGAGAGGAAGGCCAACAAGAAGAAGAGAAGGAGGAGTGATGGGGAGTGATGGGGAGTGAAGAAGTGGAAGGACCAAGAGAGTGAGAGGAGAGAGAAAAGGGAGAAAGAGGCTGGCCAGGTTGTCACAAACCATTAGACAGACGGGCCCAGTGTGCTCTGCCCCATGTCAATGAGACCGGCCCTGCTTAAGACAACCGTTTGTGTGTTTTTTGTTCGTTAATGAGCGTGTGCGTGTGTGTGCGTGTGCGTGCCAACGTTATAGAGGTAGAAAGAAATTTAAAAAAAAGAAAAAAAAGAAGAGAAAGTAGATCTCCAGACATTGATAAGCAAGGGAGGCAGGATGTCCTCATTGTTAAAGAGAAAATGAGCTCCTTGTGCCACAAAATGAAACATCAAAGGTAACCAGTGTGTGCGCACGCGCTTTACGCGCGCACACGCTTCCTTTTGCCCCCGTGCATGTGTGTGCGTTTTGCTTTCTCTGTGTAAAAACATCACTTATGCAGTTTTTGGCCAAAATGTAAATCAGGACCGATGTGGTCAAAGAAAACACGTCAGAACACAGAACTGTGAAGTTGTGTCCAGAAGTGTTCAGCTGGTAGTGTTTTTATATATAGATTTTTTTTTCTTTTTTTTTTAAAACAGGCGGGTAACCTGGATAAACAATCTTTCAAACACACACATACACCTTGAGGCCAAACTCCCACAAAAACTCACTTGGGATTGGAGCTGTTCCAGTAAACTGCGTGTCTGTCAAATATGATCTTCTCTTCTGCCCACACGGACACCCAGGACAGGATGGTCAGCAGCACCACCTCCATCACACACCTCTGTCCGAGCTGGCACAACATCATAGACATCCAGGGGGGGGGGGAGTCTCTCTCTTTCTAACCAGATATCAGGCTCTCGCTGCGCTGCTGCTCCTGCTGCAGAAATCCTCTCTGGATCATCAATGTCCGTCTGCGTCTTTAGACAAATCGGCTCGGCGGTTTATGGATCGTTAACTGGCTTAATGAGAGTTACGATAACCCCGGGGGTCTTTCAAGTCATGCTGAATGTTTCAGATCCACTTTCAAACTTCGTCAGACGCGGACAAATGAGCAAAGGGGAAAAAAAAAAGAAATTACATGATATTTACAAACGGGTCGTCGGCGGGATGCTGCCAGTGCGTTTCCTCTGCAAGGTCCGAAACTTTTCTCCCATTACGCGCAGCCCGAGGTAGATGCGCCACTTGGAAACGAATCCGTGCTTCCCCCCAAAAAAAATAAATGAATGATTGATTGAACGCCACGATTCATCCAAGGTTTGAAAATCTGTGTGCGAAATCGCTGCTCGTCTGCAGACACGGGACGGCGTCAAATTCGGCCGTCATATTTATTTACCCAGATTTGTATTGAGCCTGGCGCACGCTTTTGTTCCGCTCCCTCCACTGCGCGAATATCTTCACAGGTTAAAACTGCGTCTGCTTGACCTGCTCCTATATTGTAGTCAAATAAAAATAAATCCAACAAAGACACACGAAAAAAAATGTGTTATTTTCTGTCCAAACTTGTCACAGGATGAAGACGGCGGGAGCGCAGCATCCTTCTCTGGCCACCGCACGCTCCTTCTGCATCTCAACTTGGTGATCCCTCCGCTGCCTCTGGCTCCGGTCCAGTGCGACTCCAGCGGCCGTGCCTTCACTCTCCGTGCGTCACGCTGACCGGCGCTGTCAGGGAGCCGTCGATGATCACAGCTTTAATCCCAACATGCTCCCGTGCAAACCCCCACCTATGGCGGCAGCATCACTCACCGGCACCCTGATTCGGTGTAACTAACCCCCACCTCCCACCGTCTCTCCCATCTCGCGCACGCTGTTCTTCCCGTGCGGGCGGGGTCTGTAGCCGTGCCGAGGCGCGCCGCCTCTGGGGACCCGCGGCCGGGCTGACTCACTGCGCCCCGGTGATGCACGGCCCGGTGCGTGTGAAGAAAAGCCTGGAGTCTACTTAAACGCTTCACACCATAAAGTTAAGTGACTTCTAGCTGGGACCGCAAAAGCAGGTATCACTAGAAATGTGTGAAAGTGGGTTTATTCCACTGTCTTTCGCTTGCAGATGGGATGTCTGTGGTTGTTATTCACCTCAACAAGCATCAGTTTGACCGAAGGCTGTTTATCTGGACCGCATCTGGGCATGTAAAGCGCCTGTGAAGTTAACTTTCTGTTTGAAAGCCGCTGCCCTGATGGATGGGCTCTGGGAGTGAGAAAGAGGGCGTCTGATGGATCGTTGGAACAGCGGAGTCATTTTCCATCAGTGTCCATTAGGCCCAAATGGCAAGCGGAGGCAGCACCGAGTCTAAAAACCTGTGAGCCATAAAGCTCCAGATAGCTGTGTCTGACAGAGCGCTGCCACCCCTGCTGCCTCCGTGTGCACACACTCCTCTGCGAAAACATATCCATCTTAGGTATTTAGCCTTTGCCCCAAAGGAGGGCGACGTGGTAACTTGGACTGCTGCGCATTGTTTCCACAAAGTGGTCCATGCGCTTTTCGAACATGCGTCGATATCTTGTGCTGAGCGCGCGCTCCGGTGAGGATCAATTCCTCCTCAACAAGATGAGAATTGATCCCGGAAAATTATTTGCAACAAGTTCATTTGCATTCTTTAGGAGGCAGTTCGACACGTTAACAAAGTGAAAACGCAATTTACGACAGAGTAAATGGTTTGTTTGTTGTGGTCTCTGGAACTCACTCAGGTTTTTTCGCTAAACAGTTTCCCAAAATAAAATCAACCCAAATGGGCTGCGCCATGATTCCCAAGCCTAATAGGCCGCGTCTGCAGCTCCATCTCTCACATCTTTCCTTGCCTTTCGCGTTGGATCCTTTATGTAAAGTGGCCTAGTTTTGCTCTGCCTGCAAAGTAATGCCTTATGATTTGGGCTCTGCAAACTCAGACAGGGAAAGAACCCATGCACCCCCATAACCCAAATACAGCTGCATGTTGTCCGCCTCTGTGGATGAATAATTCAACATCTGTCTGAGGCGTGCATATGTAAACAGGTGGCTAGTCTCTTGATGGCTTTTTTTTAAAGGGAGCCACGGTAGACCAAAGACATCCTTCACCTCAGCTGCAGACTTTCTTCCCCCTCATCAGCTATGTCACTGTGAAAGTGAGTCTAAAGCTCGTGTAAGCTGCGCCGGCTAAACAGTATTGGGAGGATTCAGATATGAGGGCTTCTTAAGTGATCCTAAATCTAAAAGAATGTGGGTCAGAGTCAGCATATGGATACATGTCTCCTTAAAAGGGTGTTAAATCCCAGAATTTATCGCTGGCAAGGATGAGATTGCTCCACATTTAAACTCCACTCACGAGAGACATAAATTATAGACATGTGAATAATCTCCAAGATTTAAAACAGAGCAGACGAGTGACTATTTTCAGTCTATTGACTAACCAGACATTCACACTGTGCCAACTTTCAAAGTCTTGCATGTCAGACAGTCAGCCTTTTCTCAGACTTGCCTTTGCAGAGTGTCACATGTAATGTGCAGACGTCTCCTGCACCACTTGTCCACCCTGCCCCTATTCATTAGGTTCGCATTTGTGTGTGGCCTTGATGTTTGCCAGTATTTGCTTGATTAGAGACCACAGCACTAATGGAAATAAACGTTGCCAGATGTGTTCTGACTTCTACCCCACATGGTTTCATTTAGTCCGGTTCACAAAGGCCGCCGGGCCGAGCCAAACAACATCCCCAAGGGCCTGAATTTGGCAAACAAAGGTTGAGGAGGTTGGGTACGGTTACCCGAATGACACACTGAACAAGCAACAAGCAGAAATGCAGTGTCTCATTCTGGATGACTTGGACAGTGTAAAGCTTTTAGTACATTCAGATTCATTGGTTTCAAATAACGTGCAGAGAAAATACCTTTTTATTTTTATTTAAGGGGGGGGGGGGGGGGGATGTCTCCCTTTGCAGTGCTTGTCAATTCATTTTTTAGTTCAAATACATCCTGACAGATTAAAATTATATCAAAGTAGCATATTTTGTGAGCCAGTGAGTTGAACGTGATATTCCCAAAGCAACCCAAATCTATGTTTGGAGCGTCTTGCTTTGAGTTACTCTTCCTCCCAATTATACAATCTCTTTGCATTTCACTATGCTCCAAAGAGGATTCTGTGTACACTGCTCTGCGCTCTAAATTACTGGTGGTGCTGAGCGAAATAGTAACACGCTGCGAGTAAACAAGGGTCTGAGGTATCAAAGCAGCAGCAGCGCATCACCTTCCCAACATGGAGGTCCCCAACTTGAAGAAATGCACTCAAAACTACCCAAAGAGTAAAAAGAAGCAAAAAATAAAATGTAAGCACCTCAAAACAAGCTGTTGTGTTTTCATGCTTACACGCTGCAGCGTGTAGCGGTTACGCCTCTAACCTCAGGCCGAAAACATCCCCAGTTCAAGTCCAGGCGGCTAGTTTGCATGTTCTCCCTGTAAACATAAGTTATTATCACTACACTACCCTGTGGAGTGAATGTAGGCGACCCTGTCTTAGCCCAT
The DNA here is from genome assembly GCF_963383615.2 of Lipophrys pholis. Taxonomy (NCBI): domain Eukaryota; kingdom Metazoa; phylum Chordata; class Actinopteri; order Blenniiformes; family Blenniidae; genus Lipophrys; species Lipophrys pholis. The sequence goes on from NC_137633.1 coordinate 11,130,476, forward strand.
GTTCAGCTGGAATCTACATTAACCCCCCCACCAACCCAAAGTTCCAGAAAACTGTATCTATACCGTTAGATGGATGTGCTCGCATCATTATTTGACCTCACAGACATGCTTCCCAATGCAAAGTAATGACAGTAAAAACAAATGCCTCGGCAGGAGAGAGTAAAATAAATACATGCGGGTGCTTGCTATATATATATATATATATATAAGATCAGACTGCACAGCACAGCCTGCTGCTATTATACAATCACATCCAGCTCCTCTGAGCCACAAATGCACACACCACGGGGCTCAGTGGTTCCCTCTTCTCTCATTTGTCCGTCTCTGAAAAGGCGGGGAAGATCTGAGGTTAATCCTCTCCACTGCTCTGTGAGGAAGTCCAAGAAGAAGAAAAAATGGGTGTAATGCCAGAAAGCCCAGGGAAGCACTTGAGATTAAGCCACTAACTATTGACATTGTGTGAGTGGCAGGTAAAGTCACCTCTGCTGCATCAACGTTTGATCACCGAGAGAGCAAGACCTCCCCCTAGTGGCTGAGGAGGAGTATAGGCAAAGCTTGCAGCTGGGTTTACGTTTCACCCTCCGCGCTCACATCCCAGAGGAAGTCTCTGATGAATATGGGTGCCAGATCTGCCGGATAGCCATACTTGTGTTTTATCTTAATAATTCATCTGAGAAGATTCAGTGACTTGGCTCCCATGGCAACCTGGCTCTTCTCCTGAGAGTGAGACGGGCCGCCAAACTGGAAAGGTCAAAGCGGAGTGCAGGAGGATGAAGGATTATTCACAATCGGTGAGAATAGCAAACTATCCAGAGTTGCATATCAAATTAACTCTCCACCCTGCCATAAATAGTGTTTTTTCCATCGAGAACCGAGCCCAGACGAGCAGCCAGTCGAGATTCGGATGGGATGAAAACAGGAGTGGGAAACAGCAAAAGATTCAAATAAAACCCACCAGTTGTAAACAAGATGGGAAATGTAGAAAATGTTACAAGATGTTAACGGATATAGAACAGAGTACCACAGGAAAGAGGGGAAGAGACAGAAACCAAATGAGGCCAGATGAAAGAATGAACAAACTAAAGATTTATTGAAGGCAGCAGAAGATGCAAAGAGACAAGATCAGACTGGCAAGAGTGTGTGTGGGGGGGGGGGGGGGGGGGAGTGGGGCACATACAGAGACACTTCTGTGGTCAGATAGGTTTAATGTTTTTGTGTTACAAAAGTTTTTTTTTTTATGTTTTACAGCTCAGCGGAGCTCATTATGTCTGTATTGTTTTTATCAAAATATACATGTTTTGAACGTAAAGTGGATATAATCCAAATGATTTTGTGGTACAAAAACATGAATATATACAACCATCAACCCCAGCTTCATACAATAACCCCACCCCCATATAAAAAGGAGAGAAAAATAAAAGCTTTTAACAAAATCAAAAGTCATATATTCTTCTACACTGTCAACATCACAGCTACAACTGTGGTTCAATTATGTATCCATCCTAAAGTCACCGCTACCAAAGTAGGCTCTTTGTAATATCAAACAAAAGGGGTACAATATACAGTATACGCTGTTACCCAACAGACAGTTCCACTCAAATGTGACTTTTGTCCAAGGCATCGGAGGAAAAACAAATTAACTGAAGCCTCAAGTTTCTTCTAAAATAGCAGAATGTGAAGAACAAAAAAAAACACCACAAAACAAAGGGTATAGAACATACTTTGGTCCTTATCAGCAATAACCATCTGCAGCTACATGAAGCTTCGTTTTTAAGCATGCATAAGAATCTTTTACAAAAATAGAGACAGAACATCTGTATCTGGTCCAAGACTACAGTGGTCAAGGCTGTGGAAACCGGTGCTGGAGGCACGCAGGAATGTGACGATATAAGACTTGAGCGTCATGGTGCCAACTTGGACCTACCATTGAGGAAAAGTGCACTAGCATACCTGACTGTGTTTGTGACAGACAGGGCGTGAGGGGTGAGGGCCGACCCACCCTGTACTTCTTGTGTCCTGACTTTAAGGGAGAAATATAAACTGGGTTTCAGACTGTTGTCGCCATCAATTGACAAATGCCTCCAAGCTGCCCTCTCACAGGTAGGACTACCTGAATATAAGAAGATAAAGGCATCTTTGCTGACAGGCAAGATAAACACCTGAACAAGAGGTAAACAAAGTCAACTGACCGGGCCCATTTCAGCCTCAAATTAAAATGGCAAGGAGTCAAGGCACTGCGCTAGTGATCAAACCCAGCTACTACAAGTTAAGCTTCGAAGTAATAAACATGTAATCACTAACATAAAGAAAAGATATATGAATATATAGGTGTTCACATATAGATGAATGTAATAAGGTTAAATGAGGCCCCTAACGCCACCGTCCGAAGAGGACTGGATGGACGTTAACGGGGACTGTAAGACAGGAAGGCTGAACACAGCTCCACACCTGCAACAATACACTTAACAGAGCTACATCACCTAGCAAGGATATTACGCATCTAACTGACTTACATTCATATTTCTACATACATATAATGGGGATATATGCATACAAAGATAAACATTTGTGTTTCACAGAAAATAAACTGAAGAATAAATGAGCCACTTCTCCCCATGTTAACGATGCTGGTACACACAACCAGGAATTTCTGAGTGACGTCACTTCCAAATGAATCCAGAGCAAACCGACAGGTGGGGTAAAGTAAGGCACAGGACTAGATAAGAGTGAGAGAAAAACAAAACACCAACAACCATGTTATTGTGATAGTGGTCTGGATCCCCAGAAAAAAAGGGTGATTAAGATAGGATTAAAAAAAAAAGTAATACAAGAAAATAAGTTTTTTGATGGTCTGTGAGCTGAAATCCTTCGTCTTTAACCGTTTTTTGACTGGCCAAGCAGATTCAAAGTGGCATTTCAAAAAAAGGCACACACATGGATATTTCCACACAACTAATAAAATAAAAGGAATGCTTAAGTGTGTCTGGTGTGGATTAAATTCATCCATATAAGCATACATTTGTTGTGGAGGGTGTTTTCTTTTTTTGTAAGCGATTTGGTCTAAAGGGTCAGTTCATCAGCTGACTTTAGTTTTCCTCCAATAGAACACGTTTCATTAGAGAATGTTGGCCATTTCTCATGACCTTACACTGGAACACTTTTATAATGAGGGTTGGTAACCAGAAACCCCACATGTTGATTCCCAAGTATGTTTATAGCAGCTGTGACACATGCAAGACTGCAAGTGAACAGTGTTTACATTCTTAAGAGCAGATCTCACACTGGAAGTGAAGAAAAGCTTCACAAGACTATTGAAAATGAGAAAAACCTTATGACCTGCGACAAACAAACATAGGTTTTCATGCTCTCTACTTATGCAGGAAAAACATCTATATTACCAACAAATAGTGCCAAGATGTGCGTGGAAAACAGTCGGATGTCTCCATTTCAACTTGAAATTAATTTTCCTCTATTTCAAACTATAATTTTTCAATGAATTTTGGTGTCTTAGGTTTTAGATTGCTTTTGTTTTGGGGTGGTGGTGGTGAAAAAGAGCAACATTCTCCAATAAAGCACACCTAGAGTAATGCAATGGTGGCCTATGCCGCAGAAATCAACCTTTAAAAAAAAAAAAAAAAAACAGCATTCAGACGGCGATAGACTTGGAGGGTGAAAGGAAAGGCACTCAGATGGTGGACTTGGAGAAGGACACTCGAAGGTGGTGGTTCTCTCCCAGATCGTGGTTGTGGAACTCGATGAGGGACTCGATGGCTTCCTCAACCGAGCCCATCTGAATCAGGGCCATCTTGCGGTCCTTCCTGTCAAAGGGCAAAGTGTTCAAAGAGCTGAGTCACCTAAAAGTTCCTTTAAATTCCAAGCCGCCACTGTAGGTACCAGAGGGGTTCGGACGAGCGAGTTTTAACACCAAACTGACAAATGTTAGAGAGAGAGACTGTAAAAGGACTCACTGAAAGAACTTGAAGGCTTTCACTGTGGCTCCTGAGCTGCCAAAAAGCCTCCTGAGATCATCTTCCACCACAGAAGGCCTGAAAGCAAACAGAGGGTCAAGCAATAACCAGAAATTGTTTCTGCATGTGCAGCAGCCTTCACTGCACTAATGACCAATTTCTATTAACTTACTGCTGTGCTAAAACACATCACAGGAGGCATGAGTCAATCTATATAAAGCACCTTCAAGTTGACAACAATGTCACAAACAACTAATGCTGCTGGGTGGAAGGCAGGAAGGAGCTGCAGCACTCACGGGATGTTGGAGAGGTGGAGTGTTGCGGAAGGCGGGAAGATGTTGGAGTAATTTTTGGAGCCTGGCTTCTTGAAGCGGTGCAGCGGTGAGTTGCTGTAGTCCTTGGTGAGGCCCTGGTCCTCGTGGCCTTCTCTGGGCAGCTGGACTGTTGTGTGTTTAGACGTCGTCACACGCATGGCCCTGCCATGAAGACGCTGGCCGTTCAGGTGGCTCATAGCTAAGAAACAAGAATGTTTTAAATATTTTGATCAATGTTTTACACCAATTCAGACCTGAAAGTTTATATAGTGATTATAAAGTGATTTATTTTCTTTCAACAACAACCACTTCTTTAAAGCAAATGAAACTAATACACGGCAGTTAACGAAAGATGAAAAAGTGTTTTTGGGGCTTGAGTGTAGCTACCTAGCTGAGCCTGTGTGCCATCAGACATCTGGATAAGAGCATTTTCCTTTTTATTGAACAGGATCTTCACTCTCATCACATCGCCATACACACCTGGAAGGGAACAGGAAGGTGTCAACACAAGTGCAACTAAGGCAACTGTAAAGGACCCACACACTTAATCACTGCAATGAAAACAACTCCAACCATCAAATCACACTTAGTTTGACTACATTCAAAAGCTAAAGTGTGATGCTACTCTACGAGTTTTAAGTACAATACTTTGAAACTTAGTCTACAAAAACCAATTAAAAAAAAACATTTGACTGCCAAGGCCTTGAGAAAGAAAAAATGGTGATTCATAGAAAAATTTAGTTTGTGATAAACAGCAGTGATCAACTTGATCACTCTACAGTCAATTAAGAAGAGCCGATTATTTGACCAACTTGAGGGTCTAAAGAGAAACATGCAGAAATAAACTGAACATGCACATACCTACATTTGAGTAACAAACTGCAGAAGAATAATTTGGTGACATATTCCGAGAGATATGCCAAATTAATCATTAAAAGCAGCAGCATTTTGTCTGATTGTGCTCAGTTGCAGACTCAGAGCACAAATTTTATTTATTTTTAATTTTGCAGCTAAAAATGATAAGAGAACCATTAAAACGCAGCATTTTATCCTCTTCCTGAAGGCACGGCTTTAGAATTTATATCGGCCTCCTGCCTCATTCCCCAACAAATGATCCCCACATTTGGAATTAGTGGGACAATATTTCCATTGAAGGGCTGTTCTCTTTGAAGATGAAAAAACAGCTATTATTTTGCCCATGGACAGTAAAATCACAGCTGTTTAAAAATGAAATGAAATGCTGCTGCTTTGTGTGGTGTTCTCACCTTACTTTCCGCACACAAACCCACAACAACCAAAACGGGTCATACCAGCCCCAGAACAGACACCCCCACCCTTCATATCCCTGCAGTCTGACGATGAGCGATCAGTGGTTAAAAAAAACAAAGCCAACAACACGAGACGAGACATGCCCGCCTCGCCAGGTAACAGTAGTAATAATAAAAGAAGATGAAAGGATGATAACGTACCGAAAAGAATAAAGAGGCAGTGTGGCGTAACGCTCTTTAGAGACAGCAGGGGGGAGCAGCGGGGGAGGGGGGGCCAAAGGGGGAGAGGGAACAGGGGAAAAAAGACGGAGCGGAGTGGAGGACAGTGGAGCGGAGTCGGGACATGTCCACAGGCCACAGGCAGCGAGGTCCACAGGAAGGCCACAGTACCATGGAGGAAGGAGAGGCATGAGGGACGAAGAGAGAATGAGGAGAGAAAAAGAAGAGGTGGGAAGGATTGGAGGATTTGAGCAGCGAGAGGATGGAGACAAAGAGGAAAATCAGGAGGAGGAAAGGAAGACAGTGGAAGGGCCGGTAAAATCAGGGGGTGTCGTCGAGGTGCCAATGTTATGTTTTTGTGTTTGCAATTTGTGTGCAATTTCAAAATTGGGGACAATAACAACGGTGAAAGGAGGTGGGTGGGTAGGAGGAGTGTAGTTACAGAGGAGTCGAAGAGAACAGAGGGTACAAATGGTCATGGGGCGTGCAGTCAGTCGGGAAGATTTGAGGTGAGGGGTTTCAAAACAAAAAAGATAGAGAGAGAGAGAGAGAGGGGACAGAGGAGGAGGAAGAGAGAGAGAGAAAAGGAAGTAAAAAAAACAAGGTCAGTATACACAAAGAGATGTAGTGCTTCAGACAGTAGAACTGGCTAAATTAAAATGCACTGTCACTATGGGAACACTAGGAGAAAAAGAAGAGAAAAAAAGATTAACAATGAAATACAGAAAAAGGCAGAGACAATATTTACTTTTAAATTACATACTATGGTGTTTTTGTTTTCATATCACTTCTAAATAAACACTCAAATCTGTAAATGCTACAATAATTCTAAAACTAAGTTACTTAATATTTATATGTTGTATATAATTACATGACTATAGTTAATGCAATAAGTGTGAGACTACCAATACATTCTAATGTACAAACTATAAATGTATACTCATGAACGCATTGCTTTAATAAAATACGGCAAAGAAGTAATATTGTCTCTCCAACAATTCAAGAATGATTTCAACTAATGGACAAAAATGAAGATATGAAATGGTAAGTTAAAAAAAAATAAAATAAGAAGTTAGTTTTTTGAATAAACTTAAAATTCACAGTGAGCAAAGTGGCAGGTCAGAAATGCAGCAAGTTTGGTCAAACAGAGAGGACCTGAAAGAAGAACTTATGACTTGATGACCACATTGTACTTAAAAGTTTTTCCAACTTGTGCAAACATGTGGATGTGGTGATGAATAAGGGGGCAAAAAAATTGGTTTCATTTGAGCGAAAGCATCTAGGTTGGCAAACAATTATGTAAACAGCACAGTAATATCTTAATTGTTGTTTAGCACACTACTGACAGATGGCGGATGTACAACTGTTTCTGCCAAGCAGCAGTACTGACCTCTGGGTTGAGATTGCTGACCAACAAGACATTGTGGCCACCAACAGCAGTGAGGCCTGACAGACCAAGACGACTCGCAGCGGCAGCAGCCGCTGCCATACCACCATGACCCACTCCCAGGGACGCCAGGGCGCCTGGCATACCAGGTACGGACAGACCTGAAAAACAGAAGTGTTTTTTTTTACACCAACTACAATCACAGTTAACAAAAATGGTTAAGTATGTAAACTGTACTCGATGAAACATGGATGAAATACAGAAATAATAATAATATTGTATATATTCCAAAAGTTAAAAAAAATTGTACTGACCTGCCTGCTGTATAGCAAAAGCTGGGGGGAAGGCATGAGCTCCACCGTAAGGAGAGGCTGAGATGATGCCTGGTGCAGCTACATCAAGAGGGAAACAAAAATGAGAACCTACATCTTTAATTTAAACGGTTCAAATGCAAAAAGACAAAAAACACAGAAATGAGACTTGGATGTTTCAGTTAAAACAAATAACTGAAACAGACTACATTTACAAACGATAACTGGATAATTCAACAAATTATTTTGATAATCAGATCTCAGTCTAACCAAATGCAGCTGCCATGGTCTGTGCTTCCAGGGAGGGCTGTGAATCAGCAGTGGGAAGGTCTGGTCGGGTGTAGTCGCGGCTTTTGTCATTGTTGTACTTAACGTTGAGGCTGGTGAGCTTTGAGAAGCTGATCCTCAGAGTACAGCAAGCATTGTAGATGTTCTGACCATCCAGAGACTGAGAACGATAGGAGGCAAACAGGGTTAGACAAACATGTGGTCAACCTCAGACTTTAAACAACATGCAAAAGAACAAAGATCATGCAGTCTCACCAGTTTAGCATGCTGAGCTGTCATGCCATCAGCATACTGGATCAGGGCCTGAAACTGATTATTCTTTGTGAATGTGATGATCTTCAGCACAGTCCCAAACTTGGAGAAAATCTGAAAGGAGAAGACACGGCCTTTTAATATTTATTCAGAAACATTTTCATTTTGGCAAAAACATTTTAAAAGGCTGCAACTCTAAAGTGGTTAGAAATAAAGGCATGCTCCAAATGAGAAAAATAATTATTGACCTAGTTTGTAATGGAAAAAGGTTTAATAATCGAATTTGCATACATTGACATCATGAAACGGCACACATATTTTTCCACTACCATTGAACTTTAAACATGTAAAATAAACTGAACATATCTGCAGAGTAGATGTTCATGTCATCACAACTTTAAAATAAAGAAAAGGGAAACGCTGTCAAGGAATTGCTGAGTATATTTGTTTGTTATTCGTAATAAGGAATTTAACAATTGTAAGCAGGGAGAATACATAAATACTATTATTCCCCTTAGCACAAAAAGGTGAAAAGAATATGCTGACAATCAAATAAGAAATTTTTGCATGTCTTAAAAACATGTCTAATGTTTTTGTGAAATTCATGTTGTACTACTAAAGATGTACCCGCCATCTACTGATAGAACCCCTTTATGGCTGCCTTTACCTGGTGCAGAACATCAAGGGTGACTGGGTAGAACAGGTTCTCCACTATGACTCTGAGTACAGGGCTTTGGGATCCTCCTCCCATGCCAGTAGCATCTGCAGAAATGGCCATGGTTCCCATGCCACCTCCATGCAGTGCATTGACTGCCTGCAGAGCTGCCTGGGCACGCTGAGGGGGGAAAAAAATACATTTTTCAAACAAAGGGTGACTTACACGTTGAAAACTAAATTACAGTACATAATTTACATGTAGTCAAACTGTACAGTCCTTACCACTTGGTTTGGGGAGTTGTCCGTCTTGAGCTCTTTATGGGTTGAGTATTGCATGTAAATGGGATGGTTTCTGATGACGGGAGTGACAGAGGAGTAGTAGCTCACCATCGTCTGTGCACACTCCTCACTGTTCAGTTCCAAAAAGGCCTGCAAGAAAGAAAACATTTTAGTTTTTGAAATTTTTTTTTTCCAATTACGTGACCAACTACAACTTAAACATTTCGCTCCCCCTTTCTAATTGATTCTATAAGTTTATTTTAAACCTTTACATTCAACAACATAACTACTGTAAACTTGTCATTTTCTTTTTAAACATATATAAGACCAGAAAAAGAAAAAAAAGAAAATACATAAAAATTCCTAATGACAGGATTTAAGATAAGTAATTATCTAGCAACCTACGGCGCCAGAAAGGTTATTACAAGAGTGTAAGTGTTATAATTTTCTGTCAGTAATTTGATCCCCTTGTCTGACCTGAAAGAAAGACGGGGGGAACAAAACACCTCGGACTGAAAGCAGTAGAGTTTGGGTGTGCAAACCTGGTGGACTTGTGTCTACCTTTTCTTACCTGGTTTTTCCCTTTCAGCATCAACAGATTTGTGACTTTCCCAAAGGGCAGTCCCAGGCCGATAACCTCAGCTTCATTTATGTCGTTGGGCAGCTTGCGTACGTGGACCACACGTGATGGAACACCAGGACTGCGGACCTCACCTTTGAATTTTTTGCTGTCGTTGCCATTGGCTGCAAGAGAAAACAGAAGCAGATACAATCAGGGAGGGAACAGAGGGCTCTGGTTCTTCTTGAATAATGGATTGATTGTCATGGCAACACAAACACAGAGACGTCAAGCACTTCAATAAAAAGGATTCACCCCTCCATGGCAACGCCTCACCCCCCTACCTGAGTTCATGATATAGGGTCCGTTGGATATGCAGGAAGAAAAGAGTTCGTCGGATCCCCTCTGCGGATGAAGAGAAAAACAATGGTTCACTTCAGTGCATTCACCAAAGACAGCAGAGCATGGCAGGTGGAGAGCACAGTTCTCATATTACAGAGCCATTGTGTGGTAAAGCAGGAAGTAATCTGATCACCAGGAGGATCGAGCAAACATGCCTGAGAGGAACTCCCACCTTACTCACCAGGAAGAATTTTGTAATCCAACATGTCTACTTGAATATTTCACTTCCCATGACACTGCTCTTTAGCAAAACAGCTGTTAACACTAAATCAAATTAAATCAGGACTTGAAAAAAGGGGTTATGATGTCTAATTTTTGGGATGTGAGAAACGACGAATCATTAGTTCTCAATGTTTGCCAAAAATCCTGTCAGTATATACCATCTTCTCGTATATTTCACTGACAAGGAAGGTTCACAAGCTGAACCTCTCCAGACGGAAACACAAGATGTAGACACTCCCAACTCACACTGGACTACTGTCTGCTCTCTCCAGCTTGATTCTCTCTTTAGTTGACATAAAGTGCTGTTCTCGTGGCTGTGTGTGTTCGTGGCTGTGCAAGATGAAGTATTGCAGTCACAAGAAGTGGCTCAGCAGACTAAGCTCTGCAACACTCTACAATGAAGGTCCTGTTCAAGCTGAGACTAGGGCCATTGTTACACAGCAGCACACATATGGAACCTTAAGGACTCTCTGGGAGTTGAAGAGCCACAATGTGCTTTAACAACGGCCGGTCAGGCAGGTTTGCAAGCATTCTTCACCACCTTACAAATCTAAATATGCAAGATGGGAGGAGTGAGGGACTGGAAAGCTGCCTCACAAAAGGGAACAAAGCTGTTTGAGAGAGTGTTTACTGGTGCCTCCAAACACTATAAAGTGACAATGTTGGGCAGTGACAGTTGCTATGAGAGCAGACAAACCACTCGCTGACTCCCAGATGGTTTGGCTGTGTCTGACACCCTCACTCTGCTGCTCACACAAGTATGGTCTGATAATTGGGGTTGCACAACATTTAGAAAATATATAATCTATTAAAATATCTGTGTTGATAGTATAGTATATTGTAGGATTTAATGAATTGATAGTGAGGACGATATATTGATGTACATTAAGAAAACCATAATGATGTGAAGGGGTAGGATTAAATAAGTATGTCTTCTTCCTACTCCTTTCCGTGCATGTGAAAAACACGGGCACATATGGTGTTGACCTTTTTATATTGTTTATGTAATTAAACGTTCTGTTTTTTTGTTGGGATTTTCTGGGGGGGGGGGGGGGGGTTGTGTTTTTTTTACATGTTCAAAATAAAACCTTCAGATAAAAAAAAATGTTTAATATAAAAGCTATTGATTTCATAAAAAGATATATTTTTTAAAATGTTATTGATTGTTGGCACTAGCAATTCATGTGGTTTGAAAATATTTGGGGGACACACACACACACACACACACACACACACACACACACACACACACACACACACACACACACACACACACACACACACACACACACACACACACACACACACACACACACACACACACACACACACACACACACACACACACACACACACACACACACACACACACACACACACACACACACACACACACACACACACACACACACACACACACAGTGTAATGAAAGAACAAAAGCCAGTAACATGATGTAAATTAAGGGCAAGAGAAGCAAAACTATGAATCGGAAGAACTGATTCCTCAGGACAAGAATTGAGATACCAACAATTAAGGGTTTGCATTTACTGCTAATCATGTAATTGCAATAACCCATGTCAACTGAATATCTCACACCACTACAGATTTTTCTAATTAACAACAGGAGCAGGCCGTCGTATACTTCTTTATTGGAGCTTCAAGCTCTTATATCCTCTACTTACTTACACAAGTAAAGAAAAACAAAAATTGCTCTCAATGATTGTAGATAATGAAAACACATTGGAAAGATAATGTGAAAGAAACTCACATTATTAAGCAAGCTTATTTGTCAAAAAAAAAAGGTAAAACCCTACACAAGAAGTACACAGCAGGTTAGAAGGGATATGCGCGAGTAATATTTTCATTGGTCAGAAGGAGTTGATTTTAAAAAATAATATTTTTTAGAGGATATACATGTCGAGGGCAGATAAAAGCCATGAGAAATAAAAGGAAGTGGGTCCAGTCGGATTTGCTTGCTGTGGGCGGGCAGAATCACATTATCAGTCAGCAGACCAACTCCAAACAGGAAGAGAAGTGAGATCAGACTCACTTCCAGGGCTTTGCTAAACTTCCTCCAGGGGACTGTAGTTTACCGTCCCATGGTTTGGCTCTACCCTCCCACTTCCTCATTCTAATAATAAACTCTGAGCTGAAATGATCAACAGTTCAAAGCAGAGGTATCAGTTCAAGCAAAAATGTACTACTGGGTTACAGCTGATTGAGAAAGAGTGTGGTCGAGAATGTAAAAAGCATATGGAGTTTAAAAAAACCAAACACAACCCTGTATATTTGGCTTGTTAGTCAACTCCACTATAAAATGAGTACAAGAGCTTTAACTTCACATCCTTCAATTGCTCAAGATGACGACAGAATAATAGTAACCTTCAGAAAATGGTGACACATTGTTGGCACTCAAACTGAAACTCTTGATCAACTTTGAGTGGCAGTAGGTTGAACTTACATTTTTAAAAAGAGAAAACACACTTCAGGCAATTTATCTTGCAAACACACCAAGTTACACCTGGTTTGCATTGCCTCAGGAGAAGAAACAGAACAAAGGGCCTGACTGTAGTGTTGTTTTTAAGGGGGGAAAAAAGAGTTCATTGTGATCTTATAAAGGAAACTAAACCTGAGATGACTCATTTGAACTCCCGTTTCTGCAAGCTTCCTTCTTTTGGGCCTGCTAGAAGGGGGGTTAATCAGTGGTAATCTTCCAGAGGAAGCACAAAGGAGTGGAGTGCAGGTACAGACATGTTTGCTCACTGTGATCAGCCCTCACCAGCGGAGGGGGCAGGGAGTTGTGCCTCACCAGGGGGCTAGAGGGGGGAGATTGGAATGTGACCGCGGAATGCCAGACTCTCTGCTCAGACGGAATAATTACAGATTCCAGCAAGGCACAGCTCCATAACTCCGCATCATCATCACCACAGCACATCAAATCCAGAAAAACTTAAGGACCAAAAACAAGACTCACACCCGGAGTCAAACCTTAACCACAGTCGAATGAGAAGTGTCTTGCTACTCAAGATGAAAGAACAAGTTGTAATGAAATGAATTGAGGGGGTGGGGCGTGTCCTTGTAACAGACATGTATATTAGAGTGCTTGTTTAAACATGGTAAAGACCTTTGGCCTGAAGAATGATGGTTACAGCACTTAGTTTCTCCTTCACATAACTGCACCGGGCCCTGTTACCAAGGATTACTACTCACACAGGAATTTATATCGTTTGCATGCAGCAACAAGTGTGAGGCAGAAGTTGTTTATCAACATGTTTACATAAACAAAAACTCTATCATCACGGCAAACAGTCTTAAGTCACGCAACAGCTTAAACGTTGTGCAATACTTGACTGATTTATTATCCCACTGCTGATGGAAGAAACAACGCTGAATAAATCAAGCTGCAAAACAGGATTCAGCTTTCTACACATTCCAGTAAAGCCAGCAGGCAAATAAGGGACCCATAAAATAAACACCAGGAAGTTTCACTTCAACAGCCACATAGAGAAACCGACACAAGACAGGAAAGCATGCGAGCCCCACCTCAGAAAATCTATGTTAACCGAATGATCAAATATTCAACGTCCACAGCCCTGAGAGTAGCTGAAACCTGTGTGCTGATCATTCAGTTGACTTCATAAGCCTCATGCAGCAAGATCATTACACATGAGAAATGACTCTGGACAGCAGTTCTGTAATTATAGAGGAAGTGCTTACAAAATGACTGACTGTCCCACAATTATGTTTCTCAGTTGTTTTCCATTTCCGCTGTATTTTTCTATTTGTGCAAAGTTTCTTCAGAAGTATGATAAAGTGGTGCACACTGGCCAGGTAAAACTAAAGGCAGTGTGCCAGCAAATAGCAGTACTTCCAATAAAAATTTCAACACATGAAGAGAAACCTATGATTAACTAATTCCTAGCCATGGAAGAAACGCAAACATTTGTCACCACAGAATAGAGTGAAATAATTCAAAATGCTTACCTTTGTGCCAACTGATATGTCATGGGCACTGTTGGGAAAGAAAACAAATCTTGGTGAGGATGTAAAAGAAGACTCTTGCAAAATAGATAAGTAATCGACCCTTTGAAAACAATGTTTACACAAGAAACTAAGGCAGGGGCATACACATATGTACTGATGAAAATAAAAGTGTTGGAAAATCTGGATGTCTCGTAGCCAAATCGAAAAGTTCAAAAGACTTACTCAATTTCAGGGACGTAGCCGGATCCCACAGGATACAAGTCAGCGTCTAGGCGGCTGCAGTTGGGGGGGGGGCGTAGAAACAGAATTCAGAGGTGGCAACGTGCTCATATAGATGAAAATCAAACATAACAAAAACCGAACGCTGCTGGAGAATTTTAAATCAGCTTTCTCGCTGATTTTCAAGTTCTCCAATCTGTCGAAATCAGATGCTCAGGAGAAGGAGAAATACGCTAAAATGACACAATACGCGTTTCTATATTCCGCCCTTATCAGATAACTGGGTATTTAAGTCTAAATGCTGAGGCCAGACATCTTCAACATGGCCCTGGCACTCCGCAGACAAATGAATGCGGAAATGAGACACGTTGCTTTAGCTAGCTGCAGTTCTCGTGAAGTTACAAAGGTACAGTTAGCTGCTGTTCACCAACGTCCGCCTCAGACAGCGAAAAAAAAACCCTCACCTCCCTGCATGTCGAATATATATAAAAAAAACTTCACCCACATTTCAACACACGCTGAGTTACGTTTGTTCGGACTCAGCGTCGTTTATATGCACCCGTTTAAAAATAAAAACTCAGAATAGTTCCCATTACTAATAATTGTTAGCAGCGAGGCTAGCGACGACTAGCTGTTGCTAGCTAGCTCGCGCTCCTGCTAACTGTTGCATGTTTTGGTGAAGAAGAAAAAAACTGTTCCAAGTAAACTTTCCGAGCCTGCCAGTTTAAACGAACATCCCCACTCGTGAAAGCGTCTCATTAAGCGACCGAAGCAACGAAGTAAGTTACTCCGCGACGGGTTTAGTCTTGAAAATGTGAATCTTGAGCGAGGTTCTTTTCACTTACCCGTCCATTGCACAAGAAAAAAACTGCAGGTCTGAAGCGAAGGTAGGGCGGCACACTTGATGATTTTCTTACAAAATGGCTGAACGCGCGGAGGCGCTCGCTGATTAGTCCAGGGACTCCCAAGAGCTGAAAAGGGGCGGGACCAAGCTCCACATGGGGCTGTGATTGGACAAGACAGCTATCATTTTGTTAAGAAAAATAAGGTCGCGGCAAATTTCCAGTACATCACATTAAAGTGGAGTTTTTTTTCTTAAAGAATACACTCTCGGCAAACTTTCAATGTTGAACTCTTAACAAAATTTTTTACTTTGCCTTTCTTATTCCAGAACTATATATATATATATATATATATATATATATATATATATATATATATATTATTTTTTTATGAGCTTTCTCTTATAATTGCTTTTTTTTCATGAACATGTCTCAATCTTTGTTTTACAGACATTAGGTCTGGGCTTCAAAAGTATCACATATTTTGGTCTGGTATGCTCCCTACTCTTCCCAATATTGTTTTCCTTTATCTATTTGTAGTTTGAACAGGAGTGTGATTTGTTCCATAGTGTGATTTATTCATTATATTTTTTTTTTTACAATGTCTCTCCACTCATTCAGGAAAGGGGTTCTCTGTGAAGACAGCTTCTAGTAATTGCCTTCTTGCCTGCCAGTATGAAAATCTTTGGTAGGTAATTGTCGCCAATGCGCAGGTCTTCACGTATGTTGCCCAAATACAAAGACAGACAACTGAACTGTCAGTCCAGAAAGATAATATGAGGGGGCAAGTCCTAAGTTTAGATGTACACTTTCAACCCTGTATCCACTGAAATATTTGAGAAACTTTCAAACCTGAGGACCTTTTGAAGGATATTTCAAGTGTTCAATTTAGACTCATCTATCTCTCATGCATGATTTTAGACTGTGGGAGGAAAACCAGAGTATCGGAAGAAACCCACAAACACAGGGGGAGAACATGCAAACTCCACACAGACAAGCTCTGCAGGCATTTGAACCAGACATTCTCACTATGAGGCAAGAGAACATACCACTGCACAGCTTTAACACCACCACTTTTATTTATATTAGTTATATGGGAAAATGTGTCTTACTGTTTATTCATAGTAGTTAGTTCCCCAATAAAAAAATAGCGTAGCTTTTCCTTTGGATTATGAATGACATGGGTTTAGATCAACCAACTGACGTGCTGTACACATGAGGGGAATCATAATACATTATATTTCAATGCAACTCAATGCTTCTGCAAACTACAACCATAAAAACAAATGTAGTTAAAAGTTAATTAAAAAAACCAAAGCAAGTCTGAAAATTACCACCTGTTTAATGGCAGATTGGATGGCAGAGCTGCTGCACTTGATAACTTTAGATTATGAAACTGTACTTAAGCACAATAATTTAATGCTTGAGTCACTCCACTGGAAATCTGAGGAGGGTGAAATTGTAATGTTTGCATAAGAAAAAAAAAAACCCTGCAATGATGCATTTAATAAAGCATCTTTCCTAAGGAGGCATGAAGGGCTTCACCAGAGAAAAACAAGAGTTAAGCCAGCAGAAACAAGCAAAGTATCTGTCCTAACATAAAACACTTGTAATAAAAGATTAAAAACATAAGTCAAACACACCCACGCATGCCATCATAGTGTGGAGAAATTTATGATTTCACTTTAAAGTCTTGGGCGTGAAAAGATAATTACAACTCTCAAGTAGAAGAGAACATAAAACATGTTTCCAATTATGTATCTGCCCTGTCCCCACGTATTACCTGTCTGTTAACCTGCTTGGCTGCTTTCGCTTCAGGAGCTGATGGTGAAAGGCGCAGCCATTATCCAACTAAGAGCCTGCAGCAAACACCAGATTTACTGAAGACACACCAACAATAGTTGCTTAGTTAATTATTCCTGAGTTTGAAAAACAGATCTTAAAAATTTCACCTGAACTACATGTGTCATGACAGTAGAGCCAGGTATGTGAGAGGTCTGCACATCACGAAACATCAGCTAAGCAATAAAGAGAGCTGGTTAGAGGTATTTAAATTTTGGTTTCAATTGTATTTTTGTTTTCTCTGCAGACTACAGTTATCAGTTCATTGTTTCATCTTACCGGTTTAGGAGGAGCACACTGTGGTGATAATTGCTGCAATACTTTGCCTTGTCCGCACATGTTTCTTGTAACGCAAGTGCAGGCAACACATGCAGTTTATTATTGAGAGAAAATTGTGTATATATATATATGAATGGAAAATAGGTGTGGATATAGGAAGCAGCAACATCAAGACGTCTGTCAACTTTCATGGAAATTAAACAGATCCAATCAAAGACATCTGAAGTCAGAAATCTACAGATTAACTGAATCATTCTGACATCTAACACTGGAAAGACAACTCTTACTGGATGAGCAGATCCCAGCTGGGTGAAGGCAGCTGAGATCAGGTCAAATCACCACTCTGTCACAGGAAATACATCTATTGTCACCAATCAGCCTTGAATGTGTCTCTGTGGTTCTTGTAGCTGGAGCTTGTGTTGGCTCTCATTGTTGGTATATTGGTTGTGTAACTGCACTCCTGTTTTTGTTTTTGTAAGAGTTACACACATCTGCAAAGATAGACACATGCAATGGCACACATGCCTGCACAAGTGCAGGAGCGTCCACACACACACACACACACACACACACACACACACACACACACACACACACACACACACACACACACACACACACACACACACACACACACACACACACACACACACGCACACACACACACACACACACACACACACACACACACACACACACACACACACAATTACATTACTACTTTTTTTTGTCTTAATAGTTTGCAACACTGTTAAGGACACTAAACTATCACAACAAGATCACACTGTGCCTTTAATATGCAAAGTATACAAATGAACAAGGAAATGGTAAGTTGTAAGTCAGTGGACATAGTTTGAGTATTGTGTGTGAGAGTGATGCGTATCAATGTCTTGCTAATCCCAGGTCTCCATGTTGACCGAACAGGTTTCACAGGTTAAGTTGAATCAGTTGGAAATAAGAAAAGTGGAGTTGTGCTGTTTTATGTTTGTTTCTGTCCTCGAATGTCCCTCATACTGCCGTAATAGGTGCTTACATTGATAAACTAATCAGGAAAGAAATGCAATTACTGGTAACTGATAGCTTGGGAGAAATTAGATTTGGACTTCAGGGTGATTTGTGTGTTCTATCGACTTTGTTGGAGCCTTTAAGATTCACTTCTCTTTCAAACTCCCATCTTCTTTTCATTTCCCATGACTTTTTATATTCCACTGGTGCAGTTCGACACATTGATGTTTTTGTATTTGCGGTTGCATGAGAGTGTGGAAAAGCATAGTCAGGGTTGTGACCTAACAACAGCACACAATATATTCTCTGTCCTGTGATGTGGCCCTGACAGTGATGGTGTTCCTGGTTATGGTAAAACCTATTCCATCACACATGTACACTCCTCATGCTCCACTTCTATACTGGTCTCAAGAGACTTTACAAATCCTTGTTTATCCCCAGGAGTGCTCCTGCAGAAATAAAGCAATATTGTTATATTGTTTGTCTTGAATGCATGCCTGACCTCCTTCTGATGAATGGCCTGTTTAAAAGCTTCCCTCGTCTTTGTCTGCTTAATGATCTCTCTTTCCCACCCTCATCCACATTACAGTATCTTTGACAACAGCGCTCAAGAATGATTTTACAGAACAGTGGATGTCTGCTCTCTAGTGGCATACTCTGGATAGTGCATGCCACAGAATACCACGCCCCCGTTATTTTTTTAGTTTGGAAGCTGAAATGTCACAAAAGTTAACGACATTCCTATTTTACCATTTTGTTTGCTCTTCATCTCGTCTTTATTTTTCAAAAACTTCAAAGCAAATCTCTGATATTCGTTATTCCCTAATCAATGTAGATGAACTGTACTTGTATTTTGTGATGTTTATAAACGCGAGTGACCCTATGTGAAATTAAATGTTTATCTCTGTGTAGTTGTATTTATCTCCACAGAATGGTGTGTTTGAATTGTTTGTTTCTCCAGGTTCTGAAATAGCGACACTGCATACTATGTACAATCAGTTAATTATGCACAAAATTATCTGACTTGCTGTAAACAAACAGTAGTTTTATTCAAGATTAAACATTTAGACGGCCACAGAATAGATGAACAGGCATTGGTCTAACACAAGACTGTTTTTTCTGCTGCTGTCCCAGAGACCCACTATTAAGCAAAGCTTTAGCTGACCTAATTTACATGTATTTCTATGTATACAGGCGCATGTATGCATATAGACACATATATACATGTGTATGTACAGTACATACACAGGCTGTTAGTTAGTCCTCGGTAAAACGTTTGCATCCTCATGAATTGGTGAACTTTGAGTAAGTGTCGGTTTTGATAAATTGTTCTTGTTTGTGTGGGTTAAAAAAACAAAAAGCCTTCAGTTCCAATAAAAATTCTAAAAAGTCATTACAGGACACAACGTTTGTTTTTTGTTTTTTTTCTTTGAAGACACTAACAGTCCCCTGCATATTACCAATCATCCAAGCTTGCCACTATTGTTAGTCATCATGTGAAACATGAATGTCTTCCCATATACTTGTGTAGCTACCCTTCAGAGTAGAAGGCAGTGTTTCCAGTGGGTCATCCCGACCAGGAGTACAGCAAGAAAAACCCCAGTCAAAAAATGGCGGCAGACAGACAAGTCCAACGAAATGAACCTGACAAAGGCACCAACAATACACAGATGTATCTTTTTTTTTTCTTCAAAAACACACATCAAATACAATATACTGCCTTGCAAAGAGGCCATAGAAAATAAAAACCAAAACCATGAGAGTCATTATCAGAAACAAGGTTGCAACTTGTACAATTACAGTGGAACTGTACATATGGAAAGCATAGACTATACTCTATCTGTCCACGCATGCTGGCCTCCCTTTGGAATGTAAGAAGGGATCTCTTCTCCGGTGGAAAATGCAGGCAGGACTTGAGAGAATGCATCTGGCACCGATGGTTGCAAAAGCCTCTTGTATTCAGCAAGTGTATGCAGGAGGCTATGAGCGCAGCCTGACCAGCAATTCGAGCAAGACAGAGAGAACAACTTGAACAATAGTTGGTGGATGGAGTTTTTAGACAAGACTCAATATTAGCACCAACTTCAGAGGTTTTGAACTGTGTGTCTCTGAGGATAGAAGGTCAGGTGATGATTTAAAAATGAGAATGAAGTGATAAAGTGATGGTGAAGGTGTGTGGGTGAGGCATGGATGAGCCTGAGGGGCGCTGAAGCACTTGGGGTAGCGTCACAGACTCAGACCATCCATAGCCTCATCTGTCTGCCAAACGAATGAGAAGACTCGGGCCAAAATGTATTTCAATAGGCTTTCTCGACTTTTAACTGCGACATTGTATATGCATGCATTGTCTTGCTAGTAACCCAACATGTTTAAGTGGCATGGCTGATTCCACTGTTTGTACTGCTAACGACAAAACAGTTGGTTAAAAGATTGAGTACCAGGGTCATACTAAATTCTCTATATTGTATTTTTAGGGTAACAGGATTTAAGGCCTCAAGATACTATACATATTTATGAGAAAAGTATGTTCGCTGCCCCTAAAAATCTTTTTTTATTTTCTTTCTTCCGTACCTCTATTCAAGTACGATTGGGCCCAGGTCTACAGACAAAGAGTCAGGGGTTAAACTGGGAGTGAGCAGGACAGAAACCAGCAGCCGACCAACACACAGTGAAATTACAGTAACATCAAATTTTATTTGGTTCATGAAGAGACAGTAAGCCTGTTTATTTTCTTTTTTTGTTGTGAGCTGATCAAGCCCGTCTCTTCTTATTATGGTGGAGTATTTCCCAATTTAACCCCTGGATTTACATTCATGTGACTGTGACAGATACAAGGACGACCGAACAAGTGACAAGTCAAAAAAGTTGCAAGGCTTCATGCAGTGCTACCTTATAAAGATTTACATTAATTCTACTGTTGAGAGAACAGAATTACTTAGGCCTTTCAAATCAGTGTATAATGGTCTCGTGAATTTAATGAGTCAAAGTGTATCCATCTTATTCAAAAGAAAAACACACAAAGCCTGTGATTTACATGTACATGTGTCACAGAAACTACTATCAAGCTGATGTGATGTGCGTCGTGGTCTCTGATCCTATTTGTGTTCTTGCTGCAGATTTTTTTGAAACATAATGCATATCTCTAACACTGCCAATTATATTTACTGTTACTGATAGAAAGACTTGCATGACTAAAGACATGAGCACATATGAGTCTAAGAAAGCACAGACACTTAATATGAGTGTAACGCAAATCTGGTAGTGCTTACAAGCTTACATGCAGTTAATGGTTGGAGATGATAGAGAGAACCAGAAACAATAAATACATTGTATAAAACATAATTTCATATCAATATATTAAAATACTATTTAAAATAATATCTTAGACAATATTGCAATATGAAATTGACTGATAAGTAGTTGGTAGGACTTACACAGAGAAATATATATATATATATATATATTTAAGTATCTGTGTCCTTCATAGATTATTGTTTTGACTTAAATGGTCTAAAATGTCCAGATTTTCCCCACGCAGTAGCAGTACAATCCAGAGAGCTAATACATTTTCTTTTTTCCAACAATAATAACAATGAACTTACAGTACACAGTCCCATAATAAAGATATACATACTGAATACAATATAAATGCAAAGACAGAAAAATAGAAAAATATCAATAGAAATCAAAAGTCAAATACATATCAGAGAAAGTATATAGAGTAAAGTGTACTGAGTCTTTGTGGTTCTTGTAGCTGGAGCTTGTATTGGCTCTCATTGTTGGTATATTGGCTGTGTAACTGTACTTCTGTTTTTGTTTTTGTAAGAGTTACACACATCTGCAAAGACAGACACATGCAATGGCACACATGCCTGCACAAGTGCAGTAGCGTACACACACACACACACACACACACACACACACACACGCACACGCACGCACACGCACGCACACGCACACACACGCACACGCACACGCACGCACACGCACACGCACACGCACACGCACACACACAAATGCACCCAGACACACACGTCTACAGCTCACATGACCGTGCAGCATTTGCAGGTCTGTTTCTTTTCCTTCTCCTTCTCCCCCTCCTCACCACTTCCATTGGCCTTCTCTTTCTCTGCCATACTCCCATTGGGGGGAGCCTGCTCATCTGTGGCTGCGTCTCCTCCTGCTTTTCCCTCGCCGTCCTCGATCACAACAAATTCGGCCTTGACATTGCCGTCCACTCCTTCCATGCCGAGGGCCGTGCGGCTCTCCTGCTCCTCCTCAACGGTCTTGTAGCCCATGAACACCAGAGTGACTGGGTTGTCTGCACTGGCCTGGTCAGGGCTTGGGCCCAGAAGCTTGGCCTCAATCCCTGTCACCTCCCTCTTCGGGGTCTGACCAGAGGTCTGCACTACTCCATTTTCACCTATAGGGAGCACCAGAGGATCATTGAGAGATTAGGAGAGGGCTTAAGCAAAAAGGTTTGTCAGAATAAGAAAGAGAGACAAAGAAAAAGGAAATATTGTTTTAATGACCTCCGGTGGAGAAGACAAATTTAATAGAGCAATGAAGTGGCTATTATTAGCTCGCTTTCTCTTCCTGACATCAGGGTTCAGACTGCGTTGCCATGGTTTCCTGTGTGATATGTTGTCATAGGCACCCAATTTACCTCCATTTTCTTTGGCCACACCCTTATTGGCTGGTGCGCCTGTCTCCAGCTCTTCAATGTCCTGCTCCAGCCTGGCACACACACACACACACACACACACACACACACACACACACACACACACACACACACACACACACACACACACACACACACACACACACACACACACAGAGACAGACATTAAACAGGTTGTGTTTCTCGCAGCGCTAACCACAATGACATTTTTTTTTTTTAAATATGAGACTGGTTCTCTAAATGTCATCCAGCTATACTTGGGTTTGGCATTTAGACATATACACAATAAAAAAACAATTTTTTCATCAAGTTTAAATATTGCACCACAAACATATATACATGATGTTGTCTGAGAAATTGATCTAATTAACAAAGATAAACAGAGTAGTATCCATGCATGAGAGCAATTTTTCATATCTGGCCTGCTAACAGGAAAGGAAAATAAACAGTGAGTAATTTTACACAAGTGTCGGTTGTCAGATGCTCACCTCACGATGACCTGCTCGAGAAGTTTGGTCTTCACCTCGTCTTCATGCAGACGCTTCTGAGTCTCCTCCTCTGCAGGAGCTCCATCTAACAACCAGCGTTCCCTCAGAGCCTTGGACTACAAGCAAACACCACCAGCACGGGGGAGGAAAGAACCCAGAATTAGATAAATGAATACACTTTTTTGTCTCCATTTTTTTCCGAATATTTCAATAATAATGATAAAAGAAGTTTTGGTGAATTTGTGTGCTTCATATGTTGATCTCAACAGAGGAAATTTGATTCCACATCTTTGACCAGAAGCAGCTACTTTAATCATTAGAAGCACTTCAATCGTATAAAACGCTGCACATTATCTGCCTTTCTCACTTGAACAGCAGCATACTTTCCTTCAGAGGAGATTAGTCGCACTTTCACCGAGACACACTGACACGCCCTTTAAACTAATCTACAACAAAAATCTATCCGTGAGGATGTCCAGTACTTTTCTGCCACTCACCGATTCTGTCACACACTCTCCACCAAATTCATTTGCCAAGTGGACTAAGTGGCCCCCAAAGTAACATATAATTCTCAGATTATATCCAGTTGAGCCCGGAGATTGAATATTGAGATCACAGGGAGATAAATACAGATAAGCTAAAATCATAAACCTCATCAAACATTTCATGGATCTTGATGGTGATTACAAGAGTGTCCTTATGAGGAAGCAGAAAAAAGCAATTAACCTCTTTATAATTACTGGAGATAAGTGATTTGCATCGATCTCACCTAAACCATACAACAAAACAGGAATTTATTTTTTTATTTCTTTCAATGACATTACTCCTTTTCCACTTCTATTATTTTCAAATATATTCCCTCTATCAATTTCCAAATAGCCTGTATTTGTATCTTGACGTCCAATCCACAGACCCTCCTGCAGATAAACTAATATCAAAGCAAATACTTGGCATGCTTTGAGGTAAATATAACAGTGTCGCACTCGCAGCTGTTGGACCGTGCAGCAGAGGACAACACTGCCAAGCAATATGGGAAAGTGGAAGAAAAAGCTCTTGTTTTCACAAGTTGGGCTGAAAATCTGGACTTGCGCTTGATGTGAATTCCTCTGCAGTGATGCAACAAGAATTTCTTGGGAAAACTTCCCCCTCCCCAAATTTTCTTTTGTTCTTTCCTCGATCTCGACCCAGACTCCTTCCTCTTTCTCTTATTCATGTCAATCAATCACAAAGTTCACGAACTTCTGAATTTCAGGGTGTACCCCCCTCCCCACTATATATCTGGCAAATCTCTGTGTGCCTGTTGTTTTGACACAGCACGTAGTCCTTCCATTGAGTAATTCAGGCCCAGACAGCCAGCTACACAGCGCTTTGCACTCTTACGGTGTAATTCAACACTCTTCATTCCCCAGCTCTGCATGGTCTCAGGGGCTCTGAATCTAAACCTGCTTTGCTCTCTCTCTCTCTCTCTCTCTCTCTTCCTTTTCTCTCTGTCTACTCCCTCTTGCTTACTCCCTCGCCACACCCTACTACTACCCCAACGGCTGACATCACTTAATGTACTCACTCATGCGAATGCAAGCACGCGCACGCACACCAGTCTACATGAACAGCCATAAAGCTGGGGTGCTGAAGTTACATCTCTCTCCATTGTTCTTTGGAGCAAAAGCTGCTAACGTAGCAGACAAAGGGCGGAACTGGGACACACACACACACACACACACACACACACACACACACACACACACACACACACACACACACACACACACACACACACACACACACACACACACACACACACACACACACACACCGAACAGCTGTAAAGTTTCCAAAAAAAATCAATTTGTATAAGTGAAATTCCATAACTCAGTTACCTCACAACACAGCTCTATCAAGTCCAGTTAGATCATAGTTTTTCCCAACTTTCTTCCATTTATAAATGTGTTTGTGCTTAATTACTCAGCCACCATGAGTTAGTTAATGAGATTGTAATATCACAATTATATTCAAGTTCAGCACACTGGACAAAAAAGGAACATTGCTGTCCAGAATAAAGCTCAATCTTGCCACTTTTTCATACAGATGAGGTCAATGGGAAACAACGTATGCTTGAAAATAACATATTTACTCTACTTGCTGAACTCAGCTTTCTCCTGCGAGTATCATCAGGGAAGAAAAAGGATATTTAGTGAAATATTAATCCATCTGTCAGCTTTAAACATTTATGACAGTGTATTTTTCTTTTGAAACCAGTCATTTTCTTATTTAGATACCCTTGGACTGCCTGAGACATTCACAGGTTTTTACTAACTGCTACAAATGACTCCTGTTTGCATAATCATGTGTGTCACTGCTTGAATAAAACAAAGTCTCTATTCATGCTTTCGGCAGTGACAACCCTGTAACAACTTATTTTACCATTACGTCGACACTGTGAAGGAGAGAGTTTCACTGTATCGCTGAGTGTGGTGTGATATTAATGTGCTTTAGTGGCAGAACAGGTACACCACTATGAAACGTGTGATTTCATATATTTATTTTCACATGCCTCTGGATGAGGAACGCTTGCTGTAGTTTGCACAAAGGGCCTTCTAATACCCCTGGACAGCATGATTAGACTTCCCCTCGGCGTGTTTGTTTCTATGTGCATGCGTGTGTGCGCGCGCGTGACACGAAAGCGGGGTGCGGTGGGTGTAAGAGCCGTTTCCTGTTGGTGGGAGTGGGACGAAAATCTGTTTCCTTTGCTAAAGCCCACCGCATTGTCCGAGGATTCTGTGTTCTTTTATGAAGCAACACACACAAAATCAAACGCACACGCAGACACACACTTACAATGGTTTTTTTCTCTGTAAATAGAAAAAAGTGGGAGCACGCAAGGGGCGATAGCGCGGGTCACAAGCACTTTTACCAACACTTGCAGAGCTGCGCAGGCGCACACACACCTCAACCTTTGCTCTTATCTGTGACCCGCCGAGTTGACCGCGTCTGAAATAGCTTTGATAGCGCTGACACATACGCTGACACTCTGATATAATGAGTGGACGAGCATGTGCGTGTGTATAAACAGCATGTGGAGGAGCTGTTGGTGTTATCTTGTCCATTCTGCACATTCCGTGACAGCAGAAGCTGGGGAGTATTTCACTATGTTGAACTCACAGATCTGAAGCGAATTGCTAAGTTTAATGTTATGTGGGTGTTTAACATTGCTCTCATGTAGAACACCATTCCTGAAAATACTGACCGGCAGTATTTCTGTCAGCTTCTTTCAAGTTCTGGTAAAAGGAGAGGCGTATCGGGCTGCAGGTGACACATACATAAATTTTTATCAGTGAGGAACCTGAGGACATTTCAAACAAAGTCAGTCTGGCATGATTTGAAAGGATGTTAATTATGTTGCTTGGTTTAAATATGTCAGCTCACTTAATAAACGCTCAGGTTTCCCCACTGATGACACGTGAAGTCGGAGAGCCAGAATATGATCTTTTAATGAGAATGAAGCTGCACAATGGAGGATTGGTTTCTTTCCTGGAACTGATTCATTGCTCAATATTTCATTTGCACAAGGCAAAAACAGGTAAAGTAGAAATGTGTAAGGGGGTCAAACGATGGTGTATTGGTTAGCACTGCTCACTCCAGTCTGATTCCGTACTGTCCTTTCCACATGAAGTACTTGTGTGTCCATCATTTTATTTTGCATGTACCCCAACTTCCACCCCCAGTTTGCAGACATCCATGATATATTAAGTAGTGATTCTAAATGAGTCTGAGTTAGTGTGTTGATGATAGATGGAGACGTGTAGAAAAAGTGTCCAACAACATGCTAAAAATTGTAAGCAAGTAAGGGTGAATTGGTGGTCATGGGGCAGTAAACAATGTCATGTGCACACAAAGCTCGGTACATTGGGTCCACCTGTTGTGGACACTATCAGTTTTGTGTGTTCTTCTCAACCATGTAACATAATTGCACCGAAAGCCCTCTCACCAGTATGGTGATACAAATGGGGCATGTGTAAAATCTCTATTCGTGTGGAAAGTGCCCGTGTGCACATACCTTTAGATGTTGGAGTTGCCTTCGGTCATCATCCAGCTGCCTCCTCTTGTTTTCAATCTCTGTCTGCTTCTTCCTTTTCTCCTGTGGTCATATGTAACACTGTCATTAGTGTGCCCAAAGCCATGTTAGAAATAAATGTGACGCTTTTAAAGATATCCTTTAGCTATAAACCTATATGGGAATAGTTTGAAATCCAGCTTTGAAATTATTGCAATAATTTACGAAATATTAGTACACCTGCCGATGGTACTGCTGTATGTAGTAATATGTATTGTGGGGATCTCAGTCTATTCTATATGTATTACTTCAAATCTGTTGGAATATGAAGAGCGTCGTCTAAAAAATAAAATAAACATTTTATTTAAACATTTCCCACAGAAACCTAATGAGTTTTATTATGCTAAAATTTTGAAATGGTAGATAATAGACACACACCTGGATGTTGTGACATGAAAGACAGAAAATTAAAATAACCCAGGCCGATAAGTTCAAAGGGCAGCAGAGATGAAGCGAGTAGGGTAAGAGACAGAGAGACGGAGGGACGGAGAAAAAAGCAGCGAGCTGAAGCTACAGCATTAGCTTTTGATGTCCTCTAATGGGTGGAGGAGATGGGATCTAAAAGGTTGAGTCATTAAGACGGGCGGTCAGACCCTGACAATGATTTACGGTCTCTGCAGTCATCGCTGTGCCCTGATCTGCACTCTGGATCAGTGTGTATGGACGAGAAAGGAGGAAACAGACCGTGTGTGTAACTTACAGCGATGGCCTGGAGTCT
This sequence comes from Lipophrys pholis, assembly GCF_963383615.2. Taxonomy (NCBI): domain Eukaryota; kingdom Metazoa; phylum Chordata; class Actinopteri; order Blenniiformes; family Blenniidae; genus Lipophrys; species Lipophrys pholis. The sequence goes on from NC_137633.1 coordinate 11,158,775, forward strand.
CTCCTCTTGTGACACCTCAGCCATCCTGAATGGGCATGAGAGGAAGGAGAGAGCGAGTAAGAAAGAGAAGCGCACACAGGATCACAGACATTACACATTACACTCAGTGACAAAGAACTTTCCTTGACCGTAACATTTGCTCACCAGGCATTTACCTTCAAATGACTTCTCAGTGACCAAGGTTAAATATCTGTCTGTTTGGCACTAAATCAGTGTCTCTTTCCTGTCGGGAAGAGTCAGTGTAGGCATGCTAATGTGCAGGAGGGCACTGCAGGAGATTCCTGCTTTAATAGCTTCCAGACTGGAGCTGAAGGATGGACAGAAGCAGCGCTGAAGCCAGAGGGTGAAAACTGCAACTGTGGCTCATCTGAGAAGTGGCAAAACCAAGCCTTGTATCATGCACCCTGAAAAAGTATGGAATATGTGGACGACATCCACAGATTTTCATCAGTGAATGCTCAAATGATCTGGTTTCATAATATATCATCATGACCCATGAACAAGACAAACTCCAGTCATGCATTCATAAGCAGGGGAAGGCACGTTGTACGAAGGTCTCAGAGGCTATGTGGGGACAACATCAACACATTCAGACTTTTATGACAATACTAATACAAGGATGCCACTGTATTTAGGCCTTGGAGGCGAATGTTTTGTATTGAGTATTCAAGCAATACCTGTTTCCATTGAGAGCTGTGTGCTAAATGCATATGTATAATGTCTGTCCTATACTCAACTCACTGACATGAAATTTGTTCATCCATCCATCCAACCATCCATCCATCCATCCATCCATCCATCACTTGCAAGTGTGGGTGGAAACTGAAGAAAACTTGTCCATGCACAGAGAGGATGCGAACCCTATCCAGAAAGGACATGCAAGCCCAAAATGGCCTTGAACCTGAGACATTCTGTGCATCTATGATATTCATTTATACAGAAGAATATACAATGCTATTATTTTGCACACTTGATGAACGATGATTCATTCTGACATAGTGTGAGACACTTGAGGCATCTATAATGTTGAACGTAATTGATTTTATATCAAAATAGCAGACACATTTGAAGCACAGAGAGGTGCATCGTTTTTTGTAGCCCAGTGTAAAACTGTTACCACACACATGGAATTCTCATTTCTATACACCAGTCCAAGGCAAACTCTAGCAATGACAAAACAACTCCACATTACTCATCTGCACTCAACCAAACCTCTGCAGCACCAGTAAAATGTGTGAAAATTGTTTGATCATCATTTTCCAAGTAAGCACACAGAGAGAAGGCTTGTGTTGTGAGAAAAATATGCAGCATATCAACATATTAAATTCCTCCCTGCTCACCCTTGTTATAATGACATTTCTATTTCCCGACTTTGTACAACCTCTTTGATGCTTGCTTGTCTAATATGCAATCGCTGAACCTCCTCAGGCGTAAAACCACAGGCATGTATCATGGAAGCACAATCTATGACATGAAGGGTCCCTTTTCTGCACATTGATGCGTATAACTTCACACACCCACTTATGTTTGTGCTCCCATCGTGCCACATCACCATCACATGGAGACCCCTCGGAGGAAAAGGGAAAACCACAATCATCTGATCACCCTCAAGTACACACATGGACACACATACTGTACTGTCTAGACACATTCTTTCTCATTTTCGCCTTTCTCACTGAACCAGCAAAAACAGGAAGCCTAAAAAGACATGTGGATATTCACTGAATGAATTAGGGCTTAATATGGCTTAATATGGGGAACTATCTCAGATAAAGCACACTTTGAAATATTTCCATGCATGAGTGATCAGTAAAAGAGGTGTGCTTGCTCACATATGAATTCAGGTATTAGTCTTTCTATACAGCCTCTTGGCAGTGCTTATTGTCCCCTTAAACATCTTTAACTTTCTATCCCTCAGCTCACAGCTGGAGCAGGACAAGTGCACATCTGTGAAGTCATCTGGATCAGGTCTTCAGTGGCCTGAAGGCCCGGGAGCAGAAGCGAAACTTTGCCGCGTTAGAGAACTGAGTGTCCTGAACTTCTGAACTGGGGAGGATCACACGGGAAACCAACAGTTAGCGTCTCACCCTCAGCTCCACTATGACAGAAGCGAGATATAGGCATTGAAAGTACATGATTACAACAAGAACCAGCTCCAGCATAATGTCTTTATGTCAGGGGACCTCAGGTGAACGGATCAGTGAAATATGCAGAACACAGTTTTCCCCCCAACAAACCAACATTTATGATAAATCTCAAATCATCCTTTTATGTCATATTGACGAAGAAATGTACATAACCTTGCATAGTCCATCCATCCTTCTATCCATCCATACACGTGCAGGGCAGCGGAGCACCCGGAGCAAAATCTAACTAATTAATACCAATTAAGCGTCACCAATTGACTGAAAATGCATGTATTGTGGAGTTGGAGAAAACCAGTGAACTGGAAGAAAACTTTTAGCACGTGGAGAATTTTCAAACTCAGAAAGGCTGATTTAACCAAGGCAGAAGGGAGAGAAGAGACCTTCATGCTATAAGAGGAGAATGTGATCCACTAGTACTCTGCATTCCTTGAAGAATCTAAAGTAATCGAAACATCAGAAATTTTCTTAACAAGGAGCCACCAACATTTTAGGACAATTCATGCTTTTATCAGCTCACGAATTGACTATTGTGATGCACTTTATGTCGCTGTCTCCCAGTAAGCCCTCAGTCGCCTCCAATTGGTGCAAAATGCTGCAGCCCTTTTTTTAACAGACATCTAGATGTCAGCACATCACCCCAGTCCTCTTCTCCCTTCACTGGCTCCCAGTTTCTTTTGGGATTGATTTTAAGATTATTATTCTTTGTTTTTAAAGCACTCAGCGGCCTTGCCCCTCCTTATTTAGCGGAACTCTTGACTGTCCGACGCACTGAAATGGTGCTAAGGTCAACAAATCAGCTTCTATTGGAAGTCCCTAGAGCCAGGTAGAAACACTGGGGAGGTCGGGCTTTCTCAGTTGCTGCCCCAAGACTCTGGAATAAACTGCCCCCTGAAATATGCACCATAACCGACTTTGGCCTCTTCAAATCCAGGCTCAAAACGTATTTATTCAGACCGGCTTTTAATACACAGTAATATTGTGACATTTTATCTTATTTTATTTTGATTCAATTTGATTTTCCACTTGTTGATAGAATAAATTTTGAATAAAAGGCAAAAAATACACAATCATCCAAAACGTCATTTAGTGGTAATTAGCTGATACATTAAGAAAACGACTGAGTAGAAATGGAGAGTGAGATATCGTCCATTTCTTCAACAACACACCAAAAATCCGAGGTCTACTAAACCAGCTGGGTTTGGGCTGACCTGATTTCCCTGAACTGCCCCACCATTCAAAACAGAATTTCAGTGCTTGTCCTGCATGTTTAACCTCTCGGCAAAATGCTGTAATGAATTTTTAAGGTGTATTGGAAAACTGTGTGCACCTTGTTGGAACATTGTGGGTTTGGGTCATGGCTGCCCGGCTCATAAATTATGGACACAGATGGAGAAAGAAAAGCAGACACGCAGAGGGATATCTTTGCGGCATAGTTAGAAGAGAAATTACATTTATGGTGGAGAACAGAGGGCATCTGGGAAAGCAGGCAGTCACTCTGAGACCAGTAGAGAAATGACAAATTGAGACAAATAAATGTCCCAGATCAACAATGTCACTTACAGAGGACTGAGGGAGGAGAACTGACAGACTTTAAGACAAGTAACACACTCACTTTATCATTATTACGATTATTAATATGATTGAGAAATACTTCAATTTTCTGCAGCATATTTACATAATTGTCAAATTGAACCTGTCTTACAAATGTCATCAAATTTTCTTTGTAACCATTTTTTATTTTTCTATTATAAGAAAAGGACAAGACATGGACGAGCATATATTCTGTATGCTTGTTCAAGCTGCTTTTATATCTGTCCCATTTTATTTTTATTGCTATTACCATGGTCAAACATCAAAAGGGTCTAAACACACCATTCTTTGAAAAAAACCACAACCCTCAAACTTAGAATTTGTTCAAATTATAGAATTTTGTGACAAACATATGAGATAATAATATACACGAACGTGTGCATTTTTGAGCTGTTTAAAATAGGCTATATAAAGTATTTCAAGCACTGTTAGTGATCTAAAGGTGTACTCCAATATTGCTCTTTTTAGTTTATTGTCCCAGAGTTTGCATGTTTCTCCAAGTGGACTGGTATCTTCCCATAGTCTAAAAAAAACAACACAATTGAGGCTAGGTGGTGACTCTAACTTGCCTGTAGGTGTGAAGTAGGTGTGTTTGCCCTGTGATGGACTGGCAAGCTGCCCAGGGTTATCCTGCCTTCACACAAACAGTAGTCAGCTTGGATCCGCTCCAGTCCCTCCATGACTGTGGAAGGACTGTCCACGTCAAAAGTACTGCATTATTACAAACATCTAACCTATCACCACATGCCCACATTGACACACAAATCATGCAATAAACCAATAAAACAAGTGAACAAAGGCACAAGTGTTCTTCTCTATAAACATTGATACCGCAGTATTGCTCAGTCTGCAGTGAATAAACTTCATGTCTTGAGAAATTATTATTGTTTTCCTACATTCCTTCATGCTTTCAAAACGCTCAAAAAACCTAACTAGGGAGTTCATTTTGTGAAAAATAATACACTTTTTCTGTTTGCAATATCAGTATTTTACAAATGATTGATGAAAAAATTATTTGTCCTCTGAATTTTGTGAAAGAGGTATTTCCCTGGTGAAAATGAACCACGTTAATGACATGGCTCACGTTCACCTTGATCAATCCACCTTGATTTTCTCTGTTTTCTTTTTCTTGTTTGTTTTGAAGTACAACAGGATGTAAACTCCTTGTTAATGTTCAGGATGATAATAAACAAAAAAAATGTTAAATGAGAAACTTTTTGGCTCAACAAATGATGCATTATATAAGTTGGGGTCCAGTTTCCCCTGTGTCTATGATTTCCACCTATAGGCAACAGAAGGGACAGTAATTCTGATTGTTCCATCGTAAACAACTATCTTATGAATAAGTCTTGGATTTATGAATGTGATCTCTAATATATTCTATTCTACTTCAAACTTTCCTTATACAGGATTAGGTTTAGGTGTTAATTCTCACAAATGAGTAAAAATTATATCTTTCGTTTTGGTGCGCACCAAAATCTTTACTCCAAATGCAAACGTCTATATATTTTCCAAAACTCTACATTACACTGAGACGTTTATTAAGAATAATGATACCAGATCTATTTATGTGTACTTTCATTCCTGTGCTGTAATATTCTGCTTATCCTCATTTAATTTTCTTTTCTTTAAAAATCGCAACTGCTTTCTGTATTGAAGTACTTATGATTTCTTCATGTCTGGATCAATAAGAATCGAAAAATACCCAGCACGATAGAAGTCAAGGAAATGGACTAATGACTGGGCCTATTCCCTGTTGAGAGCACTGCTGCTGTAGCATTTCCAGGAACACATTAAGTGCCTGTATAGAGCACCAGCATCCTCTTCTAATAGCATTGTACTCCTCTGGCACCAGCGGACACTATCTGTACTGAAATGCCCTAAAAGTAATCAGCTTAATGCTTACGTAGCTTAACTACAAGCTGAATATCTTTTTTGGGGGAATATGGTGTTGGGTTAGTGTCCATGGAGAAAACGTCTTCTTTCCAAGGTGAAAGAAATCCCTGTCTTTAACTAAACGCGTGTGATACAGCATAACTATCAATCTAATGAGTTAGAGGAGCACAATTCATTGATTCAACCAGGAGTGTTCAACATGCAGCTTGTGAGCCAAGCCGGGCCCACCCCAGAGGATTACAGGACGAGAAACCCTGAAAAAAGCTCAAGCGCCGTTTTCAGACCCGCCATCGTTATCGGTTCAGTTTACCAACATGCAGAACTGCCATTGATCTGTTCAAGAATTGTAGAAAAGATTGCATTATGTGTGAGTGCAAATGTTGTCTTTGTTTTTCCATGTTTTACTGCTGGCTGTGGTACGAATTGCCCCACGGGAGACATAAAACTTCACTTTGAGCCTGACATTGAATTTGATCCAGCCTAAAATGGACATTGACGGTGGGGGTTCCACATTTGTCTACTGGGTTTGGAGTGTTTTAGTGAGATTGAAAGACAAGACTCAACAGTTTTTTCCAGCATGATGCAGCAAAAGTTCGCTTCGCTACTAACAAAATTACATTCGGATCAAAATCCGACCTTGGAAATAAACTGAAGGCTGCAGAAATCTTATACTGGCAAAGAATATTCAAGACTATTTTTTTTAATTTTTTAAATAAAGACAATTGGTGTTGTTATTATCGATAGGTTCTTTTCTCACTTATCCTGCCCAACTGAGAATAAATCGACAAAATAATGAACTTCAACAAAAAAGTTAAAAATCTTTAAGGAAAATTGCTGATATGTCATAAAAGCTGTTAAGAAACAGTGATTTCACTTCTTAGAGTAACAAGGTCAGTAAGTACACGGGGCGCCTCAAAACAAGAGAATGCTCACTGTGTGATTCTGAGAGATTTAAATCCTCCAGAGATGAATATCAGTGGCAAAAACTTTACGCCAGCTCTCTTGACCATTATCTTAAACAAACACCTGGAGGTGGACACTGCAATACACTGACTCTGAGCCTGCCTCCTACGCTCTTATCATTCTCACGCTCAGATTTATTCAAGGCTCGCTTTATAGCATACGAGCTTCATTTTATAGTATATGCTTCTGAACTTGATCCAACACCTACGATATTACAAAATGCAAAATAGAAAAGAGAATAATGAGTTCCAATTACAGAAAGTCGAGAGGATGTATAAAATGTACAAGCTTTCCTGTTTAAGACCGTCTAAGTGCTGTCTGAGATTAACATGCAACGTCATCCTTCTCCAAATGATCACAACTTCCACTATGTACTATACATGGCTGAAAATTTTTAATTTTCAAAATTTCACCTTGATTTCACCGAAATGATTGTTCAATATTAAAATGTAGTTTCTTGCAGATTGGTAGATTTATTCCAATTTATTTCTGATAGGCACTATCTCGGCAAACTGCTTCTTGGTCATGTTACTGGCCTGTTGCAAATAAAGAAACGGTCTGCTGAATCTTCCTTCAGTTTCTTTTCATTAGTAAGACATCACTGTGTGTCGCATTTTTTATTTTTATTTTTTTTTAAGATTGAGCTTCATTGTTGACCAAATCACTTTTGGAAACAAAGTCTGAAAGCAAAAAATGAATAATGTGCTATCAAGGGAAACGTGTGAAGGACACAACTATTCAAAATGAAAAAACAAGAAAACACAAAGAGAAAGGCATTTTCAAGCTCAATTTCTCAAACAACAATAGCAAATAAACTATAAGATAGTTTCTGATGACGACTTTTCATGAGACTCTTTTTGTTTTCTGCAAAAAGAAAAGTGTTGAGGCAGGTGTTAATTGTTACACAAATTAACTTCTACGTAGAAATGGAAGAGACTGCTTAAAAAAAGAGCCAAACGGCAGCTCCTCGTAAAGGATGACAGTGGAGATGACTCTTGAGCTTAATGACCAGGCTCTGCACTAAAAATCTCGGAGACTCAGGGAGAGCGAACTAATCTCAAATCCCCTTCACTCTGTCAGAGTGGCACTTCTTTCTCCTTCTCTCTACTCCCCACTTCCACAGCTTCCTTCCTTACAGGCCAAAAGAGCACAGGGACAACAATGCCCCTCACCGACTTTCTACCCATGCCACGCACAGACCCCACCCCCACTAGATTTCTCCAAATCACGGATGAAATTCTGCCTCCTTCTATCCAAGGAAGAACACAAAATCTGCCAAACATAAACAGTACAGTTGCCAATAAAAACCGGAGGAAGTCCGCTGAGTTCACATGTTAGTATTGCAAGGTCAGAGGGTAAAACTCCTTTTCCCCCTCGAGGTCGCCCATAAATAACAGCTCTGTCAGAACAGAGGAGAGTCAAATACTGTGTAACATCCATGTCAAGTGGACAAATGATAAGCCACATGAGGGACCACGTGGGGCGGGATGACGAGTGCTGAGCAACTCTTCTGACATCTCACTTCTCACTGACTCAGTAAGACTCAACAATGAATGAATTGTAATGATAAATCTGTAAACTAGGAGTTACCTAATGAAGTAAATGCTGTAACAATTATCTCTACGTTAGTCTCCTATCATCGCTTTATCCCCGCTAACACGGGATTGACCCAGGTAAAAACATGACAGGTGGTCCAGAGGGACAAACATTCACAGCAATTTGGTCACCGGTTAATCGAACAAGCAGGATTTTGGATTGTAGAAAGAAGTTGGTGTACCGAGAGAAGCAGCCAAATGAAAAACATGCGATCTCAAAAGAGTTACTTGCTCCATCTTTTATTCCTAAAGAAGCCCTGAATAGTATTGTTTCAGCCTCCATGACCGCAGTTGGAGTTGTGGTTGTTGGAGAAAATGAAGCATTTACCATCGTAGCGTCGTATTTACAAATATTGGTTGCATTATATATAGTTTATGTTAGATATTTAAAATATCTGTAAGTCTCTACATATAGTCTGCTACTGCTGTCACACCATTGAAGCCTAGTTTCTTATCGTAATAAATTGATCAATTCATATAGTCACAATGGCATCTGGCCAGTATACGATCAATGTCTGAGTCTCTTAAACTCTAACACCCTTTTAAAAGGCTGCCAGTAAATGTTTTTGTTGCTGATATGTGCAAAGCTGGTATGCCTGTCAAATTGTTGCCTTGAGGACTAGAAGTAAAGGATGTGATACAACAGCCCTTCTTCAGTTCTCATGTGATCATGGAGGGAAAATTGGAGGGTATTAGGGGCACTTGAACTCATTTTATGTCTTCATTCTCAAATGCTTGTCATCACCAACCCACTTTCTTGTCCTCTCTCTCTTGAAGTCCTTGCCTCTTAATCAACATGCACAATTCCTAGCATGGCCACAAATGACCGTCATTAATTCAGCAAGAGTAAACCTTTAAACTGCAAATCTGTTGCGTCGTGGTCATTGTTTGTTATTTTTCATATATGGAAAAAGATTCATGCTGAGTTTGCAGCTCTCAGCACTTTATCGATCCCTGTGTGTTGATTAAAGGCTCTGCGCAGAGGTCAGAACACAGGTTGAGCTTGTGGAAATCACATACAGTGAACACAGCACCTGAGCGTTCACTGATTTAAGTGTCTTCAAAAATGGAGCTTGGCTCACGATCCAGAATATCCAAATCAAGACAAGTAGCAAAGGCAACCACGAACAGAAAGCGTTTGAGCTCCACACCTGGTAACAGTGTGTTCTTTGGTTTACGAGCACAGTGTTGCGGGAAGCCAATTACAAGACAGACAACACGGGAGTAAGCGAGATGCAGACGTTTATGAGCTTGTGATTATTGCTACACACAGGACCCTAACCAAAATGAAAGCTGAGGGAGGAGTTGAACGTGGAGAGCTGCGACAGCCTGTGGAAATTCTACTGCCATTTTCTAGCATTTCACAATCAAATAGGAGTGAAAAATGTTGCAGTCAAATTGATGATGGAAAAAAATGTTGGGTGATGCAGGATTGCTCTTTCTAATCGTGGATTGGAAATCTATCACAAGATTGCGGGTATATTACAAATAAAAACATGAATGTTGCCCCTCACAAAACATATTTCAGAAAATTGAGTTTGTATGACAATAAGCAATCAAAAGTATAGTAGTTGAAGGTATTGACCTCGACAAACAAAGTAAGAGCATTAGCTGCTGTCAGCATTGCTTTTATACGGCAACCCATTTCCACTGTGGGCGGCCTTCGATGTCCTAGTATGGTTCCTCTGCCACTCTGGTCGATCAGCAAATTCTATACATCCGGAAGTCTATAGACCTGGGTTATTGAAGCAGCCTCTCAAAGCTAACGCAGGAACCATTAGACCTAATAGGAGCCTTCCCTCATGGCAAGATCCCAATCCCCACTTAAGGCTCTCAAGAGGGCCAGGAATTGTTTATACTCAGTATGTTTGTCTAATATCATCCTGTCCAATCTCTTACAGGGGTTATTGCAAAACCCCAACACTTCATTTACAATGAGAAAAGGCCCGGGATTCATTCTTCTACTTCCAAAACAGATGTTCATGTATGGGCTATTAGGTTCAGGTTATTCAGAGTGCAATAAGAGGGATGATCTCTTTCTACTGTTGTGTATCAATAGCGCTTTTGATCACTTCTTTGAACAACACTGATGATCGTCATATGAGCGCGTGGGTGTGCGCGTGCTTGGGCCAGTGGGAACAAGACACACATACAGGAACACACAAGTACACAAACACTGAGCACTGTGAGTACTCTGAGCACACTCCCCTCTGAGATTAAAATGACCTCGTGGTTAAAAATGACAGTTTATCAGAAGACAGATTATCTGACAAAAAAACTAACAAATCCTCTGTTACTTTTTCTGTCATGACAAAGCAGCAAAGGAGGGACTCGTAATGAAAGATAGTCGTAAAAAAAGAGAAGGATAAAATGACTATCCAGGAGGAAAAGAGAAGGCAGAGATTAGTAGAAAGTGAAAAAAAACCTGGTAGAATAAAGGGGAAGGTGGATTGCAGTGCATTATCTAATTATATCTCACATCTCTTTCTGCCCAGATGTTACTACTTATCACTCGGCGTGCTTGCTGAGCAAGCTTTCACTTCCACTTCCGCCCTGATTGTACAATACCATATTTCAGCATCAAACAGTAGCGACTTTTGTAATGCATGCCATTCATTTCCCAATACCCGCTTTACTGATCTGATTTAAAAACCACTGCATAAATGGTTTTTTAATGACAGTAAGGTCAGTGAGGGTAATTAGCAGTATCCATCACTCTTGTGCTGTTCCGCTCAGGGCTAAATATGAACCTGTAAGAGACCTTCTGTCCTGTAGTTATGATGCTCTGCAAACCACGTATGTCAGGAAAATTACAGCAAAATTCAGCAAACAGCCATGACGTGAACAGTATCTTCATGAAAACCTCCGTACACATTATAACCGAAAAGCTGGACCTGCTGTAAGTGTCAACTGACTCCGACAGCAAGACTTAAAGCAGAATAATTCACACGGTCATTGATAGTTTATTGTGCTGGAAAGTTTGTTTGAAACTTGTTCTGTAGCTTATTTTGTTTAAACCAAGTTGCTGGAGCACATTTAAGGAACTGATGAAACTGGTGAGAAGTGACAAACTCATAAAGGTCTGGTGCTGGAAAACCAAAACAAAGACCTGAATGACACTTTCAAGTCCTGTAAAGCCGAGGGGAAGAGCACAGTTGGGTGTCAGTCCGCAGACTTTTCATAACCTCCCCTTTCTTGTACACGTAGTCATCCAGCCAATTGTTACTCTCAGGGTGTTATTTAAAGTCATGTTATTGGACAATGTGTAATGTTAGGCTGTATTGTGTCTAGACTGGCCAAAAGTGACTTGGACTGCAGTTTGTGAGGAGAGGAAGAAAAAAAAAATAAAGATTACTCATTAACATTAACCCCTGGCTACCCATGAGTAGTAATGAATGAAATCCTGGTGAGCAGTCCATTTCCCATACCTACATTAGTGAAAACACATCCACCCTAATAGTGAGACGTCCATGCCAGGAGACAGCCGTCAACACACGACTTCAACTCAGACAATTCGTTCATTTGTTTCCCTCGCAGCCACAAAAATGCACACACAAAACTGCACATGTGCACACATACAAAGACAGAAAGGTGGCTGTCCGCAGTCATAATGCCAGATGATGACTGGGTGGACAAGACAAGTGCTGTCAGCTCCGCTGTGAGTTTGCTGACACAACACAGAGCAGCCAACCGGATATAGGCCCTCGGCTACGCTTTTGATGGACTTACCATGTCTCGCTCATACAATCAAGCCACATAATAGACAACAAACAGAGGCACCGATGTGCTGCTACTGTTAAATCAGACCCTTTTTTAAACACTTGTCGTACATATTGCTCTTAAATTTCTAAAAGAAATATTCTTTCGATTCACGTACTAAATATTTTCTTTCACTCTGTTTGGTTCTATTGTGGATTTTCTCATATCTAAACTCACAAGACAGTAAAAAAAAAAAAAAAAAAAAAAAAAGAGCTTACAATGATGCTTTTCTGATATTAAATGCAATCATTTAAACCCTTTTCCAACATCCAATCTTAGATGACATGTGGATGCAATGTTGCTGTCAAGAAGAAACATTTCCTCTACAAATCAAATATATTGTCCTTTCGGGTATTTTGATGATATTGAAAGTTTCGATTGTATGCGCTGGCTGTACCGTACTTCAAGAACTCAAAAGTATGGGAGTGCTATGTTTATAGACTCTGAGTTATCATACTCTTGCCGGTGTTGTCAACAAAGATGTTGTCCACAACAGTAGCATCAGTTCTCAGGGCAGAAAGGCAGGAGAGCAACAATGGACACAAGACCAAACAAAAACACACTCTTTGTCTGGTTGCGATTACAGTCCACCCGCTGTGATCAAACACAACACAGAGAAAAATTAGTGGAGTTGGTCCAGTTGACATTGTTCTATTCAACGACAGGAATAGCAACAAAGCAGAATTCACACATGGGCCTACGTGATCTACTGAGAGGAAGGATTATCCAACCCTATCTCCAGTGACAACCTGAGTTGAAATTAATCTGAGCTGTATATTGGGCTGTATTTTAGGGATGTCCAGAGTCTCCTCTGGTCGGTTGCACAGTGTGAATTCCAGTCAGGAGTATGTAATGGCCAAGGTTTATCAGCTCATGTGTGCGCCATGTTGGAGCAGGCTGCGCACACACACACACACACACACACACACACACACACACACACACACACACACACACACACACACACACACACACACACACACACACACACACACACACACACACACACACACACACACACACACACACACACACACACACACACACACACACACACACACACACACACACCATAGACCCTGTTACTCTCCTCCACAGTCTGAAACCAGTCAGCATCTCTCTCCCATGCAGTGATGACGGTCATGCAGGGTTGGTGCCACTGGAAATTCCCTGTCAGTGTTCAAAAGACATCCAGAAACACTCTCTTCCCAAAACAGATCGATACTACATGATGGCTCATCAAAGCATTCGCGTAAACACGTCGTCCCGTTACACCTGTCGGCCCTGACACGTCTTGAAAGTACAGTACTGTAAAGCGGCCCTCCAGCCAGGCATGCAGGAGAGGATGACATGACATAATAATGCAGATATTCCCAGATTCCCACCGCAATCGCCCACAGGTTTGGTACTGTGAGTGTGTTATTTTGAATCTGCATCCCTTGAAGGATGCTGCGCCTCTTGTGAGTTGTAACCCTTTGCTGCAGCGGCGGTCACACTGTGTTTACAGTATCAGCACAGACAAGATGCAGCCGGTGTTTTTATATATTTTTTTCCCAACGCAATTCAAATAATCCTCCCTCTGTGCCGCTTTGCCATCCATCCGGTCCGACGCAAAGGATGCTGCCGGGCTGGAGGCTTAAACGTGCCGCTGCACAAGCAGCAGCTGGACAAATCACCAAAATAAATAAATATATAAATAGATGAAAAAAAAAAGCAGGTCATCCAGAGGAAAACAAGAGGAACAAGCATCGTCACATTGAAAATCACGACTTACTCAGTTGCGGATCTTGTTTGCCTCCCGCCGCAGACGTCTTAGGTGTCGTGTTGTTTATTTCTGAGCGTCAATTCGGAATACTCTCACACCCCTTCCTCTCCTCCTCATCCTCGTCGTCCTCCTCCTCCTTTCTCCTCTTCTTTTGGCAGGCAACCCTCTCTCTTATTGCCGAGGTAGTGATGCCACGGGCTGCTCGCGCGCACCGCCCGACAGTAATTAGAGCCCGGCGGCCTCCTCCGCGTAAAAGACGCACGGCTGTGGTCCGTGTGGAAATCTCATGGGCGATGGGGCGTCGTCTGAAGCAGGTTGTAGTCTAGTTAGAGAGGGAGAGGGAGAGAGGGAGAGCGAGAGAGAGCGAGAGAGAGAGTGGTATGTGAAGGGGAGTGCAGAGGGGAAAAGGATACGCCTCCCTGCCTGGTGGAGATAAAGGGGGCCCTGCGCACGTTGACTGAGATATGGGTCCTCCTTTCCAAACGGGACTGGCTTTCCTCCAGGCTTATCATATGACGTGCAAGGAACCAGGCTGCTGGATTCAAGGCTGCCTCAGCACAGAGGACTTACGCGGCTGGAATTGGGATCAAATCCAGTTGTTCTTACTAGAGGAGAAAGCGCCATTCTCCTCAGGTTCACTGTCGCACTCCTCCATCTAGCGGCGGGAAGGCTCATCGTCAACACTCCCTAAAATGTGATTTCACTCCGTTACATAAATACCCTCGGGCTCAAGGGATAAATGGCTTTACAGCCTCAAGCAGTGATTTGAAGCAGGCTCGCATCTGACCACTATTTATATCAAACACCAGCTGATCACATCAATTTGGCAACTAATAACACGCGTCTATTCAGCAGCTGCCCATATCAGTCTTTCTTTCTTTTCTTTTCTTTTTCTTTTTCTCTTAGTCTGACCCTTAATTATTCCATCACAGCCACGATCTCAAGTCATCCAAAATAAATTGCACCTACACTCAATGTACAGCGGATGGCGCTAAAGTTTCAGACATGATATTCTGGATGTCAAAGTGGGGAAACAGCTATATTATATATACAGTACAGCACTTGTGATGCGTTTGTAAAGCTATAAAACTATATAGATCAAGTCTCCGGCATCCTTCAGAATTATCAAGTGGGGCTCTTGAGACAAAATTCTGTTTAATTCCTCACTTAATATGAAATTAATAAGCCCCCTTTCTCCTTATAGTGCATATAAATGCTGCATTTGGTAATTAAAATACACACAGTTGCTCATATCCCACTAGTTTTTAATACATCCTCAAAATGTATGAACTTAGATCCAGGAATTGTTGCAGGTTTTTTTCTTCCATGTTTATTTTCATGTGTTTGAATGGGAGAGGAAGTTTGCATGGATGGCACAGGTGTGTAATGGTCAGCATTCTCACCTCACTGTGAGAAAATTACAGTTTCGAGTCAAGGCTTATGGGCCTTTCTGGGAAGAGTTACAGGCATGCATTTATGTTCTCGCTACATGTGTGTGTTTTCCTCTGGTACTTTGGCTTCCTTCCAAAGACTGAAAACACATGTTGGAGGTCAACTGGTGAATCCTAGTTTACTGTAGGTGAAATTGTGACTGTGTAGGATTACCTGTCTCTTTGTGTTTTCCATCTGTTGAGTGAGTCAGCAGGGCTTGGCTCCAGCGCCAATGACCTGAAGTTTGATAGAAGATGGATGAAATGTACACATTCAGTAACATTTTAATCAGTCAATATTTTGTTGGACTCAGATTGATAAAAATCATGTTGCAGGTCCTGGCCTGGAGGAATACCACTGAAGCGATGGCTTCAATGCAAGTGAAAGCATTGCTGTGGATATATACAAATGAAATTGTAATAGCTTAGGTTTAACAGTTGAAAAGTGTATTTGTATCCAAAGACAATTATTTGACACCGTACTCCCTATATCTAATCAATCCAATAAAAAAGGTAGACAATTTGCACTAAATGTTAACTTAACATCTGTCAGTATCATGACTACTGAAGAGTTCCCCCACTGTGATAAGACTTCTGTGAACTGCGAGGATATCAGAAGATATCAAAAGGTGTCAAATGTGCAGAATAGAAAATTGGAAAGGGATTGGATTGGTGTGTGTTGTCTGGGGACTTAGATCAAGGTTTAGAAATAGGAAAATGGTTGAGCAGATTTAGGAGCCTGTGAAGGAGAATATGAGTCTCAGTTCCTCTGTCTCCTGCTCACTTCATGCACATCACGTCTCCCATCTTTCATTCCCCTCCAGCCATTTTACACGTATGCACACAGAAGCTCCAAAGTCGGCAACATACAAACAAGTGTGCAGGAGAGGAGGTTTGAAAAGAAACTGCAGCCTCCCTTGTGGTGTGTGTGCGTGTGCATGTGTGTTTTATGACATCATGGTAAACACTGCTGACAGATGAGGGTCAGCCATGTTTTGGTGCTGGCAACTGTAAAAAAAAGAAGAAAAAAAAAGATCTCCTTGACAAACGGTAACAACAAAGGGAAGCGGCCGACTCGGTTTCAATTTGATGATGATGAGAGAGTTTCACGGACAAAACATCTCATTTTCCTGCGTGATGGGAAATCAAAAGAAGTCGTGTGTGTAGTGCGTGAATGTGTAATTTCTTGAAGTACTTTTCTTCATGTATTTATGTGCATGTGTTTGTGCATGCACAGTGACTTGGAGCCCTCTGAGCCCTGGAGGCCAGCTCAGCACTTGGCTTCTTATCTCACTCTCAGAACCTTGGTCATGAATAAACATTGCTGGAAAAAAAGTTATCCAAAATGAAAATAACTGAGTGGAATTTGGAGAAGGCGGGTGGCATTCCACAGCAGGCGAGGAGAGTTGAGAAAGTGAATGGATAAGAGAGCTTGAGTGAAGGGTAGAGGCTAAAAGTATTGAGGGAGGGAGCTGAAAGACAGAATGAGGCCTGTGGAGGGAAGGAGTATAAAGAATTGCCTCCATCCTGGAATACCGGCAGTGCACTGGTCCAGAAAATACCAAAAAGTGTCGCTTTTCTCCTTTTTCTATTTCCATAATCTATCACAGCCCCAATCTTTGTCTCTCACTGTATGCTTTAAAATGCCAATCGTGCCACAGTGGGCTAGTGCACATTGTTTTGTGTTTTCTTATTCTGTTGTGCCAGCGCGTGTAGGCGTGAGTGGGAGAATTTTTGTTGCTCTGCTTTGTAATGAGCTGTTTTACTGAAGCACATCAAAAGACAATGTCTCCAACTCTGTTTACTAAGTCTGTCTAAATTACCTTCTCCTTATGTGTCATTTTTGCCTTTTTTGGTCTGTTCTTCCTCTCAGCATCTCATTTTTATTACCTTCTCTATATACTTCTTGCCAAATGCCCACTGACTACGAAAAGGAAGTATTTTCATTTGCTTTTAACTCTGTGCTCATAATTTAGCTGTTTCTTTGAATATGCACGGAAATGCACATCGGTCTGCCGGTGCCACAAATCCTCAGAGAACAACGAGGGTCATGCAATGTAAACGTGCAAGTCTTTCTGTTAGCCTCAACATCATTAGTCAGACTTCTACTTCGACCAATCACTGCCTGCGCCCACACATGCCTCCACTCACATATCTCTCTGGAGATGCTGCAGCTGTATTTGCCTCGTCTCCCCGTCTCATTATACGTTTGTCTTTGTGACTCCGACACTTACAATTGTTGCGACCCTCCCCACCCCCTGCCGTCCCTCCCCAAGGTGCCAGATCAAGCTGGCATCAGATGTGACAACGTGTTAATCGGTTGCTGTTTTGCAGGTCAGCAAGTATCGCGGTGGAGCATGTGATCCATTCTCAGGCCCAATTGGGAGTCTGTGGGAGTGATAGCTCTTTTCTTGCCTGAAAAGTAATTTGAAACTTAAAAATAACAGCTTTCTGCCACAATCATTTTGCCAGTTCACAGTTTTTGCATCATTTCCTTCATCTTGCCATCGTTTTCACCATCAAAATATGTTTGTTTTTTTTCTTTTGGCTTTCTGTTTAATCTCCTCTTCTCTCGCCTTGGATTGTTGATTTGTCTATTTTGTAGGATTTCCTCAACATTGTTAAGGTATCCCATTCCTTTAAATCCCTCTATTTATCCATAAATTATGTTCTGAGTTTTGCCCTTTGTTTTCAGATTTATCTGCAGAATGTCATCCTGCATCTTAAACCTTGTAGGGCACTGACTTAAATACCTGAAAATTGAACATTCCCAGCCTCTGGACTTTTTGAACTGTATTTAATTTCTATAATGGGTCATTAATTTATAAGAAAGAAAAAAGTGTAAAACTGACTGAAATCCCTCACCTCATATTGGATTATTTATATCTTAAAAAACTCTAAATGAGATAGAGATTTTTCACTAGAATTCCACCAAATGTTGCTAAACATATCCATGATGTGTCTATTGTCACCTTTTATATGAGTAATGCAATTAAATGTTGTGTACATCAGTCTCTATGTCAACATATGAGTAATTTAGGGTAGAAGTATCATGTTTTGCCATAATCAAAACATATTTCTCAAAATCCTACTCAAGGAGTAAATATTTTAATGTGTTGTATACAGTTTTTTATGCAGTCATAAAATAGAAGAAATGAAGTAATTAAATATGGTCATTTGCCAAATAAAGAGTTAATTTTCTTCCTTCATTGATTTCTTGTTAATGGTTTTTTCCTGGATTTCTTCTAATACCCATGTAACACCTTAGGTATAATATTGGTATTTTACAAATCAATCACTCAACTATTAGTCGTAAATGAAACGCTGCTCAAGCTTCTTGATTTATTTTTTATATGCTTTTTATTCCTGGCTTTCTTTTCATACATTTTTTTTTCTTTTCTTTGTGTGTGTGTCCCTGAACTCTGAGCCCATCAGTTTCTACAACCATTTTATTATACTGTAAATACTGTATTTCACCTCTGATTATTGTATACCGCTCAACACAGGTGAAAATGGACGGAGAACAAAGGACAGGTTGAAAAAAATAGCAAGAATCAGCCAAACGTGTTCAAGTCAAGTGAGATACATTTAAATGCAGTCTTTGTTTCTGTTCCCCTGCTTGTAGCTGATATGAAATAGGATGGATCACAGGCATGAGAAGAGACGAGTGTAGTACCGCGGCGCTCTAATTTACTCATTAAATTGATGCTCCCAGACGGACTGATTTAGACTGGATTAACGATGAAACAGCCCTTTTAAAATTTCCTACAGGATTATTCACAGATTTAGTGAAACATTTTTATGGGCCACATGTATGTGAATGAGGCTACTTACACATTTGGTGAAGCGTTTCTTTGTTGCAGGGTGACGGTCTTGCGACGTGCAATGTTGCGGGGTTCTCTATATGTTTGTGTGTTAGTGGTTATCATGCGTTCTATCACGCAGCATCTTAACTGCGGGGATGTGAGGACCGAAAGTGGGTCAGGTAGTTGTAAGAATGTACGGTCTTCTGCCAAGAGCTTCCATAAGAATCCCTGACACCTCTGACAGTTTTTACTGGCATGAGAGGAATTCATGTTTTTGAGAAGACATTTGGGTGTGGAGGTGAGACAGCGGAGAAGGTGTGATGTGCAGTATGTCGTCATTATGGATGTGTGAAAGGATTTCAAGTCCGCACAAGCAGATGGATCCATACATAGTGTGCTACAATCCTGTTGGATTTCTTACTTCTACATCTGAGAGGGTACAAAGGTAAGAATGTGGTGAAGGTGAACGGAGAAGCCATACTGTGTGTTGCCTTTGGTGAAGATGCATATGAGGGGGTCACACATACAAACATAAAGACATATATATATATATATATATATATATCTAAAAGGTTCCCCTACACACACACACACACATAGTCTCAGACCCAATTACTCTGGTCTGATAACTGTGTCAGTGTGTTACTACCCATTCCTAGGCCTGTAGGGCATTGAAGTCATGTACTATACAGTCTTACTCATGCATGTTAGGCCACAACCACATCAGACCGCTCAAGCTCAAATACGCTGCACAGTTCACCTCTTTTCTGTGTGTGTGTGTACGCTCAGACAAACAGCACAAGGGCAAATGCAGACATGTATCTGGGCGAGTGATTATGAGGATTGTTAACTCAGAAGTTTCCAGTGAGTGTTGGAATATAACATTAAACAGAAAACATAGGAACGTTTATGAGTGTCTACATGTGGCCATGCAATAGGGAGCAAGGACTGCAGGACTACGTTGTTTCTATCTCCATTGTTATCGCCTCCAATCTCAGAGGGAAGCCAGGGGAGACAGCCAAGCAGACACATCAAATATAATTGGAGAAGTAGAGAGTGGCACAACAAAAGACTTGCATATATTCTATGCTCAGGAAACTTTTTTTCCCCCCCAAGTTGTCACATGAAGTGTTGGCATGTTTGGAAAGTCAACTGTCAAGGAATTTTTAGATAGTTTTATTTCTGCTATATATTTGTATATATTAATCCATCCATCTTTTATACAGCTTTCTCCAGTTCAGGGTTGTGTGAGGCCGAGTCCAGTTTATCATGGGTAAAGGCAGAGTACACCAGAGACAGTTTGTCCATCACAGGGGCAACAGTCACACACATGCACACACACAGATGCAAGGTTTTGGACTGTTGGAGGAAAGCGGAGTAGAGACAACACAAGAGGCACAGAAAATGAAGCTCCACACTGAAAAACCCCAAACCGCTCTCAAAGTGTGGGTTTTTTTTGTGCTGTGAAGCGAGAGCACTAGGCACTATTCCACCGCATGACCTCAAATATCAAAATCAAATTTCAACTCACCGAGTGGTTTCATGATTGAACACTTACTATAATAATATTATTCCTCATGAATTTGCACCATAGTTTTTATGAAATTATGAAAAATGTGTTACTATGTGATCAAGTTTTAACAACGTCACAAGCTGTCGATTAACTGTTTAAAAAAAAAAGTTTTTTATAAAGAACGTCTGAAGAATACGTGTTGTTAAAATTCAAGCTACAATAAAGCAGCAGTTGCCTTGTGAGATGAAGACAAACCTATAAAGATGTCAAGTCTCCCAGCCGGGCAGTAACAGTGTAACTGGCAGTCTGCTAAGACATTCATCACCTTACAAAGCCCATGGGCTACATAGCAAGAGAGCTAGTGTACTCATATATCTGTAGAGAAACTACCACCGCCATAATGCAGCCATATTCCAAGGCGGCAGAGTTCTCCTCATTACTTTTTCAGGGGGTCTGTCTGTTTGCTTGGTCAAATGAAAAACGGATTTCAAAAAGTACTTTCTTGTTCGGGACCCCTACGAAGGAACAGGCTTTGGAAATAAAGCCACTGACTCAGTGAAACCAACCTCCTTGAAATGTCAGTCTTAGCCCCCAGCTGTGGTGGGAGAAGGTGGTAGACGGCTGACTGGCACATTAAGGCTGGTTACCGTTTGGGATAGAAAAGAGCTCAGCACAAGGTTTATGTCTGGTAGGTCGGGAAACAGTAGGATTCCTCGTATGGTTTTTACAGGTCCTTGTGAGACTAAAATGAATTTATTGTGAAAGCCAGGCTGAACATTTTAACAGCCACCACACCTTGGGAATATGCATCATTCTGTTTTTTTCTTTTTTTTTAAATCACTGTTGAGGCCCTTCAAAAGCATTATAAAACTGTTTCTTCTAGCCTGCAACTTGATGAAAAATGAACCATTTAAGGCTCTTTTCATTATAAATATGATCACCCAATGCAGACTGAACCCAGAAAGCGATATGATTCTCATGTTAAAAGGGAATCAATGTTTTCTTTTTTAGAAAATGATCCACTATATTGATTTTTGAAAGTATACCCATAATCAAGACACTTAGGGAAGCTTTTCTCTCCATCGACAAAGTGAGAGCCAGTGAATTTCTGACTATGAGCTTCAAAGGCTCAAAATCCACTTATTCAATATGGAAAGGTTCAGAAGGAGCCGCGTGAGATGGCTGTAGGTGGAATGATAGTGACAAAGTGCGTGAGATAAAAGCCGAGCTATGGACAAAAGGCTTTTGTGCTGTTCTGCAGTGATAAATCAGAACAGAAAAGGATGTCAGCATCTCACCCTGGACAGACTCTTGCTCACATGCACACAGAGATATCAGCATATACGCAGGCACATGGTCACAAAAATAGACACATGCATAGACAGCTCAGGCTGCATTTTCTGTTGCCTCCTGCCGTCGCACAAACACACAGTTACACACTTGTTGTGTTGTGCTTTCTGGGCCACCAAGGAGAGAGAGGGGAGAAGACGGAGAGAAAAAGCTGCTGGCTTGCCGAGTGTGAGTCATGGACAGGCTGACTGTCCTCAGGCTTCAGTACACCATCTGCCCCCCCCACTACCTCTATGGCCTCATCACACAGCTCAATGCTCCACAGCACTGGACACACAAATATTCAGACATGCGGCAACAAACATTCCGACATGCGTTCAAACAGAGAAAAAAAACCAACAAAACTCAATAGTGACCCGAATCTGAGCGAAGGCTCAGGCACAATACAGCTGCACTGTGCACTGGTCTTACACACATACAAAAATGCACACAAAGACCCCAATCCATAAATGCATACTGAAATCCTCCCTCTTAACTCATATGAATCATGCAATAATTCAAATACGAATCAAATTGAATTTTGTTTGCCAGAAACCGCAGCTTTATCATAAAGACAAAACCTTTTCTGAAAAAAATACACATTTCCACAAGTCTTTACTCACACACACGCACGCACGCACGCACGCACGCACGCACGCACGCACGCACGCACGCACGCACACACGCACACACACACACAGACACACACACAAGGCTTCAGCTGATGCTCACTCCATCCCTGCGGGTCATCTGGGATTGTCCGACATTCTCACAGAATTCATTATGGAAACCTGACACCAGCCCACAGAAAAGGAGCAAATGTTGCACTGCAAATGTGCCCGCGATACATCCGTCTGGCTGTGTGCATCTGTGTTTGTGTCAGTGTGCATGGCAGCCTGTGAGTGTATGAATGAGCATTGGAACTTCTCGAATCAATGGATCAACAACGTTTTCATTAGAGCTGCAGTGAAAGCTGCTGCAACTTTGACTTCTCTGCTTTTAACTATGCGGTTGACATCTCATACTGCACTTTTAAATACCACAAAAGGAAACCTTGGATTAAAGAAGTCTTGATTTTTTTTTTCTTTTTTTATTATTCAATAAGGATATTAATGTAACACATCACTACAGATAAAAAACATTTGTCCCGAAAAGAGGACTGTTGAATAGTAGCATTAATAATAATAATAATAATAATAGGTATTGTCAAGTATTTTTACAGTCAAAATTGGGGCAAAGTAGTACAATAATCACCAGCATGTCTGCCTGTCAAAAAAGGTAATAGTGCAGACTTGAAGCACAGAAGTTGAAAAATAAACACACACTCGTACACACATGCAGCACAAACCGACAAGCAACTTTATCTATCAGCTTCTCATTTGAGGAGCGCCACTATAAAATACGACTTGTTCCATTTAACACGGCCTCTTCCGAGCACAACTTTACAAAAATCAGCTTATGCATCCTCCGAATGCTTCAGTGCATGGGTGGAGACCCACTTCACCGGTGAGTTTAGGTCTGTAATTCATTATTGTATGATCAGTTTGTGGACTTAAATGAAGAAGCACCTGTCATGAGATGAAAATATATGGCAAAAAGTCAAAAGTGACATCTTTATACAGCAAAGCATGAATATACATAAGAGGCATCCGTGTGCTGAAAGATCATTTCACTGAGATATTTTCCAAAGTCCTCATGATCAGGAAAATTACTGATTCAATTTGAGTTTACTATTCATTAGTGGCCCGAGGAACAGTTATTGGTTAAATAATTTCAACTGAGTGGGTTCACCTGGAGTTTACCGTTCTTCACCAGCAGATGGATTTTGATTAGTGAGTGTGGCAAATTAGGAATCTGTATTTATGCAGGACTGTTTATCGAAATTATAGCATATCTGACTGTTTAATTGAGTGAAATAAAATCAGTGCAGCAGAAGGAGTTGAGAGCATTGTCCTCCATACGCTAGTATTTATGTGTCTGTTGTGTCATTTTGCTGTTAACACTGCCATTTGTCTGACAGGGATGGTTTTTCTTTAAATGTAAAAAAAACCCAAAACCTAATGGGCAGATTCAATCTGAAGTTATGCATATTACTAAGTTATAATTAAAGACACGGGGGTCTTCCTGCAGTTTTTCCTGATCAAATATAAGAGATGGACAAAAATAAAAATGAATATACGACAATAAAATGTATAATTTTTTACAACCTGGCAACTGTGAAGTATTTTTTTTTTAGGTTTTTCTTGTGAATGTATTGTTATTTATCTATCAAGCCAGTTAGCTGCAGCCAACCGGCTCCTGGTTTAGCCATTATGTCGGAGCTGATAGCAGACTGCACTGCTGGTTGGGCAGATTTCTCGTCACTTTTGCGATTCGCCAGAGGGCCAAATGCTAAGAGTGTGCGAGCATGGTATGATAAACAAGCGTTAATCTCCTCAGTGCAGCTTGGAGCTCCTTTCCGTGGCAGGTTTTGCGCACAGCAAAGGCAGACCGTCTGCCTGGCGCGCTGTGCCGTGCAGCCCAGCTACTTTCTTCATTTTAGGAACAATTCTCTTTCCATTCCACTGCCTCTCATGTTTACAACAGTAATCCACTCAGTGACGTCCGTGTGGGGGTGCCCAACTGTGCGTGATCCTCCTTATATCCACCCATCCTCCTCCTCCTTCTCACTTCAGCTCCAGAAGCCATGCTTTCTAAGCTGTCTCTCTCTGGTGGATACTGACACATTTGCTTGGCGTCAAATATACAATTCCCCATTCGGATTGTTTACTTAGAGTACTGAAAACTCTCATGCTTTTGTGAGAGGATTAATATTCCTGAACCTGGGCTTGGACTTAATTTAACTGCATTCTTTCCTTTTTTTCATAGCTGTTGGGGGCTTTGAAGTGAGGGCTTTCCAAATGGTTTTCCAAATGAGTAAATTCTGTGTTAGTATGAGAGGAGCTGGTACTGCTTGCAGTTGTTTTGTTTTCACAGTCTTATCCATCATGTCAAAGCAAACTTGATTTAGAAAATCCCAGGCCGTTCATTGTGATCTCTTTCTTTCAGGGGCAGCTTTTGAATGTGTCTCACAGAAAGAGAGGATGTGCGTGTCGGAGCCAATTGTGGAGTAGGGCTTTTTAAGTTTTCCCCCTGCTCTTTTGACTCCCCTTTCTTCTCTTGTCTGTTCTTTTTCCAGTCAGGGCCGTTGAGCCGGAGCTGTGGGCAGTATGTGTGAGCAGGGAATAAACAGATCCCCCGCTGAGTTTGTATGCTGCCAGACCTTCCCATCCTCCTCTGCAGGATTCAGTGTCCCTAAACCTTAATGTCATTTTTTTTTTCAAAAGTCACAAATCTCTGTTCACTTGCTCCAACCTGCTTTGTTTCCACTGCTCCTTTCAGTGGAGACTTTTCATGTACAATCTCTGATATTACAATATTGTCAGATGATTTCCGCCTTCACTATAACATCCTCTCATTCTGCATGGCCTTGTAGTAGTGCTCCTGCTCGGCGTGGCTACGGGCCGATCCAGAGGGACGTCGGGGCAGGGTGGAGGAGCGGGACAATGCATGGCTGTGGCTATCCATCAGTAGATCAGGGTGGGGAGGAGGGGGAAGCATGCTGGAGCAAGAAGGGTGAGGAAGTGGCATGGATGATGGGTGAGGGGGAGGAGGTAAGGGAGAAGAGGATGGGTGTGGAGGTGGAGGCATTTGGGAGGAGGATGGGTGAGGGGAATGGTGCATTTGTGAGGAAGATGGGTGAGGAGGTGGCGGCATGTGAGAGGATGATGGGAGCGGTGGTGGAGACATTTGAGATGACGGGTGTGGGGGCGGAGGCATTTGAGAAGAGGCAGGGTGGAGGGGAGGTGGCAGCATTGGTGAGGAGCTTGGGTGTGGAGGGGGAGGCAAGGGAGAGGAGGACGGCTGAGGAGGTGGCGGGAGAGGGGACGATGATAACTGCGGAGGAGGAGGCAAAGGTGAGGGGGAGGTGGGAAGAGGAGGAGGAGGCAGCTCCGGTCCTCCTTCCACGCTGCCGCTGGCCGAGGAGGAGCACATCGAGTCTGTTTTCACTGGAAGTGTCCTGTAATCCCGGTAGTGACTGACATTGTCCTGTCGCTGCAGCGCTGCTCGGTGCTTGTCACCCATTGGATCAGCAGCCATCATGTTCCCACTGATGGTGTTCCTCCACTCCCATGGCTTGCCATTAGCGGCTGAGACACGCACCACGGGGTGGTGGGGGGCGTGAGCATCGATTGTGACGATACTCCCGCTGCCAGCGATACTTCCCGGGTTGCTCCCGGTGCAGCTGTCTCGATCAGACGGGATCCGGTAGTAGGGTGATTCAGAGCAGTTGGAGCCACCACCAGAAGAGGAGCCTTCTGATGTCTTGGCGGATGAAGCCATCAATCCCTGGCCCTGCTGCTTCGACATGGCTATGACCTGAAGGACAGATGATGATCTCATTAAAACAGTAACAAATACAATAGTTTCTGGCAATTTATCACAGGAATCCTAAAGGGTAGCGGTAACATATCCTTCACAAACATTTTAATCAGAATTGGTGTTTGAACCCTGTAATTGGTACTTTATATTTGAAAGTAATTAGTCAAATTGGATCCATCAGCTTTGTTTTGATTAGGGAAAAAAAAGTAAATCATAGGTGTGTGCTGTTCACAGCATTTGGCAGCAATTAAATACCAGCTCTTGTCTAAACTAGATTTTGGCTGCAGGCTCCTTGAAAATGAAGGATGAAAAATCTCTCTTCATCATAAATGCATTTCTCATTTGAAGGTACTTATTTGTTAATTTCTGCCCCACCTGAGTGACTCTCTGCTGGCTGGGAAGTTGGTTAGGCTGTGTGATGGGAACTCGGGGGGTTGACACTGCAATGGGCCCTGTTCCGGGCTCTTTGCCCCCTCCGCCTTCTGTGAGGGACAACCATTTGGCGCGGGTCTTGGCGCTCTTAGGGGAGACAGGCGGTGGCCGGGTGGCCTCCTCGGGGATGTGAACGAGTGGCGGTGCTACCACCATCTTGACTCCAGTTGGTGGGGCCGTGCTATTGTTGGCCTGTACTGTGGGATAAAGAGATGACGGCATCACTTGGTCTCCCCTATCGCCTTCTCCCACAGCTCCTTCACCTCCTCCGTCTCTCCCATCCATATCTTCGTCCTCATCTCGTGAGCTCTGGCTGCGGAGCTCCAGTGAGCGCTGCTTCCACTCTGACACCAGCTGCCGAGACCTCTGGGGGTCAAAGGGCACGTGGAAGGTCATGTGACGCTGCGTGACGACCGGCTCGTCAGAGGGAGAGATGGGGCTGTTGCCGTTTGCGACACGGGGCAAAGTGTTGCTAAAGGTTACCATGGTTTCCTTGCCCATGGGACCGCGGGTTGCGAGCAGCTCCACATCAGCACTTGCTCGTTTGAGGGAGGCGAGGGACGCTTTCTCCCTCCTCACCTTACTACGAGCTCCGGACCCAAGTCCCAGCTCCTCCCTGCTCTCAGACACCCTGGGAGTCTTCCTGTACAGGGAGTCATGGCTCCGCTGGCTCAACACCCTCAGGCTGTCCTTCTGCTGGGAGGAGGTCAGTCTGTGTAAAGAGGGAGCATCTTCCTCGGATGCTTTGAAGTTTCCCACAGCGTAGACAGCCTAAGAAAGAACAGAGAAGACAGAAGCAGTCGCAACGTTAAACAAAGACTAGAGTGTTAAAAATGCAGTTCCTTTAATCTTCAGGAGGGTAAAAAATTAGATTTTGGTATTAGTACAAAGAGTGTGATGAATAGACGTCTTGTCGTCCTCGTTTCATCTGAGGTCAGCATGAATCACCCCCCACTTCATCACTTAATGACAGGAGGAAATGCTCCTCCTCTCAAAAAGTGAGAGAGCAGAGAAAAATAGAGGGAGAGCAAGAAGGAACCGTGGAAAATGGCAATGACAAGTTTTCTTAAAATGAACTGTGAAATTGTTCCGGAGAATTCTTATCGGATTATTCATTCTCTCTCCCTTCCCTCCGTAATAGAAAAGGCTATTTATAGCCTGCCAAAAAACTGCGAGGAGAGGAAACTATGGAAGCCACACAAGGAGAAGAGGTGATGGAAAAAAAAAAAAGACATTTGTCAGCACATGCTGTGACAGTGTAAGAATAATACAATTAGACGACTCAGTCACAGCAAACTATTAAACTACTTCACTTAAAAAAAAAACGAAAGAAAAGATCTATTATTGAGAATTCTGTTATTCGCACCATGCTTAGTGTGAACTACTCCCCGGGGACAAAACAAATCCCTAAATGCAAATAAACATGTGCTGGTGCTCCAATCACACCAAAAATAGAAAATCCATTTCAAGTAGCTTCGCACGGGGGCGGCAAAGTGGTGCAGAAGTTTCCACTTTACAGAAAATCTGAATTTGAACTTGCCAGCTGACAGGCCATTTTTGTGTGGAATTTGCACATTCTTCCTCGTGCAGGGGCGTCAAACTTATGGCCCGTGGGCCAGAATCAGCCCACCGGCTCAACCGGCAGAAGGCAGAGTAGCAATGCGTTGCAGTGAAAGCAAGCAATCTCTTAGCAAGAAGAATCACGGCTAGAATACAAGGTTTATGCTGAAGAAATTCACGTAGTCATAAAAATGAGTGGTTCACATAACTAATCGCTGTAATATACAGTGTATTTTTTAAATACCAGAACATATATAAGCTAATAGGATGAGTCCATCTCCACATGCCATCCATGCCCTTCTCCACTTTGTTCAACTCACCAGGTAAACTCCGATGCCGGCGCCTATGACGTATCCCACGTAGACGTCTATTGGGTGACTGCGGTGTTGCGTGATCTGCGTCAGGCCGGCGAGGCCTGCTGCCATGCAGAAAGCAAAGACCAGCAAAGGCTTCAGCAGCTTAGTTGTGCTGTTGATGCTGGCATTGAAATACATCTGCAGACATAAAGAAGAAACCATAAATCAGTAAAGAGCAGACAATCTAGATATCTGGAAATCTGGGTAATCTGAGGCAGATAGTTTAGTATACAAAATGCCACCGAGGATTGAGCTCCCCAGGCAATGTTCTTTGAAATGAATAAGCTGCTCATGAGCACATCTAAAGGGCAACGGTTTGAAAACGATCATTATTTCTTCATCGGTTGGCCTCTTAGAAGGCAGGGCTATTATTTGACCCAGGATAGTAACGTCCTTGAGTCTTTGTTGGATGCCCAGCAAACTCACAATGACAAAAATACTCACGGGGCCTGACCAAGATATAAAGTGCTGCTTGGTGCAATTTGGAAGTTCTACCTGCAGATTTATTTTAAATCTTTTACAGAACCAGACGATCTCAGCCTTGATTCCAATCTGTATGCTTTTGCTTTGAAAGCTTGTGATAGCTTCCATCTTCGAAACTTAATTATTTCTGAAGCAACATTGAATCATGTTCCTGATATGCTGCAGAAGAGATCACCTTGGAAAAATTAGAGTGCCGCCATAATTTCCTTCAGAGGTCGACACATACATATTGGCAAATGGATTTGTAGATTTGAGCCTGTGCACGGAAAAAAAATCGACTGCATAGGTTGCTCGCAAGATATCTCGTGACAGCAAAATAAAACTGATGAGTGAGCAAGTGAGGCAGAGAAAGGGGAAGAATATATCTGTAGTTAGTGTACATTCCCATTCCCTGCATGCACACACTGTTTCCATTACATAAAGTTCGGAGACAGCTGAGTGACAGACAAGCAAGCGTTGCAAAAATATCCCTTTTTAACAAGCTTGTCCATCTCGTACCGAGCATAAAAACACCCCCATGCTTTTCTTTAAGCAAAAGGAGAAATCTGTCACAATGGACAGATTTAAGTGTGATTCCGTACACACTGTTTCAACACTTTGTGAGTGACGTTTTATATCTTTGCAGTGATGCGATTTTGAACTAAAACTACAAAGAAACTATTGAAAAAATACAAAATACCTGACACAAGTGCAGAAATCAGACAACATGTTGGAAATGTAGCAAACCAAACAGCTGTTTTCCTCCTCCTCCTCCTCCTCCTCGACCTTCTCTCATCAAAAATCTGTCTAGTGAGCTTTAATGAGCACACACTGGGCTCAGTGAGGCAGCAGTGATATGGCCAGTAGCTTGCAATCGCCGTGGGTGTGTGTGTGCGTGTGTGTGTGTGTCTGTGTGTAGGAGGGTGTTACCTCATGGAAAAATAATAGTGGTACTTTACCATACAGTTCATACACTGCAGCAGTCAGGGGAAGACGACTGAATGGCATAAAAGCAGCTCAATACACACGAAAGACACCTCCTGTTATTGTGTAGCTTGGGAATAGTTTGCAATCCAGATATCACTCAGTTGAGTAAACACTGTAGAGCAACTGTGACTTCTGCATCAAGTAAGAGTTTCCTCTGATACACAATTTTAAAATGTTTGTTCAGTGTAAGCTTCTGGATCTTGACATGAACACAGATAGCTCAGACAATAAAATAGGATTTTGTTGATTTTTCTTTCTTCCACAGAAAGGCCGAGGTTAATAACGGAAGTAACGTTCACGCATGATAATGTACGGTCAACTAATTATCATTTTAGAGTTACAGGCAATACACATTTACAAAAGCTTCATGCAAACACCCCGAATGCAAAGTCATCCAAATGCATGCAGCAAGTAAGGCAAAGAAAGTGCTTACAGAGATATATACAGCAGCGAAGCCAGAGAGCGTTGCATGCTGGGATGGAAATGTTTTCCTGAGGGGAGAAAGAGGGAGAGTTAGGTGTGAAAGGGTGGAGGCAAAAAACAAAGAGATTTACCCATAATTAAAAAAAAAAATTAAAATTGTTTGTGACCTCCTAAATAAATCTGAATAAAGCCAACATGGTTGCTGGTGTTCTGTGTGATGGTTGTCAGACTGAGTGTATATTCTTGTATCTGAGCTTTAATTACAAGAAACAGGACACCAAAGGGCATTAGTGGGAACATTAGAAGAGAATAAATGAGTTGAGGTCAAATTTGTTGACTTAAAGTCGATAAAAAAATATGAATAACAACTATCATTAAATCTACTTTATGGAGGCACTTTTTCTGCGAGTCTGGACCTTAAATTCATGTCACGCTCTGGTAGGTTTATTATTTCACCCCCCCCCCCCCACCATAACTTCTGCTTTTGTGAAAAACGCTTTGACTTTTACACTTTCAGAAGGCTTTAATTTCAAGCTTGAGGCGAGTTCAGTTAATTTTTCGGGGGAAATTGCTTATTAGTTATGATAGCCAATGTAAATTTGACAGGTTTATCATCAATACAGTCTCACCAATATTAGTTTGACTTTGTGGATTATGACCTAGGCAATGCAATACCACCCCCCCACAAGTATCAAAGTATCAGCTTTGGTACTACCAGGATTATCCCCCGTATCAACTCTGTTTAGCTGTAATCTTCCCTGTGTATAAGGGCTTATTAAGCCTCTCATACCCACATGCGCGAGCTTGTTTATCTGACCTGTGTTGGCTTTTTACAAATTGCGTTGCTAAAGAGCATCTTCAAAAGCCAAACACAGTCATGGCACCTGCGAGGGAGCTGCTACAGCGGCGAGGCCCGTTGTACAAATGCACAATTACATTTATCAGAAATCATTACCGGACAAAATGGTTTTTATGAGCACGAACCATGACAACATTTCTTCTCCTTATCTTTTTTGATCTCATATAATCCCCTTTAAATGCTAATCAGTTTTGATAACTCCCTTTCTGCTCTGCTCCTGCAAGACAGCAATGTGTAATAATATTCAAATCCTCTCAACATCATTAAACGTGTATTTGTACGAGGTACACTACAATTGCAAGTATGTATACACAATACCAATGAGCATGACAATCGACCTGACAGCACTGGATTCTTGCTGGAAGAGTTTCAAGCAGGAAATTACAATATTACACGTATATAAGTGGATTCCGAAGTAAATTAACCGATTCTTCAAGACAGGAGCATCCAAGGTTTTTACAATGAGCGCCAGATTTGATCACGTGAAAGTAACTTATGACCAAAATGTGGTAACTTCCACATTTTTTTTTCCAAAATACATTGGTGATAAACATGACATACATGATTAAAGTGTAATGCTAAAGCTTGATAAATACACTGCCGCTGGTATGTTTTACCTCACTGACCTGAAAGGAAAACATATTTCCCTTCGGGTCAGGTCCCTTTACTGATGCATTTAGCCAAAGAATAGCGTATTTAAACCGTGAAAAACTGCCTGAGCAAAGCATTGTGCACATGAAACCACTGGTAGTTGTCAAACCAATTGCCAATGCATATAGTAAGTCCAAGGTTTATTATCTGAAGAGAACCATTTTTGAACCAGAGTTTGAAGCTCGCCATGGGTGAGCTCTTTCTGTCTCTTTGGAGCAAAAGTTATGTCAAAATACGACACAAATCGCATGTAAACTACAGAATTATGGCGCAAATATTAGTTAAAAAAAAAAAAAAAGGACACAGTGTGCTGGTTATCTTCATGTCTTCAGTATACAATCAGGACAAGGTATTTATTATTTTTAACTGTAGTCTTCAGTGTACCTGGCTGAAATAATAGCATACTGGTCCTTCCCCATGCAGATGTCCTGGGTGATGTAGGCATTGTTGTCACATGACACCCCCGTGGCCGTATAATTGGGCTGGCAGACGGTGAGGAAGAAAGGGGTGTGGTAGCCGGTGGCCAACTGGATGACATCTGTCACCAAGGCTGTTGCCAGGAGACCGAACACATGAACACCTGAGGGAGAGGTGAGAGGCAGAGATGGTGAGGCAGCCTTGGTAAATGAACTAAGAGCCTCTGGTGAGTTTGTCACACTGAGCTGTTCATTTAGGAACATTTGCCAATGCAGAGAACACTGATGAATTTACTGCAATCTGTGGTGACACCACAGGGCTCCAGTCTGATACATTTTTTCAAGGCTTTTCTACACTGAGATTTACCAAGGTGAATTAAGTGCTCTCTTCACTTCAAAGCTCAGAAATCAGCCTCAAGACATTGCATGCAGGGAATTTTATCACACCTATTTCCGTTCATGTCACCCTTCAATTAAGGCATGTAATTAGTTTATTTATTTCCGTTCTTTAAAAAGTGGAATAAAGTCTTGAGGGGTTAAGCCTCCAGGTTGATGTGGGAAAACAACATTTTGCTCCCAACTATTCATTGCACACAAACTACACACCAACAACTGCAACCATCAAGCTTTTCAATGTCCTTCCTTTTATCAGACGGAAACTTTACTGATACCCATAAAAAAAGGAAAAAGAAAATATTTCAGCAGCGCATCCATAACATTGAAAGAAAATTAAAAAATACACCAAAAATTAGAAGGCCCAACAAATGTTGAATGAATTGAAAGTTATAACACGGAGCATAAAAAAGTGCTGTCAAAAATAACGCGTTAGTCTAATTAATTGATTCAAAACGTTTAACTCGTAATTAACGCAGTTTTGTTTACTTCCGTTTAAAAAAAAAAAGAAAATAGTCTCTGTGTCTTGAGTCTACACTGATTCCGTGGTTTTCAATGAATTAATATGCATTACAAGCCTCAGTCTTAAGTACTGTGATTAATTGCAATTAGTTACAGAAAATTGTGTGATAAATTAGTAATTTGTTTATTATTGATTGACAACACTATACAAAATATAAATGTACAAGTAAAATGACGGTCATTCATGGTTATAGACCATATTAATTTCCAAATTAGCATTTGCATAGAAATGTATAATTTAATAAGTCTGTAATGCAAAGGTAAGCCCAAATTAATCTAAAAAGTGCATCGGTTGAAGACACAAACAGAGCAGAGAAAAAATAACTGACTAAACTAAAAAATGGATCAAATACAGCAACGACAATGAGCAGTGAAAAGGATCTTTAATACTGGGATGATCCAAACTAAACTAAATTCAATTTAACAGGCAGGACTCCTGAAGACGTGCAGCTGGAATATCCTACGGTTAATAACATGACCTCGACTCCTACAAGCAACCAGAAAGAATGTGAAGAAGTGGTGGAAAGACGCACCGACAAAGCGCACGGTTCTGCGTAGGAAGGAGTTGAAGCTACAGCCTCCAGCATTGATGCTGCCCTCCGACTTGGGACAGTTCTTGAGTTTGGACTGCATGCAGTACATCAGGCCCTCTCCCATCATAATCTACAGAGAGAGGGAAGAAAAGTAAGAGGAAAAAAGTGCGCAGACGCCAAAGGCGACAAAAAGAAAGGACTGCAAAAGTGTGATTAGTGTCCGACATAAGCGTCTGTGATGGTGATCTACAGTGATAGAACGCAACGGAGAGAGAATAGACGGCAGGTGCTATTGAACAGTGATCACTTCCAATCAGAGTGATAGATGAGCGCTGGCGAGGTCCGTTCGTTTCCATGCCGCTGATGGATTAGCCGTGTGTGTGTCTGCGCGCGCGTGTGTGTGTGTGTGTGTGTGTGTATTGATTGGGGTGTGTGTGGCATGTTTGATGATATATATGGGAATGCCAGGTGTATATTTATCAATGTGTATATTGATTCAGCATTTCCAAGAGGGACTAAACTAGCTTTGTGAGTATTTGGAGAAGCCGGGTGTTTGCATATGTGGGTGATTTATGTATCAGTCTGTGCATAAGTGCTTCTTTGTGCAGCACTCACACACCGTCAGACCTGCAGATGCACATTAGTCCACTGAAGCTCTGTGATAGGATGCTATCCTGGTGATAAATAGGTGGGAAATTGTGTTCTGCTAATGCTGATCTACACATTTACTTCAGGAATGCCGTTGAGAATTATTACCCAAACAAGCTATTTGGATTTGATTTAGCTTGCTGCCTCGATTATATATAATGCAAATTGTGCGCTCATCGGTTGTCACTTTCCAGACAAGCATCTGTCTTCACATGAGAAACAACGGCGAAGTAAGAGCAGCGGCTTTAATGCTTTCATTCATTAGATGCCTGATAACAGGACTCCAAATGTTCGTCTATTTTTGTTGGTTGTGTCTCCAGGCAATGTATTGAAAACATATCAGCCAAAAGTACCTCTTAGGCAATGCCGAGGACATTTGTGTGTTTTTTTTTTTTTTTTAATATCCTGTAGTTTATTTTGGTTGCTGCCTTGCCTTTGACAGGATAGATCATTCTAAATGGGATCTTCTTGGCGGAGTTTTAAAAGGAAATTTGGAGCATATTCAAGTAACCCAGTGAAATCCTTTGGTTTCTCTGTTCCTCATCAACCATTCATCAGAGAAGTTTCTGCACTCGTAATGCTGTTTTACCAAGCAGATGTTTGCACGTAGAAGGCAAAATGATTTTCTTTTTAACCCTTGAATGACACATTTCTTCTCATTTGCTAAAATCTAACTGTGGTAGGTTGATGACAATCATCAACGACATTGGTAAATAATGCTAAACGTGAGGATAGATGCAGATAACTCACGTGTTCGGTGTCAATCAGACGTATGTTGATTTATATGGTGCAAGTTAGTGTTAACACTGCTGCACTACATTTCGACAAACAGCTGTGTTTTGGTTTGACAGAACATCTCCCAAGGTCTCATCATATCTACGGTAATAATAATAAAAAAACAACAGTTATAGTTACATTATGCACATTTTAAATATGCACATGCTGTAAGTGGTAAATTTATTGTGGGCTGAGACTGTCTCGCCGTCAGCCCCGTAAAGAACTGGCCACTTGTCCAGGGTCTTAGCTGGGATGACCTCCAGCCACTGCAACCCTACACTGGTTAATGTGAGTTCAGAAGACGACTAGATTGATCGGGGGATTTTTGATATCCGTTGCATGAAAGCATAACCAAGATAATTCATTGTTTAATGTAAATTCATTTAATTATGAGCTACACATCAGTCAGCTTTAAGGCGTTTGTGGGTTTTCTGCCATTATATGATGTTCTAGTGTTGAATGTTCATGCCAAATGCCCTAAATGTGAAACAATGACTAAAGTACACTTTGGTTCGCATCAGTTGAAAGCTTACTCATTAAAGATTGATGTATTTTGCCATGCGATTCGAACACGGTGAATGTGGTTGTCTGTCGCTCTGTGTTTGCACTGTGGTGAACTGTCGAGCTGTCCAGGGTGTAAGATTCTGCTCGCCATAGTGAGCTAGGATTTGCTCCAGTGCATCCTGACCCTGCTCAGGATGAGGCTGTAAAGAAGGAGCATGGATTGATTCTTTCCCAGCAAGTAAGCTGGTGTCAAATTGATGACGCATGTTGGTAAACTCTGCAGTGTTTCCCCAAAATCCTTTGTGGGAGTTGTTCAAATGGGGCAAAGTAAGCATATTTTAGATATGTGATGAAATGTGGCGCAAACATGAATACACAGCAAAAGATGAAAATGATCTTTTTTGGACTTTATATGATGAGATGTTATGAGAGTCAGGAAAAAAAAAAAAGAAGCTGCATAAAATGCCTGTCACTATGAAAAATTTAAGTCATGCTTCTGCTGTATATCTGTCGTTGAGTCACTTTGGCACGCTTCTGTCCTTTGCAGAGATTTAACTTTTTGGCTGGGATTGCAGCACTCCAGATTGGGTCCAGGAGGGAAATGGTGTATACATAGATTACACTGCTGTGTGTGCCAGGAGCTTCAAACAATTCGCCGTGCGTCTGATTAGATTCTTTCCGATTGAGAGGTCAGATTGTCCTGTATATGTGAATCCTGACTAACATGATCAGATTCATGTGAAGATTTACAAGCGCCAAGAATATCATCTGATTCAGTCAGTGAATCATTCCCGTAACGTTTTGCACTGTGATATCGTGCCACATGATCCCGCATCCAGCTTTGCAGGAAATAATTAAGTATAGATTTGTTAGTTCAACTGAGCAAACTGTATGCTTTTCTTTTTTTTAACTGCAATACCAAAGAGTCTTTCCTATTGTTATCTTATGAGGAAAAGGCGATCATGCCAAATTTTGAATGATGTGGAAGTGTTGTTTCATGCATCTATCGGTTGAGCTTTAGCACGGCCCTTTTCCTTTTCAAAGCACCGTGTCCGAAGCTTCATGTGGAGATGTTATGTTATATAAGACATTGTAGTTTCAATTGGATGGGATCAATTGTCGATTGTGAATTAATTTAACTTGAGATCATTTGAATTATTAAAAATATATATATATATATAATTGAATTTGTTTGTGTGAAAAAGACTTACAGAAGCTGCAGGACCAGCGAAGGCCAAACTCAGCAGCATCAACAGAGGGATGAGCTCGTCGCCCGTCTCCACGTAGGGCATGGAGAGGTCACGGTCATAGCAACGGAAACCCACCATCGCCGGGGACAGCACATCTGTCAACTCCAGGAAGTACAGGGACACCAAGGAGGACAGGACAATAGGGAGCTACACAGACAAGGACAAAGCAAAGAGTGACTAGAATTCCATATTTGCTCACAGGTATGATTCATTAAGTGTTTCATCTGAAGTCAAACTGCAAAATAACACACAGCATAAATCTTACACACGAGGACAAAGAAGAAAGTAATACCACATTTGCTTGTAAAAACAAGCTGTGTACATAGTTGATGCAGGTGCAAGTTTGGCCGTACTGTAAAAAACTGTGATTCAGCCATGGCTGACTCAATAAACGTAATGAGTAATGTTGACCAAGCATCGTGGAATAAAACTGATTCATCAAGAGCATCCTATTCATCTGCACCTACCTCTACAAAATAAAAACAAGGCAGCAGGGTCATGCTGTCTTTGGGGGGTTTCTTCTTGGCTTTGTTTTTGGGAGACGTTGTCTTGGGGTGGGACCAGTCACAGCCTGTTGGGATAAGAGAGCCATTATGTCATGTTCAGGGATTTTCCCAAGATAAAAATGTTTTTAATGACTGGTTAGTTTTTTTTTAGCAAAGGCTAATGTGCGTATTTCATGAAGAGGGGTGTATTTATGAAACCAAAACAAACTGAAATCTATTATTAAGCATTGCACTACAACTAGTATGGCACATTATTACCTCTTAAATAGCCATGCACACACACACACACACTGGTTATGATGTGCTTGTGTCTAAATATTCAAACACAGAGGTTGACTTTACATAAGCAAAAACATACAGTATGTAGGGAGAGTAACGCTTCCAATATAGAAAAGCCTTTTAACTTTCTAAACAAAGTTGCACATCAAATTCATCCTCCTCACACACTCAGACGTGTACAGTTATCTCCTGCCATCAGTAACTTGTATACAATCACAAGGCCTCAGAGAAATGCCAGAGCCAAAAGCACCAATGGAAATCCAAACAGAGTTAAATATTCACAGCTCTCCCTACAGCAACCCGTCTCTCCCCGTCCTATCTCAGAATCTCTGTCCTCCCCCTCCCCTATTCTTGCCCATCTCTACCTCTCCAATGCCTCCTTGTCCCATTTTACTTATCACTTCTTCTCCATCACTTTCCATCAATTCCTTCTGCTCTCTAAAAATCCTACAGTATGTTGGCTCCATTTTCCGTTTGACCTCTTTTCTTACCGAGTACGCATTGATTTCTCATATCAAAAATCAATATAACAAAATGTGAAGGTGAGGATTGGATTTTTCTGAAATGCATTGGGATTATCTTTCCTTAAAACTGCTGTACCAAGTGTCAAAGACCTGCATGAAATGTGTCATTTATTTTGGTCAAAGCTTTGATCTTTAATAACGGAATAGATATTTCAGACTTCTAATATCTTACGGCTCACGCTATTGGGTTTAACAAAAACTACAGTAATGTGCATCTGAAGCTCTGATCCAAAAATACTATCCACACCACACTTCAAAAAACTCCTCAAAGCTGTCAAGGCATCTGTGCCTCTCTTCTGCTTCTGTCTCTTTATTTTATCATGTTTTGCTGGATTCATTGTTTAGCTCTGCTCATTTCTCTCACTGGCCATTCCCGGGTTTTTATCTTTCTTCACTGTTTGGTCTCTCTGAAGTATATCTGTCAAACAAATCTCCATCTCTGCTTTTCCAACTGTTCTCCATCACTCCTTTTTCTCACCATCTGTGCCTTCTTCCTTCTTTACACCTTTACGCAGTCATCCACCTCCCCTTTCAGAAAAAAAAAAAAATCTCCATCCTCTTTTCTTTCTCTGTTTCTCCCCCTCTGTTTTTCTACTAGATAAGAGGGCCTGACCCCGAGGCAATGTAAAGAGCAGAGAATCAAAGACTTCTCCAGTCTAATTTCCATGACCGCCAGAAATGTATCGGAGTGGAGAGGAGAAGAGAGGAGAGGAGAGGAGAGGAAGAGACAGGAGCAGATCAAAGAAAAGAATGGTTTATAAAAAAAATTAAATTAAATTAGGGGAATATTGTAACTCAAGTGTGTGTATGTTTGCCTGTCTGTTTGTGGTGTGTGTGTGTGTGTGTGTGTGTGTGTGTGTGTGTGTGTTGGGGGGGGGGGGGGGGGGGGGGGGGTATCAGCACAGGGGGGATATTGGGATGGGTGGATTCCAGTGAAGCTGAAAGCAGCTTAGGAAGATGCTGGGTCCTGGGTCTCACTCTCACAGACGCCTGGTCTCAGTGACCTACTCCAGTCAGCACTTAAACCACCCCCACCACACACACACACACACACACACACACACACACACACACACACACACACACACACACACACACACACACACACACACACACACACACACACACACACACACACACACACACACACACACACACACACACACACACACACACACACACACACACACACACACACACGGAGAATAAGCGTCTTGCCTGAAGAAAGGGGCTCGTTTATCTATTACACCAGCAGTTGTCCTCTGGGACGTGTGTGTATGTGTGTGTGTGTGTGTGTCTGCTGCACGCTCGTGCTTTGCAAACATCATGGTAGCGTTTACGTGTATGTCTGGTCTGTGCATATGTGTGTGAATGAGGTGGGTTGTATAGCCTGCGGTGAGGAGAAAACCGTCTGTCAGTCTGTCAGTCTGTCAGATAGTGAGGAAAATACAAGTAGTGACCACCGATGCTTGGAGATATGAGGGGGTGTCAGTGACAGGCTAGTAAATGATGACATACAGATGGATGACAAATTAAAGGAGAGCCCTGAACCTTATTAAGCATCTCAGGCCACTGCAGGCCTCCAGAGGTGCTCAGTGGAGAAGATTTGTGAAACCTACAGGAGGGCTGGAAGTCATTCTTCTAAAAGACAGTCCCCAGTTTTGTGTTTTGATGATGATGGAAGAGAAGGTGGTCTAAAAGGGCAGATTAAGATATAAAATACGAGCAGTAAAACCATTTAGTGACCCCCAGCAGATAGTTTAAGCATTGAGCATCTAGTACGGTCATCACTGTTTTTTTTGTTTTTTTCTTTCTCAGCTTTACTCTATTATTTGTCGCTCAGTGGTGGCATTCTTTACCAGCTGTCACAGTAGGACTGCAATAGCTATTATTTTCACTATTTATTGATTTTTTCCCCCCCAGTTATATTCACAACTGATTGGTTGATTTCACACCAGAGCCAAAAAAAAAAAAAAAAGAAGTAATTGAAATAGTGTGTTAAGGTCGACCACAATGAAATGTGCCACACCAATATATTAATAACCTTGCTGTAATGTGACATGATACACTAGTCAAGCTTAACCTTTAAATAGCCGAGTTGAGGAAATATTTTACAATTTTACAAAGGGAAAGTTAAAAATATGAGGAAAAAGTTAAATTGTTTGAGCACAATATTGTGTACTGCTGCAATAGATATGTTGTACTGTAAAAACTACATTCTTGATTACATTTTTGCTTAATGTACGTTTGAGGAAAAAACACATTTTCTGGCCGACATGTTCATCAAATGAGTGTTTGGCTACCATTAAAACAAAGTTATCCTTTATCTTTTTTTTTTTTTTTTTTTAACGAAGAATCTACTTTACTATTGTGTCAAGAAAATGTGAAACCTTTTCATAACTTTACAATAAATATATCAACAGTATAGTCTTCCACAGTATGCTACAGTATAGTGTAGCATTGGTTAAAATAACATAAGAGATTAGTGTAGTAAAGCAGAACATGACATAGAATAATATAGTTTAAAATAGGATAGTATAACATAGTTTATTGTATAATGTAGTATAGCCAAGTGGGGTATAGCATAGTAGAGTCTACAGACTTAATGTATAATATAGTATTGATTAGTACAGTAATACCAGAAATTAATACTACCCACAAGCCACTGGATATGTATTAAAGTCACAATGTGTTGTGTGAAGTCTTTGCTCTCAGTATAACAACTTTCACAAATGCAAATCTAATAATCACATTGAAAATTGCTTCAATAAAAACTGTATTATTATTTATTGTAACTGATAACGCTCTCAGCATTAAAACAAGACACAATCTTAAAGTTAATTAAAATCAATCAACTTAATGAGGTGAACATAATGTCCAACAGTGTGGCTGATCCGTTTCCCCTTTAAATTGCATTTCTCAATCAATCAAGAAAGTGAGTTGCAGGCTTATTGTGGAGAAATGTCTACAAAAGGGACTATGGGCCCGGCTTGACGTGGAGGAGGGTAAACCCAGTGAAATTCACCTGCCTTTACAGCCAAGAAAACAAACAATCCTTTAGTAAATTTGAATCCGATATATAAATGTGGAATCGTGCTGCTGCTTGCAGCCTGTTTCATAATTGCTGTTGATCAGCCTATAAATTAAAGGTAATAGGCCATTAGAGAATAACCACAATTCGAAGATCCACTATGTGAAAGCCAACATTTAGCGTTTAACTCCTCCACAAGCACAAATCAGCAGATTGCATGAGATCATCAATTATGGAATCGTGAAAGCCATGTGCTGAATTTTCCCTTGGCCCCCTCTCGACTCATGCCACGAGCAAGAGCCTCCATCCTTCCCTCCATCCGTCCATCCATCCATCCCGGACCGCCGGTCAGCACTCACCTCTGTCCCGGGGGCTGCGTGAATTCACCGAGTCCCGTCGCCCCCTTCCCCCCCGGCGTGGTCGCGCGTGCTGCTCCAGTTTTGCGGTGCACCGTCTCTTTAATCCATGTCCAGCTTCGCCCGAGTCACC
The DNA here is from genome assembly GCF_963383615.2 of Lipophrys pholis. Taxonomy (NCBI): domain Eukaryota; kingdom Metazoa; phylum Chordata; class Actinopteri; order Blenniiformes; family Blenniidae; genus Lipophrys; species Lipophrys pholis. The sequence goes on from NC_137633.1 coordinate 11,200,592, forward strand.
CCAGAAATCCCCCCCCGAACCGCTCGCTGGTATTCAGAGAGCGGCTCCGGCGTGCGGCTATTCTGGGAGCGAGTCTTGGAAAGGGAGCAGGGATGGCGAGAGAGGAAAGGAGAAGAGAGGGGAGAGAGGGGCTGCTGATGGTGGAAAGTCCAATTTGCCGCACTTGCTGGAGACGCGTCCCTCTCCTCTGTGTTTCCCGTCTGTGGAGAAGTGAAAAATTCACGTGCGTCCCCCCCCCCCCCACCGGTTCCTCCCCTCTATTTGCACCTGCGGGATTTTCTACTCTCCAAAGAAATATTTAAAATGGAGAAATAAGAAAAACCCACCCCCTCAAGAAATGCGCTTATTTCATATGCACAGCATCCGTCACTCGCTTTTCGGGTACGCAGTCAGCTTCACAGCACGCACACACACACACACACACACACACACACACACACACACACACACACACACACACACACACACACACACACACACACACACACACACACACACACACACACACACACACACACACACACAAAGGCATGGGGGGTGAACAGGGGTGTGGAGGAGGGGGAGGAGGAGAGAATTGTGGTGTGTGTGCTTTATGATGGGGGGAGGAGACAGTCTGGTCCACACACACGGGCTTCTCCTGCGTTTCCCCACTGAATTCTTGTTTCGGGGCTACCGCCGATAGGCGACCGAGACAAAGGGGCAGACTTGGGAATGTGTGTGTGTGCGCATGTGTGTATGTGTGGGTGTGTGAGAGGAGTAAACGTATCCTGCGCATGTGTGCGTAAAAAGTGAGGGGGCGGTTTTGGAGATCACCTCGCATCTATAAGCAGGGGCCGATTTCACTGTAATTATAATATGAGCCTCGCCATCAGCTGCGCCCCCGCGTGCGTAAAACGAACCCAATTTGTTCCGTTAGTTTTTACCCTGAACGCTTGAAAATAAAAGCAACCCAAAAACAAAACACATACAGGTCCCAGATGTGTCTGCCTTTGTTTACCCTGAAGGGTGTGGCAGGCGGCTGACCGCCGTGGGGAACCGGTGGAGTCGTGGACACGCGCGCACCTCCGCTTTTCACTGACTCATCATGAATGACACTGCGGGAATTAACGTGAAAGAGTTTGGCTTGTGTAGGGCGTGCGCACGTGTGCACATGTGTTGAGCATTTTTGGGGCTGCAGATGATAATCTCGTCAAGAGACATCTATATATTCTCCAACACGGTCATCAATTGTTAATGGAGGTTAATCTGAAGTGCTTATAGGCACATTTGCAGCCCTTCTATGAAAATACCAGCAGTTTACCTTGAGGAGGCGCAGTGAAAAGACCAGCCACCAATGGCTTTGCACTCATTCAGATATCTGCACACCCCCCAGCCCACCCCACCCCACCGCACCCCTTCTCCTCTTTCTGTCTCTGTCACTTGGCTCCGTCTCGGCTCACATGAATGGGGGCGCCCCATTTAGCGTTTATCCTGTCTCCAGTTGCCAGGGAGTTTCTCTGGTTCTCATGGGGTAGTCCCTCATCTCAAATCCCCCCCACCCCCCACCCCGACAACATCATGCTCCATTCGGACCAGCCACCCCGCCAATAACACTGAAGGGTTGGTCACAGCTGGCAGGGGCTAATAAACTCATCACTCTCAGTGCCTGGCTCCTATTTACCTACTAGACAAAGCACTATAGAGCGGGATGGGGAGGGACGTGTGAGGTGGAGGTGGTTGAACACTTCTGCTTCCCACAGACCGCTCTCATTCCTCTCAACATGCTGGAATTTGCTCAATGCGAACACACAGTTGCAGAAGTGGTGATAAAACATGATGGCAAATACACCAAATAATGCAACCTCAGCAGCCTTTAACAAAACCCTCAGTTCGGTGGTAAATTGACTGTTGGGTGAATGTACATTGGGGATTCCCAAGTTTGATTAAAATTCTTCTTGACTGCTGTTAACACATGTGACCCAATTATTTTGTCTGAGCGAAAGGCCGACCGATCTGTTCACATACACGAGTATGCATTCACACTCCATTCAGACACATGCAGCCCATGTGCTTGTTTGCATGGTTGATCGGCGCACGTGCATTCATGCAGACACAAATACCACATATACAGTAAAAGCATGTAAACATGTCGCATATGTTGCAATGAAGCATAGTCCCCGTCTCTGTATGCAGACACATGTATCCACCCATCTAAGCCCACATAATTCAGCGATTGGATTCTGATTGATTTCCCTACATCCTTTTCGGTGTACCCCTGATGCTCAGAAGACACCTGACAAGGGGGCGAATGTTTATGTGGTCTCATGAAGAATCCACCCAACAAATGATTGATTGGTCCTACTACAGTGTGATTATCTTCACTTTATACAGTGTGGCCAATGGTGCGCCTGCACTAAATCATCAGCATGTTACTACCACCTCTCTTAACTCATCCTACTTCAAACGATCCCACACCCTTAACTTTCATCTGTACTGAGGAATTATAATTTGTGAGATCAGTTCCAGTTCTGTCAGGCTTCATATAAACACCAATATTTCAGTATTAGATAATAAATGATTTGTTTCTAAGAGTAGAGGTACCATGACTGTAAGGTTAAAAAAAATAAAAATTCTAAAAAAAAATCGGTGTAATATAAAATACAATCAATACAGAAATTTGAAGCGTTTTTGATTTGTGTTGCTTTTTATCCACACTGCCACTTCATAAGATAGCTGCCTCAAGTGTGACTGATTGGTCAATTTTCGGAATGGATCCAGACACACGCGGATAATGCGACTCTCACGAGGCTGAAGCAAGATTTTCCTAACAGGGACAACAAATAGAAATGATTGCGCGTCTCAGTCACAATCTCAGTAACACGTTTTACAATGAAAAAGCACCATTTGCAGGTAACGTCGCCCCAAATTCAACGCCTGTTTTAGTCCAGATTCAAGTGCCACAGCGTGGCTGAAAGCTGCTATTACAAGTTAAACAAAGGCAATTATACTTGTGAGTGGAGTGGCGCTTAAACCTCTCCCTGCATGACCTCAGGAGAAGAAACACTTTCTGACAAGTCAGTTCAAATGTACCAACTGTGACCTAACCTCTAACCGTCCATCGTGTGATACAGCTTTACTCTTTATTTTGACAGGGGTTGTTTCTCATAGAAATTATTGAATTACTTTCATGTTTTCCTATTTTGGCGTTTTCTAACATTCAAACAACTGCAATTTTACCATTATACATACAGCCTAATATTTATTTATCTATTTTAATCTTTTTTTTTAACTGTGTGCTTTACTGCCCTGTTTCCTAACGTATTGCTCCAGGAACATTAATTTAGTATCAGAATCTACTCTACTCTAATCTACCACAATGTCCAAAAATTACTCTCATTATATCCGACTGGATCAAGTGTGTCAAACTAATTTTAGTTTAGGTGCCACATGTGGCTCACTTTAATTCTACGTGTGACGTGATTGTACAACCTAATATAAATAACAATTTCACAGTTGTAAGTGCCAAAAATATACATCATCCTGCAAAAGGTTTGTATTTATTATACTTTTTTACAGAATCAAAAGTCTATATTTGTTTTGCGGAATAACGTGAAATCTGAAATTTAATGAGCCTCAGTGTTTCGGTTTTAATGACTTATAAATTATTTTAGAAATATCACACTAACGTTCACTTTGTATTCAAAGACATCTTGTCTTTTGCCAGAGTGACTGCAGGAATCTGTCTCCTTACAAAAAAGGCTGAAAAAGAGTCCTGGAGGTGAAGCTTTCACACATGTATTGGTATTTTATACTGGGTGAGCAAGAGTATACTGGATGTAAGAGCGTTATTCATAGGAAGAATATTTCTCCCAATACCTGATACACATTAAAACAGATACTCAATTTATACTTATAAAACATGCATCTTATTCCCATGCCTTTCAAGCAAATTGCATCTTTTTAAGTCAGATGTAATGAGTATTAGCTGAAAACTAACTCCTATTCGAAATTCATCCAAACCCCAACTTAAGTCTCACCTTAAAATAAAGTCTTCACCTAAAAGGTGAATATTGTTCTTCGAACGTTCTTTTTGTCTTTATATTGACAATAATTTCTGGATGTAAACAGGAAACAGTAAAATATGCATACAGAGTCAAATAGACAGACAGAGGTGGCTTGGAGGTTAAAGAAGTGGACTTGGCATCTGGGATTTAAACTTGTGAACCCCACATCCCAAGTGGACTTGCAATCTGAGGTTTGCTGGTTTGAATCCCACTGCCACAGTAGTCCTCTGTCCCGAGCATTAAGTTTAAGTGTGAATAGGATGGGTTTACTGCAGGGGAGTATTATCCCCAAGGCGATCAATAAAGTGTGCTTTCTTTCTTTGACACATGCAAACGGGGCAATCCTTTGTGGCGTTGTGGGACTTTTTAATTAATGAACAAACATCAGGCTCACTACTGCCTGGCAGTTCTTGTGCACCTCAAGGAGTCAAGCACATAGGTGCACATGAATGCGAGCATGCGCACATACACAATGTCAGTGCAAGAAGTTGGGTTTGATTCATGCTGGGGGGACAAAAACCCCCATTAAAGTATCATTAACTCTAATGAGATTGCAGAGTATTGTAATAATGGATTTTAAATGAATGGGTCTAAATCCCTCAAAACATTGTGGTCAATGTGTGTTCGGTACAAGTTATGAAAGATCCCAAGGTTAGGCAATAAAACAAGGTGACATTTAAAATATGAGATAAGCAACAAAAAGATAAGTATATAAATGTTTATTTCAAAACATGAGAATGACCATTTATGATAAAATTCAATAGTTTTCTGATATAACTTTCATGAGGGGTAAATTCAAAAGTATTTCTTTAAATATTCAGTACCAGACGCTCTTTCTCAATAGAAATCTAACATATTTTTCCTTGTAGACACCATGGCATGTGAACACGACCACTTCACACCACAGCAAAGTTCGAAACGTTTAAATGTACAGCGGTGCTGCAATAAAAGCCTATAGTTGGGCTTTAATGATATGAGTGTCTCGGACCTGTGGGCCAGTGAAATCCCCAACACCTGTTTGAGTTACTGGGACACACAAGACAAAAGTATCCCACTTGGAATTAGGTGACATTGTCTTGTATTGTATAGGGCGTCTTCATAAAATCTTTTTTTTTTTTCCCTTCTTCTCCTAGACCATCTAGTGCGAGAATAACCGGAGTAAATTCCAATAGTTTTTTTCTTCGGTCAATTGCCCACATGAAAATAATATTTCTCCAACAAAACCTCAGTCCGCAACTCTCCAGTGTCCATAGCCGCGGGAAGCAGGAAGGCAGCTCCATCTAGTGGTCGACCGAGTAACTGAGTATCCAAAACAGTTTCTTAACAACTTTGTCTTCAACATTTGAATTAATTGACTTGAAGGAAACTTAATAATTTTTTTTTCTTTAGATAAAAAGAAAACCTTTTATACTTCGAAAATATGAAACAATCCATGAAAAAAAACAAAAAAAACACTTGGGCTATTTAATTATATGTCAATAGAAAAACTCAAGGTAAAGTCTCACTTCCAGCTCAGAACTGTAGGGAATGAGTTAGCAGTAATCATCCTAATCAATACACAACATTTCTTTCCAGAATCATCACACCTTCAGTGATGGATCTCTTTGACAGATTCAATCAAAATGAACGCCCTTAACAGGAAAGAATGGCGATTTTAATTAAAGTGACTTTGTCGTGATTTAGTATTGCAATTCAATAAAGTTACAAGAGTCGCAGGAGAAATAATAATAATAATAAAAAAAAAAAAGATTGTACAAGCTTGAATCAAGGGAGGCTGAGAACACTACACTATTATATCTGGCCTTTGTTGAAATACAAAAACCCTGGGTCAAACATTTCCCCACGGCATTTTGTGACGAGACTTTCCTCGGTCTTTGCAGCCTTGGTTTTCTGATGCAAGATAAGCTCTGAAGTTCCAGCCACATGGTGTATTGTAATAAGAGCAATCATTTCTCAGACTTTAAAGCTTCCTTCTGCACTGCAGAAGACAATATAGGGCAATTTTCAAGGTGCAGTACCTACGAGTAAAATTAGTTTCTTATTGCAGATTTTAAAAGAGTGACATGGCAATTTTGTTTGCTTGAGTTTTGTCTGAATTGACCCTAACACAGGGGGGGGGGGGGGGGACATTATGGGAAAGAGAGTTTGAGTGGCACAATTTCCTAAATCTGCTGCACCTTTTTCGAGAGGATATTTACCGGTCGGTCCAATGGCTGGAATCTTTCAACATACTTCCAATTATTATGAAATTAAAAAAAAAAAAAAAAAAGAACAATCTTGTTAACTTGGTGGAACTCAAGCCACAGAGGGACATTCAGCATTTCAAAATATAATGAACAAAACGGTCAAATTTAGCTTTAGAACTATTCCAGTAATGTATCGGTGGCAAAACCATGGCAAAACATTTGCACAACGATGTATACAAGGATACACAGTGTCAACACACACAAAGCTTTTTGCAGTTTTCATGATTATATCCGTGGATTGTGGAGTTCGGTGTAAACTATTATTTGTTTCTTCATTATTCACATTTTTGGGAAATTATTACCAGAATTACTTCCAATGCTTGCAGCTTTTAGAGCTTCCCATGTCTCATTTAATTCTGTTTGCATTTCTTTTCTGTGCTCTTGTCCCTGATGTCCATATGTGCTTAGAGGCCTTTTCATCCAGCCTGTTACTCGTCGTGGTTCATTGGGATTTCTATTGTCGGTGTTTGATTTTAGCATCCACATGGAATTTTTTTTGCAACTGCTATGTTGGGATGCTATTGGAATGATTTTTGCTTTTCACTTAAATATTACATTGCTTATTTATGATTGCATGAATGACATAGACATTTCACCAGCACGTAAGTTGCAGTTAAAGTTTTTTTTTGTTTTTGTTTTTTTTTAGTTGTAGTTTTAAGTGAGTGTTGAAAACGTGTGAAAATATTAGGTTGCAGTAAGTAATAATGTGAGTAAACATATACTGTAATTTATCAGCAAAGGTAACCCATAATAACAAAGCCATCTTCCCGCGGCTATGCGAGTTCCACCTGTGATCCTACACGTCAGACAGCGAATCAAGTCCCGCTGCTTCCACTCGATTGGTTGGATTTTGTCCTCTCCAAAGCATTCAGAGCACGTGATAGGTTCGCCTTCTGTCTGTCCAGGCTGGAAGTGTTTCTGGATTGCACGGTTATGCTCCCGACACCTTGCGGGGCGACTCGACTTCGCTCCAAACTGGTGGAAGTGCGCGACTGAACAGTTCTTTCCCCCGTCAAAGTATTAACGGGGCGTAACTGGTTGCCTCTCCCTCTGTCCAGACTGTTAACTGTGTTTAATTGGCTGCTTCTCCCAGGGTCCAGAGTCCCGGGCCCACCTGACGGGTTCGCCCTCCCGGTCTGCTGATTGTTCAGGGTCTGCAGCTGGCTCGTCCTGTCTCTCTCGGGGAGTTTGGGCTGAGTGGAGCTGCTTCTGTCTGTGTTAATAGTTTGTATCCTCTGTCTGTCTCTTTCCCTCTCGAGACTCGTATCCCTGCGAACAAGCCCACTCCTCTCCCGCTCCAGGCTGGTCTGGATCTCAGCCCTCCTGGCCAGAGCCTCTCTCAGCTGGGTGCGGAAGGTTTCAATCTTCCCCTGCAGCTCCTGGAGCTCCCCCTCCCACAGGCTGGTCTGGGCCGCTCTGTTCCCCAGTGGCGAGAGCACCAGGCCGGTGGAAGCCAGAGTGGAGACGGGACCCCCGTTGGCATGGAGGCTAATTTGTGGAGGGGAGGCAAAACTCCCCAGGTTGGCCAGCCCGAACCCGCCGAGGCCGAGCCCGGGACGGCCGACCATTCCTGGCCGGCCACGCACCGAGGCGGTGTGCGTGCGCAGGCGGTAGCTGTGAAGAGTTTCCAGGTCAAAGTGCACGCGTTTCTCCTTAGGCTCCTGGGATGGCGAGGAGCTCCTGGTGTCCCCGGCTGTGGTGGAAGCAGGGAGGGACGTAGGAGGAGACGGTGGAGGAGCCTGATGCTGCTTTCTGTGGAGAGTGCAGTTCTCTGAGATGCAAGAGGAGGGGCTGGTGAAAGAGGAAGATCACAGCAAAGGGCAGATATCCAGTGAGACACAGTACACCAGCGCACGGAGACATTTTCATTTGTCGATACAGTATGAGGATGATCATTAAACCTGAAAAGAAGTTGATCTTTCTTTAAGTGTCTTGCTTTTATAAAGCTATTATCGAGAATAGGCCGAAGACTATTACTGGACTCGTCTTTTACAATTGACTTTGTCATCAAGTCATCAAAGTGAAACAATCCGCCGAGGCAGTACGACAGTTTCTACCTGTTTCTAATGTAGAATGACTTTTTTTTTTTTTTTTCCTTAAACCCAGATATTTCTGGAAATATGCCAGTTCACTTCCTTTCAAAGAGTTAGATGATGGAATTGATAAAGCTCTATATGGTACATAAGCTGTCAGCATTTGCCAAGTGCAGATTAAATGAGATATAAATGTTTTAATTAGTGAGGTTTAAAGATGCTGGTAAGCAGATTTTGCTGCACTTGGATGGAGCCAGGCTTGCTGTTTCTCCTTGGCTCCAGTCTTTATGTTACACTTAGGTAACTGACTGCTGGCAGTGGCTTTGCACTGCATACAGATATGAGTGGACTCATAAACTTTCAGCAAGGCAGTGAATAAATATGCTTATTAAAAAATGAACTATTCCCTAATAATACAAATTATCACCGTTTCTTAACGGTGAATTAAATATTTGCACTTGCAACAACACATTGACAATTCTTTATCTGTTATGTAAAATGAATCCATCTTATAGTTTGATTGCCGAGGCAGAAAAAAAAAAAAAAGATAAGAAAATGTGAAATTCTTCACTCGGTAACTTGATTACTTTTGGTCGAGGCCAGTCAGCTCCTTCCCGACATCTTCATATGTGGTGTGGAGCGCTCTGTGGATTTTCTATGGAAAAAAAAAAAGTATTAATCATTAGGATTTCTTATTATGGCACTGTCAGGTCAGAAATACATTCAGAGAGATGAATTTCTAAAAACTCATATTCTGTCTGTGTCTGAGACAGCTATTTCTCGCACTATTTCTCCTGCAGTTCAACTTGTGTCAATAATTTATTAAAATGATTGTAATTCTCTTTTAATGCCTAAATTCTAGTGAAAAGTTAAAGTATTAGATTCTATTGCTCTTTTTAATTGAGTTATCAAAGTTTTGAGCTTAAATAAACCATGTCTGACAGTACGACTGATCTCAAAAGCATCTTATTGTATAACAAGTGCATTTTTTATGTATCTTGCATCGAAAGGAAACCATTCGTTTACATGCATTTTAGGTTAAGTTGTGTTTCTGAATTGCCTGTGGGCGATAATATGTGTGTGTTTGTGTTTGCCCTGTGGTGGACTGGAGTCCAGTTCAGGGTGTATCCTGCACCTCAACCTGGTTGGATTTGCTCCAGCGCCACGTTAGATGGAAGATGGATGGACTTTGAACATGAGTGCTGGAAAATGCGAGTTTCACTCCCGACAGAAATAATCTTGAGGAACTAACTCAGACGTCATCCCTCCAGAGCGCTGAGCTGCTGCTTTCATGATGAATGCTCGAGGCTGCCCGGCAGCGGTTGCCCTTTTAGAGAGATGCAGCAAACAAATGTGAGCAGTCTTGATAATCCCACTGCTAGTTTCATTATTCACTCAAAAATGATGCCAAAGGCACCTCATTTAGTTATTGCTTAAGTTTCTGTTAAAAAAAGAATAAAACATGACCTTTAAATCCCCAATTTGTGGTTCCTTTCTTTCTGTTACAGGGAAACTGTGTAATGACTTTCCTCAGCTCATATTTATTAATTACCCACTATCATTAAGTTTGAAAATAACACATTGGAATTTTATGTAAAACCATTTAAAAATATTTTAATGAACCAGAATCATGTATTCACCTTTATTCATTTATTTAGATTAATCAAAATTATTTTAATAAACCTGAATAAAAAGACACACTTAATGAACTGTATAATATCTATTTGTAAACAACACGTGTCAGTTAAAAATAAGCTTATTTAACAAAGGCATACATGCACAAAGTGTGGCCATGAATCTGTTAATAAAGCACGACTGCTCAGCCTGTAGAGTTTAAATTAACCAGGTAATTTATAGAAGACATTACAAGCCAATCAGGCAATTAACAACATACCTAATTTACGTAAATTAATGCAATTAGCTTACTCTAAAAAAAAAAAATAAATAAATAAAAAAGTTGAATTGACTCTGTCCAATCCAAGATATTGCAGAATACTCTAATGTTCAGGCTTCTTCTGTCAGTGTTATGAGTTCCCACCAGTAGAGGGCGTAGGTTGTCTGCAAATAAAAGGCGAGCGCCAACAGCCTGCTGCTCACATGCATGTGGCAGAGTTCACGTGTGTGCATCTGCACGTGCGGGAACTCCAGAAACTGAGAAGTTCCCACGTCTTTCTTTGCGCAGGTCTGAGATGTAAGAGATCAGACTCGCACACACAAACACACCAGCACATATGTGGGATGTTCTTTACTCACCTGGCTGGTGTGTAGCCAGTACTGGAGTGTGTGCGTGCGCCGGAGGCGAGGGATCACCAGGTGATAGAAGGTGTGTTCACCTGCCAAGGTCAGCAAAGCTCCACCCACCCCCATACACAGCAGCACAAACAGGCCCGAGAAATGCTGGATCCCCATCTGGAGAGTCTGAGGGGGCGGTGACAGAAAGAGAGCGCCAGGAAGGGAGAAAGAGAAGTTGGGGGGAGTGACGCAGATTAGTGAGGATTTAAGTCAACAGACAGGAAAGTACTGAGATTGATGATTTATATTTACATAATTACCATTTGGGCCACTTTTTGTTAAGGTGCAATTGATATTCTGCTGTTGTGCATCGAGTTTGGCTGTGTAAAGCCCAAAAGAATGGCACTCAATAAAAGAGGGCAACAGCGTAAAAGACATTTTTGGGAAGAAAAGATGGAAGAGGCAAAACTAAGAGCGATGGAGAGAAACAGCAGCGAGCACGGATAAAGCTGAAGAAAGACGACGGTTAATTGATTGTTTCCATTTGGTTCACTCACACCTTTCTGACATAATGCCCGTCTCATCTGAGACTTTCCCCGGCCAGGAGGAAAAAAAAATAAATAAAAATAAAACCAGCGGCAAGCCTTTCCAGCTCTCTAATCATGCTTCCTCCACCCAGCTCATTCTTTTGCCGCCTTTGATGGCAATTAGCCCCATGCTGACTCGACAGTTTCATCAGCGACAACACTGACCTGCTCATGCTCCCAATCCAGAGAGCAGGTTCACACCGACTCCCTCATTGTTTGAAAGAAGCCCACTCTCTGGGCCTCCAATGGGATGAATAGTTAGAACATCTTGATGTGGGCTGAACTTAAGGCTTTGCTCTTATTGGTGAAACCTATGGCTGCGTAATCGTGTTTGTTGCTATAATATGATTCAACTTTGAAGTGGGATTTAAAAGGAATGGCCGAAGGGGGTTAAGTAGTTTTTCTATTCACAAACAAGATATATAGATACAGACAGTGTGCTCTGTCGAGAGAATCCCCGTTCTTTAAAGAGCATGAAAGAAAAAAGGAGGGCGAGAACGCAGAGTACTCTTCTGTGGCACACACAAGGCACCAACAGGTATCGACACTCAGACAGTACGTGCCTGTAACTCTGGTTAAGGTAAGTGAATAGGCTCGAGTTTATGTGATTTTATGTATGTGTATGTGTGTGTGTGTGTGTGTGTGTGTGTGTGTGTGTGTGTGTGTGTGTGTGTGTGTGTGTGTGTGTGTGTGTGTGTGTGTGTGTGTGTGTGTGAGAAAGTGTCACTGCATGTGTGCTTAGCTGGCAAGCAATCTTGCCCGTGTCCCAAAGGGAGACTCATTTATAGAAGTACAGCGGCAGAAGGCTTTGCTTTACACGCAATACACGTACACAATGCATTAACACTACCAATGAGTTACCTCAGTGACTGCAAAGACTCTCTTCCCACAGGGTACGACTTTATACCATTTGTCATGTAGCATGTCCATGAATCCGTCCGACTTGTAGCGGCTCACGAATTCGGACACGTTGCGGGTGAGGGGGGAGCCCTGGGGAAGGCCGATGCCGTAGCCTGGAAGGGGAAATGGACACAGATGTAAATGCATACAGTATAGGTAACGCACCTACGAGCGACATTCACAGCTGACTAATGTGGTGTTTTTGTGCAGGAAAACCACAGTCGGCCAGTTGCAGTTTGCCAAAGGGCAGATGCCCTGTGGAAAAGAAAGAAAAAAAGAGAGATTTATGGGTTCACAGCCTTCAGTTGGAATCAGAATCAAGCCTATTTTTCGGCCAAAGTTGCGGTGCATATGCAGAGCAAATACATTGTCCTGTGTAGCAATTGTGCAGGGAGATGAAGAACAAAGAGCTCTAAAGCTGGTGGAGATGTCCGTTGTGGTGAAAAATACATCAAAGTGGATCAACTTCCTGTGCAGAGTTGTCTGTTTCTCTTGCCTTACAAGCTTTTTGACTACAGAACCACAAGCAAGTCTGAAGCCTGGATCAGTCCAGATGACTTTCACATCTTTCCAGATGGATCTGCAAGTCGACGATCAAGACGGTGACACATGATGGGGGAAGTGAAACCTTTGCCAGCAGAAATGCAAACAGTGGATCAATGATTTTGGGAGAAAACTGTGCGAGACGAGTCCTCCTGGTCTTTTTTTACTGAACCCCTTGTGAGGAATCCTACGCTCGTCTTCCACGATGAAACTTTTTCTGAGAAGGCCAAACGCTTCAGACGAGACGTGCGTCGTCGGATTATTTTGCTCTCAGTGCCCTTCAATCTTTCAGGTCAGAGCATTTTTAGGCTCACATCAAGGAGTCTGATCCCTGCTTGAGGAAGACGAGTGGGATCATGTCTGTTTCCACCCTCCAGACTACCCCGTGTGAATTATATGCAAATGTTCCCATATTTTACCTGACTATGCTGCTTATGCAGAGTTATACTCCCTTTGGTTACAGTCACACGGCGGTGCTCAGCCTGTGGCAAAGCATTATTGTACTGTAAATCTCTTATATGTAAATGAAAATTGAGAAAGTTGGACCCTTTGGTTCTGCCGCGAGGAAAAAGCTCAAGATTTAGATGTAGAACTGTCAAAGATGGGTTTTTAATGTCGTTAGTCTTCCTATGAAGAGAGTTTTTATTTCAGTCTTCACCTGTGCACCGCACTCACTGTCCCTGCTCTTCTAATTCAACGCCACTGATTTATACAGTTTTTCCCCGCCATGCACGTTATCTTTTTCATTTCACGAGACTCAACTTTCAATCAGACAGATTTTCATGACAACGATCCCCGAAGCTCGCCTGAAGAATATTAAACTGCACAAGACACTTTAAACTAGTTTACCCATTGACCTTTAAATGTTTTATTCCATTTACTGATAGTTTTATGACACCTACTGCAAAGTGAGCGCCTCCTCCAGCCATTGAGTCTGTTTTGTGACTACGTTTCCAAATACCATGAAAAATCCATCCGCGCAACATCGAAAATAATTGGACCTCCTCCCCCTCACCTATTCCGACCTCATCACCGGAGCCGTCAGTTTCAAAACACTTATCATAGTCTATGACGCAGATCATCTGCTCGACGCTCACTTCACAGCCGATCCCCCCTCCGGGTACAGATACAACAACCCCGTTACGGAGGAAGGCCAAACAAAGGGCAGCTTCCATCCATGAGCGTGGAGACTCAATAACATGCTGATATTTCAGCGTGGCGTTGGCAAATGCGCGCGCACTCTTCACTTAGGCAGAAGTGTAAAAAGTGATGACGCAACCTCATTCAAATGGAAGCAAATCACTACAGGTTCTCAAATGTACTTGAGCACAAATGTTAAAATGGTTTTTCATGTCATCTTGGGCCTTATTTGGTGGTGGGGGTGGAGTGATATGCAAAAACACACACGATAGCTATTATTACTATTTTTGGTCAGTATGGCTCCATCAACACAGATCATGATTAAACTCGTATCATAGTTTTACATAAGAAACAATAATTTTATGCAATAAAAAAAAACCTGAATGGACCGTGTATGAAACACAAGGGATTATATGGAACTTGATCCCTCTTGAATTTGACATATTCTGCAGCTTCATTATCGACAACCATCCTCTCACTGTACTTGGAATCTGTATGTGTAGAAGTAATAGGGTTATAAACTCTGCACAAAGTGGGGAAGCGACTATAATTGTGTTCAAAATGTAATAAAAACTCTTCAAAAATGTACATACTTAAATACAGACACCACAAAAGTACAGAGAGCACGTCCTCATTTCATCCTCAGTATTTCAGCGAACGTGCCTCATGAACATCATCTCTGGTGGATCGTGTTCTTCTGTTGATGGTAATGCTTTGCAATAACCCAAGTGTGGCTTTTTCTTGCATCAGCAACAATTTTAAATGTTCACAGTGCCTTTTTTTTTTTTTTTTTGAGGATGAAAAATCAGCTTGAAATTATTAGGCTGAAGGTAATAACAAGAAAACGTAATTACAAACTGCTTCACAGTGGATTTGTTTACTTGAATGGCAAGTCTGGGTTTTTATTTGGTTCTTTTACAAAAGCCGTGTGTTGATACTTGGTTGTTTTCCACTGATAATGACTTATCCCCCCCCCCCCCAAATATTAGCGAGGATTGTTATTTCTTAGGCTCAATTACATGCCGCTGACGGCTGCAGTCAATGTTACTTTGCAGAGTCATATTTACACCAAAATACACGACGCGCTAATGAAATAACATGCAACGTGGATCAAAACGTGTCGCAAAAATAGACCTAATAGCTTCCGAGGTTTATTTAATTATGCAGGCTGTAATGCAAATCATTTATTAGGAGTATTAAATATTAATTCATTCCTGATTTGTCGAAATGGTTTCATCATCAATTGATTAGCATTGCCTTACACTTCCTTCTTCCTCCCTCGTTAAGGCTCAAGCAGCAGCAGTGTGTGGTGTGACGAGACCAGACAGCAATAAAATAAAAAGTACTTATAGCAACAAAAAGAAATAACCTGAATTTTTTATTTTTTTATTTTTTTAATTAAGTAACAGATTTAAGTAATACCTTTCAAACAGTATTTATTGCTTTAATTTATGTTGCGGCAGATTCATGTACCATAGCTCGAGAGAAACGTTACCCTGCCCTTCAATGTCTTCGCGAGACGGCATCTGTTTGGCATTACGTCCCATGTTTCTGCAGGTACAAAGTGAAAGAAATGTGTCCCTCATTTTTGAATTAAAAGACCCTCTGTGAGATTTATTGCCATACAAGACCTCCCGGGGGTTGTTTGTTTCATTTCATCTGTACCGCAGTCAAAGATAGTCATGCCAAGAGCATTCTTTCAGAAGTGGGCTTGTCTCAGGTTTGGCAGATGTTTGCCAGTGTGTCTCATAAAGTGTGTGTGTGTGTGTGTGTGTGTGTGTGTGTGTGTGTGTGTGTGTGTGTGTGTGTGTGTGTGTGTGTGTGTGTGTGTGTGTGCGTGCGTGCGTGCGTGCGTGCGTGTGTTATTGGGCCGTCAAGGTGCGTGAGCCCGATGGGGGTTGCGGACAGAAACGGAGAATAACGAAGGTTCACGTTTCTGTCACACTCCGCTTCCTACGTGACAAAGACTTTCCAAGCTTTGCTCTCACACTCCTTTACCCTCCAATCTCTCCTCATTTTCTTCTCTGCATCTTTCACTCCTTTTTTCCCCCCACGTCAGTCCACCCTGTCCGAGGTCGTTTCTCTCCCACCATTGCCGCGAGTGTCTTAATCTGCAAGTCCGCGCTTTATCGTCGTCATCCTTTCACTTTCGTTCATTTTCAGCCTCTTTCTATTCTTCCTCTCTTTATCTCTCAGCTCCTCTCTCTCTCTCTCTCTCTCTCTCTCGTGTCCACTGCTTTTGTCTCAGTGTCTCCCTCCTCTTTCTTTTTTTTTTTTTTTTTTTTAAGCAGACAGACATCATTTCTCTGTCATCAGCGGATCTCCATGCACATTTCTTCAGAGCACTCAGTCAAACAGTGAAGTACAAGTGGGCAGCCCTCGTCCTTTGTTTTGAATCTTTTCCCCAGACGTTCAAATACTCCATCACAGGCCTGAAAGTCCCAGAGCTGTCACTCAAACCCCCCACCCACCTACTCACAGACACACTGGAGCACATTTAAGGTTTATTTAAAAGCTCTGCTACCCTTTTTTTCTTTTTTAAACACAGTCTTAGAAAGTACTTATTATTTTCTGATCAAACAATGTGAAGCATAAAACACCTTTTTTCTTTTTTCGTTAGTTTGTTCTAACTTTAGAAAAGACATAATCGTGCAAAATCTGTTTCACTGACACAAAGTACCTGCGGTTTGATCAGAGTTTATTGACAGTAGTATCCCTCCCGGACCTTTTAAACAAACAACGTAATTTAAAACTGTATGAAGGGAGGATTTATTACTGGTAATCGTCATTAGATGTGTTAACATATAAACATGATGTTTTCAGGATCAAAAGATAAAGAAATAAGAGCTAATAGACTTACTGACAGAATGAAAGCGGATTGCAAAGTGAGATAACGTTAACTGAAGGTTAAGTAGAGCGACAAAATGTCCTCTTTTTATCACAACAAGTCTACTTTTCAAGTCTTATTCAGGGCGTACAAGGGCTTTTATATATGCATGAAAATATGCGGTTTTCATACTTTTTCCATTGAGCATCCATTTAATTATTTTTTTTACTTTTCTAAAGGTGAAATAATCATTTCTATGCTCACAATCATCCCACAAAATGTTTGTGAAACTGGTATATTTTGTGCAGCTACTGTTACATCATTTACATTATAATATGTTTCAATGTCCGATAAGACATAAAAAGAGAGTTATTCTTTTGTTGTTGCATTTTCTATACAGAAGGCGGCTTCCTCCCAGTGTTATTTTACATTTTGACATTTTTATGTGATTGTTGTTGGCATAATATAAGTGAATTTACTGTCAATACAGAAGAACATTTTAAATATATTTGGATTATAAGCCATCCTTGAGAAGACGAAGTGTATAATTTGAGTAGTAAGATGGGATCAAGTGTCCTCTCATCTCGGAAATCAAAATATGCTCAAGACAGAGGAAAGGGTAATGTTCATTTGTACTCAAGCACAACTAATTTTACACTATTTGGAATAAAACAGCATACTGATCTAGATCTATTGATCTAAAGTGTGAAGTCAAGATGAAAAAAAGGGAAAAGTTTCAGAAATCCTAATGTTTAATATCTCATCTTACAAACTTTGATTTCGTCCCACAGATCAGAAACATGTGTTTAGATGATATGGTGGCTGATCTGAGTGTGTGTGGTTGTTTGTTTCTCTGTGTTCATCCTGTGATGGACGAGAGACTTGTTCACTGATCCGCCTTCACTCATTGTCAACTGGAATCGGATAGTTTATTTTATAGCGCAGCATAATCATTTCATTTTCATCACTCATTCACTTGAAAACTTCTAATATTTATCGCGTATTTAGTGTATAACAGACAAAAAAATGTCACAACTACAAAAAGTAGTTTCTTTCAGAGCCCTGGCCATTGACACCAGGGTATATTTCAAATGTGGCCTAATTGTTGTATATGAATATAAGTGACCTTCTTGTGACATTGACTTCCAGATCTCCTTCAAGCCAGCGGTAACAGTGCAGATGAAAACACAGAGTGGGGGAAATTTTTTTTTTTTAAGTTTTCACAAGATTAAGCAATTTTGTTTTAAATACGGAAACATAAGGGAGGATGAGCGCCCCACAATGTACTAACCCATCACAGTTGATCTATAGTACACTTCTAAATAACTTGTTTTAGTTAAAACATATTTACTTTTTTAACAACAAAAAATATCACACTAGGAAAATGCACCCCCCCCCCCCGACCCTCAGATTTTACTTGCCGCTGCACCCCTGAAGCTCTCTGGCAGCCTCAAGCATCATTTTGAAAACTTTTTTCCCCACAATATTAACCAATAACGTCCGGTCTGGCAATTTGCCTCGTTGTTTCAGCCGAACATCATTTTACTTGTATCAAAGTATTCTGTCACAATGACCTTTCAAATGGTAGTATTGTGTAGTGGGATTTCACATATTCGTACCCGCGCACACACATTCACAGACACACACACACACACACACACGAACACAAGTAGACAAAGACGTCTGTGCGTCACTCCTGCCAGACGTGAGCCGCCCGACCAACAACAGTCTCACGCCGCCAAAAGCATCTTCTGCCAGCAGCATTTTGATCCTCAGACATGCTCCGTCCCGCTCCACTGAGCTCGTGTGGACCACTTTCGCACACATGGACACAAATATATACAAACAGACTCCTGCCACACACTCGTAAACACACACACACACACACACACACACACACACACACACACACACACACACACACACACACACACACACACACACACACACACACACACACACACACACACACACACACACACACACACACACACACACACACACACACACACACACACACACACACACACACACACACACACACACACACACACACACACACACACACACACACACACACACACAAAACAAGCAACGAGTGGCTGCGTGTTCAGCGGCGATATTATTAATGGGGTGTGTCTCGGCTGTCGTAAACATCTCCCAACAGCACTCAGTGAAAACAGACGCACACAGACACCCCCGCATCTCTCTCTGCTTAAGCAGCCTGAAGATTGGAGCCGAGCACCTCGCCTGCAGCGACTCCACGGTCCCCAATTCCTCGGTCGCTGTGTATCTCCTGACCACAAACCGCTCTATAAATCCCGCCTGCATCCTCAGATGGACCAAATATCACTCCCTCCTTCCTCCATCCTTCCCCTCCTTCTGTCCTTCGGCCCCCACCCTCACTATTTTTTCTGCTTGGGGTGAAGGTTTGTCTTGATTAGGGGACTCTGTTGGCTGGCTCTTTTATCACTCGCTGTGCAGAAAGGCGCAAACTGGCAGTGGGCAAATGAAAGCCCTCTATCTCCTTCCTATGCTCAACTCCCACCTCACTCGCCCCCACACCGGCCCTCGATTCCTCCGCCTTTGTTGTTCTTTCTCTTACTCTCTCTCGTCATTTATTCTGTCCATTTTCTTTTTCAAATCTCCTCCTCTCCTCGTGCTTCTGTGTTTCTCCCCTCTAACATTTCCTGTCTGGGCCATTTCCTGCTCTTTCTTCCTATAGCGTTCAGACTTATTGAGTTATTCACTCCCCTCCGACGCTTCCTTGCGCAGACTGTGAGGTGAATAGCTACTGAAGCCAGCCTGGATCCCGTGTTGGCCTTTTTCTGTAGACAATGAATCAAGCAGTCATCAAACTGACCCACTATACATACAAATGAGACTCGCTTTCCCATCTTCACAATCATGAGTAATGCCACAGCAGTGTCTCTCGACACATTTTGTCTTTTGCAGCGAAGGAAGCAGTGGATAATCTCCTGTGAACAAGGGTTGTACAGTGAGCAGGGAGTGTGGGACTGGGGTCTTTCCGAGGCTACGGCTTTGATTGACAGAGAAATGCTATCAAAGTAAGTATTTGGTCCCAGGTGGCCTCCTCACTAGCATCTATTTACTGTCTGCTTATTGGTTTGTGCCTTTCTCAGTGATGCACAGCGAAAAGAAAAGATTGAACTGAAACACATGCATAAAATGCATGCACACGGTACAGTAATATGGTGTGCGTGAATGTATATCAGAGGACATGCGTGCGCATACATGCTAATTCGATTCTATTAAACACCATCTTGTGACTGAGCAGAATTGTGTGAGAGGTTAAATGTCTGATATATCCAATAAATGTGGTCTGCCAGCAGGAATTTCACTTCAAAGGCACCTTCAGTTGGGATATATGTGCAGATGACATGTGACTAGAATATTAGAAAACCTGCAATATGTCTTGAATCGTTTATTTACCTCAGAGAAAGGGAAACCCTGACTTTTATTAGAGCCGAGACATAATTTCTTCTGGCAGGTCGTCGGAATGCCTTTTTTTTCTACAAGTGATATATTATATCCTTGTATTTGTGCCTACGCGTCACTATATCTCCTACTTTTTACTGCAACAGAGCTGCAACTGTTAAAGCTGTTACTTATGTGAGTAAATAGAGTGAGAATAAGCTTGCGAGGTAATTAACAACTGTATCAAAGCAGGATTTATGACTCGTAGTGATCATTAGGTGAGTCAAACATTATGTATTTAACTTCAAAAGATGATGTGATAAGAGCTAATGGACTTTCTGACAGAAGGATAACTGATTGCAAATTAAGGTAATATTAACTGAAGGACCAAATGTCCTGTTTTGACCAGAGATGTCCAGTTTTCACGTCCTTTTGAGGACATAAGAGGGGTTTTACACAAGCATGAAAAAAGAAAAAAAAAAAAAAGCACCTTTCAAATGACTTTTGCTTCACTACATCTGACGTAAACCCTCCTATGCTCACCATCTTCCAACAAAATGTTTTTTTAACTGGCATATTTTAATGACTACCTTTACATTATTACATTGATCGATTTTTGGTCAAATGTCCATATATGTACTATATTTATTTGATTGCAGAGATTTTAGGTTATTTTTGTATGAATTTGCGTAGTGAAGATTTCGACTTTCACTGAAGAAACTTATTGACTGATGAAGGCAGATCAAATGTTCAGAGGGTAAATTCAGTGCAGGGAAACTCAGCTGAATTACGATTTGAAAAGTAGTCTGTACTTCATATATTCCAATACATGGGAGTCAGACTGTATTTTATCCAGTTTAAAAGCTCCTTCTAATGTAGTGTGTATATTTCTTTGGTTATACTGGAAACTAGCAGACCATACACATGTAGGTACGAGAGAAGATGCTACATAGACTAAAACTTTACTTAGTTTAACATGTACAAGTCTTTCATGCATGTCAAGAGGCGCTATGGTGATTCCATGGTGGATAACAAAGTACGTTTTAAAAAAAAAAAAAGAAGAAGAACAAAAACACTACAAACTTGGAAAATAACTTTGGTATTTCACAAACTTCCAAATATACATGTAAGCATCTGCCCAAAATACAAAAGGTTTCGACACACTAACCCCCTGTGTGGATCATTAGCCGCTCTCCGACTAGCGGAGGATTTGTTTATATGCTTCATGACTGCGTAGCAGTTGGTTGAAACTGTGCGCACTCCGGTCCAAAGCGTTCAGACTGGGCAGTGCTTTTAATAATAGATGGTGGAGTTTTCTCAGCCTGCAGCATTACGAGTTCACACAGTGAAATCCCCGTGTTATTCTGTCAGTCATGTAGCTAACTATAGCTCTTGATCAGAACGTATGGGTGCACATCAGCACGCTCCACATTTCGAGTGTGTGCTCGTTATCGGATTATGGGGAATCGCATTGCTACTGGGGAAAAAAATGTATTAAATAAATGTGGTTCCTGCAAGGTCAGTTTTTGAATATTCATGTCGGGTTGAGAGAGTGGTGTCCTAAAGGTTAGAACAGCGAGCGCATAACTGGAAGGTTGAGGTTCCAATCCCACTGAGGGTTGCATCAACAAGGGCAATCTGGTGTAAAACTTGTGCCAAGTCAAACATGTGGATCACGATCGGCTGTGGCAACTTTGGAAAGGAGCAACTGAAAGACGACCATCATCATCATGTCAGATTTTCAAAAGCTGTTTTAGAGCACAAAACACTATATAAAAGTAAAGGTGAGGTGAGAGGCTGGGGTTGGACATATTGGGGTTTTGGCTAAGACGGCAGGGTAAACAAGATTTCGAAGCAATTTCCCAAAGTGAGTCGCAAAGTGTTTAGAGGAGCGAAAAGAAAAAGAAAAAAACAAAACAAGGAATCAACATGTGAAATTTGTAAAATAGTGTAACACCATTAAAAAAATCCAGTAAATTCTAAGGTGGTCATTAAAAACACCTCCAGGGAATGCCCACGCATATTTACAAATGCCTGCAATTAAAAAAACAAGTATGAGTGTGACCGTGTGTGCACCTTCAATGGCAAATGGCTTCCCCACGGTGAGGAGTTTGCAGTCTGCGTCGATAGAGACCTCAAAGTCCAACAGCGCTTTATCCATGATGAATGCATCCAGGGCAGGAGGATCTGTCCTTCACCACCAACACACACACACACGCACAAGCACACACACACGCAACAAGGAAGGAAAGTCGCATTAATTGAGGGCAACTAACCTCCAATTTTATACATGACCTGTAAATCAGATTAACTCCACCACACTTTTCATGACTTGCCAGACCTTTTTGGGGAGCTCTGGATTTGGGTCCTTCATCCCACTGTGTCATTTATCCAGAGGATGAGATTAACTGCATTCTAACACACTATGTAAACACATACATCATTACCTAAACCAACAGCCTCTGTGGCAGGCTGATAAGACATTATACACACCGAAGAAGACTCTCTTACTCCAGCGGTATCGATCCAATTGACCCTAATTGACCTCTAATTATAGACTGTGTGCAGCCTGTACTGCTGGTCACAATGGCAGTGGATTTGTTTTGGGATATGAAAAGCAGCACATAGGGGTCTGACTTATACCCCTGCACAAACTGCTGACGAAGACGAAAAGATGCATTCTTGTAGGCAGGCGTGCACCGAAATCAAAAAGCCCCCGCAAATTCATCATAACAGTGAACAAATACAAACAGATTAAAGCAGACAGATACATAAGTACATTTGCAAGAAAAAGCAAACATACAAGCGGATTGTTGGTCTAATGGGAGAAATGGAGCAGACTGATTAAATTACCTGAAACTTGTTATTCAGGACGTTTAGTGCTAAACAAAAGGTTGACTTTACAAAGTCTTCGCGGTTCTGGCAAAGCAGGAAAGTCTGTTTTTCTCTGTCTAGACCTGTCAAATATGAGGAACAGGGAGATGAGAAAGGATAGAGTCTTCTCTCTCTGCAGTTAAGAGTGCTGAGAGTTACCCAATGCAAGACTAAGTGTGTGTGTGTGTGTGTATCTTTGAGAGAGCATATATACAAACATGAAAGAAATTGGACCCAACTTGAACTTTTTAGTCTGTGTATAAGTATGTGCTTGAGCATGCATTAATTCCTCTGAGAGTTTTACATTTGTGTGCAGGTGCATGTGTAGCCCTCGGCATTCAGTCTCCAGGAGAAGGCTAGGGAGGCTTTTTTTCTTCTTCTTCTCCTCTTCTACCTGAGATTTGAGTGCAGTATTGGGGTCAGTAGATCTGCTAACACAGTGTTTTGCAGCCCCCTCTTGGTTCTCTGCACCGCTGTGACTTCCACTTGTGCTTTGCCTCGCACGCAAACAAACGCCGCCTTCATCTTCCCTGTTCTCATCCGCTTTCTCTGAACAAGCGCTTTGTATCTCCACACTTGCATCACGAAGTCAGCACATGCACTATCTCAGTATCGCTGCTGGAGCTCAGAGGAAATGCGCATTGTGTCTGAGAAGTGTGTGTGGGGCTATAAGGTGTGAGAGCATCCGCTGTGTTTGGTACAATATGCAGCGGCCGTGATAAACTTTTTTTTTTGTTTGTTAAACTTGTTGTATATTGTGAACACATCATATATCAAATCTTGCAGAGTTTGAATGTTCTTCTTGTTCGTGCATATCTTTTTTCAACACAGAACAACCCACTCGGGGTATACCTTGCCTTCACCCATAGTCATATCTCCAGAGCCCTGCAACCCTTAGTTAGATAACGTGGTAAAGAACAGGGGCGTCAAACGTAAGGCGCGTGGGCCAAAACCAGCCCGCGAGAGGCTCCAATCCGGTCCACTAAACCACCAAGCAAATGGTAAAACTCATTGATGATTTAACACATTTTCTAAGAGTAAAGGAGACAACGCAACACTGAGAGCTGAGCTGAGAGATCAGTGAAGCTGCCACGAAGCCTCGTTCCTGTTAAACTAGCCTCAAAGACGTGCTGTCAGGGTGAGTTGGTAAAAACATGCATAATGCAACAGCCGTAGGGAAAGGTTTTTGAGGCACATGTCACTGTATTTTGCATCAGAATGTTTAATTAAAATTGCCTTAATGTTGAGATTGTACAAAGGTTTGGTAGATTGTGTGGTTATCAGAAAATATAGACATTTTCATCACATATGCACTATGCCACCACAGAGAAAAACTTTAAAAGGTTTAAATTTCAAGGTTATTATCAAGGTTAAATAGTGATTTTACCAGTTAAGCCACTCAAGATGAAGCCCATGAACTAAAATTATTTGACCTGCTATAGAAGAATGATGGATGAGTAGAATTGGTAGGACCTAAATTATTAAAAAAAAAACCACTTATTTCATTTCCCTAAAACCAATTCTATTGTATGTCACTCAAATCTTTTAAACATGCAGGCCATATTGTGCCCTCATGTCACACACACACATTACATGTACTTTAGCAAAGTAGTAATTTCGGGTTAAGTGCCATATTCAATGCTTTTATCATATCATAAGATAATTCCTTTCATTCATCCACAGCCAAGGCAAGAGTTAGACGCTTTTGAAATATCTAGTAAGTATTTGCATATAGGCTTCAACTGTGTGTTTTGTAGTTGTGCATTAAATATACATTCAGGTGTAAAAATGTGTGTGTTCATAAAATAGGTACATATTTATTTTATTATCACGTCACAAAAATCGAAATAAATAAGGGAGGGAAATAAAACATCCCTCTGACCGATGGCTATTTCCATGCTGCTGCTCCACGCTGAAGCTTTCTCAGAAAGCCCTTACAGACAGTGAAAACTTACGATACTCCATAAAAAGGCATGATGGAAATCCAGGTTTAAAAAAGTCCTTAAAAAAAACCAAAAACCTCCAAGACGCTTGAGTAGGTAATCGAGGAGACATCTACAAGTGCTGAAACACAAACGTCTGCCACTGCTAATGTGACGACTAAATGAATTGTCACTCTCTTACTCCATTCCCGCTAATCAGACGGAGCACCAGCAGACAGCCAAGAAAGAGTGAAACAGTTTGGGCTGTCAGAAACCACCAAAGAGGGTTCATCATCAGCTGCTCAAAAGTAGGCAGCCGACAGTGAAGTAACAGCCTTGCTCGATGTGCAGGAGTACGCGAACCAAGCTGCAACCTTCAACGTATGCATAAATAAAGAGATGATTAAATATATTTTCAAGTAGACCTGAATTAAATTAAGGACAACAGGGTGAAACTATGACAAAGACTTATGCGAAGCGTTTATTAAAAATATATATTTAGTGGTTTTCTCAGTCTGACCTTCTCATCTGCTACCACAATTGCATAAAAATGTGTCCCACGTTGTAGCACCTTTATAATGAGGTTTTAAACCTTTATTTTCTCCAAAGCCTTTGACTGAATATTAAACACTTCCTATTATCAAGAACTGCTGTATTTATACATCTGTTTTCAAATTCTTAAAAAAAAATTCCTTCCTTTAAACCTTGGTTTAAATCTCCTTTATATATATTTTTTTTTATGCATTATGTAAAAGCGATTTGAATTGGATTTGTGAAATAAATAAACTGGCCTTGTCTTCTTGCTTTCATCTTCTCACTGTCCTCATCTGACATCCGATTGAACCATCCGTCCCCGGCCTTCATTGAATTAGTCTGCCCTTGAACGTTACCCAATCTTACCTTCAACACGGGCTTTAATGCAATTTTATGTAATTCCTGCGCTTTTACCTCGCTCGCACCTTTTGCTAAAAATTTGTCTGGATAAGGAAAAGCTCATGCAGGGTGTGGATATACGAGGCTGCAGCAATAAGCATTCCTTCGGTTTTCTGTCAGATGCAATTACAAAACGGTGTATTCTGTGTAATAAGAAATCATTGATAAATGGGTTAGTCACAACATCTCCGCGGGTGGAAAGAAAACTAATCAGCTCCAGAGGAGAACTAATATTAAGTTAACTCTTTACTGTTCATTTAGATTTTTTAAATGAATCCAATATTAGAGAAATGGCACATAGTAATTCGATTTCTTTTCTCTGTACATATGCATAGTGGGACTGCATTAAATTGCCTCGGGTGGCAGTAAATCTGCGACGTTTGCTCTCGTTGTCAGGAGACAGAATTGCACATCTCAGTGTGCATTGAAAATAAAACGCGAGGAACCCAGACAACCACAGATAGCAGGTGTAAACGTGACCGGATTATTTTAGCAATTTAAAGCGAGGTGAAAAAAATGTAAATAATACATGTTACAAATGTGGATGTTGTGTGTGTGTGTGTGTGTGTGGGGGGGGGGGGGGGGGGGGGTGTTTGTGCCTTACTTCAGCATGTGTACACCTTCTGGGGTGGTGGGCTGGTTGAAGCGTCTCATGTAGTCGTGCATCTCTGGGAAGCTCTTCTTCATGTAATCCTCAGCACTGCTCTCCCTCACGGTACCAAAGCGGAAGCCCAGGGAGGGATGATGCAACTGGGGACGCCACACAAAAAAGAGGCAACAGTGGGAGAAGGCGGCAGAGGGGGTGACGACGGAGAGAGGAGGGGTAGATGTCATGATGGGGTGCATATCAAATTCACTGTTGCCCTGAACTCCCTACGGAGTTTAAGCATCTGGGAAGCGGTAATCCTTCAGAAATAATTCCTCTCTCCACTCATTAACTCGTCCTTGTGTAAGAGTAGTTTGCCGGTATGGGCAACTATGTTTATGCGACGTTTGTTCACGCGCACGTTCGCGTCCTTGCGTTCGGACTCACCTTTTCATCATGAATCCCTGAAACCTGCTCGAAGGTCTTCTCCCCGACCATGACTGCAGCGAGGTTCGCCGTGTAGCTGGACAGGACCAGCAAGCAGAAGATCGCCCAAAGGTTCATTAGGAAGCGCCCCGTCCAGCATTTAGGAGTCTGCAGAGTGGAAGTTTATGCCAAAGAGAATTTAACTTCTTTGGCTTTGTCAGACACAAAAGTCAGATTTAAAAACACAGAAAATAGGACAAGGGTTAAACAAGTACAAATCTGTGGAGAGAATATAATAAAGTGCATTGAAATTTTACATGCAGGAACTCAGTACCCAGTGTTACCCAGAGGTAATGGAAAACAAGTTAATCACAACAGATAGGGAGAAGATCAAATGCAACAGATAAAACAGTGTGACCGTTTGTGTGCCACATCGGGGAAAATCTTTCCATGAAATTGCCTTCTTAGGGGAATAAATCCTTCTGTACACTGTGATCACTGATTTATTCCCCCAATTAAAATCCAGTTAAGAGAGGAAAAAAGTTGGATTTCTAGCGTTTTAAAAGCTTCACATTAAGAATACATTAATTATACAAACAAGGTTGTGACCTGTTATTATTGAAGGTGTCTGAGGTGTTTGTAACTCTTAGCGTAATTAGAGAAGGAGTTATGTAAGGGAGAGAGGGAGGACGATATGAACTTTATGAGCACATATTCCTCATTAATATTGTTTTAGAAGAAATGTGAAACTGGAGCGACACATGTGGAAGTGTATTCTTTCCAATGTGCCCTCAAGCCAACATTTAGAAATATGCAGTAAATAACACATCTGCTTATCATAGATGTAAATAAATGTTACTGAATATCAATGTTATGTTGTTCTTAAAGCACAATAACTGAGGTAGACTTGCCTCAAATGTTTCACACAGAGTGAAACATAAAGCCTGTGGGTCAAAAGAGTGTGTTTAATCCAGCACAACGGATGATAATGAAATTTGTATACATTACAAAATGTGGAAAAAACAATACAGAAGATGAATAAATGGATCGGTTGTAGCATAAAAGATTTTTAAAAGACTACATAAAAGACTTTTTGTGAACCTTTATAAAAGTTTCATGTTATAGTCATAGTTTGTTTTAAATTACCCGAACCTTTGAACCCGACTCCATTATTAGTCTCAAATCTCCTTAACTTAGCCTCCTTACACATTGTTCTACTGTTCGATCTTGTGTCTGGTGCGATTGTGCGCAAGAAAGCTTCAAACATTATATCATACATACACAGAAATGCTACAACAGAAACTCGGCAGCCACAAAGTTGATGATGCCTTTAGACGAAATGAAGCATTCTTCAATGTAAAGCTTGTCAAGCATGACTTGAAATAGACTGCCAATTTAATCTAACAGCGACTGTTTGACAGCTAAGCCTGCATACTTGTTTGTATTCTCAGATGGTATGCCCCCCCCCCCTTTTTTTTTTTTTCCGCAGGAAAGAAAGGCTTTCAGGATTAGATGATGTGTTGGCAAACATAATGCTATCTCGGGTATTTTTGGCTGGGATTGCTGGAGTGTAAATTTCAAACAAATAAAGAGCAGGACAGAGCAGTTAATGGTAACCTAACGTCTTGCAGCATTCAGAGGAGGGAGGGAAATACTGCACAGCATATGTGTGAGCTACAAATGGCAGCGTCACTTCACAAGCTAATGGTTAATGATGCTCCTTGGCCGTAGAAGTAATGCTCAATTAGTTCTATGGAGTGTAGCCAAATATACGAAGAATAACAGCTTATGTAAGCACAGAAACACTCAATAACAAACCTTTTTTCTATACTTTGCACCAACCGTGATTAAAAAAGTCAAAACACATTTTTCATGTGGTTGACTTGTTTTAGAAAAGCCCGAACCACTATATAAATGTTAAATTGAACTCCACATTAAAGGTTTAGCAATCAATTGACTTTCCAAAAGCACAAATAAACATCGGTTTGGCTGTGACCCAGCACACGGTGGTTCAAAATGCTGCGCAAGGACATTTTACCAGGTCGCGAGGCTGCTAATGAACGCAACCTGTTAATTGACACATTGTCAGCTGCGGGGATCAAACTTGTGACCTTTCAATTATGGTAAGGTGCTACTAATCACTTGGCCTCCGTTCCACCTAGATCATTCGCGCTGCTGCTTCTTTTATGGACAAACAGCGATTATGCATTCATCAGAATGCGACCATGGACTATACACTCGCTCAGAGATGCATGGATGTTTAAGGAGCGAGCTCAAGTTATCAAAATGACAGATTTTGAAGGAGCATGATGCAGTGGAAAAAGCAAATCGTGCAGAAGACACAGTTATCATTCATTTGCATTGTGTATGTGAGCCACTGTCACTGGGGGTCTAGCATAATCTGTCAATTTGACTAGTTTCTGGAGAGAGCAGTTACTGCAAAGATACATTTAATATCTTTACATTTTTTATGTCAAACAAATAACAAGGAAATAAGAAAGCTTTTTGTCTTTGAAGGAAAAGAGATTGTTTTTCTCAGTTGCCACACTTTGTTAATAGTCAAAGTATTAAGATTGGACATACATCTCTCTGAGTTATTGCATTTTACTCTTAGTAACCTTTGTTACACAGCTCCTCAACCTTGCCCACACACATGCCCTTCTCCCCTTTACATCATCCTTTGCCAGCCTACCTCCATGTCACCATCAATCTCTGCTTACCCAATTACCCTTTTAACCCCATCTCACCATCTGTCTGTCAGGCTTCCTACCACCCCCATTTTGAAGCCTATTTACTGATTTGCCCCCTCGCCTTACTAAACCCTCCACTGGCCCTCTCTCTGCCCTGCATTCTTGTTTTCAACTTCGTTTTTGACTACTTCCTTGGAGTTAACCTCTACCCACTCCCTCTTTCAGCAGCTTCATCTATTCCCATCATCCTCACCATAACTTCTGCAGTCCGTGTCGGCTCACTTACCCTTTCCCCTTCCCCTGCCTGCATGTGCATTATCCACCCTGTGCCTTTCTACTTTATCACTGCCTACCTTCTTAACCTCTGCCCTATCCATCTTTTCCCCTCCCTGGCCATCTCTATCATATTTTTTCCATGGCTTTCCCTCATCTGCCATCCCCTTTCCATTTGCCCCCGCTGTTTGTGTACTCTTGCGCATTACACACATCCCTTCCTCCCTTTCTCTGTAATTTAACCCCCCCCTCTTCCAACTCCCTCCCACCCGGCATGATGCCCATTTGTCACAGAGTAGAGAGCTACTTTACCTTGGTGGCGACAGTGCGTCCAAACAGTATGGCGTAGCAGAGATTGAGGGCAGATGAGTAGGAGAAAACACGCATCCTGTTCCTGCCGTGGGGCGTCATTCCGAAGGGGCTGTTCCACTCGTACAGGGTGAGGAAGAGCGCTGTGAGATGCAGCGTGACAAAAATACCCACCCACATGGACCAGTGCAGAGGCCACATGAACGCTCCGATGGGAGCTGCAGTGTCCCGACTACGTACCTGGTAGGTCACAAAAAAACCAAAAAAAAAAAACAAGACAAGATTTTATCCTGCTGATTTCTATCTGCTCAAGTCGAATGTTTTGTAGTTTGTGCATAACTGTGATAAATCTGCAGCATCTACTCAGCAAAGTTTTAAGCACTCCTAGGCATGATTAATTTCAAAATAACTGCAGTTTGTCACTTTTTTTTTTTAAATGATGGGGGGGGGGGGGGGTTCCTCATTTTCATATGAAACCGTGACAGATCATATTATGCATTGCAGCTTGTCAGCCACAGAGGGAGATGTTAACAAATCAAAGTATAGCTGCAGCACGTTCGAGGACTCAGCTATGACGGGGGCTCTGAATGCCGCACAGACTCATTATAGACTGTCATTTTTAACTTTCATAATTAACACGCCCATGAAAACTCCACAAACTAATTACTCCCCAACTCACGATTGCCTGTTCCTCACCAGATTACCGGCGTGAGGGGAGCACTGGAGCGAAATTAAGTTGTTCCTGACCCTATCAAATCAAATCAAAACCCAACTAGTGGCAACGGCAGAGAGTCAGAGATTGACAAATCAAAGTAACACTGAAGACTGCAATGCTGTCGCTGAGTCACAAAGCAGTATATATCCAGGACGTGCCCCATTTTTTTTTTTTTTTCCCTCTCTTGACAGTCATAAAAATGCAAACTCAAAAACTCCAAGTAAACTAATGATGACTTGAAGCAACTGTACCAGAATGCCCAAGCTGGTGGAGTAGAACGGCGATGTGAAATCTATGACTCTGCTCCTGGCAGAGTTGATAGAGAAAGAGGTGACGGCCATGTCAGCGGTTCCACTCAGTAGATCCCCCACCAGCCCAGTCCAGCGTCCCGCCCCGCTCCGAGCCCCGTATTTCCCGTCACCCACGATGTAAAGATCAAAGGTGAAGCCCATGTCCTCGGCCAGCTTCTCCAACAAGTCAACGCAGTACCCGTAGCAGCACTTTCTCAGGTCCTCTGGTGGATCTGAAGGGGCAAGAAGTGATGATGATGTGAAATTTATCCATTCAGGCATTCATATGCATACTTTGGAAGTGCAGATGTTACACCTCTGGGAATCTTTTTTTTCTTTCTCACAACTGACCGTGAAATATGAAAGATTTTTATGAATCCTCACAGGACACTTGAGCTTGGACATTTTTAATGACCCTGGCGACCAGACTGAGAATGCATTTATTCCCTATAAATCCCCCAAAAAGGGGCAAACCTTGAACTACATAAATAAAAAAGAGTGAAGCTAGCGATATGAGAGCAAGGTATTACAAAAATCCATTTTACACTCTTTGCCATCTTAATAACTTTGGCAAGCATGTTTTTTTTGCAATCTCAATCAATGGAAATCAGCAGTGGCTTGGAAATAATGTGTTCCCTCGTATCAAAGTCCCTGATGTAATGCATTTTGGGATCAGACTGTTTTACTGTATTAATAAGAGGCACAACCCCCCCCTTAATTTCCATCAAACCTACAATTCTTGAGTCACTCTTACAAAATAAAAATGTGCTTCATATAAATTCCTGCATCATCTTGAAAGCAAATCAAATTTTCTGTTTGCTGATTCAAGTAAAAAAAAGTTAGAATGACTTATACTTGATCTCCTTCTCGTGCACTGAATGTACCGTTTCCCCAATACATCCCAGACCTCAAAAAAAGTTACAGTTCTTTGTATATTTTCAGCACTTTACTCTTGATCTCTTAATCACGTAACACCTTTCATAATCTTGATCAATGGAACGGGGATGTCGCTGTCGAGCCGAGGCCTTGACACTACACCCAATGCTTTTTTCAAGTAAACATAGCAACCACGATCCTATATTGATTACACTTCAAAAATTCACTCCAGTCTACAGGAGGTGCATCAGAGATGTGGCCAGTCACGGAGCACTGAGATCTAAGCAAAAAGATCCAAGAGTTTACACAAGAGATGTTAACAGTTCACATAAATCTGAAGTCCTGGAGTTACCTCCCTCAAGGCAAAATTGATTTTTACTCCTATTACAGAAATTGTACAGCATACAAATACTGAACCACACAATTTGCTCTCAATTCCAGAGGAAAACTCACCAATTCCCTCCCAGTCCATTGTTGTGGAATTGGGGTTGTGAAGGTGGTTGAAGACTCCATTGACGATATCAGAACGGTTGGTTTTGGGGTCAAGGCAGAGCTGACCAGCTGGACACTGTCCGTCATCGTCCACCTCCCGTGTGAAAACAAACGGGTGCTCCACCAGTGTCACCACCCTGAGGCGGTGACCCTCAACAGGAAGTCCTGGCCTCCACCGACCTCCAGCGTTACTATCCCCCGAACCATCTCCCCCTCTCACCCCAGCACCAAGACCTTGCCCCGGGTTGTTGCCGAGTCCCCCCATCAGTCCCAGGATGCCCCCCTCCAACTCCAATCGGCCTCTTGTCCACTGGCCGACTGTAACCCAGGCTGGCTGTCCCAGAGCGCCCCTCTTAAGACTCCATACGTGGAAAAGTTGGGAGGAGAGGATCCGAGAGAGACCGGCATCCACCTGGATCAAGCCTGTGGCCCCGGTGAAGGAAGTGTTGGAGAGAAATCTCAAGAAACAGAAAGAGGACAAAAAATTATGAATGCGAGACAACAGATTTGAGAAAAAAGTTTGTAGCCTGTAATGACAAAAAAAAAGAAAAAAAAAAAGTAACATGAACAAAAAGTTCAAATGTTGATACAGATGGCCACAGTCTGGTTGTGGGGCTTCAGCAACTCCCGTCTCAGATGGAAAATTGCATGTCCCAGAAAGTTATAATTAAAAGTTAATGCAGTGCAGTGAGGGTCTCCTATCTGCCAGTCCGTACAGACGGTCATTGCTATTCATCTCACTTGCCTGGTGCCACCACATTGGTCTTTATGGTAGAATACATTAAGAACAGCAATCCCCGATCACATATAAATCTGCCCTGGCCTCTTGAACCGTTCAGGGCTTCTTCGCTCCTGTCTTACCTTTCCATCATGTGGACACGGTCAGCTGAAGTCTCAGTGTGAATCCATACGAGTACTGTTTGATCATGTCTTGATTAGTGGGGGATTGTCAGGAGGTCATTGTAAATCATAGAAGTGGTTGGTTAAATGTTAAAGTATGCACGGATCACTGCATTCGGTATGGGTGTTGAACCGTGCAGAGACTGCTGATGATGTCTGGGTCAAGGCTAGAAAGGGCAAGTTTTCCTTCCTGATAACAGAAACGAGCGGTTGAGTGGGAGCCCTTTCTGAGAACAGAAAAAGCAGCCTTTCCCTTGTTCCTTCGCTTTATTCTGCCTTTTCTTTTACTCTGCTTTTCATCTCAGAGTTATATGTATGAATTGATGAGTCTGGATTGTAACGGCTGCTGGCAAACTTTCCCCATTAAAAAAGGACATGCAGAGGATAATGAAAATACTAAATTGATCGTGTGGGTCATTAACCTCTCCTCTAAGCCTTGGCTGGACTAAAGCTCGTCTGCGCAACACAGACAATGACACATGTGAAAGTACATGATTTTTTTTTTGTGTATGGCGCTTGCTTATATGGCCTCACTCAGATTCTTTTTTTTTTACTTTGTGATTTACTTCAGCAGGATCATAATCCTTAAGTCTGATTAAAAATCTCTTGAAAATTGAAAGCCATTCTCATCTCATTCCATGTTAACTTATGTTTTCTCATCAGCAGCTCCCTCTGTCTCGGTGACCATAAAGCAGCAGCGCTAGCCTTGCCTTGAGCTGAAATCACTCATGGTAATAGCACGGCTGAATCATCATATCCAACAGACAGCAGATTCATCAAGCCAACTCGCTCAAGACTCATACTCCTAATAGCTTCGCCTTTCCAAAAATAAATAAATAAACATTCACTCTACTTTCATCTGGAGGAAAAGTGTAAAGCAGTTTGTGACACGATTGGACCCGTGCCCAATGATAAGATATAAGATATGAGTGGGAAATAATACATGGATAAGTGAAGGCTTGTGGAAAGTAAAGTTCATATTGAAGCAGTGCCGCCTCTTAGTTATGGGTCCTACGGGCTGTTGTGTTGTATCCGGCCAGAAGCTGCATCTGAAGAATGACTGTGGGTGTCAAAGCAGGTTGACAAGTCGGCCAGCAGTGTCAGAGAGGGATGTCTCCCTCTCCCTAACACCTGGCCCTGGTTTACACGCTCGGAGTAAATGTCAGCAGAGTGGCCGGTAAATGATGACTCTATAAGAGAGTCCCAGGCATGTGTCTTGCTCTCTTATCACGCCATCTCTTTTAGTTTGGAGGAAAGTTTACTCCCTGTGTCTCTTTCAGTCTGTCAGTGGGGGATGATACGAAGCTCGCTAAATTCAATGGTTTTAATCTCTTCGGGGGGGAGATAGAATCAGCGTGTCGAGGGAGATGCCACTGAGTGGCAGATCTCACTCTGATAACAACAACTCTTTCCCTCCCCTCACTTTTATTTCCTTCCTCATGTCCTTTTCCATTTGAGTCTATCTTTACTTCTTTTTGACAATATTTCTATTTTCCATGAGCTGTTTCTTCCTTCCACTCTTTTATCTACAGTCTGTGTCTACTTTGACCACAGTATCCTTTCCCTCAACTGTATTTTGGGGAAGAAAACACCATGGTATTCTTTTTTTTTTTTTTTTTTTAAATTGGGCATTCAGAAAACAACATCAAAACTGGTTAGTAGCTCATATTTTTCCTCTGGATGTCTCTTTATTGTACCACTGCTTAGAATCAGAATTTTTTTTTTTCTGCTTCTCCTTCTCATACCTTATTTGCTTGCTTATATATCTCGACACTCTCTCTCTCCCTCCCTGCCTTTCTTGCTCTGTCCCCTGGGCATTGAGCTGTTAATTGCCTTTTCCATGTGGAAGTCTCTCACTTCTCTCGGCTTTGTTAGGGCTCTCCAGAGCAATGGCATGTCTGACTGTTGCAGTCAAGGGATAAGAATCACATAGTCCACTAGAGAGCACAGAGTCTGACTGCACAGGTTTGAACAGTGTGATAAAATGACCCCTTTTATCAGTCCCCAACAGGCCAAGAACAAAGGTCACTGACACAATATTTTAGAGGACTCCATTATAAATAGTCTCTCCAGATAGTCTAGACTGTACCGTAATTGGCCAAATGATTGCAACTTTCCCCGAGTGTCTCCATAAAGTTTGTGTCAGTTTGAAAACAGTACTTTTTTTTTTTTTTAGAATTAGAAAAACATATCGGATTAAAATCCAAGGTCATGCTCACAGCACTGGAAAACTAAAAGGTTAAAAAAAAAGAACCTAAATGAGCATTATATTATGCTAATAAGCTGCTGTTTTAGTTAAGCATGATAAGGTTTAGTGATTGACCTTGAAACCTTGAAGAATTCAATTGAGGGATGCTGTTATATTTTTCCATATTTTTTCTTTTTAACATCACAAACCGGTTTTGATATGATGGTGACACAAGGGATTATGCATCAACAATGTTAAACATTCATCCAGGGTGGTCCAAGGCTGAATATTCAACATGAATTTATTAAAAGTCAAAGGATTCTACTTAGGTTTGGTACTTTGAGAAGTATGAAGGTGTGAAACCACTGAAATCCACCCGGAAGGCTTTACAAAAAAACTGATATTTGATCACATTAGCCCTCTTAAGTCTTTCCCTTTTGACTCCAGCAATGAATGCACAGTCATGTGGCAGTATCCCACAGCTCCCAATCCGCTCGTTTCAGCCTCTGGCCCTCCATGCCCAATGGTTCTGGCATCTCAGAGCTCAGCCAAACAGCAGAAAGAGAGCTCACTGTGAGCACCCAGCTTGTGATTATGTGGGGGTTGTTGATGATCACTCTCGTTTGGCAGGCACCATGTGTGCGCAATATTTGCTGTGGGCCCTGCAACTATACCACAAATCCATTCCCACCAGAACTGCACCACCACAGAAGTTGGACCCATGCTGTTTCGTCCGATGTATCATTTTAGGAATTACCATGTCAACTGGCAAAGAAGAAAATATTTACCTTACTAGTCAGTGTGAGCCTTTTGCAGCTTAAGGGTTTTTTTGTTTTTTTTTGATGTATGCCTGTAACGTGTTTTCTCACATTCCCAATGCAATGATTTTCTTTCATCTTTTTGTTTTAAGTGAAAATATTTAAGGGTTCATATACTCATTATCACACGCTGTACCTTGGCAGACCCTGAAAACCGTCAGGGGACATTTTAAAAGCTGCAGGGGCTGAGGCAGTAGCAACAGAGTGAGAAAACACACAAGAAAAACCCCTCTAATGTCACTCTGCAAATCTGTATGCCATAAAGACCTCCCACCTTCAGTATGACAGCGCTATTCAGAAGTTGCCACCCCCACGGTGCAAAGGACAGACAAGGGCAACAAGCAGAGCGTATGTTACAACAAGTCGAGCCAGCAACGCCACACAAAAATGCCAACGTGTCACTCAGGAAGCTAACGAGCTTACACATATTTAGTGTTTTGACAAGAGGAATTTAATTGCAGTTTGTCAGTGTCTTCCACAAATCATTTGGTGATTTTACTGTCTGGAATTTCTGGGGGCTCCCACACATACGTCGGCCTAATCGCTGCAGTGGTTGTAAAGAATATTTAAGGTCCATTCCAGGCTTGACAAGAGCCGCTGCTTTTCCTATGCCATCTAGCAGAGCACCACATTTCATTTTTTGAAAGTTTCTTTATCATCTGCACTACAGAAGTTTTTTCAAGACTTTTTTTTTTTAACCAACTGCTACAGCTTTACAACCTGACCTGTGCCTATTGAATCAAAACTCTCAGACAAAGCAAGTTTAAAATCTACTCTCTACAAAGCAATAGCCCCCATAAAAACTCACATCGTGAGGTGTGAAGATTATTGTTTAGCAGCATGACTGTTTCCAATAAGAGGTGTCGCAATCAAGCTGCCATCAGCTTTATCACATCCCCATCCTCTAATAGTTCGGTTTTTCTATGAGGCCATTTGAACTGAGGACCAAAAATATAAAAAAAAACTCTATTCACAGGACAAACGATGTCAAAAAATATGATTGCTGTGGATTACTGTTGAAGTTGAGACAGGAAATGTGTGTAATGATGAAACGAAGTTTTAAAAAGTACTTAAACACCATATATACTTTCAGGTAAAATTACTACTATTAGATGCAAATCAAATGACTTTTTCTGGTATATGTGTGCATACCTGGCAATATATTGTCCAGAAGAAGGCAGTTCATGTAGGTTTGGCTTGTCATAACAATTCACCATGTTTTGAATCAACGCCAAGTCTGGCCTCACCAGAGTCGCTGCAGAGACAGCTCGCCCAATCAGCTGCAAAGCATCCCGTATGTAGAAGCTTATTGGCTTGCGTCCAACCTCCCCGTAGGCCAACAGCCCAAGGGGTCCTCCAAGAGTGTGTAACGAATCTGGAGACAAGGGGTATCCCATGATCCACTGCAGCGCTGGTAGTGATGAAGCGAGGCGCTGAGCCGCCCGCAGGACAGATGAGAGACACTCAGGATCAGATCCCAGGAGGAGAACAGAGGAGATGGGAGAGGAGGAGCGCAGGAAATGAGTGGAGATGATCTTCAAAGCCTCCTCTTCCATCTGATCCTCCCTTCTCTCCTCGCTGGCCTCCCCCCGTCTGTCTCGACTCCCTGTGATGCGGGTGAGGTTGATGATATCCCACAAATGCCAGGTGGAGCCACTGTGCCTCTGCAGGTGAGTCAGCAATCCATCACCTCCTTCGTCCCACCCGGGGCAGATCACAGCTGCTCCCCCCCAACTGCCTTCCCCCCGGCTTCCTCTCTCCCTCTCTCCCTCGCCTCCTTGAAGGACTGCTAAGAGCAAGCTGGCCAGGGTTGATGGAGGCACTCGGGCGGACATCTGCAGGTGAAATCGGTTCTGTGAGAAAGGAAGGACAGGGAGGAAAAGTCAAAAGAGCAAAAGATAGATCAAACAGAAGGTGATGTGAGGAAGTTGGGAGGAAACAAAAACGGTGCAACAGAAGACGAAACAATAAAAGAGGAAGAAAGGGAGAGAGAATAAAAAGAAACAAGATGAAAATGGAGATGATTTCTGAGTCATGGCTGCCACACATAAAATTACTTTAAACACAGCTTTCATGAGCATCAGACGACTGCAATGCAATTGCTTTTGCTGTCATAATTTACCACAACATAGATCCGAAACTATCAGTCACATTTGTTCATTAAGCCCCACACTGAATGAGATACAAACAAGGAGTCAATGATTCGCATCTAATCGGCAACATCACAGTTGGCTTGGCAAGACAACAGTAGATTCCACAGTTCATCCAGAAGCCCGCATTTCCAAACCCCACAGAAAACACTGGCTTGTTTCATACTGTTCCAAAGTGGATAACACTGTTGTCCTTGAATGCAGCTCACAGATGGACCTTCCCCCTCCTTCCTTTGGGGTTTCTATCCATTTTTCATCCTATCAGCGCTCCAGGCAAGGTAGAGGGGGGAGACTGCTCTCACACAGAGAGTCCAAAGTTTAGCTTAGCACGACTTGAGGTTTGCTTTGAATGATCTCGCCTCAAACCCAGATGACAGGAATGCATCGCAAAATGATGATCAAAAACCCCGTCTGGCACAATCCACACATGCAGATGTGGAAGTCTGCACTTGCTCAGGTCAAAACACACACACACAGGGACTTAATTACACCTGTAAGCACAAGTATACGCCTGAACCACTCAGGAACCTAGAAAATGCAAACTTGTTGAATACACACATGCGCACCTGTGTGGCAGAAGATGAGATCTTGAAAAACCTGTGTGCAGCCCCTCCCAACACATTCATTCAAATGGAAATATCACACCCGGGAGTCTAAAGTAAACAGAGCGACCCTCTGCTGAAAGTCCTTGAGTCCCTGAAGAGAGAAAGGAAAAAAACATTTTTGAAGTCTGGGGAGATATGGATGAATTAATGCGGTGTATGTATTTATCCTTCTGGAGAGGACCAGGTGTGTGCGATGGGACAAGTGAAGACGGCTCTCCTCATTTGAACTCAGTGGGACGTTGGAGAGACGGGGGGGGGGGGGGGGGTGGGGGGGGGGGGGGGGGTTGTTGGTGAGGTAGCGGTGGGTGGCGCAGAAGAAAATTGAAAGAAAGGTGTCGTCTGCTACTGGTGTGAACATTATCCGCGTGTTTCTGTCAGGAATGAAGCAAACATCACGCATATTTTGTCGAAGGGCTCAAGAAACACAAAAACATGAAGACAGTGGATCAACACAGAGCCTCGAGGCAGCTGGAGGAATTAGGATGTAAATCTACATCTGCTCTCATTCCAACTTTCTCAGAGCATGATCCATCTCAGTCATCTCCCTCCTAAATTTTAATGTACAACTAAATGTATGGATGTGTTATGATTCTGACAAAAGCCCCCAAAATGGGATTTTCATGAGAAATGTAAACAGAAGACTGAATGTGCATCACGGAAAAATAGCACCAGATTAAACTGTTGCATTTTGTTAAACAACAAAAGAAGATTTTTTTTTGCTCAATATATCATTGTCAAATTATGTGAAATAACATTCAACAGTGGGAGATACCACAGCGGTGTCAGCTGCTCTGCACCATCAGCGCTTCACTCTTTTTTTTTTTTTTTTTTGTACAATTATAGCTGGCTTGCTTGACTTTTAGGGGGATTCTTTCACAATTTCAATTACATTTGAGGCATTTAGCCAGCACGCTTATCCAGATCGACTCACGGCGAGCACAACAGTAGAATTACTTCAAGGGCGAGGACGTGAGTTTAATACCAAGAGCTAACCGGAGCATTACCGAAGTTGTATTTGTACAAGTTGCTGTTGGGAAGGGAAGGAAATTAGAGTAAACGGAGGCGGCAGATGTGTGAGCCCTGATGTGATTCTGAAGGAATAAGGTAATATAAGTTGTTTTGTGGGGGTATGAGTTCCAGCCCATAAGCTGTTGAGGCACTACGCCGTTTTGGGTGGAGGAGGGAGAACTTCTTTAAAAACTCTGTGGGCAATCGAACATGACAAACGCCAAAGTGGACCTTGTGAAACTTTTAGGGGAAAAAAAGCAGAGTGCTGAAGATATTGCCTATTACGACTGCAGTCAGTTCTCATCTGTATTTGAATGTTTCAGCACAATTAAATCCTGTGATATATTGTAGTACTGAAATCCTGGAGAGCATTTTCTGCTGTGCTAAAAAAGTATAGCCGTGATGTATAATATTAGAAAAAACGCTGCGGAACAAGAAAGATTATTGAAGAGTCAGCGTAAACGCACATTTACAGCTGTGTGTGTGGTGGAGATACTCGAACATGGATGGCAGTTTCAAGCCTGGGGTCAGCTGTCTGCTCGATGGCAATAAGGTCATGTTAGCTGATCACATATAAGGCCAAAATGAAAGGTGGAGTAAAAAGCCGGCCACCAAAGCAGATTGGAAGCCCGATGAGGATAATGTGCACATTTAATCTCATTGCACTTAGCTGCTGAGCTGGAGAAAAACTTCAAAAACGGTCTATGTCAAGTCTAGTATAATATATAGACAGACGTGTGTATATCTTTCAGAGCTCCATCTTTTGTGTGGAATTCTCTCTGATGGGTTTTCGTCATGTAGTTTCTGCTTCCTCACACAATCCATGTGAGTTTCTCTGTATTTGCACAATGTTGGACTGAAGATATGTCCAGGGTACACACTATCTATTGACTAATGGCAGTTGTTGTGAACTCCCGCCCCTTGTGACGCTGAGTTGGATGAAGCAAAACAACAATAAACATGCTTTTTGCTCTTCAAACGTTCGTCATCCTTTGTTGCATTGTATCACACCACTGCAGATATGTCACCTGCACACCAGTGAAGCAAACCCCAACACACTGATATTTGTGGTTTGAAGGCAAATTCAGTCCGGTGCTCCATTGTCTTGTTCAAGAAAGCAACTTTAGGGGATTCAACTATTACAACATTACTCGTCTTGCTAGAAGCAGCGATCAGAAGCAGACACTCGGAGCATGCTCAGTAACAATACTCAGGTTTTTGGCTGTGGCGTGTTTTCATCTTCGACTGTTATATTTATGTGAAGTCCTTCAAACTGTGACCTCAGTTTCCTGTTTTTAGATGACACACAGTGTGATTTTCTGCAGTCATCAGCTTCAAGGTTCGATGTGATTCCCTGAGGAGACAATATAGACACTTTTCAGAGATGGTCTTCTACACACCTTAATGGGGCACTGTTATTTGAGTTACTGTTGTCTTTTTGATATTTTGAACCAGTCGGGTATCTTTGCCCACACAGCTGCAGCTAACTGATTATCTTCTCTTCTTCAGGCCATTCCTTGCAAACTGAAGATGGACGTTAAACACAATCACCTTCATTTTAGATCCTCAGTTTGGATTTCAGCAAACCTTTTCGAACTTGCTACATGCTTAAATAATAATAATAATAATAATAGTAATAATAATAAAACATTTTATTCATCAGCGCATTTCAAAACACCCAAGGTCACTGTACATAATAAAAAATGTGTTGTCTTGTGATTAGCTGTAAATATATGGTTGAGCAAAATAAGATCCCTCATAATTTGGAAAAATACATGACGGAATACTTTTCTGTTACAACAGATTACTTACTCACTATGAAAAGATAAATTTCACCTTCCTAATTCCACATCTACCTCTTAACCTCACACTCTTGCAATATAAGAAAAAAAAAATGATGCAATTTGATAGCTGCTGATGCCAACTCAGAGTAAGCCCCAAACAGCTTACTGTCAGTCAGGCTCTTATTAGTCATTGCCTATTTTTCTTTCAAACAGATGCATTATATGTTTCTTTTAAATTCTACAGAAACACCCCCCCGAACCCCCAAATCCCTAAACAGGGTGGAAAGATCTTGCAACTTAACGTATTGCGATGTATTCCAAACAATAAAATCTCTGCCAGCCACTTTCTGGCTTAATCCAGCATGTCTGAACAACAAGCAGGCAACATCAGTGTTTATCCCAGTGACACACCAGAATGAATGTATGTATGTGTGTATTTGCATACCGGTGTGTGAATGCCTACAACAGATATTCAAGTCCACCGTGGCTGTCGGTATGAATTTGGTTTGTTTTGACATCCTGAGCTTTTGCATCAGGTCGAGGGCGGTGCCAACTTTGTTGCTCGAGTTATAAGGTATTTGAATTTAAAATGTCATTTTTTTTAGCGGTCCAGTGGGATCCTGAGTTGAATTTTCATCTCCAGAGGAATGAAGACAGTGTAATGATGTCACTGTCTAGACAAGATAAAAGGTGGCTGCACAGTCTTGAACTGGAAACTTTGCAGAGTTTTGGCAAGTTCCTATAAAATGGAGGAATGGCTTTTACGCTTTTTAGGGATTTGCTCTGGTGGGCAGGGACCAGCTCCAGACATACAGACTTACCAGCCATGATACGCAGACCTTCTCTGCAGCTCAGGCCTATCCACACTTGATTGGATCTCTTTGTAAAGTACACAGATCTTTTACAGGCTTGATCAGAATAGTAATGGAT
The DNA here is from genome assembly GCF_963383615.2 of Lipophrys pholis. NCBI lineage: Eukaryota > Metazoa > Chordata > Actinopteri > Blenniiformes > Blenniidae > Lipophrys > Lipophrys pholis. Next base: position 11,243,350 of record NC_137633.1, read on the forward strand.
TCACTGAGCAGCTGCACATTGGTGACCTGTAGAGACCTTCCGGCTGTGCATGTGTGTGCGTGTGTTGTTATGGGAATGCTCTTATCTTTTTCCATTGACAGGCAAAAGCTCCCTCCAAAAGCATGAGCCTAGAGAGAACTAAGGCTGCAAGATAAGCATAGCTAAAAGGAGCGTCAGCATTATGCTAGTATAAAATATAAAATCCATATCCCTTTTTCACACATCTGCAAATGAGGATCCTTGAACCCAACCTTTAGCTCGACTACATGAATGTGTCAGGCAGTTGTATGAATTGGCCGGAAAATCTTCAGGTCTTTAAACACATCTATGCACCGGGGCCTTGTACGCACAGACACCAGAAGGACACACACCCACAAGCAAACAAACAAGCGAGCACACACACACAGGCACCCGCTCAAGAACACACTGATACAGTACAAACACACCGAGGTGTGAATACTTGAGCATAAACCCAGGGGATCCTTGGGCAATGTGGAGTAAGCAAACCGACAGGAGTGCGTTGAATCAGAACAGGAGGGAGCAGCTCCCTGTTACTAAGCTCATTCTTTATTTAGGCCTCCATAAGAAAAGCATCAACATTTGGATGGTGTGCATTCCGTTGTTCACTTTACAATGCCAAAAAGGAAGAAAAAAGATTTCCCTACACAAAAAAAGGGGGGCACTAGAAAAACAAAAAAAACCAGCAGCACCTGCAGTTTTAGAGCTTATTAAAAATAAGTTGGAGGGAAATCCAAATAAGTGGGACAAGGGAGCATAATTGTTTGAGTGTCTATTGGAAAGCTTAAGTGGCTCAGGGAAGCCAAAAGAGCCCAGAATGTAAGCTGAAGCTGTGAAAAACCAGGTGTCTCTTCTTGTCCTTCTTCCAAAGCTTCAGGCGTGGGATCTATTTTAACTTGCTGCTTCTTCACTTATTGTAAAGGCTCGCTCTTACCCAAGTCATTCTTAACACTGAAATTACATAACATTTGCATCCCGCACAGCACCGGTGGACAGACTGATGGCTTTTTTTTGGAGTTGCCTTTGCTGTTGGATCCAGCTGAATGGACCCCTGCCTGAGCCTCTGAATCGCTGCTTAGCTTTTCCCACTGTCCAGAAACAAAGCTCATGGCCGGGGCAGCAGTCCAAACAACAACCCTTCACTGAACACATTAATATTTTATCAGCGTGGTCACCAGGTGAGTTGGCCGTATGTAGCGGGGATGGAAGAAGCGATAGGAGGTGAGACAGACAGAGAAAGAAAGAATTCGGTTTGTAGGTGTGAATTTATGTTGGAGATGAAAGAGAAATTGATATGCGGTTTAATATCCGCATTTGTGAAAAGAGCTAAAAGGTGATGGTTTGCATGTGAATGTGTGCAGCAGATGGGAACAAGACAGACCGTGATGGTAGTGTGCTCGTGTCTTGAGAGAGAAAGACTTTCTCAGCAGGTTGTGAGCCGTATATTTCAAACACCTGAGATGAAAAGTGAGTATTGTAACCTGAATGTCAGACTAAAATGTCAGCAGACATTGGCTTACATACACCAATAAAATAATGTAAATCCAACCTAAGCAATTCCATTTAACCTGCAGAGCACAGCTGGTGAGTTAAACAGGTGCAAAATGCACTATAGCGTTCAATTAACTCAGATGTAAGAATATAGAAACTGTTCAATGTTATATTGTCTTCAGATGTTTTTGTTTGGGGTTTTTTTACCCACTGTCCAAACAACATACATGATTGAATAAATCCAGTCAGAGTTGTTTGCATAGTTAATGAAGCAATGCTGAGCAACCCTCTTTAGTTGACCAGACGGTGGCTAACTGGGCTGTTTGTTGTGCTGTTGTGTAATTGTATGCAAATGGCATTGTTTAATTTTCCCCTAATTTCCTTACGTCTCCTGGCGCTAAGTGTAATATGGGTGACTTTAATCTTGCTCAGCCATGCTGCTGGGGACTGGAGCTAAGCTTGTTGGGGGGAAGAAGAAGAAAAAAAACAAAAAAAAACCTGGTGCTGTTACACACATGCAGCTGGGGCACCAGTGTAATTGCATGCATGCATGCACACATGCACGCACACACACGTGCACGCACGCACACGTGCACACACGGACAGGCAGAGAATTACATTTATGTGCACACACGCGTATGAACGCACGGCGCACATACACATGCGTGCAAAGCACAACTGTGAAGCAATCAGCCACTTAACACAGCAAATGACTATGGTTATCTAAGCATAACAGCCTGTTGGCTCAGAGAAACAGAATGATAAGCAGTAAGATACACACTATTAAGCTGCACCACAGAACTGGCCACAGATTGAAAGAGGGTCTAAATCTTGTTTCACAGTTAACAGTTGATGGAGATGGGGCCATGTCTTTCTGATTGTCACCGTTGAATTACATATGCAAATACCTTGACTCCATCCAATTCCACCCACCATCTCCAATATAGTCACAAAGCGGAAAAGTATGCGGGAGATTGTGGCCCTTGGGCGAGCACGACGAAACGGCGTGCACAAAGTGTAAAGCATACTTTGAATTAGTTTTGATGAGAAGGAAATGTTTGCTTAGTGCTGAGACTGTTCATAGCACTGAAAACTTGTAGACTGCTGGAGGTATCAGGGCATCACGTCCATTAAACACAAGGGCCTTGTTAGTTTCCTTGGTGGTGTGGTGGGTTTGCGGGAAAAGGGTCTGAAAGTCGGCGATACAGTAACATCATAAAAAAACGATTGTAGACCTGAGCGATTGTGGGAGAAGCCATAAAAGTCTTGACAGCCCATGTCTTCTCTTTTCCTCCAGGCTCTGCCTTTATGGCAATCATTTCAAATGGAAGAGAAGGTAGGAAGAAAATAGATTCCCTCATTTTGCACGTTGGGGCCAAATCAGCCGTAGCTCAGTGGATGTGTTTGTGTATGAGGATGAGAGTAAAAAAAAAAAAAAAACTTCCATATGTGTACATGTATACAAAACCATTTGTCTTTTTTGGCACTGTCTTCAAGAGCATTTGCGCTGTGTGTGAAAATGTTAGTGATTTACAAATCATTTGAAGGAATATTGTTCTCAGCGTGGCTTCAAATTAATTTGAACGATCAAGACACAAAGCACATCAGCATTTTTCCCCCCGAAGCTTTGCAAGCAACTGAAGAACTGAGGGAACCAGACGCACACATGTACACACTCATCTCACGACACACAAATCCAGGCAGGCTGATCACATACTCTAACCAGCCGAGTGCTCTGGGCTTTGTGTATTACCCATGAAGAAGTTTCTGCGACATGATTCCACAGTTTAATCAAATGGTGATCCAGAGGGAATAACTAAAACGCGAGTGCATATCAAAGTATGCAAATTCCTCCACGCTAGACTGGTGCGTTGCGTAGATGAAGTAATCCAGTGGAGAATGTTCAGTTTGGCTATCAGTTGACTTTGGATTTAATGAGCCTCCACAAGCTCTCGAATGTCCTGATGTCATCAATAATAATCAGATCGCGGAAACAGCGGGGGGGACTGAATGTGCTGTTCTGGACTGGTTAGTCAGGTCTCTAGTCAGCCGATGTGAGTGCTGAGTGCACTGCTAGCAGTGGTGAAGGCTGTCATCTCAGCACGCTGCATCTGCGCCTCTTTTGTCAGGAGCTCCTTTGATCCCCTTAGTTGCAAAGATACAAGCCCACAGCAGAAATATGCTGAATGGATTCATGTATCATCCTCCCCCCTACAAACAGCCTCTGGCCCCCTCACTATTTATGATCATAATAGCTGCCCTTATTTATTAAAGAGAGCGATTGTTGTCCTTGCTCGATAGACAATGTTGTTTTCTCTGCCGGAGAGAACAATATTTGTCCTTTTGGTGCGACCCTGTGTGTGATATGAGGCGTCATAGTGAATGTGATGGTGATTGATTCCAATGTTGAACAGTGGCGAGAGGTACAGAGGAAGGCTAATCTGAGTTATGATTGCTACTGTAATCGCATTTCCTCCCCTGACTCATCCATCCGCCCTACAGTAGCGCATACATGCTGTATTCTGATTATCCTGCACATCTGTCAATAACGCGGACTGCACAATGGAGCTGCAACACACGTCTGCTCCCTCTTGAACACCGTCCACCGGGTTTCCATCACCACAATCTTCCAGACCACGACTCTTTTACTTCCTGCAGCCGAGCTTGATCTTCCTTTCTCAATGACTTGCTAACCTGCTGGAGGTGGCATCGAGCGCTTGGAGTAATCATGACATCCTGTTGGGGGTAAACTGAGCTGTTTTAGGTGTTCTGGCACAGGTGCAGGGTGGAGGATAGTGTCTTGCTGGGTTATAATTTGACCAGCAGGCAGCTGGACTGATGAGACGGCAGCATTAGTTACTGAAGAATGATGCCAACAGTTCACCAAGTACAGATGCAGAGTGGCATGATGTCATTAACAGTCTGCCTACGGGGAGCAGAACTGCAAACAGCAAAAACTTCAGGGGGGACACATTTATTCACAACACCCCAGCGGTAAAAGCACACAGCGCCAGTAATGAGACGTCTGGAGCTTTTAGCACAAGGTGTGTATCTCAGTTTGTGCAGTATTTCTTCATCTTAGCGTAGCGTGTATATTTATGTGCGTGCTGGTTTTTTTTTTTTTTTGCACATATATGCTCAAGATGTGTGAACAAGCCCTAATGGATAAGATCCCTTTGCATCAGTCGTGTTGAATACTGAAACTCAAATTGCACCTCCCAGGAGTGAAATAAAATGACGAGAGAGATGGAAGTCATTTAGGGCCGGTGTGTTTGTGAGTGTCTGGAGAGACAAGGGTGTGTGTGCGTGTGTGCATGAGTGTGTGAATGAGTGAGTGAGTGGGGGGGGTAATGTGTGGGTTCCACGATGGATGGGCTCGCAGTGAGTAAATGACCTGCCTTGATTCAGCCCGATCAGCTGAGCTCTCCACCCAGACTCCCCGATATCCCTTTTCATCCATCTCTATAAGAGAGAGATGACGGAGCGATGGAGAGGTAGGAGACGAGCGAATGAGGAGATGAATATCCACCGAAGAGAGTGAGCGATTCCAAGTGAAAGAACGGGCATAAAGGGGCTAATTAGAGAAGAGGGAAATTTTTTTGGGAACAAGGGCGACAAAGACAGAACAGTGAACAAAAAGACTATTAAACTCAAATCTGAATCTGGGGTAATGTGTATGACAAACGGCACCCTGTTCACACCAGAAGTGCCTCTCTAATGCAACCGAGTTCCAGTCAATTGAGAGACCATTTAGGGTTAGCCGATTTGGGGCACAGATGACTATCTTGTTTGGCTTCAGCCAGCTTCTGGCGCTAAATGACCACATTAGCAATGCAGAAAATGCACAAGTAGCCACTTCAGAATCGAGCAGTTTACAGAGAAATTAAGAGCTTCATTTAACAAATGAGAATTGACAATGTGGGAGAAAGCTTGCAAGTCTGGGAAAAACATAAAGCACAAATATGACAAAAAGACAAGAGCCACCTGAATTAATCTGCTTGCAAAATGTGTCTTTATAAAATGACCACGTATCATTTTGTAGGACATTATATCCCGTGTTAGAGTGTCCTTGCTTATCCAAATCAATCTGCCATTCCCTGTAACCTGCCCACCCACTGGAATATCTCTCTGGGATTTCTGATTTGTTCAGAGTATCAACTTTGTTTTTCGAGAAAAGGGCTCTGGGAAAGTCATTCGAAGGGACACAAGCTCTGTATTAGAAAGGTGGGTACGAGGACATGGCTATAAATGTAGATGAAAACAGATTCAAGTAGCCATGCTGCTTGAATCCGAAAATTGTGGAGCTGAAATGGATGAACGGACAACGTGAACGGACAAGGTTGTAGGGTTCTCATTTTGTAAAGAGGCGACAATAAGAGAATGAAGGGGTAGAGAAAATGACCACCTGTTGTCATGGCAAGTAAGATTGGCTGAGTTACGAGCCCAGGCTGTTTCCCACCCACATTTGACAGGTGGTAACGTTGAGCTCTATCAGTGTGCACTAAAAGACAGACTATGGACACAGTCAAAGAAACAACTGGACAAGTAGTCAACATAAAAATGGCCAAATCTCCTGGTTACTAAACGGTGATATAGTTTAAGTGACTTATCAAATGGACTCATTCTGGGCCTCTTTCAACCACCGACCAGAATAAAAAGTAAAAACCACAAAGCGAGTCAATACTGCAACTTAATGTGCAACATGGGCATTACTGAAACTGTACATAGCGCCGCTCTAACAGAAATACAAAAACAATTGACTGACACACAGGGGAAGCAGGAGCTACTCAAGCCATTTAAAATACTGCTTTTCTTATCTAATGCATTATAATCAGGCAGAATTGATCTTTACTTATGGTTTGGCTCTCCACAGCAGTTCCGTTCATAATGTGGCCACTCTGGAGAGCATAATTGCCCTTCCCATACCTTAGCTCTATTTTCCTGGTGAAACGTCAAGCATGAATGTGTAAAATGCCAAAGATGACACCCCGCTGTATAGGAAAACTGTCACTACACAGCATCATGTTGAAAATCTTAAGCCCAGAGGATCTGCAGTGTGGAGGAATTGAACACAGTTAACCATTGTTTGAAAATTGGTGTAATCCTACAAGGTTTCATCAGAGGAACATTTCTGGTCTCTCTTTCAGCGGCTTCCCCGTCCTGCCACATGGACAAGCATAAGGCGCAGGCCCACATAAATTCTGCGCATCTGTGCCTGTCATTAACTCACTCCGCCAATAAACTGTGAATAAACCATGGTAATGTTGTCCTAATGATTAACTTTCAAGAAGGGATTACTTGCTGTGCGAGTGCTGCCGTGCTAATTTAGACAGATGTAAATATTTTTTCCCCACAACAGCTACTATTGTACTATCTATATTTAAACCTTTATCTTCACTGGGATGATTTGCAGCACATGCTGAGCCTGCAGCTTTCTTACAGCAACCCAGTGCGAAGACTTACATTTATTTACAGCTATTTTCCAAGAACTCCACAGCAGAACCATCATCCCTCAAACTCTGGCCACAGAAATAAGTGCCTTGCTCAAGGACACCACAGTGACCATCTGGGTTATTTAAGTTATTCCTTGACTTTGCACAGTGACATATTTCTGAATTTTAACCAGTGACTTTGCCCACCAGCTGTTTTCCCAGCAAACAGCTGCAATATGATGATGTGTCCCTCACACTATGTTTTTCATCAGTGACTGAACTACGGACCATAAACAACAACAATGCAGCTGTCAAATGCAGATTTTCAAACAACAGTAAAATGTCTCTCAAGGGGATGCTATTTTGTGGTGTTTTCTCCCTTTGTATTGTTGTAAACAGTCCTATAAGCCTTGATCATTCATCCATATACACGAGTGAGAACAGATCACCCGTGTTTCATGTGAATATCAGGTCACATCTCTGTAGAATAACATTTACTTGCATCGGCACTGCTTTTGTGAACTGTCTGATGTTAAGGGAAAAAAAGCCTTGTGCTTTCTGCTGAGGTGATATCTTTTTCTTTCTAAAAAGGAAAAAAAAAAAGAAAAAGTAATAAGAAAAGTGGGCCAAACACCTCAGTGACTACTATAATCAAAGTACAACATTTCAAGTTATTGCAGCCAATACATAAATAGTGAATGGAACTGATGTGTTTTACAGGATAATAAGCTGTCACTCTGTTCACTTAAGGAGCCCATTAAATAAACATGGAGTTTTAGGGCCTAAAGTGGTGTACTTAACATACTCTTGGGGGATGATGCAGATTAAAAAAATAAAAAGTAATATTACAAGTATGCACTTAGCATAGCCCCAGAGCACTTTTTTATTTTTTTTAACTTGTAAATGTGCCATTAGTCACTTTGATGACTCATCTTGCATAGTGAGGTCTAATTGTTTGCTGCAACCTCTTTGTTCACAGGTAACCTTTAAGCAACCCTAAAGAGACATGTGCATATGTGTCTATTCACAAGACAAAATGTGCCACGATGGCTTCGCCTCTGTTGCCAACACCTGCGGTAAACACAAAGCAATTTGCGCAAGGCTAAAAGAATCCCAAGCAATTACACCCAGCCGTGTGCGATTCATGCACGATAACTAAAACATAGATACCGGATAAGGCTAATTGGAGCTTTGGGCGAATCTGATACACAGGTACACAACAGAAGGTAGAGAGGCTGTCCTCAAAAAAAGAAGAAGAAAAGAAATGGAGGATTCTTGGCTCATTAACTTTGGTTAACAAAACATGAGAAACAAACATAGTAGACTGCTGTCAGCTTTCTATTTCAGTGACAGGCAGCTTTCATTTCTACCAGCCATAGCAATGATCATTCTCCAATTTATAAAATGGGAAAACAGGAGGCCATAACTAATGCTATCAGATCAGAAAACATGTCTAGGTTTTCATGAGATAGCCCCACATTGTGCTTCATAAGAAATCTCTTGGAAATAGGACTCAGGCACAACGCAGATATAGTTTTAATTGGCAAAAAAAAAACAAGAAACAAACAAACTTCCCACAAAGCACATTTGTTCATTTGATTAATGGACATCCACATGCCCCAAAAATCTGCAAAAGCAATGGTTCCCAACCCGGGGATCAAGACCCTGTAGGGGTCACACAGGTATCCTGAATGTTTGCCTGCTCAGAGATCGTCAAATTTAGATCAGCACATGACAAAAAAACAAAAACAAACTTAGTAGGATTTTTCAGCAGACCTGGGAAATACATTTATTTTGATAATTCTTGATTTTGTATTCTCAGAGTGAGCGTCTACATCAAAGTTGGGTGGTAGGACTGAAACAAAAACACACATGCTAAAACCTGCACAACCAGTTTGTCATCTTCCTGGTCCACTGTGGGTTTAAACTGTTGTGTCTCCTCTCCTACAAACAGATAGCTGTCTTCCTCCCACAAACAAAGCTCCTGTGAAGCTACCGGGATCACCAGAACAGTTTATCGTCCTCATTTAAATCTACTGAAAACTGTAGGACGATGAAAGGAATTTAATTTGTGAATGGAGACCCGAGGATTAAGCACATTCAGCTTCTGCATGCATTAGTTCAGAGCCGGTAGTTAAACTAACTTCAATCAGAGACGACACAGATTGATGAATTATTTCCTATAATGAGTGAATATATTTCAGTGACAAATAGTAGCTGCTATGATCTAGTGTTTCAAAATTGTTGTTAACTCAATTTGTGAATCCAGTTTTGAAGAGTTCTTTGAGACACTTTATTGTTTGTGAGCAAGATATGAGACCTATTTTTTTTTTTTTAAATCCTTACAATTTGTCATGGTGGTTAATAATGCGATTTTCAGTGGCGTGACAATATCAAAAGATGGACTTATAACATTTATTACTGCTCTACACAGACTTTAAAAGGCTCCAGCTTTGATTTCAAACCATCCTCCAGTATTTACTAATGTATGAAATGTCCACACTAGTCCCTTTCCTACAATCTAGTAAACTGATATCTGCATATGAATGAAGAATCTGGAGCCGATGAGGTAAAAAAAAAAAAAAAAAAATGAAGCATTGAGGTTTCTGTTTGTAGTCTATTATCGAACAGACATCTGTTTACTTTAGCCAAAATATCGCCTGGACCAAGACAACACTTGGCATAGAAAAGGGGAAATCTGGACTGGATGTCCATTATCTGGACGTAAGCAGACAACAACAGAACTCTAGAAATATAGAAATATTGGCCATAGCCTGTAGAGGCTAAATCATTGTCAGACTGATAGCAGATGGGTTGCTAGATTGCCTTCAATGTTTCCCTTTATACTCATTGAATGCAGAGTTGGGACCAAACAGGAAAAAAAAGAGAGACGTTCTGGCAGAGGGTACCTGGTCCGGAGCCAACCCATGACCCCCCCTCATGTATGTACAAATGTAATCACAATATCATTATTGTCCATTTGGCCTCTTCCCCTTGGGCTATAGGAAAATTAAGTCACTAATCTGTTTGTTACCTCCGATTCACTATTAATTGCTGCATCAAATAAATGGGGCAAATCTCTACACTAGGTCCTAATCACTTATCAGCCATTAGTACTTCTAGCCAGGGGGTGTAATTGAAGCAGCTCGTACTTGTGGAAAATAACTTACCAACAACAAAGGCGCAAGGGTGGCCAACTATGTGCGGAGTAATGATTGTCAGTTCAGAGAAAAATAAAGAGATTATGTGGCAATTTCTGCAGTACTGGAAGCTCAGCGTATTCTTCTCTATGATGGAGCTTGATGAGCTTTGCGTCATCTTATGTGCCTGGGTGTCCATGCGTGTTCCACTAAACGCTGGTCTTTGATGTCTGTGTGAGTGTATCGCAGGATATCAGCGCCCCGTGTGAAGTGTGTGTGGATGTTTCTCATGTGTAAACTAAAAGGCAAACAGACATATCCAGAAACAAAGTCAGACGGTGATAAGGCCCAGACTCGCCTTGGAGCCACACACTTAGTCCTTCTCTCGGTGATAACTTTTGCTGTGCCCCTTCAAGCTGGAGAGCAGAGGATAACTGAAAAGAAGTAACAATACACACACACACACACATACACAAAAGGAAGACTATATCTGTAAACGCCAGCTCAGGGTTTAACACAAAGTCACCTCTAATTTAGATTCATAAAAACGATTGCATGCGTCAGATCTTCCTAAGTAGAGGAACTTTTAGGAGCCAAATTTAATTTCCTTACTTGGCAAACAACTCCATAATGTGTGATCTTTCAATTAGAGGGAGCAGCTGTGAGTTTGTGTTGTTTTTTTTTTGGTGTGTGTGTGTGTGTGTGTGTGTGTGTGTGTGTGTGTGTGTGTGTGTGTGTGTGTGTGTGTGTGTGTGTGTGTGTGTGTGTGTGTGTGTGTGTGTATATATGTGCCTGTGTTTGTTGCATGCACAGGTCATTAAAGTTACTGGGGTCTACAGAGACATTTGACCCTTTAATGATGTAACTGAATGGAAAGCAGCATCCACTGACTCTGTGAATGTCCCTCCTCCGCTCTACTCCTCTCTTCGCTCTACCCCTCTCTCTTTCTCTTTGCAGCTGCATTTTTCATTCTCAATTAATATGAAGAGCTGCATTCCAAGTCCTGATTGATGTTGATTGAAACATGTAAAGGGCATCAAAGAGTAATGAGAGCTGGCTCATCGTCCCCCCCCCCCCCACACACACACAGACATACATATAAATATACGCTCATGCAGACACATTGGGTTGTGTGAAATTGTCTCCACTGTGTGTGTGTGTGTGTGTGTGTGTGTGTGTGTGTGTGTGTGTGTGTGTGTGTGTGTGTGTGTGTGTGTGTGTGTGTGTGTGTGTGTGTGTGTGTGTGTGTGTGTGTATATATTTATATATGTATGTCTATCAGCTTGTGTGAATGCCCCAGAGTGAGTTCCCCTTCCACTCAGTATGCATCAGAAGAAGCACGTAATTTACAAAATATCACAGATAATCGTGTCGAGATTAACGATCTCATTTTGATTAATGCCTAATGTTTAATTAACTCAACTTTAGGTCTACGGCTTGTCGGAGGTTCCCCTGCATAGCAAATAGGGAGCTTGCTCAGTGTCAGGTAGACTGCAGGTACAACCGCATGCCGGTGAAGAAGTAGGACAAATACATTTTATATTAATCTTCCAACATGATATTTGTGGCCTGCCAACAGCAATGAATAATTAAAATTACCAAAACAAAATGAAGAATAACAAAATAATTTTAAAAATCGCACAGCTGAATATTAGATTATACGTGTGGGGGCCACATGTACCTACTTCTATAAAACATATGCCATGTCTCTGGCAGCCATATTTCACTTCAGCGCTGTCCTGCAAGTAATGGAATTCCGAGCGTAATGCGATACATCGACAATAAAAGTGAGCACACTTGAGCGTGCATCCATATGCCAAAGGAAGGGAGATTATGCCACTGCTGCGTATAGTATGCATGAGCATGTGTGAGTGCATATTATGTCAGCGATTATACGCTACTCTTCTATCAAAAACTCCTCTTTGAAGCTTAGGTTGGCGTACAAGACAAAGTAACCATGAAATTGACACCCAATCCGCAGGCCGCACCGCATTGCCTCTCGCACGAACTATTAAATAAGTTCTGGGAATGTTTCTCGTGATAATTCATCAATATTAAATTGTTGCTTTTTTTTAATAATATATCATATGTATTATAATTTGTTGTTAGGATAGGAAAGCCAACAGAGCCTGGCACATTTTCCCCCTCCTGTCTCTCTGCTTCTCCTCCTCCTCCTCCTCCTCCTCCTGCTCCAGCTTTCTTCTCCCAGTTGGCGTACCCTGCACCAGTCTGATAACGTGATTTCACGCAAAAGTGAAATCCTCCTCGTGTCTGATGTGTGCATCTCTCACTCAACATACACCGTCACCTCCCCCAAATACCCTACCTGACATTTGTGGGGAGTCGGCTCAAAGCAAAAAGATGCTTTGTGGCATTGGGAGGTCAGAATATGAATTTGTGTGCAAGAAGAAGAGAGGGATGGTGGGGAAGAAATCAATGTGCTTGGCAGGTGTGTCCCTGTATATTAAAAAAAAAAACAGGATAGAAAAAGTGGGGGGAGGCAGAGGAGGGAGTGTCATTGGCAGGTATGAATACAGTATGTCTCAGAGGTAAATGGAAGCTCTGAAGGGTAGTGTCGCATTTGGGACTGTGTTTAATATCAGATTAAGCATCTGACAGATAAGCGAGAGAGAGAGAGAGAGAGAGAGAGAAAGCGAGAGAAACTACACTTTTAAGAGAGACGGAGGGAGAATGCATTTTTGAAAGATAGCCAAGAGATAAAATGACATTTACGGATCAGAACTTCACACGTCTCCCATTCTTGAGCATCAGGCAACTCGCCCTTTCTCTGGGACCGATCTGTCACCTCTGCTGGGCTCCAGCGCTTGCAGGAGGGTGTGTGTGTGTGTGTGTGTGTGTGTGTGTGTGTGTGTGTGTGTGTGTGTGTGTGTGTGTGTGTGTGTGTGTGTGTGTGTGTGTGTGTGTGTGTGTGTGTGTGTGTGTGTGTGTGTGTGTGTGTGTGTGAAAAAAGTGCAGATGGAAATGATGTGCCTCTCAAGAGGAAAGGGGTTTTACTACGTGCCAGCTTTTCTATTTACAGAGAACAGTTTTAGCAGTTTATCTTTTTCAACTTGCTTTTTTTCTTCCAGGAAATGTCAAACAACCATGTCCAAACTTCATTATGTGCACCCTCCCTTACATGCAAGGTTTGACACTTTCACACCACTTCCATCCCTCACCACGTTTGCTTAAAAAAAGCACCTCATACTGTACATTCAACACATTTTCCCAGCAGCCACAATTCAATCCAAACCAAACCTTTGCGTCTCCCAAAGTCTGGGGCACTACACCCTCGTTTTTACGGAAGCATGAACAAATCGATCCCCAGTGGAGTTTTATGGCACTGGGGCTGGTATGGGACCCTTTCAGAGAGTGTGAAATGCTTTGAGTGAAATACAGCACTCCTGAACCGGCTCCACCGGTTCCTTTTCTGTGTGTGCACAAAACGCTGAGCTACAGGACAGTTCTGCTTAAAAGTTAGGGTGACCAACTTGCCTGTTCCTCATACAAAATGTGTGCATGACTGTAGAGGTGAGAATAGAGACTTAGCAGGAGAAGCAAGGGGATAACAGACAAGTTAACATTGGAGATGTCCTCAAAAGTCCTTCTACTGAAGTATTCCTGTTGAATAAAGACTTCGTACTCACAAATGTATATTACTTACAGGTAATATGTGTTCCCAGTGAGCGTAGTCATTTTTTTATATCACATGTTCAACTTGAAAATCTTGCATATTAGACTGTGTTATCCCATCATTTCTAGAAGACTGACACTTTAATGCTCTTATGCTGCTTTTCTGTGTGCTAACTCCCTCATCTGTTTAGGTAGACTTGTTGAAAATACCCATCCGAACAAAAGAAGGATGCTGTGTGCCAACATCAATCTGCAAGGAATACATAAAATAGAAATCTATTGTAAATTCTAATGAAACATTCAAGAGTTTGTGTAAGGCTTTATCCATCAACAAAAAACATACTGCACACTAGAGGCAGTCGTTGTTTCTACAATGTGGCTCAAAAGCACAGAGGCCTTTTGAATGAAATAAAACTAATGTATTCTATGATCTACAGTTTAGCAGGCTGACTCGCTGGCTGTTATTTATAATAATTATTTTTTCACAGATCAAAGTCCTGAATAAATTAGGTTCAGGCGGATGACGCAACACATATTAATGGGGCAGCTCAGCCAACATATTAACCACGACAGAGACTCAAAGCCAACATATCAGTGTGGTGACACTGGGGACATGTCAGAGAACCACCGAAGTCATTAGGATACAGCATCTGGAAATCATTCTGTCCAGATGCTGGTTACAGTACTGAAAATGTAGGGACACTTTGTAAAATGTAAATAAAAAGAGTATCCCATGGCTAGAACAGCTAATTTCCTTTTTCAGACATGGGGCCACAATCCCCTCTTTAAAACTCCAGCAGTTAACATGCATGAGTTCAATTTCCAATAAATTGAAATGACGTTCACACTGCTGTGAGCTTCAACCTACCTCATCCATCCAAAAAAAGGACAAACACAATAATGGAGACAGTAAAAACGTGTTCGAGTTGAATAATTTCATAGAAAGATAAATATAAATCTTTAAATAACCGCAATAAACTACAATAAGTTAAAAAAACATGCTCAAGAGGAACAAAATGGTTTTAAATACTGAGAAACTATTGTAAGAAGAAACACTAGTGAATTGTAAACATGACCACATCCAGGGATGCGATGATCTGTCGGCTAAATGCTTAAATATTTAGTAACTCGATAGTCGTCTGTTAAAATTAATTAATGTTTTATTATTGTACAAAGCAGCTGAAATGTCATGTAGCCACCCACCACTAGATGAGGCGACAGAGCCGTCAAACAAGGTACCAAGTAGACTGCAAAAAAAAAAAAAATAATAGAAAAATCTCCACTATGAAACTATAGCAAATAAAGCATTTGTAAAATAACCTGCAGAGAATGAATTGTTGACCACACTTATTCCAATTTGATATTGTTTACCCAGACACAGTGTGATCCCACCCAGGCCGAGGAAGATGACCTCACAAGATAAACTTCTACCTCACTCTGTTGAAGATTTCAGGAAATTAAAGGAAAATGCTGAGCCTGAATACATATTATATGACTTCCACTGTTCTCTGGATGTTTCACCACTAGTCAACCAGTCTTTTATATTTCGTCAGCAGAGGAAGTAATCACCAGGGACATCCCGTCGCAACTTTTTGGGGATGGAATGACACAATATTTAAAATCTAACATGTTACGTTACACTAAATACAGTATGTGATTTAGATTTAACACAGCGTGTCAACATTTTTAGTAAAGGGGACACAATTAGACGGAAGCTGCCTGACCATCTGTGCGGGGATCCTTAAGAAGAAATCCCGTATGAAGAGGACTTACGGAATTTGTCGAAAAAACACCACACTCATGAGTTGAAAACTTCATGAGACATCAGTATGGATAAAAATGTTCCTCTAATGGACCAACGAAAGACAGACGGAGGATTGACTCTAAAAAAAAAAAAAAAAAGAGCTGCCACTGCGACATACACGTGACAGAGTGACCTAGAAAATTAATTGATTAATTTATCATTGGTCAGTCATCAGCCAAGTGGAGGAAGTTAAAGTAGATGTACTTCAATACGTGATGAAACTCTGATTTCCAATATTCCTCCAAAGAAATCCTAAAATGAGAAACCACGCAGGAGAGAATGGATAGGCTTTTTTTTTATTTTTTTTTTTATTCATGCCAAAACCCAACTGCAGATAACAATATCATTCATCAATCCCGCAATCATGACAGAGAATTTCTGCCTAAGTGAACGTCTGGCGGTCGGGTTTTACAAGCCAGTGAGAAGGTGGCAGCTGACTAAAAATAGCCCTGCAGCAGGGTCTCATAAATGGGAAGGAGAAACAGTAAAGGGGAACGAAACGAAAAAACACACACACACACAGCCAAGTGGTGATTTCATTTCCCTACCTGTCATAGTGCAGCTAAATAACTCTGGTCAGGGTATTACAAGCTCTGGGCTCGATGGCTCTGAACAGCAATCCCATACAGGTGGGAAATGAGTAGGAAGGAAAATAGGGGGGAAAGAAACTCGATAACAGCGGGAGAGAGAGAGAGAGGGCGGAGAGGCAAATCAAAAATGGAGAGTGGAGGAGATGGATAGACCCAAAAAAGCAGCGGTGGAGAGGTGGGAAAAAGTGATGAAAGAGGAAATGAGGAAGTAAAATCAAGGGGAGTAGGGGAAAGATGTGGGGACAAGGACGTCTTAATAAGAAAGAGAGGGATGTATATGGACGTATTGCTGTGCATGCTCTCGGATGGACATACAGAAAACACACACATAGACACAAGGAGCATCCGAGTGAGGTAAACAGATGGAATTACACACTCCTGTAACTCTGTAACTGTGCTGGAACACACACAAAGGGGCAAGAGAGTTGACTTTCTGAAGCCAGAGTTCCCTGAGCAAGGTTACTTCCTCAGCAAGTTTACTGTTGTCTCTGTCACCAGCGCGCGCGCACGCAAGCACGCACGCACGCACGCACGCACGCACGCACACACACAGAAACGGCGAAAAAGCAGGACCCTTTTACTGATTCCAATCTGTACCATATTGCACACTGTGTGACAGACTGCAGTGGTCTCCTGCCAAGGGAAAGACAGAGTGTGTAAGTGTGTGTGTGTAAGTGTGTGTGTGTGTGTGTGTGTGTGTGTGTGTGTGTGTGTGTGTGTGTGTGTGTGTGTGTGTGTGTGTGTGTCAGAAGCATAGAGAGAGAGCGAGAGAGACTGGAAGAGAAAGAAAGGTGGAGGTAGAAAGGAGGGGAACGTGTGGGTGGCGATACAAAAGCAAGGTGCACTTTGAGACAATGACCAAGTGGCACAAAACGAGTGGAAGTAAATGATTTTCTTGTATTTGTGCCAAAGCCGAGCAAAGACTGACTAATAAATGGCCGCGCTGGAATGACAGTCATTAAAATTTGTGCAGACTCTGTTTAGTGCAGGTATTATACTTAAAGATATCCCGGCCTTCTGGCCAGCTTGGGAGTGGATGATCTGAGTGTATTTAGGCTTCAAGGACACTTGATTGAAGTCATAAAAATGAAAAATGACTTGTTGGAACGAAGTCACTGCGGAATCTCTCCTTTAACTTCCGTTTCCCTCCCTCTCCTCCCATCTCCATCCTTCCCTTTTCCCTCCCTATTCTGCCTCTCTTCCTCTGCAGAGTCTTTATCCTGCCAAAACAGTGCCTTCGTCCCAAACCCTCCGAGGTAGAGGCAGGGATAATTGAAAAAGTTCTCACACTGGGAGTTAAGTAAGGCAGATAACAGGAGAAGTTCGAGGGAGCGAAAAAAAAAAAAAAATGTTAGCAGCACAACAAATATCCAGGATGAATGTGTTTGTTTGGTGAAGATGGTTGCGGGGAGACAAAGTTGAAAATGGAGGATGAGAGAAATGTTTTGCCCTGAGTGGGAAAGAGAGTGAAAAAGAGACGAAGCAATAAATGGGACATTTGTGTGCGGTAACTGGGTAGGGAGAGAGAATGAAAGCTTTATCTTATCTGCTTTAGCCATCGCTACTGTCCACTGGCTCAGAGTATAATACCCACTTATGCAAATACATCCTCATCTCTGCTCCCCTGATATTGTGCAAGGCCCAACAACAGTTAAACAAAGTGTGTTTTTGTGCGGGCTGGAGTGTAAATGCACCTCTTGGGTCTGTCGGTAGTTGCGGGGAGGTTGTGTGTGCAGGAAACTGCTGTGCCAGGAAAGAGACCATCATCCCCTCCCTTCTCTCTCTCTCTGTACTCATCCCTTCCGCCATCTATCCACGCCTTGCTCGCCTTCATCCCTCATTCCCTCTTCCTGCTGACATCCCTCTCTACCTCTTTCTCCGTCCATCTCTCTTCCCTCCCCGCCGTCACCCGCACCCCACCCCACCTCCCTCTGCCCCCCATCCCTCCTTCTGTCACTGCCTTTGTCTTTTCACGGCCACCTCAAATGGCTTCAGATCAATCAAAGGCACTCAGCGGAGTTTGTTAGTGAGCCACCGTAGTGGGAGAATGAAGCCGTGCACCCGGGGGTCTGCCACGCTCATAATTAAATAGCTCGAGGACCGAATGCTTTCCTCCTGAGGACCTCCTGCACCTCCCCCGCCACCATCTACCTCCGAGCGATTCCTTCCGCCGCAAAACTAATCACTTAGGCTGGTGCAATCCCAGACATGATATAGAGAGAAAACCAGCAAGATTATTAGCTTTTGGAAAATGTCCACTGTTAATAAAATGCTCTTGGAGGAGCAGCTGATGCTAATTTGAAAACGGGGTGAAACCACTGGCAGGCTGGAGAAAGAAGGTAAGTACGCTGATGAAATCGGTCGATGGGATGGGCTGATTCTGGTTCAGGAGACGTCAATCACAAACTGATTTACGTAAAGCAGGAAAATAAGTTCTGTGCACTACGATCGATACCTCATCCTTTAAGTGCCAGCAAAGAGTTACAACTGACCAGCACTCCTTATAGCACATGACCTAAGGCATGCTCACATGAAGACGGGTGTTGTTTGTTTCCCGGAGGCTTTGATTACATTGCAATACTGCATTGAATCGGATCATTAAAAGCAAATGCTTCTCATCCTTCATGAAAAACATTTGGGTTCAGCTTTAAACACTTGCACCAAAGTTATGAAGTTAAGTTTATATTTAACTTTCACTCATTATTTTTATATCAGCATGCATCAGATCAACATGTGTCGCTTATAGTGACAAACCCACAGAGAATTATCGCTCAAGTCTGTAATATCCCCCCAGCTCGACATATCTTTTCAGACTCTTTTTATCACAAATTCTTCTTTATTCAACCTCGTTTCTTGCCTCGGAAAAAAAAACAAAAAAAACACAGCTGTTTTTTTTTTTTTTTTGTTGTTTTCTTTTCAAAGCCCTGATAGAATCACTACACGCAACCTGCCCAGCACCAAACGGCAGACAGACAACAATGCTTCTGAGCATAGCGGAGCAACTAAATATTCAGGTGTTTTCCTCGGGACTTGGCAGAGACTGAAACAGACATACAGAATTGCAGTGTATATTGGACTCCCATTAAAGAGGCCAGAGAATCCAACTCCAGACAAATGCTAACGAGTCTCCTCAACGTGGGAACAGTAAAGTGATCGGAGCACATTTGATTACAAGTTTGCACTGCGCACTCCCTCTTATCTCCCTCAGAGGCCAAACAAATCATTGAATGTGTTTCAGAAACCAAAGTTAAACTTAAGTTTCAAGTCTGTGTACACATGAGTGTGTGAAGAACTCAATAGGAGTCAAAATGGTTATTGACTCGGAAAAGAATCCGTTACGTTCATCAATCTTCCGCGCCAGCTTTATCCCACAGAGGGTCACAGGGACACGGAGCAAATCCTAGCTGACAATGAGCAGAAGGCAGGGTACACCTGGACAGGTAGTCAATCAATCACAGGTCCAACTTAAAGAGACAGGCAATCACACACACACACACACGTGCGCGCTTATCTTCGAGCAACCAAGAGTCAAGAGCGCACCTCACATGCATTTCTATGGATTGTAGGAGCAGATGGAGAAATTCCTCACACAGGGAGAACATGCAAAAGACACACACCCACAATCAAAAGCACGGTAATCTCACTTTGAGGCAATGATGACAACCAATCCACCAAAAGAAAGAACATCCATCCATCCATCTTCTATAATGCTTTATCCTACACACTGTTGTGGAGGCTCAAGCCGATCCCAGCTTATATTGAGTGAGAAGCAGAAACCTGGACGTGTCACCAGTCCATCACAGTGCAAACACACTCTCATTCATTCCTATGATCAATTAACAAGCATGTCTTTAGATAGCGGGATGAAAGCTTAGCACCCACACACAGGGAGAGCATGCAAATCTAACACCGAAAATATCAGATTCAAACCAGGCTGCTCGTGCTTTGAGGCAAGGTTGCAAACCACAGCATCATAAGAAGGAACACGTGGTACCCTTTCCAACTCAGCCAAACAAAAAAGGGAAACACATTTTCTAAACTCGCACACAAAATGCACTTTGTCACATCCAGCATCATGACAAAAGACAAAGGCACACAAAGGTTGGCGGGGCTTCGCCACTGATGGGAAAGCCTTGGCAGTCGACCTGTAACCCGCTGCTGGTCCAGTCGCAGTGTTTGGAATGTGGCTCGAGACAAAATGGATCTTAAACTGGAATGGACAGATCGCCCACTTTCTGGTCTAGCAGGCATCTTTTAACCAGAGCCGACAAGCCTGCCAATGATTTGTGCAACTGTACAACGGTGCCATTTTGAAAATTAACACTGTTAAACAAAGTCTGCGAGGGACCGCTGCTGGCACGTTGAAAACAGTGATTGCTTTGCTGACTCATAAGCTTTGCTATGTTTCTTGTGCCAAAAAAAGAAATACCAACATAACTGGATAACCGTGGCCACAAGCGGCCGGATGAGAGGAAAGTCCCAAATATCCCAGTTGAGCTGCATGTGAAGTCCGACAATTTGTTGCCTTCCAAAAATCAAAGCATGAAATTATACTGTTCATACTTCATCTCTTAGCAATTAAACTTGGAATATAAACTTTTAGGATGAATATTCATCATTTAAGATCATTTATCCCAGGGAAACACACTTCTACCAGATTATAAGCCTGGCTCTATCACATTGTGTGGTAATGATTGGAGGAATTTGGCACTTGAAGCCCACAACTGATTTATATTTTCCATTTAGATTTACCAAACTGCCGATGGCATTCAACCATCAAAGCTCTTTCAAAAATAGACCGAAGTGTGAAAATGTATGCCCCCGAATAGATGATTTTCTTTGCATCCAAGAAGTTAAGCAACTGCATTAATGAGGAAAGCAAAACTTGTGGCCAAATGCTTTGCTTGACAGCCGGGTGACAAAAGTGCTTTCCCACAAAGCCTCCTGGGTGCAATGGTTTCTACAGTGTTAGACAGTGTTCACACTTGTAGTGTGGTTCCTTGGTCTAGACCAAAGTAAAAAAAAAAAAAAGAGAGAGAGAATTTGCATTCTGGTCTTGTTGCCTTTGCACTCACCCTGACAGATTTGCAAATGATGTAAACAAAACAAATGCTGTTGTGACGTATATATTTCCACAACAAGGCTGTGTGCTGAGCTAAATGCAACACCATGCACAGTGGATCGCAAACACTTTAGATAATGTATCAAGGAGACAAAAGAGCTGCAGGAATTTCCATGGTTTGCACATCAATTCCAATAAACTGCAAGAATACAGAACGTCCAGTGTTCCGTGTTTGGTCATTGCTTTGATTGCACTCCCTTCTGACTTGAATCAAACTGCATCAGAGTTTGTTTGCAAGCATACAGAGACCTGTTTTTTAAGTGTGCACAAGGGTGCATATGGCAGCAATGACACTTTCACAACGAGACCGTTGAAATGTATCAATTGTGGTAGATTTCGTTTCAACCAGTTTAAATGTGACAGTGTGAACACACCTTGAGACAACTACAATTTCCGCTTCCCCAGGACAGATTTTGATCCGCTCCTTCTTCGGCATATCAACAAAAATTGAAATCTCTCTTCCCCCTGTACAATTTTATACCTGACGATTCTCACTCTGCTGTAGTCACCGGCGAGCCGCCTGAAAAAGACATCTCCAACCAACCATTTTCCCAAGCTGTCCTGCTTGAAAAGGATATCTCTACCAAACCATTTCGCCTGCACGCCTCACTGCATGGTCGTTCGTGTGTCATAACCGCAAAAGAGAATAAACTGCCCACCTTCAGCAAAAGCTTAACTTAATACAAACTCATGTGAGTCCACTTTACTGCTCATAAACAGAGAAAAAAGCAATATCACATACGCCATTTTAACAAAAATAAAACTAAACAAAACTATGCCTGTCGTTTCTTTTCCTCAATTAAAAAATCCTCACCCCTCCTTCTGGTTTTCCTTGCCTCAGGTAGTTCATAACTTATTGATTCTGCTCACTTTTGCGTTGTTCTCTACTGCAACAGCCTGTTTATAAAAAAAAAAAAACTTTTATGCCCCCACCTAATATTGTATCAATGCGTCAACTGATGTAAGTTCACTGAAAACACAGGCGAGACGAGTGAAATTCGTTCGGGCAGACACATGATGTTCAGGCATGAAGTCAGCATATAGAGTGATTTGTTTTTGTGTCATGCTCTTTGTTATTTCATCCAAACAGGCGTCTGTTCTCTTCACGTCTTGTTTGCGGGATGAATCTTAAAGGTGAAATATATCATGCTGTTCCTCACTTCTCCCTGTTAATAAAACAGCAGCGTGAGTGGAAGCCACACGCAGGATATATGCATGTTGCTGACCTGAATTAGAGTGAAATATTGCTCCACTCTCTATAGCGTAACTTGGCCTGAGATAAGTAAAACAGGAAGCTGCTTTAGCGCTATCTGGAGGACAGTCTGTCCTTTGTTGTGAAGGGCAACGTGAGAAGAAAAGTGATCACATCCCACAAATCTGCCACTTTTCCTACCATTAGTTTTGTATCACCTTAAACTAGTTTTCAAGCCCCATGAACACACACACTCCACACATTCCCACCCAAGACCCTGTAGTGGCACGCCATGTCTGCATGTTCGCTCTACCTCATAAAAGAGTATTTATGTGTGAGATGTTGTGCATACGAATATCAGATCATCTTGGCGTTTCCTCTGCTCAGGCAGTGGTTCTGCGATATCACTCAGGATTTATCTGTCGTTCCGCTCTGCTCTACTTTATGGAGGCAGCTCCAACATAGAGGTCAATACAAAAAGAGAGCGAGCGGGAGAGACAAAGGGAGCGGGGAGGAAGCAAGTTCTCTCAACAAATGACAACTGCTTGTTTATGATGGATGTTCCCAGATACAATCCGACTGAGTTCGTATCCATGCATGTGTGGGGGCAGAACTGTGACTGCAGCTGTCACTTCTGTGTGCCGGTAAGTGTACATGTCACTGTTTCGGGTGCCAGTGTGTTTGTTTATAATTGCATCCTCAACAATATGTCTATCTAGACAATTACAGTTGCAGGGGATTAGAGGACCGTGTGTCTCTGTGATGTGTGGTGTGCATTCATCTTCATGTGGAGAAAAGTCAGAGGGTATATTGTGGCTCTGAGATCTGAAATGGCTCTAAACTCTAATTAAAGTTGTTTTTATTCATGCCAGATCATAGGCTGTATACAAAATATGGACAACGCGACAGCAACCTCCCCAAAAAAAGACAAAAGAAATTGGTTATTCTCTGGTGGTTTGTTTTATTAAAGGTCAAATATACTACAAACGCCTCCAACACCACCACACCCACCCCCAAACAGTGAAAAGGACATAAGCACAGCTAAAAATGTCAGTGATCAGAGTGCACCTCACTGTGGGCTCTGACTTTTCAGAGTTTTATATTACACCGATTGTTATTAAAGTGATTAAATGCTTATCAGAGCAGGTTAAATACTTTATAATTGACTGCATGACTCTGAGTGAAGAAGACAATCTTGATTTGATCAGTAAAGCGTGGGCGACACCTTGAAGTCACTGCCTTGCTGTTGCTATTGTGCAGAGTTTCATGCAGTGATGGCTCATGACAAGTTTTATATACAATGAATGGACCTGGACTTGAATGCAAGTTTCAGATTTCGGTAAGCATTTTCTAACAGAATGTCATAGTGACTACTCCATGATGAATAGGTCAAATGCTTAAACATCCGCCCCCTGACTAGTTAGTACCTGTCAGTGTTTTATTTATGTCCGAATCTCCTTGTCGGTCATGCAGCTGTCTACAACTAGTAAGGGGCTACAGTACTACCGGAAAGCAGTGCCCCTTTAAAGCTTTAAAACAGTTTGATGGCAAATGAATAGATGTCATCTTGCTAAACCAGTGCATTAGCATGTAAGGTAGCATTTAGGCCCCACTGGAAAAAAAAACAACCATATAATATCATTTGGGTTTTAACTTGCAAAGGGAGACAGATGCTTGTGGTGCTGGCGAGTCACGCTCAGGCTAGACATTGTTTATCTGGAGACACTGGAGTCATTCCCAGACAAGATAATAGAACTCCTCATGACAATGACCTTGAAAGATCTCCTTTGACTCCAAGATTTCGTTCAACCTGTGTTAGGAAACAAAATGCTAAAATCCAGAGCTCCTGCAAGGAGCACAGTGCCTTGTATTTCAGTGGCATTTATCATCCAACATAGACGTTGAGGATTGTGATTAATGATTTCAAGTAAATCATTCGAATAAGTCCAACAGCAAATTGGAAACGTTGATGCCAAAATGTACTTGGTTTTTTTTTTTCCTTCAGTCACACATGCATCTGTAGTTCACACCAGCAATGGTTCGGAAGTAAACAATTTTGTTGACTTTGTTATTTTTGATCATTTTACCTTGATTTTTGTTCTCCTGTCCTGTGTCGTGTGGCCACCAGATATCAATTGATTAAGGCTGTGAATCAAATACATTTAAAAAAATATTTTCATAACTTCCAGCATTTAAAATTCAGTCATTTTAAATTAGCATTTTGCAAAATGCATATTTTACTTGTTAATATTGCGATAAACACACATATTATACATGTTCGGAAGCTCTGGCTTTGACGTTTCCAAAGAGTCTCCATGGACTGAAATACAATTAACTCAAAGCAATATCTAATAAAAATCAAAGCTCCGAGCGAGAAGGTTTGGTTTCCAAAGTTGATTAAAAACACGCGAGACTGAAAGGATTCCCCAAATGAATATTGTAAATGATTTTAAATGGAACTGATTGATTCTGCAGCTAAAACTTGCTCATAGCGGTGTTTCCTTTGCCTAAAGCATTTTGAAAAGGCTCCCAATCAGCCTAAGGCTAAGTCAGTGTTTCCACATGTACATTTATAAAAAGAAAATGTCCTTTGAAAAAAAAAAAAAAAAAAAAAAAAAAAAAGGTTAATCCTGCACGGCAGTTAAAGCAGCCCAACTTGGGCAAATGGCAACGTTCACAGCACATACTCCACTGACAGCAACACATATCCACCATCCCTTTTAAATCACGTGTATGTACTTAAGGCGTCAGTGCTCTGCTGATTCCTTTGCTGCATGCCTGCACACACCAACACTAACTCCCCGCTCCCCGCTGAGTGAAGCTCAGTTTTTCCTTGTGGCGAGTGATGAGGTCAAAGCCCCAGCAATATTCGCTTCGTACATGTTTGACATTTCCATAACAATTTCCTCTATGTGAGCTGGCTAAATTAACTGCTACGGCTACCATATGGCTTTATTCATGGTTCATGCTTCCTCACACTAAAGGCACGATTTTCACTTTAAATAAAGTCATCACCTTTGATCAGTAGTTTCAAATGTAAGGCCACGAGAGGGTTAAATCCATCCTACGGGATGACGGGAATTCAGATCTTTCTGCAGATTTGGGCCGCCAAAAAAAGAACTCGGCGCATTTTCTGCTCCAACAAAACTCAAAGAGTAAGTCTAGGTGCTAAAAAAAAAACCCTAGATATGATTGCTGGATCTTTTGCTGTATGTTACATATAAGTACATTCTGTCACTGTAGGAAAATACAGCAGACTTCACGGCATTGCAGATTTGTTGCTTTTCAATTATGAGTTAGAGTTTTAAAACGGCCTCACTAACCAACGGAGAGCTTGGAGTTCCGCTCAGCTCAGCTCTTGTTTGCCATTTTGATGATCCTGTGAGTATGAGAGTTGCAGGCAGACTGTGAGATAAAATTGAACAGCAGGCACAACTCAAGGTCATAGCTCCTAAGGCTCAGTTTACATGTCAGTTCAAGTGGAAACACAATTTTTAGTTTCAGAAAAGTTTTGATTTAAAAACAGCAGCCTTTTGAAAACAATGTTCCTTCAATCAGAAATACTAAAGACGATGTGGTGAAGCATGCCAGGCAAGGAGTTGGTGCTGTTGGTTGTTTTTTGTAATGAACCCACACACACAAACGGAACAATACGATATAAACATCAACAATGACAAGTACATGGACATTCATATGGACAGATGACCAAATTGGATTGCTATTCCAGGTGACCCAGGAGAATATGGACTGGGAGTCATGATATCCTGGAAGCCGCCATTGTTGTTACTTTCAATTTTACTTGCACATGTGCAGAAGAAGCATTTACAGCAGCCGTGGTACACATGTGCACTGGCAACATTTCAGAAAAAAGTTGCGTTTTTCTACATTTACACAGACACCGAGCCTCGGCGTTTTCAAAAAGTTACGTTTTCAGTGGCTTCAAGCACCGTTGTCGCGTAAACTGACACCCAAATAAACAGAATCATTTTTCAGTTGTTCAGGTTTGGTTCAAATACGTTTTTTCGTAGTTTTTTTTCTAGTCAAAGTACTTCACATTAAAACAAAGTGAAAATTCCAATGGTCATTATTAAAGGTTAATTCTACTACTATTTTACCCACTTGTCTGTATGAGTTTGACTCCCCTGTCTTTTGATATTTGAAGGCTGTATTCTAAGCTGGTTTCTTTCTTATTGAGCTCTACCAGGCCTGTGCCACGGCCATTCACGCTTCTTTATTACTGAGCAGGTTTGTGCCCTTTTACTTGTGTTGAGCATGTAAAAGTTAAGTAGAAAATCCCAAGTGCTGAATCAAAGGTCAGACTTGACACCCAGGCCTTCATGTGAGCAAGTGTTTCCTCAGTATGTTGTACTAAAAGTCAACATTTAAACATGATGATGTTTATTTAATTTCAAACCGAGGAACCTGGAGTGGAGCCATATCGAGGGAGAAATTGCCACATTTCCCCGCGTGTAAACGATGTAACGGTTCATGTTAGGGAGTGTACGTGAGTGTCATCAGTGCACTGGTGTGTGTCTCCTTACAGACAGCTTTTCCTCTGTGGGCAGGTGGTGTTGAAGCCCATCCAGATGGGCTCTAAATCATGCCTGTTTTCTTGCCAACTCCCAACATAAATATCCTGGAAGGAACACAGAAGTTACCTTGGGGTCCACCATCTTTCAATCCAATGTCTATGCTTCACCCACCTCTCAAATAACTCCGTCTCAGACAGCTTTTTGCTCCATCACATTTTCTCTGACACCTCCAGGTTCACTTTTTTATTTTTTTTTTATTTATCTTCTTTCATCTCATATTTGCCTGCTCACTTTACTTTATTGTGCTTCTCAATTTTTAATCTCAACCCGCCCACATCACTCCTGCATCTGGTCCTATGCCTGTACTTCTTACTTACTCTTTGCCCTTTGTTCCTTGAATTCGTTCTCTTCCCCCCCCTATCTGGACGTTTACCCCACATTCTCGTCTCCACTGCGGGTGTTTGGCTAACCTGTCGCTTTGGCGCTCGCTGAGCCGTGTCCCACAGCCATCTGTCAGCATCTGTTTAATCTCACATCAGCACATGTCTCTCTCACCTTCTCTCCTCTGCCTTCCCTACTGTCTGCCTCTCCCGTCTGCTTGTCATTCACCTCTGACCTGCACCTATGGGAGCCTCTATAGGCCTGCGCTGTTGTCTCTCAGCTTGCCCTTATCATGCAAGCCCACCTGGCGAGATTCCTGGCGTTCTGCCCCAGTTGACACATATTGTTACACAATAACACAAATTCTCACGAGTGTACACACAAACAGCTGCTGCACGATGTGCCGCTCCACAAAAGAGAAGAAATAAGTTCAGGAGAAAGTTTCAGGGCATATGAATGAAGTTTACATGATTTCGATCTAGAGATGCACAGTGTGTAGAAGTGAGTAAACAGAATGTGTGTGTTCGTGTATGTGTGTGCGCATTTGCTTATCTGTATGAGTGTGCACATGTTGATGTGAGGGTGTTTTTCAATCACAGATAGCTGCAAGTTATCACTCACTAATCCTCTAATGAACCGGCACAGTTTAGATAAAACTGCCTCCATCAGACTCCTCAATGGAAGAGAAAGCACAAGGCCCAGGCCTCCTGTCACCCCTCCTTGAATTTCTTCAATACCACCAGCCGTTCCCTTCCTCTACCATAACGTCTCTCCGCAAACTTCGATCTCCCCTCTCTGTCAATCCCTCTTTTTGCTTTCACTTCCCACCAGCTTCAAAAAAAATACATGAAAAAGTCCCATGTCTTGGTTCTGATACTCCAATTCTTCTTTTTTTAATCCCCTTTTTCTCCCATTTACAACTGCTCGTCTCCTTCCTTATATCCCAATCCGTCCTCGACACTCTTCCTTTCTTTTTCTCACCGATATTTCTCAATCGATTTGTTTTGCTGTTTCTCTCCCAAGTTCCATTTCCTTTCTGTAGTCTCCACCTGATGCGTCTTTTCTTAACCAACCCTCACATGGAGTAACTTTCATCCTTCATCACTGGTTTCTCCATTTCCTGCCGTCATCACCCTTCAACCTCCAACTCTCCTTCCCATGTTTCCTGCAACCGGATTATTCCATTTCCTAATTTCTTTTTCCTCTCTCTTGTTTCCCCATCAAATTTCTCCTCATCGTCTTGATCCCTCCTCTCTGCACGTGCCACCAAGTGATTCCTTCTTTCTTCCGTGATCCCTCATTCCTTCATCCCGACATACTCTCATCAATCCCTCTATTAACTCAGTATAATGGAAACCACATCGCCTTCTCTCTCTCTGGCACATGCACTTCTCTCTTTCCTTTTTGCCTCCATCCATCACTGGCCGGCTGATTTACTTTTTGGGTCTACAGGAGAAGAAAAACATATACTTTGTGTGGGGACTACTGGAGAAATTTGTTTCACCAGGGGCGAAAACACAAGCCAAACACAAGGCGAACACTGGAACACTAACTCGAACGCCTTACTGAGCAGCTCAAACAGGCCCACAGTTCTTTTGGAAATACATACTTCGCTGTTTCAGCTCTGCTCAATTAATCTGGCTCAGTCGAGACGTGCTGAACTGTCATCATAGCACTAATAAAGAAAAAGCTTTGAGCTGTTTGCATTAAGTGGCCTTCTTGTCTCAAACTGTCAGTTTGCCTGCAGCTCTGGTGAGGCACAAGTTTTGTGCCCCTCTTTCCACTCGTTTATTCCACTGTGGTCGGGGCACAAATCCCCTCATCATCTCAAAGAAAACACTAAAGGCAGCGTAGCCTTGCAAAGCCTCATTAGGCTTAATAACCTTTAGTGAGCACAGAGCAGACACTGTATGCGTGTGCATGCATCTTATATATGCACGTATACATTTGTGTGGGTATTGTGCATGTGAATCTCTACGAATGTGAACGTGTGCTTGAAAATGTGCAAGTGTGTGTGTGTGTGTGTGTGTGTGTGTGTGTGTGTGTGTGTGTGTGTGTGTGTGTGTGTGTGTGTGTGTGTGTGTGTGTGTGTGTGTGTGTGTGTGTGTGTGTGTGTGTGTGTGTGTGTGTGTGTGTGTGGAGTATGTGTGTCCTCTGAGAGCAGGGCTAGCTCAGAGCCACAATGCGTCTTATTCAGCAGGGTCCCGGGATTAAAATGTAATTTCATTCAAAGTCGCAAATTGGGTTTTTTACTGTACTAATCTTCATTTTACTAAGCAGAATGAGGTATGTCATTAAAAAAGAAGTGACTAAATGAAAGAATGCAGGATGGATAGATTGCAGAAGGGCAAAGTGGTTTCTTACCAAAACGATAAAGGTTATTCCCAACTATAAACAGTAGAAATCGTATGAATAATACACTACATTACTATACAAGTGTGTATGGTAGCAATTATGTTTCAGGAAAAAGGGTAATGACATCTACATTTGAGGTTTAGCCATTCAACTAATGTAGCGATTCAGAGGGACTTAAGTTCAGCAGAAAAATAAGCTCCGTTACAGATTAAAATCTAATTATCAGCAACACCTAAAACAAAAGCAACACAACAGGAGCAAAACATTGGAGAGGTCACGTACAATAGCTTTGGGCTTGTACATATGTGAATACACGGTAGTTAGAAAGTCGACTGCATAAAAAGGACACAAAATACTCTCCTGTATTGCAGAGAATATAATAAAATGAGGAACTTCATGTGGAAATAATAGAGGTGAGTGAACTACAAAGAGAAAAGAAAAATGAATGTTATTCAAATTAGACTGTGTGAAATAGATTCCTGTACATTGTGTTTTATGGAGGAATTTCAGCGCGTGATTCAATAGTATCAAGTGTAACTGGCAGTAAAGTGAGCTTCCACTGTGAAGTGTGACAAATAATGAATTCACACCATACCACCCGTCTCACCTAATCACATTCAAGAATCAGCAAAACCATTTCCTTCAGCTCACCCTGCTAATGCATTTCTGAAATAGGAATCATGATCCACAAAATAATTCCTGTGATGTTATCAGCAAACTGAGAATTGTTTGGTAAGGCTGAGCTTTGAAAGTCCTGGGCATATTAAAATGAATAGCTTTTTCTTCCCCCCCCCCCCCAATTACATTTTATGGCAAATTGCCCTAATAAATTGCTTAATGATGGAATGACTACGTTACTATTACAAACACACCACTGGAAACCCCTCTCATTCATTTTATTGTTAATTAAGGTTATTTTTTGTACTTTTTTACAACAAATAACCTTAATCTCATTTGTCATACCTGACTGCATGGGAAGCTACCGGTGAACAAGTCACCAGCCCAAATGCCCTTAATGGCCCTAGCGCCAATTAGAAGCCCATTTCTCTCCCTATCCCTGCACCTCCCCCCTCTCTGTCCTTTCTTCTTTTTTCCATGCCTCGCCCCATCCAGCCTGCCATAGATGGACAAGAGAGATTTACAGTCAGGGGTCACACAGTGGTTCTAATTAGCTTAAGTAGGTAGGGAGGAATAAGCACTTCCTCACAGAGACACATCACAGAGTCCCAAAGCTCAGTCTGACTAAGCAGAGACGGGAGAATGCAGACGGACAGCCGACCCCTGTCTCCGTCTGCCTTTCTGTCCCCACATGCCATCTGTCCTCCGATGTCTCCGCGTCGTCACCCGCGCCACACTTTTCCCACTCCTGTGACACCGGGATATTTTGACAATAGAGAACTTCATATGACAATTTGTGGGGGAGATTTACATAATGATGACAGCCCTTCAGCAGCCCCGGTGCCTGGGTTTGGGGGGGTGCACTGAGGGATAGTGTGGAAAATGTCTATCATCACAATCTCCGAGAAATGCCAAACATGCTGTACGACACCCCTGACGAGGATTTCTTTACATGAAACATGGAATACGGCAAAAAGAAGTAACTGACAGGACAGGAAAAAAATAACACAGTGCCACATGCTGGTTAATTCTTGAAATACTTTGTTTTTAATCCTTTCGGACATGTTCTTTGACCTTGAAGAAGTCAACTGAGGGTCTGCGAGAATCGCACTCAACAAGTCACCTATTATTTTTGGTAGGGTATTTTAACATTCGTGCGAAATTGTGTTGACAGCTGAAGGAAAAAATAGCAAGTCTCTTTAGGCATTTGCAACTGTCTCTCTTTCTTTGTGTGTGTGTGTGTGTGTGTGTGTGTGTGTGTGTGTGTGTGTGTGTGTGTGTGTGTGTGTGTGTGTGTGTGTGTGTGTGTGTGTGTGTGTGTGTGTGTGTGTGTGTGTGTGTGTGTGTGTGTGTGTGTGTGTGTGTGTGTGTGTGTGTGTGTGTGTGTCTACCTCTCTCTGTTGCATGGGCTCAATTCCCAGATCCCACACCGAAAAAGAAAAAAAAAAAATCCACAATTTCAAAAACTCCAGGGTTTAGACTCCCCTTCCAAGAACAAACAAAAACAGCCCTGTTTGGATCAATCAGTGACAGATAGAGATTTTTTTGGGGACAACGTATTTGTTTTGTCTGCGTTTTTCACCATCCAGCCCTCCTTCCTGCTCTCAGGAGCTCTCCTCCCTCCTGATGCAAAAAATGTAAATAGCATTTTTAATTAGAATTATATCTTCTGTTTACGTGTTTTGCTATCAGCAGTGAAACCAGTCTACTGTTCCCTGTTTGTACAGACTGCTCCCTGTTGACCGAGCCAACCTCTCACTGCCCTCTGTATGTGTCTAAGAGCCTGTCCCACCTCCGACCAGCCTCCTTTTATTTCTCCATTTCTATAGAGATGCACCCTGGAGTATTTCATGAAGAAAGCTCAAAACAACAATCCTTCACTGGCCAGTGTACTGAAACTCATACTTTTTTTTTTTTTTAAGGGCTGCAAGTATTACCTATTTTATTGACATTAAAGAAATTGTGTATTTTTGTTGTAAACTGATCGATATTTCAGAGCCCAATATGTCAGGAAATTGTGATAAATGACCTTCACATTTTCCCAGAGTCCCTCTCTTGCTCACAGTCCAAAAACCCCTGGCAGCACCAAAAATATTAAGAAGACCAAAGACAAAAGCAGACAGGAAAAAAGATAGCAAAATCAAAAAAAAAAATTTAAAACTTGAAATAAAGCAGCAAATCAGCTCACATGTCAAATTAATCAACTATTGAAGATGGCATTACAACTCCCTGAAGTGCATTAGAAGACCACAGTACTGAAATTATTTATGTGCCCACTTTATTACAAAATCAATCGGGGTTTAAAATAGCTGCGTCGTTTCTACTTTGTCACACACTCTGTTGAGGGTTCTGATTTTTTCAGATTAAATTCCAGTTACTGCCACTTTATCTTCTTGTCTGTAATCATGAGACAAACATTATGTAACCACAGTTAGCCCTCTGCTGCTCACAAGTTTGTGACTGTGGCCAGATATCCTGGAACACGGTCAATAAATCACAACAGACAAGCCTGACGCCAAGAGAACATATGAGGCTCACCTACATTTGTGTAGCATGAACACTAAAGCTCCCAAACGGACAGTATTTTATGCAGAAATGCCGCTTGAAATTATTACTAAAAATACTAAAGAGTTGAGGCACAGAGAAAGAAAGAAAAGGCTGATGGATGTTTCTGTTTTGCCCCCTGACTGCTTTGCAGAGTTCTGAAGAAGTGAAAGGCCTCCTACAGCTCAAAAAGCCCCTCTTCTCTTTCCCCTCCTCTCATTCCTCTTCTCTCCTTCTACTCTCCCCTGCTTATCTCCTCGCGTCGCCGACACATTCGTCAAGTGGCTTGACTTCTCATTCATGCAAGCTTTATTGAAATCGAATAAGCAATCCATTGTTGACAAAGAGACATGACATGACAAAGATTTGAGACTAAACTATAGATCTTAGCCCCTCTCCTCCCTCTTTATTCCCCCTCCCGATGCGTCCTTTTTAGTTCATCCTGTGTGCGAGTGTGTCTGTGCCTCAGCTGAACCTGTGTGGCAGTTGAAAGTCCTCTTTATGTGCTTGTGCCGCTCTGTGTGTGTGTGTGTGTGTGTGCTGTCTTGGCTGCCCCTGTGCAAGAGTGTGTACACTCAAATGTGTGTGTGTGTCAGAGAGATGCAGTTGGCTGCTCAGTTGGATAGAGGCGGATATGACTGGAGCTGGATTGACTGACTGGCAAGCAGCCCTGCTGCTGCTAGGAATACTAACATGACACACCGTACACATTTA
Source organism: Lipophrys pholis (assembly GCF_963383615.2). Taxonomy (NCBI): domain Eukaryota; kingdom Metazoa; phylum Chordata; class Actinopteri; order Blenniiformes; family Blenniidae; genus Lipophrys; species Lipophrys pholis. The sequence goes on from NC_137633.1 coordinate 11,276,916, forward strand.
TTCCATACCTTATTTTTAAACAGATGACCATAAAGGAAGGACCGTACACATCGCATGAGCTGTGCCTGTCCTACCTTTGTATATATCAATATCTCAGCACTTTGGAGGATTCGCTAAGAAAGGTGCCAGAAACCATCTTCAGACATCTATTATGCACACGCATCCATTCTGGCATACGAAAAAAACTGATGCACACTCATACCGAGTCAGACCTTGCACACACACACACACACACACACACACACACACACACACACACACACACACACACACACACACACACACACACACACACACACACACACACACACACACACACACACACACACACACACACACACACACACACACACACACACACACACACACACACACACACACACACACACACACACACACACACACACACACACACACACACACACACACACACACACACACACACACACACAAGACGAGAGCTTAAAAAAAAAAAAGATCAATTTGCTTCAGGGTTCAGCCCAATACCAGGTCAGAACTACCAGATATTAAGCATGCATGCCTAGGGCCTGCAGGTTCACGCGTAAAGCGCAGCTGAGCTCACTCTGAGCATCAGACTTTGCTGGAAGAAGGCATTTAGTGATGGAAGTTAAATTCTAGGACACTGAATGGTCTTTTAATCTACTGCGCCTATTATCTGGGTTGCATTTGGACTATTTTTCATCCTAATGCTACTATTTTAATGATTCTCAAGTTTGAGCGCCTTAAAAATTGCTCTCATTATCCCTGTTAAAATTACTTCTTTCATAAACTGTTTATTTGCCTACAGCCAGCTTTAATATCAGGCTGCCGAGGAGCGCATTGACCCAGCTTTGACAACAAAATCCTTGCCACAGGCGAATCAGTCAAGTCAAAGGTTTGTTGGCGACTGTCAGCTTCAGATACAAATATGTTCAGCCATGCCTTGATACTTATGAAAGTGTGAGGTGAGCTCAGAATCCATGATGTGTGAGAGAAGATATCTATCATAAAGATGACTGCTACAGGTGCACAGGGACAACACACAATCACTTGCACTATTCATTCATACCTTAGTCACAAGGGGCTCTGTGTCCTCCAGGATGGAGACGAAGGGGATCTCCAGGAAAGAGGACAGGAACTCAACCTGGATCAGCTCCTCCTTGGACCGAGGGAAGGCGAGCACGGCTGAAACACCCCTAACCACCAGGTCCTGGCACGCACTACGGGACAGCGACTCCGGGTCCCCTCCGGCGGGTGACCGCGCCACCATCTCCAGGGTCAGGTTGTAGGGCAGCAGAGGAGTTGGCTGAGAGGTTGTGGTCGAGTCTGTGGCGCCGCTCTGGTGCCGGAGGCTCGCCAGGGCGCGGTTGAGAGCGTTTTGTATCCGTGCCGGCTGCCGAGTCGGCAGGAGCGCACCGAGGCGCACGGTGTGTCCGATCCGGGCGAGGATGTGGCACGGCTGCGGGTGAGGGAAGCAGGACTCCGGGGAGCACGACGCGGCTAATAGAAGAAGCAGCAGGAGAGGTCTGGCTGAAAGGAAAAGGAGACGAGTCCTCCCCAGGGCGAGGCAGTAGGTCCCGGGTCCAGAGAGAGACACCATGCTGGAGCTCCGACACACGACGCAGGAGGACTGGGCTCTGCTCGGCGGGAGATGGCATAGCTCCCTCTTTCTCCCGGCTCCACCGCTTTTCTCCGACTTGATAGTTCTTTTCTTTATACGTCCTTCTTCTTGGATGGTGCGCGCCGTCGACTGTGATTTGTCGGCGTTTTTGACGTCTTTTCCTCACACCTCCTCAAAGTTTTTGTGTTAACAGTCAAAAGACGCTCCGCTCGGCGGAGAAACGAGCGCACACGGCGAAGAGCGGTCGCCCCGCTTCTGTCAGTCTCTGCTGGAGGACACACCAGCTGTGAAGTGTGTGTGAGAGAAAGAGAGAGAGCGAGTGTGTGCTTGTGTGTGTGTCCATGCGCCTGCCCGCCAATAATCTAACCTCTCACGGAGCTCGCTTCCCGTTGAATTTTAATGACTCGTCGGGTACCGTTTCCTTCCGGGTGTGCGGGTCCTGTAGAGAATTTGCGGTTAATGTCTCAACTCAAAATTAAAACTACAAGCAATCGAAGAGGTTTACGTGTCATGTTCGTGCATCTCATTTCAAGATCCAATATATAGATCATTTGCTTGGAGTCTAACCGCAGCTGAAACAATTTGTCCTTTCCGGAGCCCAATAAAGTCATGCGTCTTAGTACCGAAAGTAAAGGACAGCGGAAATCTATCTCCACCTTTGGATCATACGGTATATAAGATTGCTGCAAAGTTCATAAGGATTGATTTCAGCTAAATAGAGAATTCAATATTTTCTTTCGGAATTGACTTCTCTAATAAATGGTGGTCATTTGTATTCTGAGGTAATAGTCCACTTTTAAGCACCTTTGGAGCACTGGCTATGGTGCTCCTGCCAGCTTGGCCAAGACAAAGCTAATAGCTTGCTGAAATCTCAATTTACCCCTGAGATTTATTCCTACTTCCTTCTTGCCATCCAAGTAGAACATTATCTGTTGCGTAACCACATCCTTTCAGGACCATGGACAGCGCCAATGCCATAAAAGAGATCGACAGTGCATGCGAATTTGGCTTCATGCAAGGGGACAGCATTCCTTTTATTCATTCATTTTTGCATTCACTTCTGTTTCACCGATGTAATTTGCCATCGTTAGAGCAGAACATTCAGCAAATCTTTATGTCCACTGAGTGAAATCTGGCCAGTGAGTAGTGTGGTGGTCCTATTGGTCCCCACACAGTCTTTTTCTGATAATTCCTTGTGGGCCAGACACCAGTGATGCCTCAAATGCTCTGTTTTTCTGCCCTTGCTTTCCTTTTTTCCCCCCCTTTTCTCACTCTCTGTGGTTTTGGCATGAGGTAACGCTGCAGAGTCATTTCAGTGTGAGGTTTGACATGAAAAAGTCTCTGTGGCAAACCTGCAGATAGAGGTATTGCTGCTGCTCTCCCTGTGCGAGTCTAACTGACACACACACACACACACATGCAGCTGCATTCCTGGGATCAACAAGTCATTTCACAGGCTGCTGGGTGACCTAGTGAGATACCAGCGCGATTTCCTGACAAATCTGAAACAGTTGAGAGAGAAAAAAACTGTTTTCTTACCTTTCCTCCTTTTTCTCATGCTTCACTTGCTTCATATAGAGAAAAGATGAAAACCAACACAGTGGGCTTTGTTCTACAGCAGAAACCAGCAGCATTAAACTTGCATGGTTTTTCACACACGCTCCCTTAGGTACCTGTTGAGGCTGGGCAGAACAGCGTACAAACTATTCCGAATGTAATTCTGTTTATGTGGTGAAATGTGATCATTATTGAATAAATCCAAGTTCATTACAAGGTGCCCTATATACGAAATGTTTGAATTCTGAATGCACAATGCCATCGAAGCTATTCCGCAAACAAGATGCCTCATTTTCCTGCCTGTAACAGAAAGTACCCATAATCAAAGTACAGCCATTTCCCTTCCTACCTCATAATCATCTTTGGTATCATGTTACATTTTTATATATAGGCTCACTGTGGGGTGCACTCGCATGTGAGTCAGTCTGCCAGAAAAGCTGGTGTTTATGTGTTACATGCAAAGAAGGCTGTCATTTTCATCGTATGTCCTTAATTTCTCTGCAAGTCTGCATGAGAGGAAACAGAAGATCACCTTTGGATGTTCAGGATAATGCCCAAAACTTGCCTGATTTCTTGCACAACGATGCCAAAATGACACTCCAGCACCTTTTTGTATTTAGTGAAACAGCTAAATTATTAATGAAATAACAGTTTGATCTTTTCTTTGAAAGACACTGTGGAAGGCACACCATATAGAGAAATACATGCAAATCCAATCCACGAGAGTGAAAAGAATTAGCAGTGAAATAAATTATATGCATTGTGAAGTATAAGCAAAACTGTACAGGCTGATAAGTAGCAGCATGGCAAACTAACGTTTGGAGTCACAGGAATACACGTTTCTCTGCAGAAGTGAAAGAAAAACACGACACACCGAGATGAAATTTTATTTTTGGGCAAGGTGACTTGCTTCCACTTGTTGCTGTCTTGCATGGAAATAAAGCTGTGTTCAGGAATAGAATAGCGGTGCAATTACATTTCAGCAGCACAATACATCCTAGGAGGAAAATGTGCATTAGGAGTCTCAAGTGTGATTCCAAACCCCACTTGGTGCCCAAATCACTGCAGAGGGAGAGTGATGACTGAGACACGTCCTTAGTCTGTCCCCGAAGGTAGTGTACAGGTGTCCCACATGCACCCTTTATCTGTATTACTGTTTTCTATTAACAGTTTTCTCCCCATGAGGGTATTTGTTTTGATTATGTACATTGTAAGGGATTAATATGGAGAATAGGATTAAGCAGGCATCAGGAACCCAATTAAAGTAGCCCTTCATCTCCGCAAGTGGGGCCGCGTCTCTGTTTCACTGTGTGAGATGCCTCCTCCTGTTCATTCATCACCTCCTGCCCTCTGTTTCTCTTCCCAGCCCTCCCTCTGAGAACAAATCCTTTCTTCAGTCGTTGGTTTTACGTCTGTCTGTCTATCCTTCCAGCTCTACCCTTTACTTCCTCCCTTCACCTTCATCCCCTGTTCCTCTGATCTTTCTCTCTCTCACTCCTTTGCTCTCCCTTTCATATTATGTGGCTCTTTGAGGTAGACAGCAAATTTTCTATTTGTCGACAAAAACCTACAGCCCACACTATTAAAGCACATCAGTGATTCATTTCTAAACCAAAACTTCAATTACACTGGTAAAAGATTGCTCCAGAACATTGTGGTTCAGCGGTGAGGTGAGCCAACAACAACTGCCAACGTGAGTAAGGGTGAGTGCTCCCCTGTGAGAGGAAACCGTTCATATCTGTGTGTGTGTGTGTGTGTGTCTGTGCAAATGTAATCCTAAGTAATCTGGCAGTACGAACCCAGGTAACACAGAAGATGTTGAAATGCCAGGGAGCTCTGAGTTAGTATTTCTGGCACAGCGGTAAAGGCACTAATATCACCTTTTAAACACAATGCTCACTAACAAGGGGCAAGACCGAGACGTTGAATGAGACGATACAAAAGAAGAAAGGGAAAAACAAATAAGTACGGCTAGGCTGGAGAGGGTTGTGTGGACACGAGGTACACAAGTGTGAAGAAGTGGGAATGTTTCGGGATGATTTGGAGTTGGCATGTGCTCTGTCTTTGGAGTTGAAACAAATTAACGACACAAGTTCATTCCACTCAGTTCCTTTCACCCTCTGCTTCTGCTCTCCCTGATGTACAAAGACAGTGGTCTATAGAGAGCGACTTATCTAGAAGCAACAGCAGCACCATGCATGTGTGTGTGCTTGTGTCTTTGTGTGCTGAGCATGTGTGTGCCTCTGTCTTCCAAGTAGGCTTGTGTGTGTGTGTGTGTGTGTGTGTGTTTGGCAAAGTGTATGTATTCCCTGTGTGTTAGAGAGAAAGGAACCTAAATCTGTGGACAAAAAAAAACAACAACCAAAAGAACAAAGCAATCCCCCATAATGTAAATCGTTATATTTTATTTCTGAAAACACACTTTTAAGTAATGATAAGTTGAACCTGTATGTCAAGGAAAAAAAATTGCTTTGCAAGTGGTAGGTATAGTGAAGGGAATAGTAAGCCACAGAAAATGAATGCAATGTTCCCCTAAGTCACAGTGGCACATCTGTGTGTGTGTGTGTGTGTGTGTGTGTGTGTGTGTGTGTGTGTGTGTGTGTGTGTGTGTGTGTGTGTGTGTGTGTGTGTGTGTGTGTGTGTGTGTGTGTGTGTGTGTGTGTGTGTGTGTGTGTGTGTTATTTTTTACAAGAGAAGAGGGATGCATAACAACACTGTATAGGTGCTGACCATGAGAAAAACACAGATGTACAGGGAAAATGAAACATTTGCATATCCCTACATGAGATGCAAGAATAATTTATCATATGACGCACTACCATTCCACTAAGCAATTCAGGAATGTCTTAATTCAGTAAATTATGCTCATATGCATGTTTATAAACATGTTCCAGCCACAACATAAGGAGCGTGTTGCTTGTACTGGGTTGGAGCCCTTTTTACTTTCATGGGATAGAGTTTGTTCGGAGACTTTGGTCAACTTTGGCAGGTCAGCGTCACACAGTTGCCAAATCACGGCTCCTCTGGAGGTCATCCGAGTTCAGTAATGGTGATTGGAGCTTCAGCACATTGTGAAATAGTCATTAAAAGACGAGTTCACTGTGTTCATGACTGGCCGGAACTACCCACGAACAATAAGTACTCTTGCCACACTCATTCGGTACACAGGGTCCCACAGTTAGCCTGAAAATAATCCCACACAAATACACACTCATCAGCATCCTGAAAACATGCGAGGCAAGATGATTCCATGTGTTCATGTTGTTCATGTAAAATTGTGGCCCTACAACACTAAAGTAGAAAAACAAACCAAGTGAAGTGTTTCCAACCCTGTAGTGCATGAGTAGAAGGGGCTCGTTTCAGTTGTACTTAAGTTTTTTCAGGGTTCATCTTGGTGGATTTATTTCTAGTTTACACTTATTCTTGTACTTGAATTCTTGGTTAATTTCTATCTATTTGGTTTTGGTTTTGTCAGATTGTGGCAGGCTTTGCTCCCTTTCCTCTGTGACAGAACTAACCTCGTTTGTTTCCGTTTGTTTAGAGGTGATGAGAACAAATTTTCTCACTTGTTCATCTTGTGCCTTCTTGTATTAGTTTCCAGTCCTTTTGTGGAGTTTGTTCACCCTTTTGTCTCGTCTGGTTCCTTGTCTTAAGTTCTGACCTTTGCATGTTTTTGGGATGTCGCTGTTGGATTGCCCTTTTGTGCCTTTGCCTGTCTGACTGATTATATGTGCAGTGAACCCTGCCTGTTTTTTGAATTTGTGATAAAGCATTTGATTTGACTCCCATCTCCGAATTGTGCGTTTGGGTTCTCGCTGTGTGTCATCTCCAGTTTCCTTTTTCTCAGCTGAAACCAATGCTATCCAGTGCCGTCTTGCAAAGCTGTGACCCATTTCTTCAATTCAGTATGGAAGTTATTACAAACTTTTCATCTCATAGCGTTTTACCTTTAAACTAGAAAAACAATTTTTATATCGAAGGCCCACCATGATGGTCTTCTGCATACTCCAGCCAGTCTGACCGTTCTACTTTGACTTTGGGCGCCAACAAGGCATCTTCACCGACACAACTGCTGCTCATTGGTTATTTTCTCTGTTTCAGACAATTCTCTGTAAACCATACAGATGGTGTTGCGTGTGAAAATCCCAGAAGATCGTCAGTTTCTGAATTATACAACCCAGCACGTCTGGCAACAACAACCCCATGTTCAAAGTCACCTAAATCAGTGGTTTCCAACCTAGGGCCCAGGATTCCCTTGGGGAGGTGCTGGCGATCAAAGAGAGAGCCCGAGGCTTTGCCTGCTCTGTAGTTGTAAAAATTAAATCTGTACATGTCAAGAAAACCAATCTGAAAGCCTTTCTAGAATCTAGAGCAGACCTGTCAAACTGTACTGGGTGAAAAGATTGCATGTACAGTACATAAAATTGGCTTCACTGTAATGTTTTTGGTAAATCAGAGACTGACGAGGAGGAAACAATTTGAGAGTCATCGTCTTAAATCCCTTTCCTTCTTCATCCTGACAGTCAGTGACATTTACATGGATTACAGATGGAGTGGTTGACAAATATTTGGCCGTTACATGGAGGTATGTGGAAACAGACAAGTTATTGTGTAAATAAAAAAATGCTTCTTGATTATTATTGTACAAAAATTATCATTTATATGGAACATTAGAAGGGTGTTTCTATTGTGTGTGTGTGTTTTTTTTTTTAATGTTCCATTTTTTTTTTGTTGTAATTAGTTGGTCTATCAGTTTCAAGGTCATTCTTTACATATTCAAATATCCAGTGGACGTTTGATTGTTCCATTGGTCTTTCATTTCAGTCCAACACTAGATTACATTCATCGAATATCATTAAAATAATCAACTACTGTCATCAGGTGAAACAAAGTCGAATTTCTTCAATATTTAGCTTGAATTCAAACACCAGCAAATTTGATAAAACTCTAAGTTGTTAACTGAACTCCACAAATGTGAGCCCACCAACTCTACAAACAATGAAATGGTAATATCATACCAGCTAAACATCAGCATGTGCAGTGTGCAGAAGTTAACATTTAATCCGAACTACAGTGCCAACGGCTTGGATTATACCGTCTTGTTTCATAACACAGCAGACATCATAACAAAGAAATGCTCTTATGTGGTAAATTATTTCACACAAAAAGGTTTTAAACAATTTAAGATGAGAATTAAACTCGCAGGATAGAGTTGGCCAATACTGAATTTGATGTATTTTTTAAATGAGGTGTCAATATTTTATATGCTACTTCAGAAATGTATTACACTTATCAAAGCATCTGTGCTTCCAAACCTGCTCCCCTGCACTTCTCCTCCAAAGGGAACTGTGGCTGATCAGCAAATCAGGTTAACTTTGTGTCCTTAAAAAGACCTTGAATCCTTAAACACAACACAGAAATCCCCTCGGCTGCAGCGGCTCTGATGGGCTCCAGAGAAATGTAATTCCCGAAGTCCAACCTATTTATGAATTACACAATGAGGTGATATTTGATGTCTAACGTATTATGCTGGCTTTTTGCAGTGCAAATATTAATCTTTTCCGAAGCTCGTCTGTTAAACCGTCATTTCCAATGCCACCGGTTGCCTTGTAACAAATGCCTCACCCAACAACACATCTCATTAGCAAATAGCCGGAAGGACAAAAAAAGAAGAAAGGAAAAAAAAAAATAATCAAAGTGAGCTATCCTATGACCACAAATGTGGTTTCATTTTCATGATTGAATTCACAAACCTATTAAAATTCCAAATTGTGGAGGTAAGTTTTAGGAGAATTACTTTGCTGTTTGTGCATTAATAGAGGAGGCAAGATGACTAGTGGCAGGATAGAGTCAGTCAAGGACCATCTGTGGCCGAGAGCTGCACTGATTAGCCCAAATAGTCTCCCAATGTGCTGCAGGCAGAAGCAGCTGCCAGGAAAACATGCACACATACACACATCTCAGCATGTTTTAACACATGTGTGTATGTTTGCCCGAACATGGTACATGATGACACATTAGAAAGGGTACATATATCGAGATGTGTGAATACATGCATATCAATGTGTGGCGTGTTTTTTTATCCGCTCAGTCACCTCCCACTGAGACATTGAAGGTTTGTACAGGTGACTGAGGTGAAGTGTCAATCAGGGGGGAAAAAAAGTGGGAATACACAGTCAATACCCAAGTGAGTATACATTTACGTAGTTGTATGACTAATTAGTATGTGCATAATATACTGCACCGCACATTTTCCAAGACTGCATGTGCACGTTTGTATAGCTAACACAACACACTTCTCCATTTACAATCTCTGGATTGCAAATTGCACCAATCTGGCTCTATAAAATAAGCAGTCTGCAAAAACTGGATTAAAAAAAAAAAAAAAAAAAGGGCCTAATTTCTGTGTACTTTTGTTTCCTCTAAGGGTCTCAATTGACATTCAGGGAGGAGGGACTCACTTCTAATTAGGTTGGCTCACACATTTCCAAGATTCAACCAATCAATGGTCCGCTAATGGGCTGCCAGTCAAACGACAGGGCCTGGGACGGGTCAGGGTCGCTGGAGGAATCCCTTAATGTCTTAGCAAAATGGGATGAAATAGGCCAGCGAGTAGTCCGGCCAATGGGGGCAATTATAGAAAATGATGAGGTCCAATAGTAGGACACGGTGCATAATGAGTAGCAGCATGGTGGAGAGACTGCAAGCTTTTAAATCATTTAAAGTTTCCCAAGGTAGAGGCTTGCCTGGAGCCTTTCTTCCTCTTGTATTTCTTCTTGGTCTTTGATTATCGCAGCGAGTTCTGAATGTGGCCTCAGACACATTACAAGCTTGTCGCAATCATAAACAATGACAAGATGTGCATGCATCGACTGACAGCTGCAGATTCTGCGTCGCTTTTTTATCTCAGCTGACGCTACACACCTGTTGCAGAAATACATAACAGCCAACGAAGTGAGAGACGCAGTTCTGCGGTGGGCCAGAACGTGAACAGCTTGCTTGTTTTAGTCGTTTTCACAGGGGGGAGAAAAATATGAATGAAAAAAAAAAAAAAAAAAAAGACAAAATGGGAGAATCACTGTAATCCACAGACGAACTAACAACACAATATGATTGTTATAATCTAAAGAGGAGGCTCAATGCTTTTTGTCAAAGTGGAGACATGTTTTTTTGTCACCAGTATTATGACGCACACACTGTTTAGGTACAAACAACAATGCTGCCGGCATTTATTATATTTCTCATCATTTTGTCAACAACACAGTTTGATCGGCTACTGAAAATTCCCATGATGTCGCCCGCGCTTGACAATTGCGCGTGGCTGAATTATGAAAAGAGGCGTTCAAAACGAAATGCTTTCTTTAATCATGCCGCTGCTGGTGGGGACGGCGTGACAGCTCATGAGCGAGAGTAACAATTAAAGACAAATACAGCTGGGAGAGTGGTTGTTTTGCATATTTTATTTAAACAATCCGAGTGGATTCCACTTGCGTGACAATTAGAGCTGCACTAATCTGTACTGCTATCTTAACGATGGATCAAATGACAAAAAGATGAAAAAATAAAATAAAATAAAAAATGTTACAAACTGACTGTTTACCACTCTATCAACAAATGAACAAGAGCGATAACATATAGTGGGTGAACTTGGAAGAACATTACAAACTAAGATGTTTTTGTAAAGGGAGTTGGTGGAGACAAGAAGAAAATTAATTCATCTTAAATGCATGGTTTCAAACTCCACAATGAAAGATCTCCAGTCAGACTCGAACTAATGATAGTCTCTAAAAAAAGAAGCTATATATGTGATTATTTAAGTCACAATCAATATTCAGTGACTATGTTATGATCTTCAGTGGGACTTTGTCAGATTAAAATAGAATATGTGATTTCAAACACATACTGTAGCTGGTTCACTGATGATGGATGTGGCCAACAGTAAAACTTTTAAGTTTCTAAAACTGTTTATATTCACAATACAAGCACACATTTAAAAACAAAAAGAAAACATAGCCACAAGACTGCAGACTTCAGTCATTACTCACAATACTTTTATAATACTTCTACATACATATACACTTGTTTGTTGAAACAGTCAACACGGCAGTAATGTCAGTGTTTTGAAAGTGAATTATTAATGCTTTAAATTTCAGACTGAAAAACAAACAAACAATTGGTCGCAAAATATTGGAAAAACGGAGTCCATCTGCACAATGACATGCAGTGTAAATCTGTGATTTCACCACATCAAGAGGCAGAACTCCGCATAATATGAAGGAAGATGACAGGATGACTGAAAAGCTTTAAGAAGGTTCCCAACTTATTCATTCCCGTCAAAAAAAAACATTAGAAAACAACATGCTCAGGGGAATGCTAAACAGGAAGAGGAGTGACAAGTTGCACTGCCACTTTACTGCAGTAAATAATAAGGTTTTAAGAGGGATGTGATCGTAATTTGGAGTTGCACAAGTAATTCAAACTATCTGCATGTAATAGAGGCTATCCTTTCAACCATGGTTTCATTTATGTGGTAATTACAGCATCGCTTCAGAACTAATTTGACAATGATGTACGATGTACAACAACAGTTAACCAGCCCAGTTCAGTGTGCAGAATCTGTAAAATATACAAGATCCAGAGGGAAAATGTTTTAAATATCATTTTATTTGAAAGAATAATACACACGGCAACTGATGAATCATTTCATGTGTGTTTTTTCGTGATTTATAAAAGTCCGTCTGGTTAAAAATTCTGAAATAAAGTTCGGTCTTCGTCAGAAAAATAAAAGTTTAGCTGACTCCAGTTCTTACCAGCTTAAGAAGTCTAATTTCTTCATTTCATCATCGTGCTCTTCATTTCATCATCACATTCAGGTCTTTGATCCACAATATTTGCCATTTCCATACAATCTTTGCCGACCGATTGAGCTGAAAGTTTAGTTTCAGAAGACTATTTGTGCCTTTAAGATCTTAATAAATTCAGAAAATGTTCTTTGATCAACCTGACGTGTACACAAAGGATATTTGTGTCTGTGTGTTTGTGTGTTTTCATTTCACGCCTCAGGGATGTGTGGGTTAATTACATTTTTTGTTAATTTGCAGGGTGGAAAGATTAGCAGCACCTTGCAAGTGTTTTGGTTGTTTTTTTTCAAAAATGTAATTTTCTTAGCTGTGGTAAAAGAAACATTCTCAATATCTTATCCCCCCCCCCACCCCAAAAGATGGAGATTCCCCCTGGAATAACAACTGAGATACAGAACTGGTGGATCAGTTTCTTCATGCCGCGTTAAAAAAAAAAAAGAAATCAGGCTGCAGCAGACTGTCATGGTGAGGGAGATGTACATGTTGAGTTCCACAGGTTAATGTCCCCCCCAGCTAACGGTGAGCTGTGATAATAGGTAAGAGCTGTTCCCATTACTCCCATTGTCATAGGGGAGGCTGCAGTGTGCTGAGCTGGCAGTGCTAGGTGCAGTGGATTACATTAATATAGGCCACTATGCCTCTCCCCAAGCGCTCACAGCACTTTGCAATGTCTACAGTCGGAAAGGAGGAGGCGGCGCTGGGGGAGGAATTGGAAGGGGGGGGGCTGGGGAGCTGACGCTCACCTCAGAACGGGAGCACAGGCCAGCTGGGTAATAATGAGAGGTCCTGTATGAGGCTAATATGAGCTAATCTGTGTCTTCTATGATCTATTTCAATCTAATCAGCCCTTTTCCCGTGTAGGCCATTTGTCACCGCATTAACATGGGACTTGCTAATGAAGTTGACGACTGCCTTCCTGGCCGGAGCTCGCTCCATGTAATTATACCTTCAGAGAAGTACAGCAGCTTGCTACACCTACTCCTACTCCTTCTCTCCTCAACACCACGAGCTCTTTTCTTCACACTTGAGTTATAGATTTCTTTCCCCCCCCATGCCAAGACCACAGGCTTGTTCGCAGTCGTGTTTCAGGGTCAGAAAAAAATTGGAAATAACCAAGTCATGTAGCAACATCCCCAGATACAATAATGTATGATACTAAAACCATCTGTGACTTCTTCTGATACTTAGAACCCTCTTAAAAGTCGTCTGCCCTCGGGCGATTAGCATATATTGTAAGCTGACATATGATCACTTTATAGAGCAGATGTGGAAAACAGTTTAGCTAACATTACCGACATTTCCAGCTGACACGGAGAGACATCGCCATTCATTTCAAATCACATCTCTGGCAATATAATGCTGTGGCTCCCTTGACTCTCAGAAAGGCTGCGGAACCTCCCTTTTACTCGCAGAATATTACAGTAAAGCCGAACACTGGTGGACACATCCACTATCACCAATATGAAAAAAAAAAAAAAAACCAGGAGCATTTGCGATAAAAGCAACATGAGATTTACGATGTATGCTTTACATTCTGCACAGGGTCGTAATATGGTTCTCTTTGACGTGCAAATCTAGTTTGGACAACCTCAGAGCAGGCAAAGCCTCTGCCCCGTCTGTGATCTCTGGAGCTTCAATATAAGGGCTTCAGGTTGGGAACCAGTGATCTAATGAATGCAAATCAAATACTCGCTCACCTTTTAGGTCAGTTCTAGTCTTTACATCTCATTCCTCGATCGTGCAAAGTTCAGAGCTAACAACGTCAGTCTGCCATAAGGCCACCCACTGCAGCAGTTATAGCTTTCCAGATTTCCAGGAATGAAACCATATGCTGGAAGATGCTGCTCGCTACTATTCCAGTTATCCGAGCCAGTCTCACATGACAGTGAATCTCCTCTTTTCTGGTCTATAACAAAATTCATCTCGTTCTCCTTCAGTGAAGGTACTGTATAAAACTATTAGGGCAGAAATCCCTGCTTTGATCGCCCATGTTGACAAGAACAATTACATCACAATTTGTTCCTCACATATAATGAAGTGTCTTTCATGTACAGTACAGCGTAAATCTGACAAAAACTTGATTGCAGGGTCACTCTTCGTCTCACTCAATCACAGGCTCACTCAAATGCTTAATCACTTCTCCCCCATCTGCACTCCATCCTATTTCTGTCCCTCCCGTCTTTTTCCCTTCACCATTCACCCATCTTTCTCTTTCCCAGTCTTTATTACTCCCTAACCACCTCTTTGCTTCCAAATGACAAATTCAGTACTCTTAGATCTATCCGTCTTACCTTTTTTATATTCTTTTATTACTTGATCCTACGTGTCGCCCACTAACTCATCCCTTTTTTCCCTCCTTGTTTCACTCGTTCCCCTTTTCCATCTGTTCAATTTTCCTCCTCCATCCATCCTTGTCACTTTGTTTCTCACTTCCTTTGGTACTTTTTAAGCCTCAAACATATTGACTCCTCTCATCCCTCTGCGAGACTCTCCTGCTCCCTTTCTTTGTAATGATACACTCTTTTGGTCACTTTTCTCTTTATTCGTCTCCCTTGTTCTCGCTCCTGTGTACCCTCCCTCTTTTCCCCACCTCACATCTATTACTCTCCCCACCCCCCCCAGTCTTTCTGTACTCCTCCAACCTATATATTTCCCAGCGTCTCTCGGTCTTTCTCCCCTTCTTTCCATTCACTCTGAGCGATGGCTCTATTGATTCCCTCTGTGATGATATTGCCCAAGGACAACCACCGGGCAGAAAACCTCCAACTTACCTGAGTGTTTGTGTGTACAGTGTGTGTTTGTGTGTGCAACCAGGGGCCAGTTTAACTTTTAGGAGTCATCGCTAATCACATGTCAGGGAAGAAAAAAAGCCTCTGGCCTGTGTGTGTGTGTGTGTTTGTGTACATTTCTTTTGCCACTGTGCAGGTTTAAGCCCTCTGAGTGGTATCTGCTGTTGGTGTGGTCAAGTGAGGCCAGCCAGCATCTGTGGGTTTTCGTGCAGCTGCAAAAGTAGCAGAAACTTTTGCCCTCTAATTTTTTCTGATCCCATGTTAAGGTGTGGCCAAAGGCCTCCAACTGCCTTAATGGCCAGACATCAGAGAGTTTGGGACTGTGTTTGTGATAATTTCCCCCCACTCTACAAGCTCTTGGAAAGCCTCCTGAACTGTTGGCTTGCACAACAGGTGGACGGCTGCCATCATGGATACAGATGCTTCTCGAGTAGCCAGACTGCTAACGCAACGTCCCTGCCATCAGGATCACACACACACACACACACGCATGCACGCAGAGTACTCGAAAACATATAAGCACTGTGGTATTGTTCCCAGACTTCTATACATGCACATACACTCTCAGATTTAAAAAGCAAAACAAAAAAAAGACAACAGAGAGGGCGTGAACCATAAAAACCAGAGTCTACAAAATTGACTTTACCGTCCCTTGTTGTACAATCATCCAGGTTCCTTGACATTTTGAGCTGTACAGCAGATATTTATTTATTTAACTGAAAACGGACCTGCAGTGGTGGCTATTGCTGAAATTTCGCCTCGCATGCAGCTATCCCGCATTAGTACTGCAGGATAGCTACAAAGAAGCAATTTGTTTTGGTAACAGTACTCCCCGTAAGTACAGCAGCGGAGCGGAAAGCATCTGAAATGTGCCTTTCCCCACTTCATCTGTATTCATCCCCCTGGGCTGCATTTAATTCAGTTACATAATGTTAAGCAGTAAAGTAACTATCCATACAGCTCAAAACTCATTGGAAATATACAAACAAATATGCTGATTAAGCAAGAAAAAAATTTATATCCCTTGCACACTATAAATTAGAAACATAAAATGAAAAAAAAATGAAAAAAAAACTGAGCAGAATTTTATCTCTCTGAAGTAGGTAATCATTTCGCCTGACTAATTGTGCGTGTTCAGTGTACCCAAATATCTTGACAAGATTTGTTGTGAGGTGCCACTTCACTTAAGATCTTGCTGTGCACTGATAAGCTTTTACAGCAAGAGCATCATTTGTTTATGAGCAGAAAATAACTCTCTTTAACCCATCCTTTCTCATTTTTAGCTTCACCACGGAAAGATATGTTTTTCTCAGTAATTATCCAGTAAAAGTTTAGAAAAGTGGTTCCCAGCCTGATGTCTCGGACACTGTTGTGTGCTCTTGAGATCACAAGACTGGAAAACTGTGCAGTGCTTTTATGCTGAAGGATCCTTCTTTAGTATATTCATGAGTGTAGGTTTGTCCGCAAGCTTTTGGCTTCATTGTACGGCATATCAAAAGGTCAGAGAGGGAGTCAGCAGCTTTTATTCCAGAGAATCTGAGTGGCTCGAGGGGAATAAAGGTTAGAAAGCACAGGTTTAAAACATGACCATGGACAGATCTTTGAGCAGCCAAAAGCTGGAGCCTTATTTAAAGCCACTTTATATCGAGTAAGAAAGAAGAGGTAATCATTATATTCACAAGATCACACTTAATTCAGCTACTTCCCCTTCAGACAAACACTTCCGACCAAAATTGTACCATCTCTCTGCCGATCGCTTCAGGAGCTTAGAAATGGCCAATATTATTCTCTCGCGCGCACACGCACACACGCACACACACACACCTTGTACGTCACCTTTAGAGTGTATTTAATACACCTTGTTTATGATGAGTAATATCTCCTTACATAATATGATGACCTATTCTTTTACCTCAGGCCCCCGCGGCTGCCAACACTGCTGTAAGTAATTTCCAAAGACGCATGCAAGATATTGATACCACACGTTTACTATAATGCATAATACAGTAAGGTGGCACGGTGTGTACATCTACCCGAGTGTCGTGACTTCAAGCTATACACACATGACCCAATCCCTGTTTAATTTGTGACGCCTCTCGAGATACAGTGTACTATAATTGCTCTGAACTGCAGGCAGTTTGGCTATTTTTCCAGGATAAGATAACATAGTGCAAGGTCTAATGGAGTTCCCGCAGAGAGCACTGAGGTAGAGACAGAGAGAGAGATGGGGCTGGAGAGAGTGAGGGGCGTGCAAGACTGAAAGACAAGAACGGGAAATGTGTGTGATGAAGGGAAAACCCTCAATCTTTACCTTACTCATGCTGCGTCTGGCACGCGCCCACACACAGCGCATACACAGAGCCTTCTGGATGTTCCTACGTTCATTCACAGACAAAGACTCTGCCTAACACGTAAAGTCACACACACACACACACACGTGAATTCGTGTATGAATGCCTGTGCACACACGCACGCCCTCACAGTGCTAAGCTAATAACACAAAGTGAAAACGTGCATAAATTCTTGTCAGTGGTGGCAGCTTGTCCCGTGAAGGTCAGAGCGCTGTTTTTCAGCGTGCCTACCGTTTGACAGATCCCCACTTCCTCCATCTACATCTGTGCACAGCCCGCTTCCTCCCCTTCACTCCTCTCTTTTTGTTTTCCTTTACTGATCTTCTTTATACTTTATCCCTTGCTTTCCACTCATTCTCCCTGCTCGGTTCCTTTCATTCATACATTTTCCCTCCCTTTAGGTTCTCTCCCATCCTGTTCCCCCGTCTTATTTTGGTTTCTTTGAACTGAAACTCCCTTTGCTTTTTCTACTTTCTCCTTTCTTTTCAACTCTGTGACTCCCTTCTGTCTTCTTTCTTTTGGGGTCCCTCTTTGATCCAGCACAAACTTTTAGACACCAGCTCCTCTCTCTCTCTCATTGTTGATAGGGCCTATGACTCTCTCTCTCGTTTTCTTTTCTTGTCACTTTCTGTCACTCTTTTCCTCCTTCTGCTCAACAGACAGCTCGACCAGGGTATGTCAGAATGTATCCTTAATGATGAAACAGAGACGTGCATATACATGTTTGAGTAGCATAAATTTGATGGTTTTATTTGACTAATCCGATCATCAATCCCGTCTCGTCTCTCGCTCCTCCATCGTCTTCATATACGATAGCTCAGTATTTGCTCAGTGCGTAAGCATGTGTGTCTGATCTGAGGATGCTCTGTGTGTGTCTATCAGACGTAGAGCTAATTGAGGTCATTGGTGGTGCACATGCTGAAGCAGGGAGACAGGGAAAAAAAATATATAAAATCCCACTGCTTTGAACCTTCTCTCTGCTCAGCACACTGCCAAAAAAATCTCCCTCCCCTCTCGCTCTCTCATCATTCACTAATAATGCACGCACGCGCATGCGCGCACACACTCAGGGAGGCACACATGTTTAATTTGTGACCAAAAGAAGCTTTTAATCCCCGGATTTCGGTGAGACCGTGCACGTGTGTTTACAGTGCAATGTGCGCACGTGCATGAGTGTGTATGGCTGCATTTGTAAATGAATACAAGGCTTTAAAAGGTACTCCTGGGGTATGGTCTAAAATGAAAATAAATCAGAGAATGCTATATCCTCTTTTAACCCGGGGGGTGTTTGTGTCCTTCTGCTGGTGTCAATAACCACACACAAACACACACACACACACAGATCCAATAAGATCTCTTCACCACCCCCACCCAGTGCTGTAGGGGCAGCTGATAGTGACTGATAACTGGCTGAGGAGGAGGCATAAACCAAACTGTCAGAGTTCATTTAAGAACCAGTGCTTTCATTCAACCTAAAAGAGATCGAGAAACCTCCTGAGACTGCCCCCGACGTAGCTCTAAAACACACAAGAAAATTCTCACTTGTAGCAGTCAGACCAAAAAAAGCACTTGTGCTGTCTGTTTCACTAGAGCTACAAGAAATATCTTCAGTCAAATGTTAAAGCAGTGGCAAGAGAAGAAAGCACAACACACCTGAGCTGAACCAACACTGCCAGTCCCACGTCACCCCATTAACTTGTTTACCCCTCTCAAATTTACAGCCTGTTTTCCAAACACTTGGCCAAGAGACACGTCCGGAAGCAGCAAATGTTTTGTTTCCTCTTCAACACTTGTTGGAACTGAAACTCAAGTGGGACAAAAATCAGGGCAGAAAGGTTCAGGCTCGCATCTCTATCCTTGTCTTTATAAATCCTCTCACCTTCTCTTTATTCATCCTGGCATCATGATGACATACTTTGTTAAAGCATATCTCCTTTGGGGTTTATCTTAATTGCCTTTTATTAGACGGCCCATCAAATAGACATTTTTCTTTTCTATGCAGTTGGGGAATGTGTCTGCAACTGTTGCATTGTAGGTATTTCATAACCTTATGACATGAATTCTATCCTCAATAATTGATGAGCTGCGGTGTTGTGTTCTGGTGAGCACGTCTCGCCTAACAGCAAGAGCATACCTGGGACGATTCTGGACTTTCTGTGAGGAGGTTATCTCGTGGGTTTTCTCTGGTAATCCTCCCACACCCCAATCCAACGGAATAGTTGACATCAAAATAACTCGGGCCTTGTGGATACCATTAGTTATCAATATAGACATCACATCACGTATGTTGCCTGGCTCTCTGTGCTCTGAGAAGCTACCGCTCAGGCAGAATGACTTTTTCGGTTGTTGTCAATGAGGACAAAAAAAAAAAAAAAAAAAAAGCACTACAGTTGTTCTATTGTATCCATTCAGAGCTGAAAAAATAAATAAATCTAAGATCTAATTTATTACTGAGCTTCCATTACGTTTGCTGTGCAGAATTTTAAACACTGGGATTGGATAGCTCTTTCTAAACTGAATTATTGTTGACTTCTCTCCTCACATATTTATGTACAGAAGCTTTTATCTTTGATTCAAGGCCATCTTATTGCTTTCAACCCCCGACAATATTAAAATGAAAGACCTTTAAACTTTTTTTTATTTAGTTAACTAGGTAAAATGACTCAGCATATTTGTAGTGTTATTTTGAACAATTTTGCAAAAATTACATGTATAGTTTATATATGTATATCTATATAACTCTGTTTTGTGAAAAGGAGCTATTGCCGATTAAAATATTTAATTCAACTTAATTAGGCTTCATATAGCATAATCAAATATCTGTTTGTTATTGTCCTGTGAATGAAGTATGGTGTTTTTTTTTTCCTATTGGAGAAGAACTTAAATCACAATAGCTCATTTAATAGAGTATTTTAAAGTATATATATATATTTTTTTTTAATTTCCTGGTAAAAGTAAAAAAAGGCATTATATTTCCTCTTGCAAATACGTGTAGTGTAGTCTCCCTGTATTCTCGTGGTGTGCATTTCTTTATCACTGCAATCCAGCAGCATTGCACATGTGTGACATTTCCTGGTTGAATCATATGACAACATCCGAGCCACGTCCATGACCTGTTAGTTTCCTCTGATGCAACGTGTCGATAAATACAAACTGAAGCTAACAGCTCTGCAGTATTTCCAGGAAGTGAGTTTCGCTCTGCTTTTTACAATTTCCGTTTTTTTTTTTTGCCAAATTTCAGAATATTTCACACTGATAAATTGTCCTGGACAGTTTTATGGGTGTCCACACCTTTAAAGTGCTCAGTATACCCCAAAAAACCTTTAATACCTTGCACCTCTGCCAAGATCCTGCCAATTCAGAAAATATGAATTCGAAAATTTAAAAAAATAAAAATTTGGGGGGAAAGATACATCATCTTCAAGTGACAAGCTTCCATTAGTGATGCATCACCTCCATGCACCGCTGCATCATTTCTTACGTAGAAGACATTTTAGCTCATTGATTAGCAGTCAGTTTGCAGAGGCACAGAATGCATGGGGTGCACAGGGTCGCGGGGCATGAACTCGCCAAGGGCGGCGAAGAGAAATGATATTGTAAACTGCTGTCGTCGCCAGCACCAGGCGCCACCCGGCACAATGATAACCATTCATCATACAAGCGGGGCATTAATTACAACCATTCCTAATTAAGCTCCAAACTGACAAGAAATGAATATTGATCACACAAGAAGAAGAAGGGAAAAAAACAACAACAAAAAAAACACTTCATGACCTACATGTGTGCTCACTTGTAATCTAATCTATTGTAGTATTTACTCATATGTCAACATTTTAAAAAAACTAATGGAGGATTGTGTTATCAGAGGCCTAATATTGCTGATATCATTAACATCGCCATGACATGCTACAGTGGATATCAATAAAACCATAATCAATTTCCAGGCATCAAGCCAGTTGGGAGATGTTTATGATGCATTTTTACTATCACACTGAGCGACAGAATAATGGCCTGCTGGGTGTGTTTGCTTCACATAGTAAATAGAGCCATTTATCGATCCACTTGTGTGAACTCACTCAGTCAAACAAACAGGGAAAAATAAAACTGATCCAGAAGTAGCGTCTAATGAGAAACGTGATTTCATCCCGCTAAATCTAATTTGGGCATCAGGCATGGTGATGGCAAAAATTGTTTATCGTCGAAGCAGAATTGAGAAGCATTCAGGTAATTGTCTTTCAGATGCGTAACACAGCTGAACGGGAGATTGACTGGCACTCAAATGTTCGTCTCGTTTCATTTCGGAATCTCTCTCCACTCTGGACCCAATTCACAGCCGGACTTAAAGGGAATCGATAATCACGCCATGGATAAAAAAATAAAAAAAAACTGACATCAAAGACAGCTGTGAAAAATATAAAATAGATATCTGGCTGACTCGTACTTTAACAATTTTGTAGCAATCCAATTAGTCCAGAAAACATTAGGGGCACTTTGAGACTTAGTTTATTAACCACAAGCATTTATTTGAAATATTAAACTCCCATACTTGATGATCCATAATGTTACGATGCTTCGCGCTGCTTTGTTTTTGCAGTACGGCGTTATATAGTCCAGCCAGGAGGGGAAGTTAGTCTAGGTCTCATAACACCTCGGATAATAATCGTCCCAGAATAATGACACGAGTCTCCGATGAATTTGCACAGTAAATAATTTGAAAAGGAGTACGATTTACAAGGGCGAAGTAAACAACTTTTACACAAGATCTGATTGTCCTGGAATACCATAAAAGAGAAACGCTAAATCATCTAAAAGCCATATAATTTCCTAACAGCCATTCCTGCTTCTCCTTCCTCCTGCAGTCCATTAGATTATGAAGGCCTCTCCTCTCCTCTCCTCTCCTCTCCTCTCCTCTCCTCTCTCCGCCCTCCCCTCTCTAAAATCTCAATATAATTTTAGAGACACTATGTGCTTTTATACACAGACTCACTCCAGCCTAAGTCAGTTAGTCTCATTTCTGCACAGTAAATGTGAAGCCGGTTAGCTTGTTGCATAGCTTAAATATCAGCACCACATTTGAATGGCTATATGTGGAAGATTCAGCTCAAGCTCAGCTGGCTGAACACGTTTTATCTCATTTGCTTAATCCTACAAAAAACACAGGTGTCAAAACTCAAATTTTCATTTCACAGAAGTGACAGAGTGACCTTCTCGCTTGAATCATGAGGAAAATGTAAAGATAAGCGGCAATATATTTTTTGTTATTGTGAATATAACGGCTCCTAATAAGCATCCATCAGTCCCAGGGGATCATGGCGTTCTGCCCTGGGTGTCTGAAACGGCGTCTGTGGCGGTGTCGGCTGATGCGGCGATGACAGTCACAGCTCAAGTGACTGTTGTAGCTTGTCTGTCCACTGTTGACAGCGAATATAAATCTCTGGAGTCTCTTTTCCTCTGCCTGTTGCTTCATCTCGCTCTCAAACTGCTGCAGTCCTTTCAGCTTTTCGTGCCTCCGGGCAGCACTGTCTGAGGCTACCGACTCCCTGGATTTTCTGTGGATGGCAAGCGCCCTAAGGTCTCGGCTGCAGACGTCTTTGAAGCGCAAATGGGGTCCGTCGGTTTCCCTCTTCCCTGATGCCAGCGCTCCATAAAAGAGGTCAAAAGACGCATTGAGAGGGCCACAGCAACAGTGGGCCCGGTTAATGAGGTGAGTTTGGACAAACGTGGTGTGTGTTAGGAGTACTCTCCTCTATGGCAGCGAATCATGGACTCTTCGCTTCTGTCAGGAGAGACGGATGAGTGTTTTCCACATGCGAGACTCATGAAGAGATCATGTCAGCAGTATTTGTGTGGGCATGGCTCAGACATGTCAGGAAGGAACACCTCTTCAATATTCTCGTATATTAGTCTGTCCTGTGTCACGTTAAAAACATTCAGGGAAGATCAATGTCCTCTTGTATGGTATGAAAATGTTTAAGACTATAATAGCGTGCCAAGATAGTTTTTTTTTTTACACGTAGCAGAAGGGCGTGAAGCAGAATGAAGTGCACTTAGTAGATCACAGTAAAGCGGAACAGAGTAAAGTACAGCTTTGTGTCTCCACTCCTTTGAATAAACATGTGTAGTACTTAAAGTTCCCTTTTACAGGCTGGTTATGCAGATGTTTTTTTCCACTTCTTAATTATCGGTATGGGTTTGAGGCTGAAATGTACCTATTAATATTAATTTTGTGAAAACAACAGGATATCACTGTAGTAATGATTCCATCCTGCAACACAAATAGTGGCAAAAAAAACACATAATGAAAAGATAATGAGGCTGTGGACCTGCTGGGGATCCATTTGATACACAGTATCTTCCACTACGTCTTTGTTATAAAGTGGTTTTCTGGTTATTGCTCTATTTTGTTTTCAAACAAGCCCCCCCCCCACCATAATTTTACTTGGATGTTAAAAAGACTACCTGTGCACCCTGTTTAGATGTGAAGTGATTAGTACTCTTCCTTCACAGTAACAATATCTACTTTTCCATTGCGAGCTGCAAGGCGTTTCTTCCACAGTCCAAAACATGTTTTAATGTAAAGGTGATTGCAACATTGTCCAAATTGGCAAACGTATGCTTGTGTGTGACCTCCTGTGTTGTCTTTGAGATGGACTGTTTGTGCCGTCTGAGTAAACTCTGACTTCACCCCGTGGTCATTAGCTCCAGGAAATCTTGACCCTCAGTTGGATAAAGCTGTAGATGGATGGATGATGGCTTAGTCACAAGTTTGAGGCAACTTGGCGAATTTTCTGTGCTCACTTGCTATCTTGTCTTAAGTTGGTTTACCAATTTTTTGGGTCACCATCAGCATCATTTTTCTTTAATTAGCCTTTTTATGCTGAGGGGTTAACTTCCCCAAGGCAGTGGTAAAGCTCAAAGGTACAACACAGTCAAGTGCAGGTTTCATAAGTGGGCCATATTCCATTCTAATTTGAAAATTTGCTGAGGGTTAATTAAAAATAGACCAAGGCAGCTTGGGCCCCTCTGTTTGAAAATGTTTTATCTTGTTCAGGGTCGCCTCATACACACACTCACATTCACACCTGCGGCTAATTTAGGATCACCATTCATATGCAAGTTTTTGGACTGTTGGAGGAAACCAGAGCGCGCAGAGCAAATCCATGCATGTGCAGCAAGAGCATGCAGACTAAATAGAAAGGCCTGGAATTCAACCACCGTGTGTTTTCAAACGATATGCTTTAACATTTGCACCTAATTTATACATACTGTATCTGTACAACTTAAAATTGTAGTGCCATTAATCTAATTTCAGCCAAAACATGAAGGGAGATAAAGTTGAGTAATTGTATAAACTGTGCTACTAAAGAGAAGCAATGGGGTACATAGAGAAGTGGTTAAAGCCACAATAGAAGTCCTTAAGGCATGTTACAATACAGTTATAAACTCATGAGGTAAAAAATTGTCGAGTACAGGTAAATTAACTCGGGTCAGGAAGGGCCGTGCAAATTACAGTGACAGTAATGTATAGAAATGCACACAGCAGTACATTTTGGCAGAGTGAAAAAGCCATAATATTATTTTCCTGTACGACCCTATCTCAGCGCAGGTGCAAGGGTGGTATATCGGATCGGCCCCTGAATGTGGATAGGAAAGCCTAATGCAGCAGCAGAGCAGAGATAAAGCAGATCCGCCGTCTTTCTGAATACCTTCTGCATATCAGCACTGCTGACAAGACACACAGTGACTGCACATAATGAATACTGACGCACACATACATGCACACAACCATACCTGCTCATTCCTAATCATTGCGGAATGCAAGAATGCACATGTCCACATGTGGACACACACACACACACACACACACACACACACACACACGCACGCGCACACACAGGCCTACAGAGGCTAAGCAGACGATGACCCTCGGGTAGCTCTTCTTATCAGTTTAAGCCGGTCCTGGCTTAAGGATAAGCAAAAAGAAACTGGAACTGACACTTTGGATAGATTTAGGAAATATTGTAACAGAGTATCTGTGGCCATAAATGATTAACTTGGTTGGATATCTAAGTATTGCCTCCTAAACACCTAGTGTTAAATATTTATGACTGGAATCTGCGGATTGGCCATCTTTGTATGGTTGGCAATACACAAATATATTGTAAAATGCACCCATAGGGCTATGGGAAGTATTTTCTTTCACAATGACACTTTTTATTACAACATGCTGAAAAAGAAGCAGTCAAGAGCGTCTTCAGCCCCTGAGGTTTTAAATTTTTCATTCGTGTATTAAATTTGCCAAAGACAGATCAGTCAGTGGATTGAATCAGAGGAGCAAAAAACGTTCCTCGAGTTTCTCAGCCACTTAAATCCCACACGAGCAGAACTCGCCAAAGCATCACAGTCATTTCAGCATCCAGTGGTGAACTCGCAAATCCCCTTTCTTCTGCCTCTCACAGCTTAGGGCTGCAGAGCAAGCGGGCTACAGCACAGGTCTTGAAGGTATTCAAACACTCATACATGACTGGACAGATGAAACAGCCTCTGGGGCAGTCCCCTCGCAGGCCGGGCCGTGTTCATCATGTGTGTCTGTGAAGGCAGGCGCGCGTGAGTCACGCCTGTATGTATTCACAGAGACGCCCGCCCGTGTTGGCGCGCGTCTGTTCGTGCGGCCGGGCGCTGCACATCCATCCACTGGAGGTGCTTTTGTGTGAGATTCCAGCACCGTTTCCTGGTGCCTGGCTTTGCGCTGATAAGGATGCGATCCTCTCAAGACTTAAATACACAGCGAATTAAAGAGACAATTAGTCCTCTGTTGTTTTACAATCAATAAAGTTGCTGCTGCACAGTTAAAACAAAGAAGTCTATTGAATTAGAGCGATGATAGGTCACTTGTTCTCATTGTTGCTATTTGTACAGAAGCTTTGTTAACAGGTGCGCCAAGTTAAAATTGAGCCGATTTAAATGGATTGTGTTGTGACTATTGCCATTCAATGAATGATGTGGTTCGAAATGGCAACATGAGAGTTGATTAATCCAATGCTGGCTTGAATAAGCAACATTAATCTTCTGTTTTGGACACGTTCCTGTGTGTCTTTATTTGTCCGCCACCACCCTGCACACTTTTACAGTCTTATAGGCTGCATTCTGTTGTTCTGAAAAACAACTAGGCTCATTAGTTATTTCAGGTACCAATCAATTTCCCTTCCCCTTAAAATAATTTTTCTTCAGGACTGCAGACATTTCCTTCTCCATTCCTTCCTATTGCCTTCTTTGCACCCCCCCCCCCCCACACAGCTTTGCTCCATTTGCCTCCTCATGATCCCCTGGGTGTAGTTCAAACTGTGAATTACTAAAGTCCTTGAGAAATCCTGATTCAGACAATTCAGTCAGCTGAGCAGCCTTCCTGCGTCCCCCTGTGATCCTTGTCTATCCATCTATGACTCCCCTTTAGACAACTCCTCCTCACCAGCTCCACTGCTAAATCACTAAATCACTTCCAACAGTTTTCTCAGCCTGCAGGAGGGAGGAAACGAGAGAAAAAAAAAATATCTAACTAACACAAAGCATTATGTCAGCTGCATGCTGGGGATGGCAATGCTGATTCCTGATCTTTGAGGTTTACAATGGCGTCCAGTGATATTGATCTTTAAAAGAAAGAGAAAACAGGAATGCATTATCCATCATTATTGCAACCGAAATGCTCTATCTTATAATCATAGTGTGATTTCATGGAGTGATGGTTGGGAACAAATCCACACACTGGTCTAGAAATCGGCAATGAAAATGTACCTGTTCTTCACAAACTACACTACAAGCACAAGTACAAGACATACCAGAACAACGTATTCTAAAATCAAGGTAAAGATAGCACAATTCTACAATAACTAACTAAGCCTAACCCATAACCCCATCTAAAGTCATATTCATAATTTCCCTAAATCCAAGTAGTACATTTTGGTTGAATACTAGACTAAAACTATTGTAATTAATAGTATTTCTTGACATGTAGAAATTGTTTCTACTTTTAAACAGAAATGTAAAGCAAGTCTCTTTACACAATAACAAACCGCAGCTGGCACTTCTTATTTATGTTCTTACATTTGATCTAAACTCTATAGCATCAATACATTATTGCCTGGATTAAATTTTTTTTGCTAAAACACACAGTTGTAAATCTTTGTCTTTTAATAAACTAATATGATTAGTTGAAAACAACCCCGTTCTGCTTTAATCAAAAATTGCAATATACATATAAGTGATGAAGGCCGTAAAATGTTATTGATATTGGCTAACAATCTGGAAAATTTGAAAAACATAATGAGGCGACCAGATACAGTGTTTTATATGTGCAGTGGTGGCGAGCATGAGTGAGCAACACAAGGACAAGCAGTGGGGATGGAGTAGCAGGGTATCAGAAGAACAAATCTATATTTGACAAGCCCGTCAAAGGAAAAGAACATTGATGGTGATCAGTCAGTAAAATGCCAAGCCACTAGTGTGCCAGTTTGTTAAATTTAATTGTAAGATAACATTTTCCAGGGCAAGAAAATCATTAAATACAAACTCTGATGTCTTATCTAACAACACATCCAACTTCTGTACGTAATAGTTTTTGAGGCGGCCGTGGAGTGCTTGTGCTCGGTCTGCATAAAGCATTGCTGAGACGATATCTAAAAAGAGGAAGGAAAGCAGCAGCCAGAGTCAAGAACCGAGGAAAAAATGAAGAATCGGAACCAATATTCATTTCCAGTTCTGCTTTGACCCACTGGGTTTTCACGCATTTTGGGCTCCGTATTTGACAGACAAGTCGCGTAAATCCCATAAAGGTGTAGCAAAATGTGTCATCTGTCTTTCCTGGTGGACCGACGTCAACCCCACGCTCACATGAGAAACTGCCCGTGTGACAAACAGCCCTGGGGTGTGCCAGCCAGAACGGATGAGGGGCACGGGGAGGGATTCGGGCCATTTTAATATTAGGATGATGGAGACACTGCTCTGGATTTTCCACTGAAGGGCTCACAGCAAAGTTTGTATTTTGAAGAGAAATAAATTAAGCTCAATCTCCCCCCCACAGGAGGCAGGAAGTTTACAGAATAAGAACAAAAGTCATGCAGGTGCTCCTGTTTGTGCAGAAATGATTGATGAGATGCGAGATCAGTACTTCCTTCGGCAGATTTACTCGGGCCTGTCTCAAAATTACACTATCACAGCTCCTTGCTGCATTGTTTGCAATTTGCCATGAGTCTGGTCTATTTCACAGAAGACCTAGCTGGCAACTCCGTGTGCATGTTTCTAATCTCTATTTATCCAAGCAGGGTTTGCTCAGCACTTCGGCTCTTTCTGCCGTAACACTCTGCTCCACATTTCCAACTAAAAACATTCACATGTAGGCATTTTTCACAACACTTAGACTTATAACGTGTCAGCTGCTGAACAGTTTCAAGAGAACGCAAAGAGGGAATAAGCACCTAATAAATGCTTTTGAACATTTTTGATAGTATTTATTAAGGGAAAATACTGTGTTTACTTTTCATCTTTCGCTGCCCGGCTATCACAGCTTGTCTTGCAATCTCAAGTGGCGACTTTTCCCGATTCCAAAACATTCGATACGTGACATTATGCAATCGTTGCAGTCACTCTGGGACAGGCCTGAAAGGAGCCCGTTTGATTGGCTGAAACTGGGTGACAAAGCCGGAGTGATCTTAAAGCGTGTGGTGGAAAAAGTCATTAGGATTAAAAGGCCCAATCAGATGCTAATCAACTCATCTTTGGAGACAAAGTGGGGTCTTGTTTGTCTGTTACAGTTGAAGCTAGACAAATTAGACAGGAAGGAACATGAATGTGATTCATCCGTGCACAGACTACACAAACACACACACACACAAACACACACACACACAAACACCATAAGAGGCCAGGTGTAGTGGATGCCCTGCCATGGCTGACTGACTAGCTGACTGGCAAGGTCACACCGATGTTGGATGAGTATGCTGGGCATCACTGAACCCTACACTGACAGGGGAAGAGGAGGATGCACGTGCATGCTTGCAAGCACCCGCTCAAGCCTGTGGGGATTTCTCTCACACACACTCTTTTCACACACACACTTCCAGACACAAACAAGCAAACACGTACACACAGAAATGCACAAGGGCAAAGAAGCCTCCGTGATTAAATTGGTTTATTTAAGAGGGGGAAGAGTGGTGTTGGCAGTCAGGGTGCAAAGGCAGATAGGGGGTAAATACATTTAAATGCATTTGTGTGGGTGAGGGTGTGGATGTGGGGGCAATGAATGCAGGTTTTTAAGGATAGAAGCTGGATAATAGAGGCAGAGGCACATATAGCAAAGCACTATGACATAACACTGATAAGACGGTATGTAATGAAATAAATATTAACCAGGATTTCTAAATAAGCAGTGGCATGTACACACAAAAATTATTCATTTACTTTATGGTGCATGTGCATTCAAACACATTACCA
Organism: Lipophrys pholis; assembly: GCF_963383615.2. Lineage (NCBI taxonomy): Eukaryota > Metazoa > Chordata > Actinopteri > Blenniiformes > Blenniidae > Lipophrys > Lipophrys pholis. The sequence continues at coordinate 11,306,581 of NC_137633.1, forward strand.
TTCATACACATAAATACACGTGTGCACAGCCACAGACATATAGAGTATATATTATGTATATATTTACACATGGCAACAGTCAGACACGAGCCGGTGGTTAAGGCTGGAGCAGTTCCCAACTGCCTCTTGACAGGCAGCTAAACCGCATTAGCAGAAACAATGGAGCACTCAATCTTATCCATGCTCCCTGGAGAGTCCCCGAGAGGAGTAGAGGGGTGAGAGGAAGGAGATCTAGCTTAATATATGTGGGGGTGCTTTGGCTTTGGCATGACCCTGTTTCCACACTCCTGTCTGTCAGCTGGTAATTGAGGAATTGCAAAGGTATAGGCCTGAGTCAGTGGATAAGTAATGATCTTCTTGGGTCATTGACCCCCGTCCATTACAGTTAATCTAATCTGAAAAATAAATAATGAAATTGTCCGATGAGGCGATCCTGGAGTGGATCAGCACTCGTGACAATGCGTCAGCACTCATATAAAGGAGTGTCATAAAAGAAGTGTCAAAAGCGAGTTGATTCCGAGGGCTCAGACACAGCTGCTTTCAAAGCCTGACTGACCAAGGGATTCTATTTTACGTATGTCTGCCTGCTTGCCCTCATTCAAGCAGTATTGATTCCTGTTCAGCCACTTGGGGTCAGCCAGACAGCCTAAACACAGTGCTGTCATAGTTTATAAAGTTTATATGGGGAATATATTGTCTGGTAGACACAGCAGCATTAGCAAGCGTTGGGCGCTTTGTTTATAGTGACTTGGCCTGGGAACTTCAGTCCAACACCTGAGGGAAATATCTTCAGTGACTAAATGCTCCACATTGCTCAGGTGCTAACGTTTTTATCTGGTGCTTGTGCATGCATTGCTTGGTGGATTTATCACAGCTGTTGTTTAAAACAGCTGCATGCTTCCTGGAAACGACAGTTCTGAGGACTGTAAGAAAAGTACTACTTAATAGCGTTAAATGACACAAAAAGCCAGAACACCATTCACTGCATGTCAATACCGATTATAAAAACAATTTTAATTATCTTCCTTAAAGCACATGGGAACACAAAGGCTGGTACTGCTCAGTATTTAGAGTAAAATAGACAATTCAGAGAGTTGTTGAGGTATTTAATATTGGGTTTTTTTTTTTATGCTGATTGTATCATTTATGTCTCCAAAGATCGTCTTATAAAGGTTTAAATCGCTGCAAATTTCAACTCCATAATGTACTGCCATAAAAATATGTCAATACCAGCATTGAACTCTCTGAGAAACACAAGCTTTACCTGAGAAATGCTCTCAATTGGAAACAAAAAAAGTCAGCACTAGGCTTGCACTATTTATATGAGTACAGTGATTATGTTCAAGAACAGTTTTAATCTATTTCATATTGTGAAACTAAATGCAATGAAATAAAATACCTGGGCTGGACAAAAGGGATGGTTTACGAAAGCAAGAGGGCAAAATATAACCAGCTTTAGTTTTTTTCAGACTACTTCTTCATGTAAGAAGTACTTCTTCAGACTACTATCATCGGTTCATTTTCTTTTTTTAATTTTTTAAACAGGAGGTTACAAAATATCCTCCTATGATAGAAAGGATTAAAAGTTGCCTACGGTGGTCATGAAACTCCTGGAAGACCTCTAAAGATGTCCTCTAAAGGTCAGTGCTGGGTTTGCTTGTTCAGAGTTGTGATATAAAATAAACCCAAAACAAAACAACACACCAATACATATGTTCTGCCTGTAGAGCCCTCATATTCTACATATGTGAATGTTTTAAGTAAAAAGGTATCTACGTATCTAGACTTTAGGTTATAAGCACTACAGCAAGTTTTTTTTTTTTTTTTTTCCATCTTCACCGCAAAAAAGTATTACCCCAAAATTAAATATAAACACTAAATTGGAGAAGAACTTACTGAAAACTAGTGAAGTCATGTGTCGACACAGCAAGTTAATTTTACTTGATAAGAAATCTTGAAATAAGATCTTTAAATCTAAAACGAAGATGATACTGTAAAAACAAGGACTAAATATAAGTAAATAACGTTTAAAACAAGCCAAATTATCTATCTATTGTGTCTAAAAATTGATTTTAAATCCTGGCAAGTGCTAATTAATAGGCGGATATCTTGCCCGGCTAAGCTAAACACACCCTGAGTCATGCTCCACGTTTAATACGCAGGTCGATATAAAGATTTTCATAAAACTCTCCCAAGGAGAAACAACCTTCCCTGGAACGTCGAACTGTCCCTTTAAGTGATGTAACGTAATCCAATGGTTCACATATGGCTCAACTTCAACTCAGTCCAGCACTGCAGAGGTTCTCATCAAAATGATGTACGAGCCACGACATGGCCCCTTCTCTCTATATCTCTCCACCTCTCCATCTCTCTGTCTTACTGCCCAACACGTCCCCATCTTCTATATTAGATAATGCACAGCCCACCATGTAAAGAGCAATAGATTATTCTATTCCTGGTGACAACAGAGGAGGGGGGAGGATTATAAGGGGTGGAATGATGAGGAGGCTAATTTCAGCGGTTGAAAATGCTGGGGAGAGGGAGACGGACAGAGAAGCAGGGAGCGAGGGAGAGAGAAGAGAGGACGCTTCGGTCCTAATGGAAGTGGGTTTATGTGGTGAGGTGCCAGCTGTCAAGGGGTTTCAAAAGATGTTTCCCTATCAGAGTTACCAAACACGTCTTCAGCAAAACAAAATACTCCTTTTTTCTTTTTTTTTTCCTTTTTTAATCCACTCTCCTCACTTCTGCTACCTACGTAAATCACTTCCCAGCACTAATGAACTATTATGACAAATACGGAGAGCGTATTTACCGTGTTGACAGAGTCTGTGCCCTTCAGTCCCAAAGGGTCTGAATGAGTTATGCAATCTCTTTCGTTTTTTCCATCTTCAACCCCCTACATCAGTCTCCTTGCATGGCTCTTCTTGTAACTTCCCCTCCCTCCCACTCCCTCAGCCATATGGGGAATGACACATGTATCTCTCATCTTCTCCCACAGAGTAACCGGCCTGCGCTGCTCCGTTATGTTCTGTGTGCTACGCCGTCGTTAGCACAGCCCGCGGTGATGTATTGAGTGTAATGGCCAACGGCGTTTGCCGAGATTAATTGATACTAATGGCTAACACGGTTACCGGTGAGCGATGGCTGCTACAACCGCAGACACACCGGAGGATCAGACACAAATCAAGTTGCGAGTCTGTTCCCACTGCAGCCGTCTGCTCCGTGCAGTCTGAGACATACACACAAAAAAAAGAAAGAAAAAAGAGTGTGCGGGACCATGACACAACTTCCAGCCTCACATCTGATGAAAGATTTACTGGATGCTGCACGAAGTGAGATGTAACTTTAAACAAACTGCGGGATCAGCGACATTCAGGTCGTGCAACTGTTAAATATTAGTTCTGCGTGTTGAAGCTCCGCAGCACTGTGACCTTTTGTCATAAACTAATTTGCTGTGAGGAAGTTTACATCCAGAAAGAAAACACAAAAGAGGCATCAAGCATACTGAAAGAGGCAACAGTGCACTCCGACACTTGCATTGTTACAGAAAGTGATGTGAAGGATTGATATGCATGCTGCAGGTGGAAATAAAAGACAAGTGTAATCCATCTTAATCGCGTCTTTGCAAAAACCTGACAAGAGATGCATGTTAACAGCAGGCACAGACTTGGGGACGTAAAGTAATTTTCAGCAGTCCAACTAACTAACTAAAAAAAAAAAAAAGCACCTTACGTTTGTGAGCTTTGGTTTAAGGATTTTACTTTATAATGTCTTATTTGAATATAGAGATGTCAGCAAGAATTATCCCCCATATGCAAGTTAAATGACAGAACTTAAACTTAATGTATTGAGGGTTTCTTTGAGAACTACATGCTGTGAAATGACGGCCACACACACTCACAAAGGCCCAATTGAGACAGAAAGGAAAAAAGGTCAACCTAAAAGCTCAACATATTTTACAGCTGGAGAATCCAGAGGTAGTGAGAAGAAATGTCAATTGAAGGTATACAAAAAAAAAGCTTTGTTAAAAAATGAGACAAGCGTAAATAAGCATTGTAATTGATCTACTTGATAGCCCCGTTGCAAACCAGATGTTATTTGTATTGCAGGATTAAATGATGAACAACACTTTTTTTCATCCACTGTACCAGATCAAGTGTGCAGCACTTTGATTGAAACCTCATCAGTTCGAGTCACGTCACCGTTGCACTGCGCAGAAACTGATCATCCTCTCCTCGGCTCCTGCCTCCTGTTAATCACAGAATGCGACTCGACAACTGTTTGAAAAAGTACCTATCGTTCCCCGAGGCCAGGATGACTCATCCTGTATGGCTGCCACTCCATCACAGAGGGGCTGGCCTAAAAAGGCTCTCCTCTTCCTCCGATCGCTCTATCGTCACTCCTCTTCACCTCCCCACTCATAACTCATTCCCTCCGTGTTCGACCCCCGCCTCGGAGCCGGACCACTGGTCTTGGTTTGCCGAGACAAAGAGCGAGTCATTCGCTCCTCATTTCTTCCAGCCGCCGGAGTGACAGCTCTGACAGCATGAAGTGGAGGAGAGGAGTGACTCCGACGTGCTTTCTGTCTGCTGTGGTCGGCTTCCCCACACACACACACACGTGCACACGCAGAGTCAACGTGCACCGATCCCCATGGTCCCTCCTTCTTTTTCTCCCCAGGAGGGTTAGAATCCCATCATCCCTCTATGTCAGTGTCGCTGTTGCAGTCCTCAGCTCATTAGCATAATATTCCCATTCCCTTGCTGCCTCACTCGTCCTGTATCAGACAAACTGCTCTGGGAATCATAAAGGGATATTCTCTGCCCATTCTTGTGGTACTTCTTTTTTGCCTCTATTCATTATGCTCTCCCGCCCCGATGAGCACACACACTCTCCCTTTCCCTCCTCTTTGCTCCAGCTTCTTGGAGTCATCAATCAATCAATCCATCAATTGTTGATCCATCCCTATTAGAAGAGTATTGAGAGAAGTTACAGGGAGTGAGGAATCACATCTATATGAATAAGAGACAGAGAAAATAGTGAGAGAGATGAAATGCAACACTGTCTACATGGATGAATGCCTTGTGATCGATAATATGGTTACATCTCTCCTTTTTTGCATTTGATTCAAATGTGACCATCCTGTATGCATACATTGATAAAGGTTAATTCCACAGTAACAGCCAGTAGAGATTCCAAAATAATAATGATAACCAACCATGCGTTTACACCCTACTGTCATCTGGGTCTCAGATGAGGGCATCGAGTCATAGGAAGACCATGCATATTGTGTTGTAGTGTTGTGTAATTGTCTTAACTTCATTAAGTGCTTGTTCTATAATGAGTGGACCTCCTTGAGTGTCCGAAAAGCAAAGAAGAACTGTGTGCCTCTGTTAAAACATCACAAGGCTACCCCGCATGACCCCAGTGAGAGCCATAACAGATTATCTGCTGTAAAAAGGTTTGCACTTTGAAGCAGCTTGGAGAAATATTGAACTGATACTAACCAGCCAGTGTGCCTTCACCGCAGTACCACAGGCTGGGACTTCAGCCTTTCAGCAGCTTTTTTGTTTAGCTGACACAACAGACTAATTATTGTTTGTCCAGTCGCTGCACTCGGCTGATTTAAAGATGCAACCCTCGCTCCAGTTCAGTAGGTTAATTGAGACAATGTTTTTATATTAAGAAAAATACCAATCCAAGAAAGTTACCAAGAAAATTAAAAGGTACCTCCTGAAAAAGACCTGAAATCACCAGATGTCACCTTTTACCTGTTTAACTAGAAATGGCAAACCCAATCTGAATCACGTGCCATCAAACCAGCTTTTGCCTCACTTTTCTCAGACGGGCCTGGCTTATGCCCCACAATTCCCAGACAAACACAAAGACAGATGAGGAAAGGGCACAACATATGAGGAGGAAGTGTGCCAAAGCATTACAGACAGTGACCTTGTAGAAGTATCTGAAGCCTCTCAGCTGGTCTCGGTCTTCCTCTCAGACTGATTGCTATGCTGCTGCCACGTCACTGGACTGATGTGAGTGATGGAGGACTTACTTAACTCCATCCAGCAAGGGCGTGATGAAGGAAACACCATGTCCTACGACACCTGAATGTCAACTGTGGACTACTGCTGTGCTACATCGCCCCCTGTCGATGATTAGACCCATCAATCAGTGGTTTAGAGATCCAGAGACCTCCTGCAGGATGCATATTAACTGCTCACTGCTCATTTGCCACCAGGAATTATATTGTGGGCAGTTTCAGGGAGGAGGGAATGGGCACGCATCCAAGAGCTTGGCGGAGCAACTCATTTCAAAACTTCCCATGCAAAACCCTCCGATAACAAAAAAAAAAACATGCATTTGCCTTGTATGAGAGGGCGCACAGCTGTGCCGCTGCACGCAGGTGGCAGCCAGTTGAAGTACACGCACAGAAAAACACTGGTAACAAAACAGCATGAAAACAAATCAGGCAGCCCAAACACTAAAACAGGCTGCTTTTCTGGCCAAAAAAACAAAAAAAACAACTAAAGCAAATGCAGACACATTTCTGCAGAGTCTCGTGTGCACTTACAGGCTCACAGAATCACAACTGCAAAGATGTGAGTGAATAAAATAAACATGATACACAGCTGAGAAAAAAAAAGAAAGAAAGCTTACTTTGAGATGATGGCTCTGGTAGCTGTGGCCTTAATTCACTGTAGTCCAGTTTGGTTGAGGAAAAAGCATGAAGAGTGTGCAATCTGTGTCAGCGACAGGAGTAATATCACTTCACAGTTTGTCGTGTAGGGAGAGCAGTGCCTTTGGGGCATGAAATGTGCCTCCGCAGCTCAACATAAAGTCCAGCAGACTATCTCTAATAGAAAAGTAACTGCTGGTTGGCCTGCGTGAGCATCCAACCCCTGACTGCCCTCTTGGGGGAAATATAAAGTACACTGGCTCTGACAATGAATGACCTGCACGTGAACTCATCAACTTCCTGCTGCAGTTGTCACGTGTCCAAATAAACCATTTTTAGTTTTCTGACTGTTATGATAATAATATATCATTCGCCATTCCAGTGCTCTCAACAAAAAAAAAAGTAAGACAAAAACAAACTGTGTCGTTTTTAATAACCAGAATTATGACTATGAGGTTAAAAGATAAATCAATAAAGAGACTCCCGAGAGACCGATAGTAATGGTTGCGAGGCAATATACTCTATACAATCGAAAACAAGGGAAGAACAAAATATTGCGTTGTTTTTTTTATATTCAGACGGACTGAAATAGAAATCCTCAGAAATGTTTCATGCACTGACTTGGAAATGTTTTCCTCGTCCTTTTTGAATGTATCAATTCTATATTTTTTTTTCCAACTTTCGCAAATAAAATCACATTTCTCTGGAGAGTTAGAGTATCTATTTTCCCAACAGCTTTAGATATTCCCGGTTCAAGTTATTTTATGGTTTCCGTCTGTTTAGAGTAAAACAAGCCAAGTCTGCAGTGTTGAAATGGCTTGCTTTGGTGATAAACTCTGGTATTTTTACACAATGCGCCCATTTTCCTCATGGTGCATAGATCACCTAAATTATAGGCATCCGTTGCCTTACCGTTACCTGCCGTAACATGACAGTGTTAATACCAACATGAGAAGGGTGAGGCAGATGTGCCGTGCATTTCTTGAATTTTTGCACAAACAACACTGGTGTGCAGCACAACTCACATCCGTCCCTCTTCCACACCACTTTATTCAATTCAGTATTACAGTTTGCTGGAGTTGATCCCAGCTGACATTGGCCAAAGGCAGGATCCGCCCAGCCCAAAAGAGACACACACACACACACACACACACACACACACACACACACACACACACACACACACACACACACACACACACACACACACACACACACACACACACACAAACACATTTACAGAAAACTGAGGAAAATCCACGAAAGCATGCAAACTGCACACAGAAGAGCCCAGGTCCAATGACGACACACGTGATCGCCACCATTCAATCTTTTATTCTGATTCAATCAACTTGATTGGGGGAAATGGCACGAAACACAGGAGCTGAAAGATATACTGATAATGGCTTTAGGTTGACCACTTCCATTAGAAACAACGTTTGACTGAATAGATATTTTTCACACTCTGGAGCGGTTCATCGATAGTTGTACCTATTTTTAAAGATTTCTAAATTTAAAAAAAAAAACCCCACTTTTGGAAGTGCTCATAAGTGAAAAACAGGTACATTGAGTTATTTTCTTGATAACTGTGCTCGAGCGCTTACAGTACAGAAATCCGATGTGACCAGTAGATGGCAGCAGGTTTCTGGTCAAATATTTTCTGTTTTCAACAAAGCGAGGGATTCAACACAGTGTAACATTTAATGCCAGAGAGCAGAAACAAAGGTGTTGTATTTTCAGTTTTTTTCTTCTTCTTCTTCCTCATGCAAGCACCTGATTGGCTGAAAGTTTTGTAGTGGATCTCCCCTCACTGAGCGTCCCGTTATAAGACATGTGGTGGTGTGAACCCTTCACTCTTTTGAAGTGCGCAACTGAGCTCAATTGATGGAATAACTCAATTGGAATTGGGAAAATAACGTTTAACTCTGGAATAACTTGTAGACTGTTTATTCTGAGGTTAGATTCCAAGCAGTTGATTTTTCAGCTTTTCTTTTTCTTTGTTTCTGTGACTGTAGAGGTTTAGTTTGAGACTCAGACTTTGTGGACTCTGGACGGGTGGAGTTTTACGCACAGGCTTCAGCATGGCTAACTCATGTCTCCAACTGAGCGGGTTTCTTCTCAGCGTCCTCGGATGGCTGGGCATCATCATCGCCACATCAACTAATGACTGGGTGGCAATGTGCAAATATGGTCTGAACACCTGCAAGAAGATGGATGAACTCAGTGTCAAGGGACCCTGGGCGGATTGTATCATCTCTACAGGACTCTACCACTGCACCACACTCACTCAGATCCTGGATCTGCCAGGTATTGTTTCCCTACATCTGAGATTATGCTATTTTTTTTAAAAAGTGAATGCCATGCAACAATCAGATTCTTGTTGAGAATATGTGTAATTCACTGATTACATGTGGAACTTTTTTTGCTTTTCATTTGCTGCCTCTCCAGCCTACATCCAGACAACTCGTGCCTTGATGATCACAGGATCCATCCTGGGTCTTCCAGCAGTGTTAATGCTCCTCATGTCCATGCCCTGCATCAGCCTTGGCAATGAGCCCCAGAGCTCCAAGAACAAGCGCACCATTGTGGGGGGAGTGCTTGTACTCATTGTCGGTAGGAGACACAACTTGATCTTTATTCACATACTGTAGCTTTAATAACCCAGAAGATAACAACTAAATGCTGAATCAAGGTAGAACATACGGACACTGACATCCACAATCCGTCCTGACCTCTTTCACCCCTCGCTTTAAATGCTTGCAAAGCTGGAGAAAACAGGGGATGTTGGCTATAACTGCCTTCCTCCCCAGGCTGGACACACACACACACACACACACACACACACACACACACACACACACACACACACACACACACACACACATTATCCTGATCCACAGAACCCTCCCCCCCCCCAGATCCAGTCACATTCCTGTCCTCCACCTACTCTTTTCCACACCCTGCCTTTGTCCTGAAACACATGGGAGCCCCCCTCCCTAAACTGCCCAGTTCATGGTGCTTATTCTAAAAATATTTGGCCAGCGCTGTTGCATTTTAGAGAGCTTGTGTCTCTAAAACAAACACCTGTGTCCATATGATTGAAGTCGTCCACAGGGCTGGCCACTCTCAAATGTTAAACAAATGCAACATCTGGCGTTATGACAGTTTATCTTTTTTCTCTCACACATCTATCTTTTACACATTTCATCAAAGTCTTTCAAAGTTAAAGTATTGGCGAGTCTCTGTATTTCAAAGCTGTATGAAGTTAGATGTACACAAGTGAATAGAAACAGTCTGACAAGCATATCAGCAGATGAAATGTGGCTTTGCATTAACAGAATAATCCCGTATCCTCACTCTGTTCTCTCTCCAGGATGTGAAAATTCAGCTGTTCTTCGTCTTGTTCATTCAGAATTTATGTACACGTCCTAAATCATTTTAAAACCCAAGGTCATTTAATATTTACTGGATGTCCTTTGACAGAAGACTGGTGCTCAGTATGCTTGTGTACGTCAGTGGTTATCATAAAGAGGGGTAATCCTTGCCCGGGGAGTTTCAGGGGTAGCATAAAATGTCTGTGGGTTTCTCTGCAAGATTTTTCTTCATCTGAATATTTTAGATGATTTGATCATACAGGGATGGAAGCTACTCCTATACATTTTTTAATACTAAATATAACAGCAATTAACCTTTATTACTTTTATTAAGATTAGGAAATCTGGCACTCATCCACAAATTAATAGTTTCTGGGTTACGTTGGTGCATAGCGCTCAGGTTTTAATAGTTTTCTATCATCTTTTATCATATTTCACTACTTACAGTGCGTGTTAGATTTTGCTTGCATCATTTTGTATTGTGTTTTCTTATATAATTGGCCTTTTTGTGTTCTTTTCCAATACGACACACTCGATTATCAATATACTGATATTGTCTCTGACTCTTTTTCCTCAGCTTTGTGTGGGATGGTGTCCACTGTCTGGTTTCCCATCGGGGCCCATCATGAGCATGGCCTCATGTCATTTGGCTTCTCCCTCTACAGTGGATGGGCTGGCACTATTTTCGCCCTGCTGGGTGGCTTCATGCTGGCCTGTTCCGCATCAGAAGATTCCTCCTCCCGCCCGTACCAGGACAACAATCATTTTTACTACTCCAAACACGGAGGAGGCAACGGGCCTGCTGCTTCCACCAACAATCACGCCAAGAGCGCCCACGTCTGAGTGTGGAGAGAGCCTGAATCTTTCATGGATGTATAGGGGACCGTGTTTGTATATATAGACATATGTGCAAGAGACAACAAACACATGTATTCACAGTCAGGGCGATAGCGTTCAAACCTGTCCTGGAAAGAGAAAGAGAAACACTCTAAGGCTCATCCATGCTGCTCCTTGTGTTGGAAAATACACACATTGAAAGAGCACACAAACATACATTCAAATCAAAACATACAAAGACATTTTTGAGCTTCTTTTTTTTTTTTTTTAACCAGTGGATTGTTTTTCTTGTGTCACAGTGCTCATCCTTCAACCACATGTTGGGCGTTTTGTGGAATCTCTCCACTGTTGCATAAATGTTCTGTACGGCAAAATATTGAGACCTATAGGCTCGAGGCGTTATGTCTTGAGATATTATTTTCTGTATTACATTTATTTTTCTATCATGTGTGAGAACTTTCAATGTCTCTGTTGACAAATGTGGTTTTTTTTTTAACAACCCCATCATGATATATTGTTTTAATTAAAGCAGGGTATGATTAATTTTATGCTGAAAATGAGAATGTGCTTTTTTTAACATTGCTTATGTACACTGATTTGTCTTTGTAGGTATTTTACAGCTCTCTTGTGTGCTTTCTTGTTGAGTGATAGACTTGATTATGATTATCTAAAACAGTTTTTTTTTTTTTTAGCAACCCCAGCAGGATGGTGGTCGTATGATCCAATAATACATTTTCACAAAGGAACTTTACAAGTGATGAAGCTTCTACTGGAGTCTCAGTATTTGCACTGAAATAAGTTATAGCCAAACACAGCATTCAGCTTTGTTATCCAAACAATGGTGGCTCCTCATTCCAAGTCATAAATCACGTGTTGTCCGACTAACTTGCAGCTTTAGGTGAGCATAATTCATGTGCCACAATGAGCATCTTGTAGCATTATGATTATCCTTTTCTGTCAAGCTTACTCACTTTCTCACAAATATATTGCAGTGTGTAAATCAGGTCAATGTTTTTCCATGGAAAAAGTTGATATTTCCATCAATTCTCACAAAACAATTGCGGCTATTACTATTTATTGTTTCCACAATGTGCCAATGTGCAACAATAAAGTTATTTGTATCAAATCTGTCTTTGACTTCTTCTTCTTACACTGATTTAGTCAAATTAACTTAGTGTTTTTCCTAATGCTGAATTTAAATTGAAGTCACACACGACAAACTGAGTGGAAGTGTTGTATATGGCGTGTGTGTAATATAAATGATACTCTCTATCCGAGAACAAGCTGTGGTCTATTGTTTTTTTCGCAGATTGAAGACGGGAACGAGGAGGTATTTGAATTGTGCATGAGCAACAATTTACCGTGAAGATAATGAGAAAACGTTACGTGATGTAGTGTAATCTAACTGTGTGACCTTGAGTTTAGATCTGCAGAGAAAAGCTTGTCTCCGGGATTTCTCCACAACACACGCACACAGCATGCCGCTGTGGAAGATAACTGTGTCCAATGTGTGTGTACTCCTCTGCCCGTATCAAGGTCACTGAGTCACGCCACAGATACTGCATGACACATTTGAAACAATATGTGCTATCTCACTGTCCGCGGCTTATCTTTGAACACAAACACACACACACACACACACACGCACACACACACACACGCACTCAAGGCAGAGTCGCACACACAACCATCTGTCCTTTAGTCTCCTTAACAGCCTCCGCTCCATTTGTGTCTCTGCATAACATTGTCCCTTGTATGTGGATTTCCTGGCAGGTGTATGATCACGTCTGTTTGCGAGTGTCTTGAAATGTGATGCTGTTCCAGGCAGCGAGCCATCCAGCCCACAGGAGGTGGGTGGGAGGGCAGTAGGTAAACAAGCTGTCCTGTATTGCTGAAAGAGACTTGTGGTGTAATGAGATGCTTTACTATTAAGTTGTTGTCTATAAACAACAAAACGGACATGGAGGTTTTAACAGATGCACCTGGCACTGAAACAAGGTGTTTCAGGAGTGATTTTTGGAATGTATACCATATAATATATTGCCATGGTATAGTATTATCGCTCTACATTTGCGCATGCACTGATTCTTCTCATGTTTGAACAAAAAAAAAGCAAGACTCCATTTGGTATTTGCGATAAATAACTTTCATTGTTGCATGGAAGCGATACCAACAAATCAGCAAAAACAGTGCACCCAGGAGCAAAAGAACCACACATATGGATCACTCTTTGAAAAATATAACAAATAAAACAACTACATTGTACAGCTTTGTGCCAAAATATACAGAAGAGAAAAGGAATATTTAGCTGTTGCGAGAGAAGCCAATCTCAACAAGTCCGACACACACCGACTGGACAACTGGCCACAGCGAACACAGCGCACAGGAAGAACATGGCACACCTTCTCCGAGACAAAACAAACAAATAGTAGCTGACTTTAAAAGCAATAGTGGCAATATTTGACTATGCTTGGAGCTTACCCTTTAAAGAATTGTAATAAAATAGTTTCTGAATGTTTTTTTTTTTCTTTCTTTTTTTTTGTGGTACTCCTACACCTTCTACGGTCCTACTGACGTCTAGAGCAACAATTTTCAAATCCTTCAAAGGAAAGGATCAAGGTTTATAAATGAGCATTGTCATTCTAGAGAGACTACGGTTTGTTAAAAATATATTTTTTAGCAGTTCCTTCCAGGCCTCCTTGTGATTAGAGAAAAACACAAAGGGAAGGCTGACAACTCCACCCGGCTCTGCTTTGCACACCTACCCGAGGAAGGCCTGTGGATGGAAAACGGCTGTAGAAAAATATTTCTCTTTTAGGTCATTGTTCTTTTAGTATTGTACTTTTCGAAGCATTGTGTCGTTGTTGGACAAATGCAACTGATGTAGTCACTGGAGTCAAGACCAATACTTCTTTTTAGTGAAATACTAGCAAATAGGATTTTTGTTGTTTTTTTATTACGATGATTGCACTCTTAGGTCAACATGACAAAAGAAGAAAAAAAATCGGCCCTCCTGTGATAAAGTAGCTTATAGCAGAACCTCCCGAGAAAAGCTGTTAGCTCTGTAGTATCTTAAGTGCTCACTTTGAAGAAACTAGTCTTCCTAATGTGAAAAGTAAACAAACATTGTGGACTTTGGCTTGCAGAGGTTGTAGTTGAGAAGGTGGGTATACGGGAAGTAGGCATACTGTGAGAGTTTGAGGGAGGACGTGAGAGGAGTCTTCCCCCACATCAGTGTGTTTGCTACATGTTCTACTTCCTTTCCAAACGGAGGCCTGGTTCTCATACCTGGGTGAGGAGATCAGCGAGTAGTCTGAGTGAACCCAATAAAGAAGAAAGAACCCATATTATCTATGAAGAGAAACAGCCGTGTGCGAAGAATCGAAGGAAGGATTATGAACAAGTGTCTCTGGCGCTGATTCACTTGGAAAAAAAATAAAAAAACTCTTGTAAAATCTCTCCAGCGTACAAAGGCCAACTTTCCCAGGAATGAAAGCCGAGCCAGCGTTTGGTTTGTTGGTGTTCTATTGTGTCTCATTGCGATCAGTCACCACATGCAAGTACAACATCTATAGTCTGTGCCTCGTGCGCAAGAGCATGCTACACATTCACCAGACAGTCACATTGAGGAGCGGGTGAAGACCACAAACGCGCATACACATACTGCACATGCATTCGCACAGCCTTAATGCGTAAACACACACACACGCATACACACACACGCAGCTGATAATATACTAAGCTGACCGTACAGTCCAGTGTCAGATACATGGCAATGCCTGGCATTGCCTTTTTATGTTTTGACTGAGCTATGAATGCAAAGCAGTTGGGTACTTTGAGTCCAGATGCGATTTTAGTGGACAAGTTCTTTTAACCAAACAGAACTAAATGAAATATGTCTGGATGTGAGCCAGATATGTGCAAATGCTTTAGGATGTGTCATTTTCTTTCTTTTTGTAACCGTATCACCAAAAAAACATTGATATTGGATACTTCTGCAAAACCTTTGGTTATTTCTATAACCCCAGGTTCTCTAAATAGCATGGCACAGCACAATTGGCTGGAACTAAACCTATAAAAGTCACAGAGACAGGGGACCCTCCCCACTATGTGGATGACTCTGTGCTGACATTCAAATATCTCTTCTCGCTACGACCAGAAGTTTCAAGCCTCGGCTTTCGTAAATAGCATTTATTAACATCGAGTACTTGCATGTACTGTGATCATAGCTATTATAATCCTGCTTCACTCTAGGTCTTGCCGAGTTCAGCACTAAATAATCCCATCCAACATGTGTGTGAGCTGGCTGCCTGATCATCCATTAAAGTTGGCGGAGTTGAGGGAAGTAGTTTACTTGTCCCGGAATGAACATGTAGAAATACATTTTTAAAAAAAACTCGCAGTCATAAAATGTAAACTCTGTACAGGTACACTACCCACTGCATTGGTGAACTGCAGAATCATCCAAAAATCCTTGTGATTCCGAGCTCTTTTCCAACGGGATGTGATAAGGAAAAACATAAAAGCGACTACTCCAACAGGAAGGTTTTTTTTGGTTGTTTTCTCTTTAAGTTTGGAAGTTTGAGAAAGGAGTAGAGGTAAGGTGGGGGTTCCGCGTGGCATCTTTAGATTTAGTGCATTAGACAAATAAGGCTTCCCTTGGAAGGGACAGATGCAGCAACAGGGGGCACAAGGAAACGGAGGACAACTGGGGCAGGGAGCAGCAGCTACTTTCAAATCCTACCCACCTTGAATGTAATAACATAACAGTGTGTTATTTGGTGACCTAAATAGAACACAAAGTTCCGTACATTGGCATGAATGCATTGCACATCGTCTCATGGAGTACACCTTAGATTGGCTTGTTGTTGAAACGTGCAGCACAAACACACTCGCTTTTCCCTGCTTCATGTTCTTTGTGTAGATTCACTTCCAAGCTTGGCAGCTCTTGCAAACTATTCATGTAGAGTGATTGTTGTAGTAACAATGCAAGTGCGGTTTAAAAATTCTGACTCAGCAATAGCGACATGCATAAAAACGGAAGTGGTAGGGTTACACGAAAGCTTCTGGGTAGCAGAACCACAGTCAGAGAAGAGGAAATGCTCTGGTAACAAATCAGAAGTGTGAGCAGCGATAGCAGACACCCTCGGGATGAAACAGGAGCTAATGGATTGACAGGCCATGAACAGATTGCTGTTACAAATCCTGACTGAAACCCGACCCTGGCTCTATCACTTGTGACTGAGAGTTGTAGCTGTGTGACGGCACGGCTCAGTGGAAATCAAGAAGAGAGCGAAGTGGCAAATGGGGCAATGAAGAGTTGAGCTGGAAGAGCAGAGGAGTGGTGGAAGTAGAGAATGCAAAATGCTGAGAGGAAGTTGGAAGATGGGATTGGGGGAGGAAGTGGGTATCAGTGTTTCACTTATGGGGGGGCCAACCTCGAGTTCATAGAAAGGCGCTTGTAACTGGAAGGTTGCTGGTTGGAATCATGAACTTGCAGGAGATGCGAATGGGAAAATTGCCAGTACTGTTGCTCCTTAATCACCACTAAACTCCAAAAGCTTCCTGGTTGCAGAGTAGTGGGTTTAAAGCAGAGGAGGACTTCATCTCACTGTATATCACTGCGGACATCTGGCAAATAAAGATTTTTCCACCCCTTTGGAAACATTTGAGTAGAGAAAATGAAGATGAGGGATGAGATTTGAGTTAAATTGGAGTGGAAATGATACATTTCTACAAAGTTTTGTTTCTTTTAAATTTGTACAGTCCCCAATATAGTCCTCACTCGACGAGATCATCGGAGAATATCAGTTTTCTTAATTCAATGGACTAAAAGAGTAAATCCCTGGACATGGCAAGCAGCAAAATCCTCATCAACTGAGACACAAGTACACTGAATGAAGAAGAGATAATGAGACATCTCTGACAATAAAACTTGGAGGTTGTCAGTTTGGATTCAATCTGTTCCCGTCTTCGGTTAAACAGCCTCCTCTCTATTCTTTTCTATTACAGTGACGATCATGTGTTCAATTGCACCACGAGGTACTTTGCTGCAGGTGGATTGATTTTGAGTGACATGCCGGGGCAGAGTGGGAGGAACAAACTAAATGTAAAACAATACCTACGCATATAGAGTGAAAACACATTTTAAACACATGTACATGAGAGTCAATGGAAATGTGGAGATTTAGAGCACGCACAGTACACCCTCTCACAGACACAGGCAAAATAAAAGTAGAAAACATACATAATCATAATCTCACATACATACACAATAGATGAAGGCACTATTGCAAGCAAAGTCCAAGTACTATTTGTGACAGAAAACATCAACACCCTTTTTCCAAATCCACTTTGCGGTCCCTTGGGCTAGATGGTAGGGCTCAGGAGAAACATGTTAAGTATTGTTGTTTTTCATTTTAAGAAAGCCTTTTGTGATTTTCTTTCTTTCTTTCCATATTTAACAGTGTGTGGGTGTTTTCTTGGTGAAAATAATACAGGTCATGTGGACTTGCCATGCTGTCATCACACTTTCCTGTCAGTCTGTGTCGGAAAAGGAAGGGAGGTGCTGATTCATCTGTACCTTCTCATCACTGTCTCCTCTCCTGTATCCCGTAACTCTGACATAGAAACAGTTTAACAAAATGCTTAATACACAATGTTACATGGGTCACAGCGCAGTGACCCACCACATGCCAATTTATCTCTTGCTACATCTGCAGTTCTGTATCTGGCCTTTCTTTGTGTGGGACGTAGTCTCCAGTAAGTGAATAACAAGTGACTGTGTGAAGACATTCATGACCTTGACGCCCACGTTTGTGTGGGAGTGGGAGAGGGAGCCACGTCTGGTAAAGCAAAGTGGAAGAAAAACTATTCCTCTGCTACAAAACAATCTAGCCCAAGGGTTAGAAACACAAACAAATACACACACCCACATGCATGCATGCACACACACACACACACACACACACACACACACACACACACACACACACACACACACGCACACACGCACACACGCACACACGCACACACGCACACACGCACACACGCACACACGCACACACACGCGCGCGCGCACACTCAACCGTTCATGCGCTCACACTCTGTTTCCCCTCCCTTCCCCCAGGCAGCAGACAAGGCAGTACATTCAGGGCAACACAAGAGTCTGTCCTTTTCAGAAATCCATTGGATCCTCCTCTGCGAGGGCACGATTGGCAACGGTTCCTCCTCCACCTTTCGATGGCATCCCATCGCTTTCAGGTTTTGCCTCCGGTGGAGGGGTCAGCCCCGACCCCCCCTCTGGTGCACCCCAGGCGTCAGTGTTAGGTGGGTAGAAGTCATCTTCGAAGCCACAGAAGCCTTCGTCCACACCTTGATCGTAGCGCTGATAGGTGGAGGCATGCACTTCATTTTCTCTGGCTGTGATCTCCAGTGTACTATTCCACATGCCATAGCCAAAATAGATCAGGACACCTGAGGGGAGAGTCACCCAAACACATACTGAATATACACACAAAAAAAAGTGTATAAAACACACACAGCATATTTGACCAAGTATTTTCTTTTTTCTTTTTTTTTTAAATAACAGCAAACTATGAGACAAATCATCCCACTCTGAGTGAGTCAGAAAAGACCAGCAGTCCCACTCACAAACTGAAAAGATACACA
Source organism: Lipophrys pholis (assembly GCF_963383615.2). NCBI lineage: Eukaryota > Metazoa > Chordata > Actinopteri > Blenniiformes > Blenniidae > Lipophrys > Lipophrys pholis. Next base: position 11,325,142 of record NC_137633.1, read on the forward strand.
ATCAATTGTGTTTGTGTAATCTCTCCTGGAATCTCTCCTGGACATCAGTCTACATGTACTGTGCCTTTAGAAAAGCAATAAAAACTATAAAGACACCCAGGACTTAATAAGCAGGACAAACACAGTCTTTTAGATAAAACTGAACGATATGAAAGAAAAATTAGGCTTCCCCCTGTTCTGCTGTCACAAAAAAGAGTTGCCTTGCTAACTGGGTAAATTACACCTTTTTTAATTTTTTAATTTTTACGAGTATTACAATGAACAATTCTTTTGTTTCAGATTAAGACTGTAGCGTAATAATGCCAACAAAACAGAAAAACTTAATGCATTTCATATTGGAGAGGCTGAAAATGATCAGAAATGTGCTCACTTACCCACGAAACACCAGATTGAAAATCGTATCCAAGTGATGGCGGAAAGTTTAAGCATGAGGTAGATATTGACCAGCATGGCTGAAGCGGGTACGAATGGCACACAGGGTGCCATGTAGGGCAGCCGTTTAGGGTTCTCCGGCTGCTGTAGGATGATGACGACCAGCAGAGCGATGAAGATAATGAGGAGGATCAATAGCAGCAGAGCCCACCAACGACCCTCTCCAATACTGCTCGCTCCTGAAACAACAAAGAAAATAGAGGGGATAATTATATTCCTACATTCCACAGGAAGTTTCAACGTGGTTTTGTTGACTTGTTCTTACCAAAAATGATGAAGGAGCAGAAAATAAAGTTGAAGATGAAGAGCAGCAGCACACACACAGTGACGGTTTTCCCCGTGGCTTGTGTCGGCCTGTCCATCTTTCCCGGGAGGCCGAGTCGGATCCTCAGGGTGTAATAGTGTGGTCCAATCAGCTTCTTTAAACGGCGGGACATCCCACCTTCTGACTCCTCTGCTTCAATGCCTGTGGTCATATCCACTGTACCATAGTTTGGGTGGCTGGCAGTGTACGCGTTTTTATCCGGCTTGCCGATCAGCATCTCATTGTCACCTAGCGACGGCAGGTTTTTGGCCCCGCAGGTATTAGTGGATGCCCCTCCGTACTCATCAGCCTCACTGGTTGGCGAACAGGCCTCTTTCTCGCACTCGGCCAAAACTCCCTCTTTCCTTTTGTTGTTCTGCTCCTCCGAGAGAAAATTCACAAAGCCATGGATGTCGCCCTCCGGTTGGTAACGTAACAGTAGAACACACAGACTCACCTGTAGGAAAATACACTGTTTAATTCAAATACCAAACGTCCTGCTTATTGCTTTTAGTATTTACATAAAAATAACATAATGTCCCTAAGCACAGAAGGTTCTTTATAAAACCTTAGAAAATTGGGTTAATTTGACTTTTTCTCGGACAAGGTATGGGACATTAACTTTCCAGATTGGGACCAATATAAACTAGGAATAATGTGGAGGGTTAAGTCACAAGTTGACCGCCGTTCTGCTTATATTGCTTAATAAAAAGCAAGTTTGTGAAATGCTTGTGATTAGCTGTTGTTCCTGCTTTTTAATCAGTCCAGAACATTTCAGCCTGTTATGGCTGGCAAAAGTGATTCCAATTTTAATCCTTAAACAAAATGATCTGTTCTTCTCAAAATTAGCCCAATTTTCTTCGACTTCAGTTAAAAAAAAAAAAAAAAAAAAAAAAGGAATTAGTTGTTGTTGCACTTGGAAACAAAGCATATACAGTATCTTTCAAGATCTATGATTTCATTTTATATTTGACATAAACTTAATTCATTCATTGGAATATGTTGAGACGTGGGCAACACAAATGTGACCCTGATGACCACAGCATCATATTGTGACCAATCACTTCCACCATAATTGTAGTAGCTGATTTAAAGAAAAGAACTAATGGTCCAATTTAAATTTTTGTCAACATGTATGTAAATGATAGACAGTATGTGACCTAGAAATCCTCAGTAATACAGTAATTTATAGGGATACCTGATTGAAAATGTGCTTTGAATACTAATGATTCCATCATTTTCAGAGAAATCAATAGCTTATTCATTTTTACAAATTGGTCTGCACGGGTACAGGGGTTGTACGTGTTGGCAAGTGCATTTATTTCATTCTTTTTTTTCTTAAACTATAAGGCCTCCAGATGTTAGTTGTGGCCCATGGAAGGGAATTTACACTGCAATAACAAAAGGAAAGAAAGAGGAAAAAAAGCAGTTGTATTACATGAATCATGAGCACTCATTTATCTTTGCTTCATAGAGGCTGGTCAGCCACAACCAAAGGGCCTTATGCTGTCTGTGGGCCAAACAATGCTCTTTTCAGTTCTAGTTCAATAGTTAAGCACGTGGTGGTTATGCACGGCACTTGCAGTTGATTTTGCAGGTTTTTTGCCGACTATCTGTGACAGAGGTGCAACACATTGTTGGCTTTGGAGAGACAGTTCCTGTACATATATAGTTTTATCATAGTTCTGAATAATTCATGCATTGCAGGGATTAATGTTTGCAGCAAAAATCCTTATTATTATGTGCAGATGATATATTCTTTAACTTAGCCAGATCATATTATAATGCCTAAGAGTCCTGGTGATGACAAAAAAATAAATAAATAATAACCTTCACTCTGTTCGCGTTAATACACAAATAAATAAACTGTGACTGGACAACAGATGGCCTCTTTGCTTAAGATGCTGGGAATAAAGCTCCGTATTAAAGTGACATAATGCTGTGAGTCAGATGCATGTTGGTTTTCTCCATCACTCACACCCACTCACCAGAGTATAAGCCAGCAGGGTTCCTATAGACATCATCTCTATGAGGTCTCTCAGACTGACCAGGAGGGACAGCAGGGCAGCCAGAAAGCCCGACACCACACAGGCCACAGCGGGGGTCTCGGTATAAGAAGACACATTGGCCAGAAACCTACACACACAAAGATCAAAGCGCTTAGACACACACACATTGTTTAGATTCTGTATATAGGGCACAAAAACAACACATTACTGTGCACACTGACTTAAATAGAAGGCCGTCCCCTGCCATGGCGTAGATGACCCTGGGCATGGGGAACAGGGAACCCAGGAGGGATACAGTGAGTCCGGCTATGGATCCGACCGCCACAATATACTTAGCGAACATACAACCGTGCACGGCAAACATCTCCATCAGTGGGGCATCTGCGTCAATCTCATCGTATGGCACCATCAGTGTCAGTATCACAGAAACCTGGATGGAAACGCAAACATGTGGCTATTAATGAAAAAATCTTTGAAAACGCAAAATCTAACAAGAAAATTTCCAGAAAAACTCTTGCAAAATGGATTTTGTTGCGAGTATCCCTAGGATGATTGATTAGTCACATTCTGAAGTTTTAGTTTGAGTACTGCAATATTTGGATATTTACTTTTATTTTGGATGAACTGAACAAACTCATCTTTACATGAAGGTCAAGCTCCAGAGTAGTATTAAAAGACGGAACATCCTTAAAGTAAAATGGTCTGACCACAGACACATTACACTGTAAACGATGATATATGTTGAGCTCCATTCTCGTAACTCAGCCATGCAGGGTTTGTATAAGATGCTACACATAACAACACATGTAGAAATGTTCACTTGGGATATATATTTGCGGATCTGTGCGTGCGTACGTGCGTACGTGCGTGTGTTTATCCCTGTTTCTGACGTGTGAAATCATGCAGGGCCATCTGTCATAAACACTGCGCTGCAAAAAGATGGATTTGCAGGGAGAGCTTACAGAAAGTGAGAAAGGAAAAAAAAAAAAAAAAGAAAGACTATCCCTGTCCAGTGAGGAAGATAGAGAGATCAATGTCCTCTCAAGTAACCGGGTGCACTTTAACCCTCCTTCCAATCCAGGCACAGGCTTGTTGACAGTGTGTTTGAAGCAGCCAACGGGGACTATACTAAGCTGAGGGGAATCCTAAAGCCAATCCTTGTTGAATATATTTGTTTGAGAGGGCAAAGCTGATTCACAACAGGACCCAGAGTGCCCACTTCAGCTCAGTGTCAGCTAATTTTCAGTTTGCACTTTCATGTGACCCCCCTCTGCGACCGAGGATTTCCTAAATATATCATTCAACGTAATACTCTCCCTTACTGCCCTGTTAAGAGCAGCTATGTGAGGAAAAAAACTATGTGGTAAATGTCAGGGTTACAGGAAGTGTGATTCAGAAAAAAATGTTAATTTTAAAGAAAATGAGCAGGTTCACAGCGATGGAAACAGATAAGACATTGAGTCACACACACACACACACACACACACGCACGCCAGAGAACCAGAAAGAACAGGGTTAATCAGCACAAGGGAGGAGTCCATGACCACAAACACACTGGAGAGCAGAAGGAGAACAAGATCCAGGTGTGTAACAAGAGGAGAACAAATGGAGACCAAATACAAAGATGAAGGAAAAAGGAAGACAACAGAAACATAACAAGACAGCAGTGCACAGAATAAACAGAAAACACAAGGGAATTGACAAGAAATTACACAATAATTCACAAATGCTGAGAACAGAGCACAAAGAGCCACTGGAAGACACTAGAGTTGGTGATAATGTGTTAGAAACTGCATCGCCACTACTTCTGGTAGCAATACAAGAACATTAATAGTACCATCGCAATTACATAACAGTACGTGAACAGATTGCGCCTTACTTCTGTCATCGATCAAAATTCGTGGAGCTGCCGTCTCTCTCTGACCTGCTCCTGACACCAACTATTTCCTCAGGATTTAACTAGGTTACTTTTTTCAAATCTCCTGTTTATATGAGGAGCACTTCGTCCACATTAAAGTCTCGCGGCCCTCCTGACCGCATCAAGAAAGACGACCGACTGAACCTGTAATCACTGGTGTGATGTTTTCATGACTCTAAATAAAAGATAGGTTACCTTATAAAAATCTGTCTGCATGTTGGTAAGTTCTCTCTGCATGCCAGATTAGTGTGTTGACCTTGAATGAATACATGAACTGGGTTGTTTGTGTTAAGAATACCATGCATTGATAATACCTGACCGAAATAAAGTATGTGCAGCCATAATCCTAATTGAGTTACATAGTCACTTTTCCAAGTAGATTACTTTTTTGACTTTGAGAAACTTGTTAGTCACTACATGGCACACAGAAAAACGGTGACATGTATTGTGTTTGTATTGAACTGCAGCAGCTTAAGTACCTTTAACAGAGCAGGAAAGTTATTTGAAGATGCCTAAAGAGCGAGACTGATCAAAGAAAGATGGAGATTAAGTCAGTGAGAGATAAAATAGACTATGGAACAGAGGATAGGGGTGATGTGGAGGACTAAATCTGACTGGGAGACAGAAAGATCGAAGGACTAAAGGATTCTGAGTGAAAAAAAAAAGTCTTTAAATTTTGAAGTTGAGGCAAGCTTTGCCCCTAGCAATGCTGAGAATGTTCTCATTTCTGATAGGCTGCTGTTACCCAGCACCCATGGCAACAACCATCCAGCACCCATTAGGCAAAAGGCTGAAAGGCGATGCGAGCTGCATATGTGAAGATCAGAGATGAGAAACACACCCACACAACCGGAGTGCAGGAAGAGCATCTTCATTCGTGCTGTGATTACTTCACATTTATTGTAGATTTAGAGCTCTGTATTCACAAGTAAGACCATGTAACTGGATGATGCAGTCACGGAGATAAGGAATAACAATAAATCAAGCGGAGACATATCTTCACATTTTCATCACAGAACAGGGTGGAGATTGTAACATGAACTGAAATATAGCTTTGTTCACAAATCAAAGAAGAGATTGTACATTTGTTCCAACATTAAAAATTTTTTATAAAGCTGATGAAGGTGTATGAAAAAACAGCTGTGCTGAGATTAAAGCCTTTTTTTTTTTTTTTTTAAGTTTTTATTTCGAACATGTAAAAAAACGAAACAACACAACACCCCCCCCAAAAAAAAAACCAAAAACCCCAACCAAAAAAACCCAAAAACGGAACATCTAATTGTATAAACAATATAAAAAGGTCAACACCATATGTGTCCGTGTTAAAGCCTACCATCTACTCACAACCTATTTGATAATAATCATTTGTAAAAGACAGATTTAATATCATCAAAAAATCATCATCTCACTTCAGAGGCAAAAAATATCTCGTAAACTGTAGGAAAGGCCTGTTTACTTTTTGTTAGGAAAATTTGTATTTTGCATTTTTCCAATGTCTTAAAACAGTGTCCTAATTTTCAAATCCACCCGAGTAGTGATAAATGGAGCGTGTGTTGTTTCTGAGGGAACTCACAGAGACATAGGCAGTGAGGCAGGTGATGAGTGAGGCAGTGATGGCGTACGGGATGGAGGTGTTGGGACTCTTGGCCTCTTCTCCTGTTGTAGCGATGATATCAAATCCAATGAAGGCATAGAAACAAGTGGCTGCACCCTGCATTACCTGCAGCGGGGGAGACGTGAGAGAAACAGTGGCTCACACACCAGACGGCGCCGAGAGTTGGGCTTCACCGCCATGTTGTCGCTGTGTGTTTGTGTACATACCCCCGACCAGCCGAAGGGCAGAAACCTCCCCTCGTCCCAGTTCTCTCCGTTGACGAAGAAGAGCCCGGCGATCATCATGAACACCCACACGATGAGGTTGATGACGTTCAGGACGTTGTTGAAACCCACAGAGTTCTTCACTCCCAGGGCCACAATCACGGTCACCAGCAACGCAATCAGCAGCGCCAGCAGGTCTGGGTACGACTGCTCACCTTTACCTGAAGAGGGGAAACATGTACAGGCTTAACAACGGAGAGACACAGATCATAACATGTGTGAAGGGTTGGGGTTGAATACTTGAAACTAAACTAAACTAAACTAAACTCTTTCCAGGCCACGAGGGCTTACCCGGCCGGCTCTTATCTCCGGTTTCCATAGAGCGAAGCGGGTGAGAGTTTGTAACTCCCTCTGGAGGGGACACTGGTCCATCACAGGTTAGTCCCCGGCATATGCCGATACTCATTTATACAGCCGAGTAGATTGGAGCAAAGTCGATCAAAGTGCCTTGCTCAAGGACACAACACGGTGGAAAGGCCAGGGATTGAACTCAGACGCACTAAACACTCGGCCCACTGTGCCCCTCAATACTTGAAGATTAGTATTAAACCTAATTAGACCTAAAATTGCTCAAGGTGCCTTAAAGTTTCTTGTCTTGTCAAGTCAACAGTGTAACACCAAGTTGTATTAAGCTTATATCAAATCCCCCCATTGAAGAAACAGTATGTGGAACTATCAGGCCTTCGCCTACGTGTGGTCCTTCTCCATGTGGAATATGTCTGATGATATCAGCTTCAGAGGTTAGTATTTTATAGCAGGTGGTACAGTGGTGTAGTGGTGAGCACTGCTACCAGGACCTTTCTGAGCAAAGATTACACAGATATTACCACACGTATTCCACAAGAACCCAGGCTGTGCATGTTTGGAAAGTACCAAGGTTTATTTTAAGCTGAATTCCACACTTTCCGATGGGTGCAGAGACTCTTTTTTTTTTTTTTCTCCTGCAGGAAAAGGAAACTTTCCATGAGACCGAGGAACAGCTGCTCAGTCATGTGACCACATTGCCAGTGGGCAACAGGGAGAGCCTGACAAGGCAGCATCACCCAGAGACACACATCGCATGCATATACATCATATAGTATCACACTAGACCAGCCTGTACCGTTTTTACTGCAGACTTGAAGAACAATGTTAAATGAATCATATATTTGTTTTTTTATTAGGGGATGAAAAATATGGTAATGATACGTATATAAAAAAAAAAAAAAAGTTTTTAGTGCTGTTATTCACCTTGTGACACACGTCTGTGAAAGGTGCTATATAAATACAGTTCTATTCTATTCTATTCTATAAGTGAAGAAAGAGAAGCCCTACTTTCTCAGAGCTATATAAAAAAAATTCTTCCAATATTTCATAACTTCACTGAGCAAACAATGATGGTAATCAAACACTGAATAACCACCACTCAGTGAGTTTATTAAATCTGCTCCTCTGGGTCAACATAGATTTGCATTGCCGCCACAAGAAAAGGGGGATCGAGTTCAAACAACACAAGCAGGAAATATTTGCCTCCTGCAGACTTCTGCGAGCCGAGCCGAGCATGACTCTGAAAAAACCCCATCTCTTCTCAAGTCCACATCTCCATCATTAAGCCCCAGTATTACAACAAACCAGAAAATCTATGTGAATCTATTACTAAAATGAAAATATAGGGGACAAAAGTTTTTTTTTGTCCAAGTGAACAACCCCCCCGCCCCCCGTCCCACTTACCCAGGCCGGTAAGTGTTCCGATGTGTGAAATCATGAAGTTGCTGATGCTGTGATTGGCCAGCGAGTCGGCCATGCTGCTGAGAGCCGACGCCCCCGCCGCCGTGCCAATCAGATATTCCAGGATTAGATTCCAGCCGATGAAGAAAGCCACGCACTCGCCCACAGTCACATAGCTGTACGTGTAGGCCGAACCTGTGGTCTTAGGCACACGCACGCCGAACTCTGCGTAACACACGCCTTGAGACAGATGGAGAGGACAGTGCAGTAAAGACACACATATGTGCAGACGCGTGTCGGTAATTTGACAGCATTACCTCTTTAGTGAAAGGTAAGATTAAAAGTATTGATAGGAACCTTACCTGAGGGTAGTTCTAAGATATCCCCTGAGAGCCTCTCATATTACATCTTTGCCCGTGTAATGTTTTTACCCTTGTTATAACTGCATAGTTACTCTCGGTATATATGAATGGCAGTAACCTTTAAGCTGTAGTTATAGTCACCCTGGGTACTTCAGAGACAGGGTATAAGCTCACCTGATAGAATGGAGGCCACAGCTGCAATGATGAAGGACACAATGACCCCTGGACCAGCCATCTCCTTGGCGACCAGCCCCGAGACCACATACATCCCCGTGCCGACACAGCTGCCCACACCCAGTGACACCAGGTCCACCGTGGATAACACCCTGGCCAGTCTGGTGCCGTGTGAGCTGGTGCCGATCACGGCTGAGTCCAACATGGACTCTACAGGTTTGGTCCTCAGGACACGGGACGCAAAGGTATTCCATGTTGAGGCCCATTGTATTCTGCGAGGGTCCAGCTTCCTGGCTAGGCCACTCATACTGAGGGCAAGCGGTCAGACAGAAGGAATTTAGAAGTTGAAGATACAGGCTCTCTGGGTTTTGTTTTTCCTTCAAGTGTGAGTGATTGGTTGGTTGTGCAGAGCACGGTGGAAGATGAATTATTCCTTATCAAAACAACAGAGGATGATCAGCCTTTGTCTTGCTGCTTGTGCCCGTTCAGTGGAATGCCATGTTAGTTTTTCTCCACATGGCAAGAGAGAACATTATCTGAAAGACAAAGGTGGGAAGATTTATTTTGCAGCATTTCACAGCACAGTGATTTCTATTATTCATAAGAGGAAAGATTATTTTTGAGTACACATGCCAAGACACTGGTGCCTAAAGGTGGAGATGTTTTACACAATTGCTCACAAACGAAGCGTAACCCGAATGAGGAAGCCGTTAATTAGCAGCCCTCTCCCTGTGGCCCTGTTGCTATAGTAGCCAAGTTCATTAGTAACAGCCATGGATGCTAAATCATCTTCTTTTGTTTATAAGAGTGGGAAGGTAATATGTGGATCAGTATACATACTTCTGCTAAAACAAAACAAAACTGATTTTGAATGGCTTCTTTGAGCAAATGATTCAAATATGGAATGGCATGACTTTAATAAATGCTCTCATTGTAATGAAAAAAAATTCCAATCAAGGGAATTAAACAGCAAACAGCTCTACTGAAAAAAGTAAAAGGCAGACACATACTGTATACACACACACACACACACACACACACACACACACACACACACACACACACACACACACACACACACACACACACACACACACACACACACACACACACACACACACACACACACACACACACACACAGCCTCAGCAGCACAGCAGGAGCACACACACTGATTTTCAGCTTCTAAATAAAAGTTTTCTGATCTCATCACTGAATCTTGCATATTTCTAACTTATTTCACTTTTTTAACTTACTTATTTATTTAAATGCATGATCTTTAGTTGACTTTACAGGTCTGTGTTTGTTGACAGATGCAGTTACATAAGGTTACGTCATCCACAAATCACAGGCTGTGGATTGCATAATGTTCCTACAACTTTAATAAAACTAACTTTCTGTTGAAAAAATTGGGAAAAGACATAAGCTGGTAGCTCTACTAAAGCAATTTCATAAACAATTTGTGGGAATACATCGTAAAAGTTGCAGCAGAGGTCAAAAAGGGCAAAACAAACTTGCTCAAATCGCTTAAAACTGTGCTTGATTAAAGTGAAAGTGCTGTTTTTAGGAAAATACTCACAAAAATATCTTCAAAAAATCCTACTCAAGTATAAATATTTCTTCACAATTTCAAGCTTTTGATTCATCTTACCACAATAAAATATCCATCCAAAGCACATACCACAACCAGCAAATAAAGCATATTACAATAACACAATGGTGATTTGACAGTAATCAAATATAGAAGTATTTAAACTTATTGTCTCCAAAAATGCAAATCGAAAGTTGTGAGCATCAAACATTCAAATTGTGGCTGTAGTCGTTCGAAATATCTGGTTTTTGATAATAGAAAATAGATTGCATGGTGTTGGTGGCACTGAAAAGTAAATATTTGGAGAAAAGGACTCCAAAGTTCCATATTGAAAAAAAAATATTTGTAATTTATTATTTCCACCAATGAAAATAATAAATAAAGTAACATAAATTCTGTGCTTCCTGGGTTATGCTTGTGAACTAATTCACATCAAATTAATCAAGTTTTTTTTTAAACTTTATTTTATTTTCATGTAGCAGCATTTACACATCACATATTTGGTCATGTCAAAATCGAGTGTACATCACAGGTTGGCACAGCAATATTCCTCTGTTCTATTTAAGATAATAACATAAAAACCACTCAAAAAATTAACTATTCGACTCATTTCTCTCCAGCTGTGGACATTTCCACTTGGGCTACAACACAAAATAAACTTTTGTTTTACATTACGAGAATATGTTCTCACCTCACGTTGTAGCACACAAACAAAATAAATCCTTTGTGTACAAAACCTGAAACATCATTCGAGCCGACACTGTTAAACAATAAACATGTGGCTGAATACGAATGTAACTCAAACCACAAAAGCTGCATCTGTGCTGCAGAATAATACGTGCGAACAGCAATCAAGACGAGTTCAAACTGAAGAGGATTTATGGTGCTTTTTCTCCTGCCTTCAAGCGGCGCCTCTGGTGAGCAACAGCCTCATGGGGGACGCCGTTAAAAACAGCACCGTTAAAACCATCAATTGTTACAAAGTGCAATAGTCTGACTCTCACTCTCTTAACAGCGGGTGAACTAACACTGATCATCCACTCTAAACGACGAACGGTAAGTTACGGAACAAACTCACCGAGCGCGCCCACCTCGCCTCTCAGCTGTAATGCGAAGCACTCAAACAACGGCTGCAATTATCCTGTTTAACCGGGACAAGCAGGGCCTGCGTGTCGTGGAAGTGTGAGCCTCCGCGGTGTTACAGTGAGCTTGAAAAGTGATTTTCTTTGAATAACACATTCATCATGTCCACAACTGAGGTACAAATCATGTTTTATCTGCAATATCTGACAAAAAACAGACCCCCAAAAAAGTAGCTCAACTCTTCGTGTAAAATCTGATAAGCTGCAGCAGAGTTGATAAGAATGATTCAAATCACAGTCAAAATACTCATTTTTAACCAAACCGCCTTGAGATCAAGATGTAGTTTTGAACTTTAGAGATGTATTTACAACTTGTTTGGTTAGTTTAAAAGGTATAATATCTTGAAATCAAATATTTCACCACTAAATTCAAAATTTCCTGAATTTTGATTTGTAAAAGACACACACACTGCCGGTGGAGATCTGTAAATGATTGCATCATCATCTCATTTATCAGCGACTTTTTGAGAATTGGATTTGAAACGTGTGAATGCTAAGCATACAATCACGCATGATTAACGGAGAATTTGTTATTGTGAATAATCATCTAACTCAGCGACCTGCAAATACATACATGTATGGTGAACAGTGCATGCGGAAGACACACATAAGTGCACATGTGGATGCACTCAGTGGCAACTCCGCATGAAGTTCTTACTCCAGATTCTAATTTAATCCAGAGACACCCAATGTTTTACATAGAGATGACTGTAGATGACACAAATTATTTTCTTACATTCAATTTCAGACTGCTGTTTGAGAGCGGAACACTTCCCACATGATATCTGTTGCTCTCATGTTCCACAACTCGCCTAAATTATAATTAAAAGACACAGCTGTTGTCTAATCTGCTGCCGACTCTAAATGACCATTTCATTACTAAAAAAGCAGAAACAGTCAGCAGTGTTTCACATGATCATTTGACGCCGTATGCAACAACAAAAAAAATCTATCTGGATTTAAAGGTTAAACCAGAAATGTTCACATGTTTGTTCAACAATTGAAGACAAAACAAGACACAGAACAAACTTTCACCTGTGACTAAAGCATTAGTGCAGTGGTGTTAAATTCATCGTAGCTATGTGGATCATACACGATCAGAATTAATCTCTATTGGACGAGACCAAACATTATGTTTAAACCAAATTGTTCATATTTAATGGACTTTTTACCAAAACTGGATTTATTATATTTTTTTTGTTATAGCAAGTTGAAAATCCAGCCACTGTGTTTCTCTCAGATTAATGTTTGTAAAATGGCAAATGGATATCGTGCTTCTCCACTGCTAATCACATTCACACACACATTCCCACACCAACAAGGCCGCTGCTATGCAAGGTGCTCAGTCCATCGGTTGGGAGCAGTCTGTGGTTCAGTGTGTTGCTCAAGGACACGTCAACGTGTGGAGATGGGGGGAATCAAACCTACAGCCTCCCCATTGAGAGACCAACGCCTAAAAAAATCCTGTTGCTGATCAGAACAAAGGATTTCTGCAGCCCTTTTGTATGCAGGTATTCACTAACCCACTCGTCTTGGTCTGGCTTAGATTTCAATATTAATAGAAATTGTTGCATCACATTATCTCGGGGCTGCAAGCATTGTTGCCATCTGCAATTCAGCGCCGAGTCTCAGTACTTAAAGTGCTGCACCAAGTGGACAGATTACTAATAACGGTTACCTCTATTGTTTTTGTTTTTTTTTTACTTTGCAAGGTCGTCTCACTGGCTGATTGTGCGTTTGTGTGTGTGTGTGTGTGTGTGTGTGTGTGTGTGTGTGTGTGTGTGTGTGTGTGTGTGTGTGTGTGTGTGTGTGTGTGTGTGTGTGTGTGTGTGTGTGTGTGTTGCTCGGGGGGGAGAGTACGGAGAAGATGAGCAGAATGAAAAATGGCGAATCTGCTTTTCATTAGAGGACGGAGCTTTGATCTTCCAGAAAGATCTCATCAATAAAGGTGCAGCTATAACAGAGAACGTGTGTGGAAGGCCGGGCAGGCCGCAGTAGATTTAATCGGAGTCACTGATACCTGCACACGAATCCAATATCATTCTGTAAAACTCCTAAACTGAGCTAATACGCTCTATTTGACATTGTTGTGGTTCCGACTTGTGTGATGAAGCCACACAAACACAAAACCAACACCGTCATTTCTCCATATCTCCAATCAAATCATGCAAACAGCTTGTTTGTTGTGTGGGTTGTTTTAAACATCTGTTACCTTTATTGTTTTCTGGCTAGTTTCTTTGACAGTGGCCACCACCTGCCGCATGTTGTGAGCTATTTGAACAGTCATAGATCAACAAAACTGAGCTGCACAATGCCGTGCAGCAGGTGTTCCTCCTGCTCCGGGCTCGAGGCTAGAGCACGGCCTAATGGTCTAAAACCATTTAACCTGCGAAAAAACAGGGTTACGAGACAAATCCCACAAAGAATCTGCAACAGGTCTGCGGCTCTCTACTTTGACATTAAGCCTAATAAGAAAAAGCTTTTAAGGGGATAATTGGGCATTCTGGAAATGTGCTTATTTTGTTTTTAGCCAACAGTGAATCAATATGACTCTGGAGCCACGAGGCAATCGGCACAGCTGAGCATCAAGACCAAGACTCTCTCAAGTCACCCCTTTTGCTCGGTTGCTCACTACTCCCGCGTCATCAGTGCATCAAACGTCTGTAACACTGACTTAGACGACTGACGGCTCACAGTAGATCTTCAGATGGCAAAATTGCGGGGTTTTTTTTCCAGTTATTTCTACCACGGTTCAGCTCTGTGCTACCACATGACCAATGCGGTTTCTATTCATTACATGAGAGTTAAATAGGATTAACTCTCATCCAGGCACACTGAAAGTGTACTTCCACCTCATGATAGAGAAGCATTAACGTTTCAGGTGCATTAATTCATTATACAGACAGTTTCTCAGCAGCTTCATCTCCTTTCCCTCAGACCAAGATGCAGTTATGCACTGTGCTGCTCTTCTTTGCCTCTACATTGAGCACCAAGCAAAGCACCAGTGGCGACGTAACCGGCTAAATTATTAAATTGAATGTGGGCGTAGGCAGTAAATTTTCTATTGGTTTGGAATAACAAATCTTGCCAACACACATGCCTTACAAAGGAAAGCACTACTGGAAATATATGTGAGCAATTGTAGTTAAAGGTAAAAGGAGCGAGGAGGAGCACAGCCGAAAGCGCCGCTGACAAATTGCTGTCATCTCCCAGCGTGTGAGAAATATGCTGCTGTTGTGTTTACCAAAACACAGCTTTGCACTGTAATATAATTTTAAACGGGGGCTTTCTTCAGTATTATACCCCTAAACAAACATTCATTATGTGCCACCAGTAGCAGATCAATAGATGAATCTCTGTCATTATAATCATCAACACCACCTCTAGTATTCTAGCCTTAGTGTTTCCTCTCCAGATAAGAGAGCTGTCAGAACATCCATCCTTGTGTCTAATCAGCCGTGACTAAGCCCGTCTCCATGTCCGCCCCCTGCTTCTATCTCAATTGCTGGATGAACAATCTGATTGAGTTCCCATTGCCTTTACAGTAAAAGCTGCATTGGCTTAATAAAGCTAAGAGCTCTTTTGGTTCACTCAGAGCAGACCTGGCAACCGGCCTGTGCTGCATGGCCCTGGCCCCCGTCGAAAAAACCCAGACCTGGCATCAGGCCCTGGCCCCGTTCTCACAGTCTACTGATCAAACAGGAAGGGGAAAACATCTGAGTCAGGGAAATTCGGTTTTTCTTTGCTAAATTCTTTCTCTCAGTTTTCCTCTGTACGCCATATTCTTACTAGCCACTCTGCTACAATATCACTAATAAAGCAAAATGATGTTTTTCGGGGGGGGGAGAAGTCACCCGTTCATGGATCAGCAGCTACACAGTGAGCTGCTTGGAGAGACATACAGATAAATCGATAGATACAGCCTGCGTTAAAGAGAAAATGTTACAGTGCATAATTTATGTGCGTATGTGTACAGCTCTTACAATGTCTCTCACCGTTAGGATTTATGAGACTAACCTCATAGGAGTGTTACACAGCAGTACTTAGAGCCCCTGCAGTCCACACTCCAATCTTGTGAACTCAGTAATGTGTTATGATCAATCGCTGTGATAAATAGTGCAGCCAGGCCCTTTAAATTACATCCGACTTCAATCAGGTACGCCTTATTGTTGAGCATAGTACAGCGCTATATAATACCGGGGGTTTTTTCTGCTGCCTGGTTTAGTGCGATCGAAGCTACTTCACGATGTAGACTCAACAAAACATATGAAATATATATATCTTAACATCCGCACAATGTAGAGCTGTCACCTCCCTCTCAACAAGAATGAAAGTTATTTACTTGGAAGTCAAGTTTCGGTTTAATTCTGTCCTTCTTGGATTTCTTCATCAAAAGATGTTGCCATTGGTTGGTGTGAGTTAGAGGCTGTTACTTTCAAACTACAATCTCGTATAAGTCTCTTTATAAAGCTTGCAATCACTGCATCGTTACAATGGTCTTGTGTCATGAATTTAATTAATCCATCTCCTACACAGTATTATTTTATTCAGAGTCAGGGGGCGCTGGAGTTAATTCTCGCTGAGCAAGGGCAAAGGCAGGACAGACACTGATCAGGTCATCAGCTCATCACACACACTCATATATAGACCCGCGGGCAATTCATAGACACCACCTAACCTCAAACGCATGTTTGTAGATAATGGGAGGAAGCCAGAATACCCGGAGAAAGCCCACTCACACACTAGATTGAAGATGCGAGCTCCACACAGAAAGGCCTCCAGCCAGAGAGGAGAGAGAAGTAACGACTAGAGTACCATGCGGCCCGTATCGTGATGTAATTGGTGATTTCATCTTGTTTGGATGATATTCATTGCACCAAAACATGTGATTGTTATAAATCTGAATATCACCGAGTTGCTTTTATCAGAAATTGTACCTTATACTCAACACAGGACACCAACAAGATCGTGCACAGCAAGTATTTAAAGTGCAGTTCTCGCAAAAAAGCAAAATTGTCACACAAATCCAAGCCATTGAATCCTACAGACATTACCAATAATTGGATGGGTTTGCAAAGGATATGCGGCATCCTAAAATTCTTTTTTTTTTTTTCATGCTTGACCGACTTTACTGACAGTCTGGCTGATTCACTGCCTTGCTTGAGGGACCACAGTATCCCAATCTGACAGGTCTAATGAATTCGACGCAAAAAGGAAAATAGAGCCTGCCAGGTTGATCTCATTGTCTGACTCATCAGTCACACTCCAACTATCCCCGTCTGTCCAAACTATACATAGACGGATTTTTAAGCAAGAACGTTGATATTTCTGTCTGTTCTACAGAACATAATGCCTAATAGGACATTTTAATTCCAGAGTACCTCCCTGCGTCGCCTAATCAGTCTGTAATCTATGGATCAGCATGGATGTGTGCCCACTTGCAGTGCAAAGGGAAAGAGAACAGCAATTACAGTAATTGAGAAACAACCGCTCTGTGTTCCTCCACAGCGGTACATATATTCAAAATCAGCATCTAAACTGTGAATACTTTGATAAAGTTGATTTAAAAAACCAGTGAAGGTTAAAAAAACAGAGAAATCCCTGGCAGCATCTTGTGGTCCTAATCAGGCCATGTCTTTTTGATCAACATTGATTTTTCAGTTTATAAATAATGGAATTTTAATTATAATTTATGTAAGTGCTAATTCATGGTTCATTTCTGACAGATGGCGAAAAAGCACAAATTTACCACCACCTTCCCAAACAAAGACACTAACAGGGGTAAACACGCAGCCAAACGTTCAAGAGTTCACCTGTTTTCAAAGCCATGAATGAGCAAACGTAACTTTCATTGACAGTTTTTGAAATAGTCATCTAACCCACCAGTAGTCAGTTATGTAATTATTAAGAACAATATAAAATATATATGCATATGTATTGTAAACACAATATAGAAACACATACAAAATACTTCAAAGTGAAGTTTCTTATTTTGTGGGCTTTTTCTTATTTCTGTTTTTTTTTTTAAATTGTCCAATTGTTACTTTTTCAACTGAAAAATAAAGTCTAAATTGATTAAACGAAATTTAAAAAAAAGCACATTGGCTCCTACATATTTTTATTGTTTGTGTTGTCTTTTTGGATGTATTACGATACAATTCCAAACCAACACAGTGTGTGTTTTAACAATGCTTCTTGGCAAAGAACCTTATAGCATTAGGAAATTATTGACCTTTGAAATCGTGACACATTTGTAGGAAAGAGGCTGAGAGCTGAGTTTGTGTCTTCTCTGCCCATGTTTACCAGCTTCTCTTTGCTGTTTGGCAAGAAAGAAAAATGACCACAAAGTTATTTTTCCCTAAACAGGTTTCCTTGCATTTTCTGCATGGTTTACATTTTAAAATGTATTTTGAAGCAAACAATGCATAGTTTAATTGTGTTTTCAGGTTTTAACTGGAATAAGTGCATACCGTTTATCTATTCACGATCCAGCCTGAGGTGTAACACTTGCACTTGAAGTGACTCACTCTTTAGCTCTTCATCTTCAAATCGACTCAAATCTACAATTTTCCCTTTCTGTTGTACTTTTGAATATTCAGATTTATTACAAAAACAAAAAAATGGATGTGAATAAATAGCACTTGGTGAAAACCCCAAAGGCCTTGAGACTTGAGATGCTCACTACACAGTGTAAACATTCCGCATGCCAAAAACTGATACTGAGCAAAATTGATGAGGATTTAGCATATTGAAACTGGTCACAGTCTAAACTGAATGCCTCTTTGGTTCTGTGACTTGGCTGCCTGACCAGTTACTTACTTTTTTAAAAACTGGCTGGCCAATATCCGGGCTGGTCTTGATGTGGACTTGCATTGATACGACCTGAATAATGATAAATAAGTATATTGCTCTTGTCATCGCACTCAAGGTCTGTCATACCTATCTATCAAAAGTTTCTAAGCCAGTCTGCTGGCTCTCGGCCCAGTGTACAGACCAATATCTCTGCATGACTGGCCTGTCAGGCGGCCTGGTTCACTCACAGTTTGGGCTGCAGCATCCTCATCCATCATCCTCTAACAGAGCGCAGTGAGGGCCCAAAGATTAAAGCAGACTCGATCTGGCTCCACACCACAAGATAAATAAAAACAACTGTGTCATTGCCGTTGGCTCTGCGCTTAACCAGCCATATCTATGACATCTCTGTCTACGTGGCCTTAAGCTTTGGAAAAACAACAGGGTCGTCCCACACTGTCAGGGCTTAGCTCCATACGTACGCTAACTTGGTTTTCAAGTATGAGCAGGAAATGTCTGGTCTGAGACGTGGCTTATTCATCTTGACCTGCGTAAGCCGACTCATTGATTCCGGTGGCAGACGTCAGACTCATCCCGCTGATCAATTCTTGAATGAGAGACTCTGCGAAATATTGGTCACACTCAGACATAATGGAAAAGGAAGTACTTCCAGTGGAAGCCAAGTGAGGTCCATAATCACTATATAACCAATTTGCTAATCTGCACCTCCGCTGCAGGCGCTTGTGTCTTTCTGCAGTCTCTGAAGAGGCTTAATATATCACCACCAATACATCTGTCATGGGCTATCTCTTCATCCTCGAACCTCCCTACTTCTCTTCCGATTCAAAATTACAGACCTACTCACTCCCACTCCTCCTCTGACAGGGAATTGTTTGTCATCTTTTGCCACTTAACAGCAAATGGGTGGAGTGTCTCTGCCTTGTGTTTACACACCATGTTCAAACAATCTCCTGCGAGTGGACCGTGTTTTATATCCCACTGATTACTGCGCAACCCTCTCCTCCCACTCCATCTCTGGCTTGTTTTTTTTCTTTTTCTTTTCATCCGATCCGATCTATATAGTAACTGCATTTTACCAACATCGACAAAGTTTTTTTTTATACTTAGTTATTGCCAGGCCGATACAGACAAACAAAGCACTATTGTCTCATTTTTTACCGTCCAGTCACTGATGACAGGGGAGGGTTTGGCATGTACAGGGGACATCTCATAAATCTAACTCTGTTCACTTTGTTATAGATTTTTTATTTTTTTTTTTTAAACAAGCATAATGCAGAGAAATGGGGTTTTCCAATTCACCAGTTCTCATGAAGGCTCCCGGGACGTCCTCAGTAGCACTGTCCAGTCACAGACAAGATTCCCCCGTGTGACCACTCACTTGTAACTTGAGCTTTACAGTACATGTAAAATCACACGGTAAATTCAAATAGCTATCCGATATTGAAGGTAGACGTTATCTCAGGAAAATGGGCAAAGGCTTCAACTAACTGAACAGTTTGACAATTCTACAGTCACAAAATTAACAAAAATCTATTCAATCCTAGTCATGAAAGGGTTAATATAAAAAGTTCCAATTTGTTTTATTGTTAAGATAGCATCTTTATGAGATTGTGTCAGTCACTCCTCCTGAAGGTGTAAATACTAGGTTAGTTTACCCTTGTCACTTCTCTGAACCCCCACCTCATTCTGAAAACAACACTTAAATGAGAGGAAATAACTCTATTATGGGGGATAATTGGATTGGAGGTCTTGACACATGCAATCATTTCTTCACAACTATTTCCTCAAAGTGACAGGCTGAGGTTGTCGGTGCAACAGAGAAAACATTGGTTGTTTCTTCTTCTTCTTCTTCTTCTTCTTCTTCTTCTTCTTCTTCTTCTTCTTCTTCTTCTTCTTCTTCTTCTTCTTCTTCTTCTTCTTCTTCTTCTTCTTCTTCTTCTTCTTCTTCTTCTTCTTCTTCTTTCTTCTTCTTCTTCTTCTTCTTCTTCTTCTTCTTCTTCTTCTTCTTCTTCTTCTTCTTCTTCTTCTTCTTCTTCTTCTTCTTCTTCTTCTTCTTCTTCTTCTTCTTCTTCTTCTTCTTCTTCTTCTTCTTCTTCTTCTTCTTCTTCTTCTTCTTCTTCTTCTTCTTCTTCTTCTTCTTCTTCTTCTTCTTCTTCTTCTTCTTCTTCTTCTTCTTCTTCTTCTTCTTCTTCTTCTTCTTCTTCTTCTTCTTCTTCTTCTTCTTCTTCTTCTTCTTCTTCTTCTTCTTCTTCTTCTTCTTCTTCTTCTTCTTCTTCTTCTTCTTCTTCTTCTTCTTCTTCTTCTTCTTCTTCTTCTTCTTCTTCTTCTTCTTCTTCTTCTTCTTCTTCTTCTTCTTCTTCTTCTTCTTCTTCTTCTTCTTCTTCTTCTTCTTCTTCTTCTTCTTCTTCTTCTTCTTCTTCTTCTTCTTCTTCTTCTTCTTCTTCTTCTTCTTCTTCTTCTTCTTCTTCTTCTTCTTCTTCTTCTTCTTCTTCTTCTTGTAAGGCAAACTCACAGGACAAAAGATGGATTTTGATTTTAAAAGCAGTGCAATCTTGCTGAGTTTTTATATAGGCTGTGTATAGGTGGAAATCACACCACCAAGTTGTGTCTTCTTAATCGTTCCACAACAATTGTTGGAGTCTCTCCCAACACATTGCAGACATTATCCTTCCAAGTATGATAACTATTGGCACTTTAGAAAAAAAATAAACATTTTCCATTTAAGCTGCTATAGTTTTTCACTGCTGAGCGATCGTTGCTGCACTGAATTTCTCTCCTCTCTCACTTTCTATACGGTGGTGTTTAATGTGCTTGTTGCTTGTCTCTTTGCTGTCCTTTTTTTCTCTTTCCATCCTCTAACCCCAACTGGAGGAGTAGAAACTTTTCGGCTTTGAGGCTGCTTCTGCAAGTTTCCTTTTTCCTTTCCACCATCGCTTATGCTTGCTCATGTGAAATTGCTGGGGGTTTTCTTCTCTGTAAAAGCGTGAGATGTCTGTGATGATTTCAACACTGTATGAATAAGATTGAATTTAATAAATGTTTGTTGTGTTGTGTGTGATTGTTCAGAAAGCAAAATTAAAAGGGATATGTAGAGAAAAAAAAAGGTAGTTTAAAGCTCATTTCATGCAAATTACTGATATACCTGTGGGAAAGCAACCGAAGCCACAAATTCATAAGAGAGATCAGATTACATTGTAATGATAGTGCTCAAGGCCATCTTCCTCCCACACAGACTCCTCTCCCTCCGGTCTCTCTCTTTCGCTCCTCTTTGTCCCATCGTTTTTCCTTCCCTTTAGTTCCTGTTGAAAATGCTGTGTGCATGCTTGTGCGTGTGTGTGTGTGTGTGTGTGCGTGTGTGCGTGCGTGCGTCTGATTATATTAGCCTTTATGCGCAGGCAGGTTCACTGACGTCAGTGCTGAGCAGCAGCTGATGAAGAGAGGCTGGTGAGGGCCAGCAAACCATTCATGAACACAGGAGCTTCTGTTTGTGTGTCCATGTGTTTTAGCTGCATGACTCATTGCAATATTTTACATTAAAAGTTAAGCAATGATATCACTAAATGCAAACCCTTCATTTATCATAAATACATGTTCACTGTGCACTATTGTTGGAAACAGGGACATGAAGGGACCATTTCAAGTGGCATTTATTACCTCTAAATGAAATGAGGTAAAGCACTGTAGAAATTGATCTTAACAAGCACTGCATGTGTGGAATTTTTGCTGAGAAACATCAAACTCAAGAATTTTTAACATTTAATATTATATATTTAATATGCATATGCCTCATTACATAAAACCAGCTATCGTTCACTATCTGTGTACGTATGGGGCCGGTCCCAGGCCTGGATGAATGGCAAAGTTTGCATTAGGAGGGAAATCTTGTGTAAAACTGCCAAAACATGCGGATCACAAACTTAACGGCTATACCAGGTTAAGAATGACTACTTTCAATGCCGTTGACCAACAGTATATAAGTGGAACTTGGACTAAGTTAGTCGCAGCCCAAGACTGGAGGCAGATGATGTACTGTGGTGACCCGAGCAGCCAAAAGACTGTCATCCACACGACAAGCTGAAGGCAACAAGAAGGCAGGAAACTTTCGAACAAAAGCTTATTGTGCTTGGCTTATTTATTTTTATCAATCAAGACCGTTCCTATTTGATTGAGCTATTACTTTATGTATTTTGTTTATATTTTCATATTTGAAATTTGGGTTTTAAAATTTGTTTTCTTATTATTCATCTTCACTTTTACGCTTCCGCTGTCCATATTTTTTTCCTTAAATGATCCATGAGTCCAACTTCATTTTGCTTTTTAAAAGTTTCGTTTACACACAATATTACCTTAAATGCTTCTAACTACTGTCCACCTTCAATGAAGCACTTTGAGTTGTACGAACCTGCTTTGATTGATTGATCTCTAATACCATCTGAGACAAAATCAGAAAAAACACAAAACATAGCAACTGTAATGAACTGACTGTGTCCTGTAAGTCTTGGGGGCTGTGTGAGAGAGTGTGCATGAGGAATATGAAGAGAGACAAACTGCAGTTGCTAAATTTGTCTGTTATGTAATCCTTCTGCTTTTTATTGTTGTTTTCTGCATTATTGTTAGCACACCAGTCGAGCACATAACCTCCTTCTGACCCAACGTTAGACAGAGGTTAGAGGCACAGCTCACATGACCCAGTTTTACGGTATACTTTTTTCATTTCATTTCCCACTAATCCGTTTTGAGAAGCTACAATTAAGCGACATCTCTTGTGAGGAGTGACATTGTGTGGTTCCCATTCTAAAACATGTGCTGATGTAATGTTGACAGAGTTGTCCAAATGAATCACACAACAGGGCTCGTTTATTTTCCCTGAACTTCATCCGTTTTTTATACAATTTAGAAAAGTGTGGTGCTGGAGCCGATCACGGCGTATTATGAGTGAAGGCCTATCACTGAGCAAACACATACAACCACACTCACACACTGACTTTCACACCGAGGCAAAGTTTTTGTCAAAATGTAATCTCAAATGCCTGTTTTTGAAAAAAAGAGAGAAAACTGTAGTTGGAGAAATCCGATGCACACACGAGGGTAAACGTGCAGATTTTGCACAGACAGGCCCATAAGGCCCGACTAAAAGATATGTGGTTCAACCAAAGACAACCTCTGAATTCATTTCTGGTCAGCTCTTCTTTTTGGTCGCCAATAGGCACTTGTTGAGCGCTGATGAGTCGTCAAGCTGGAGTGTATTACTGAGCAGTGTGTTGAAGGCTGTTTTCAGCACCATGGACAGCACATCATCACAACTGCGTATGGGAAAGAGAAACCAGAGACAAGTCCTTATGGTGGAGAGAGGGAGAGAGAGAGAGAGAGAGAGAGAGAGAGAGAGAGAGAGAGAGAGAGAGAGATGTCATTAGGGATTAGCCCAGTTCCACAGCTTGAGGCTTTCAATGTCTGAGTACTCTTGTCCACAAACAAGATAGATAGATAGATAGATAGATAGATAGATAGATAGATAGATAGATAGATAGATAGATAGATAGATAGATAGATAGATAGATAGATAGATAGATAGATAGATAGATAGATAGATAGATAGATAGATAGATAGATAGATAAACGATTCAAGCTCTTAAAGGGGGAAAAGCTGATTTCACTGTGTATGGTTGAGACTATGACATAAAGCCAATGGGACTCTTCTTCTATCACCTTAGACAAAAAAGCTTCCCTCTTTTTCTCCTTTGCTCCGAGCAAAAACAGTATTTCCCACGACGAGCTCCTCCCTTCTCCCCCTCCTCAGTCTGACACACCTGAACAATGCACATAAGCACTATAACTCTAAAGTCTCACCTGCACCAAACACTAAATTAAATGTCCCACCCTGAGCTCTGTCCCACCGTCCGTCTCCCCTCGACCCTCCGAGCGCTGCAGCTCTGGTCCGGTGGGAGAAGCCAAACCCGCCCTGAAAACTCCGTCTCATCCTGCCTGTCTCACTCAAGGACTGTTAAGGTGAGACGTACACCCAGGAAGGGGGTCCTTTCTCTACGTTTCCCCTCCAGTCCGGAGTGTCAGCAAACGGCACCTTTTACACCTTTTTAGAACGCAGGGTTTCCGCCGCGTTATGCGCCATCGCGCGTGAGAAAGAGAGAGGAGAGAGAGAGAGAGTGAGAGAGAGAGAGAGAGAGAGAGAGAGAGAAAACTGCACAAAGGAAGACAACAATAAAGGGAGGAGAGCGAGGAGCAGAAGTGTGGCAGTGATAAGCGACGGAGAGGGTTGTGATCAAGTTTAACATAAGGAGAAGGAGAACAGAGGAGAGAGGTGGCGTAGGGAGAAAAGAAAAAAAACAACAAAAAAAACACTCACTGTGGCACGGCCGGATCACAGGATGCCCATGTCGGATGCTGCAGTCGGTCGCCAGCATCAGCAGCAGCATCTCCGGGCTGCGC
The DNA here is from genome assembly GCF_963383615.2 of Lipophrys pholis. Classification (NCBI taxonomy): domain Eukaryota; kingdom Metazoa; phylum Chordata; class Actinopteri; order Blenniiformes; family Blenniidae; genus Lipophrys; species Lipophrys pholis. The sequence goes on from NC_137633.1 coordinate 11,349,916, forward strand.
CGCGCATCAGTGGGAGAGAAGGAGGGAGGGAGGGAGGAGGGAGGCTGATGATGTAAAAGCTTTAAATCATTCACGAGCCCGCTGCACGACATGTGACCGCAGACTCGGTGTATTATTCATCCGGTTTGTTTCCTAAAGCCGGCCAGAAGACATCGAGCTGAGCGGACATCAGCCCAACACCGGTTTATACTCACTATAATAATGGCGCAATAATTGGGAGAAAAAAACCCGCATGATTTAAGTTATTTAGCTCGGGTTCTTGTGAATATTTCCTATTTTCCTGGTGCGCTGTGGCTGATCCCTTCCGGGGTCGCTGTGCATTATGGGTCCTCATGTTTAATTTGAATGAGTTGTATGCCCTTTTCCGATTATCTGTGCCGTTATTGGTTAAGGGCTTTGCTCATGAACTCACAGCAGTGACTGATTGAAAGTGGGATTTGAACCATCCATCTTTATTAACGCTTTAGCCTGTTCACAGTCACTCGGAGCCACTCTCACCTCACTAGGGGCGATGGCAGGATACACCCTGGACAGGTTCCAGTCCAGCACAGGACAAACACAGAGACGGACGACCACTCACACTAATTTTCACACCAAGGGGAAATTTAAAGTCACCAATTAATCTCACATGCATGTTTTTGGACTGTGGGAGGAAACCGGAGTACCTGGTGGAAACCCACGCACACACGGCGAAAACATGGAAACTCCACACAGAAAGGCCTGGCTGATACTTTAACCACTGTGTGCTCACCACAACTCCACCCTGTGGATTGACATCCCTAATTCACTTAGATCCATTTATTTGATATGTCTTGTTCGGTCTGCAGTGAAGTAACTTCAATGTCTGTGACAAGATTACAAATGTAATTTACCAAGCAACTTGTTGATTTCATTTAAATACCATGAAATGGTGTTGCACAGAAAAGGAGCTTATCAATAGATGAAGCGTGAAGGGGCAAGCACAAGAACCCATATCGGCTCCCATGATATATTGGTTGTAATTGACCAGCTGACACACAATATTTTCCTCCTGAGCATGCAATCTGCCTGTATTTTGCGTCATTGAGGACAAAATCAATACATAATATTGTCAAACATAGCCAACGCAACACCTCCCCCTTCCTATTGCTCCAGATTCTGTTGGGCTGTTCATTCCCTGATTATGTGACATTTTCCTCAAATGCCGTGACTTCAAAGGATCTTGCTAAACTGCACTGATGCCTAATACGACACAGTTTAAAGGCAGTGGCAGTGAGAGTAATCCAAAGACCTGTGGCTAAATTATTAAAGCTGCACTGGTCTCTGATCAAATATTCAGTAGATTGCCATGTTATTTGCCATAGATAGCCTATTTTGTCAGCTTCCTTGCTTGTGTCTGTGTTGTGTGTGTGTGGTGCCAGTGAGAAAAAGAGATACAGAAAGCAGGCACATCCATCCACATTTTGGAGGAGCATGATTATCAGTGGATAAATTTCAGATATGAACAAGCAGTTTGCTTGAAATATCCCCATCGGCAGTCTTGTGAATCTTGTGTTCACGTTATTATTCTGACAGGCCGCCTCTTACACCAGCTACAAATGTCTACATTACACAACCTCCGGTAGACAATTCAAACCTTTTAATCAAATCTGCCCACTTGCTTTATCCTGCTTGTTGCAGTGTGCTGTTGCTTGTATTGTCGTCTCTGTCAAGCTTAAGAATTGAAGTGAATAAAAACCCAGAGACCTCTATCTGAATACAATACACCTCAACACCTCTTACTAAATAGAATATTTGACAGTTGCTTAAGGTTTCTCATTATGCCAAAGAAGTGTGCATCGGGTCAGAAAGAGGGACGGCTTTCCATGTAAAGACGAAATGAAAGCTTTTTCAAAATGTTAAAAAAAATAAGAATAAATACTTAATATGAGAGAAGAATTTAAAATGGTGTTTTTCTGCAGCATTGTTAGCATTCATTTGCAGCTATTAGTGAGTGAATCTAAGTAGAATTTGTTTTGCTCAATAGTCCAATAGGGTCACAGTAAACCTTATCTGATCCCAGCTGATGACTGCTGGACTCGGGGTGAGCTCACCATGTTTTTAAACTATGACAGCAAACTGGAGAAAATTCTCTACAGTGTTGAGAGAAAGCATAAACTCTACATTGTAAGGCCCACAAGATCTGTGCTAAACATGGTAAAATGGTGTAGTCAATCTAATATCGATACTAATAATTTCTCCTCCTTAAAATGGAAGAATGTGATGACGTAGACAGCTTTAACCTCAATATTTTTAAAATTAATGCTTAACCTTTAAATTGGTACAACAGTAAATTCAAATTTGTCTATGATTTGCTTTCATTTTTCCTTTTATGTACGCTGAGGTGCATGATACAATCACAGCTACAGCTCTGTGTTTTTCCCCTTCACAGATTTTCCCTCCACCATTAAATGTCAACTGCCCTGCAGTCCAGAGGCTGTGTGAGTGTGGGAGATCCTGTGATGTGAGAGCGCGTGTGTGAGAGAGCAAGAGAGAGAGAGAGAGAGAGAGAGAGAGAGAGAGAGGGTGACAGAAAGAGAGAGAGACAAATGACTCACTATAACTGTGCCTTAAGCAGTAAGACAGCTGGGGGGACAAAAGTGTCACTACCCATAATTCAACACTGTCTGATGAGTTCACAGGGCTACAGGGAAGGACTGACCCCCTCATGTCTGTCAGATCAAAACCTGCAAAAGTTGGACGCTCATACAGCCACATCTTGCTTTCTTAAACATCAGATAAGAGTGGGGTCAATGTTTTTTCCTGTCATACGAAAGTGGCGATTAACCACTAACACAATGCATCTGTTGATGGATTTGAGACTCCGTAAGCCTCTAAAAAAAATCCTCTCAAAATGAATCTGTGAAAGAGTTTTCCCATTTGGCTGTAATAGATTCATTGAAGGCCATATTTCCCCTCTGAAACATCTTGCCAGTTCATAGCTCATCATAATAAATGTTCTATATTCTCATGCTATCAAAACTCTATATCCAGTTCAACAGTCTCTCTTCCATCCACGTCAACCTCCACGGCTTCGCTCTAACAATCATGTATTATTCAACAACGTTTCCTGAAGTAGTCTTTCTCTTCCCTCTGGATAGAGGGAAACCTGAAACGAAGGAGGCAAAGTGCAAAGCCAAAATAAAAAGCAAAAACAATAGAAATTAAGGGTTTTGGGAGAAGAATACATCAAGACAGAAACAAAATATAAAGAAAGGTATATACAGAGTGAAAATGAGGAAATGACTGAGTTCAGATATTTATTTAGCGGTTTGGCTGTTGCTTCACGTAAACAACATACCTGCTCTGTAGGATCAGATTGAGACCATTTTAAATGACCTGTTTCTGAATTGACACAGTTTGAGAGTTGTGGTAAAGAACAGGATCAAACTTTCCCTGCCTTTAAAAAAAAAAAAAAAGAGTCATTTACCAGAACAATGGTACCATCTTTATAACTGTGAGGCACAAAATTAGCTCATGTCAATCAAAATAAGTTGTAAAGAACTCCCTTAGATGAAAGCCTAATTTACCTTTTTCTTTACATATTAAATAAACCCAGAGTTATTCTGTATTTGCTTGAAATAAAAAATAAACATGGTAGTCAAGGTCACAGCTCAAGCAAAGACATTCAGCTCCATATTTCCACAAAATTCCATAATCCCAGCCACGTATCCCCTTTCTCTCATGCTGCTTAACCAAAGTCAAATCCTGGCTGCAATCAAACTTGCTAAAAGTTAACTTTAAAAAGTCCAACATCATCGTCAAATCGACTCAAAACTTCTTCCTCATCCACAGCGGTACTCACTCCTCATCTACAGCCTTGGTATAATTGACAGCAATCTCACTGGACGGCAAGCAAATCGCCACTCTTCCACCTTCAAAACGCAGCTGTACTCCATCACTTACCTGCTCCTGCTGAAGCCGTGATTCATCCCTTCATTATCTCCAGCCTCGACCAGCAACAGCATCCTCTCCGGCTCATCATCCAAAGTCCTTAAACTGTGGGACATCCAAAACTGAAATGCTCATTTACTCACCCGTTCTCATGCCCTTGTCACCCCTATCCTCCAGAATCTGCGCTGGCTTCCTGTCCCGCAATATATGCAGTTTAAAGCACCGCTCATCCCATTCAAAGTTACCTACAACCCTCATACCGCTCTGATCTCCTCCGTCTTCACACTCTATGACAGTCTCTCCACCTCTCATTTCCCTGACGGATCACGCACCAGACTGGGAGGGAGAGAGTCGCTTCCATTACCGTCACTACATCACATCTGGAACCTTCTCCCCAAACACATCAGAGGCTCTAACAACTTAACCACTTGAGTTTGGTTTTATGATGGTTTTCATAAATTGTGCCTTTTAACTGCCTTTAAACTGTAAAACTTTTGAGTTTTATGAAATAAGTTACGCATTGTTTACTTTCAGGAGTATGTTAAGAGTCCATCGTAAGACATTATTTTGGAAAGCTCCAGAGGACCCCCTACAGAGAGCAACATTAGGCTCCTGAGCCACAGTTCCAGACCTCTGGTTCAGTTTTTACATGAACCAGACCTAGTTGCTGAACGCTCCTGTCACTGGTACTAAAATTCTCTCAATACAAGAAAACAGGGATTTTAATACACCAACATAAATGCACAGAGAAGTGGGTTTAAGAAGAGGTGAGTCACGGGAGGCAGTCCAGTGAGTCAGAAGTACAAATAATGAAAATCCTAAGATATGGTCAAGACTCACAAAACTATCAAAAGAAAAGGCAATGCTGGAGCAAGACTTAAAAGACTCCTTCAGACTGTACAATTCAAGCAGTGAAATAACTTCTTTACTTGACACACTTTGTGATGCTAACTTTATATACTTGGGCACGACACTATTTGATGTAACATCATGCGCATATACGTTGATATGTAACATCAATGTTGCGCAGTCATAATGCTAATGTGATGCTTGCAGGTGTTCAACTAAAAATAACAAACTGCCATCATTTGTAGGGAAGTATTCAAATGAGGGTTTCCATGGATTATTGCTTGTTCGCCATGGAGTGATTCGAAGCGGCACTGAGCCAGAAGAAGTTATAAAACATAACAGAGCAATAACATGAACAAATCAGTTATAGGGTGTCTGAATCAATTCTAGAATGGAACAAGAAAAGGCAGGGAGAAGCACAAAAGACACAGATGAGGCGGGTGGGCAAAGTGGACAGGGCTGATCTGGAGTGAAGGAGCAAACCTCTGGGCGATACCTAAACACACAGCAACAATGCACAGCCGATAATGATTACGGGTAATCAGGGGAGGAGCAGCGGCACAAAGGAGGACATGAGGGCAGAGAAAAAAAACTATTAACTCATGACTTCATTAACATCAGGAAATATGAGGGAATACAAGATACAGAAACAGAATAAAGACACAAAAGTAATATAATTATGACAAAATCTATATTTGGTTGAAAAAAACAAAACAAAGTCCAACCAAGAACAAAGAAAATATACAACACAGAAAATATCATAGAATGAGGTCCGCACAGTAAAGTTGTCAGGAGCTACCTGAGGAAATATTTCTTAACACCATAGCAGCATGTCTGCTGAAGCCTGGGCTTTCAAATGCTTAAAAAACAAACTCAAACATTTTCAGACATTGTGATGCTGTACGTGTTGTGTGTTATGAATAAATGAACACACGGCTGCTAGTTCATATTCCACATACCTGAAGGCAAACACATGTAGCGCATGTTATTTCTTGCGCCTGTCAGACTCAATCCTCATCATGTCGCATTAATAGATCACGTGTGCACGCAAATATCAAGTTAGTCTGCGATTCATAACCACAAACCCCATAGTTTATCATCATCTCTTCATTTGTTTGGTCGTTGTGCCAGAGTTGATTATTGTGTGAATTTCTGATGCGTTTCGGTTGTTTGGTGTGTAGCTGGTGTGATGTAGGATTCACTACCCAGCACCAGTTGTGTGGCGTTCCAGCCACCATGCACGGATTTCTGACACTGTCTGACTGCACAACACAAGAACACAGACCTTTGTGGAGCCCCTTTGATGCGGTGGCTAACAAGAGAGAAACTGGTCCAGACAAGACTGCGGACAAAACATTTATACACCAGGGAGAGACTATCAACCCACAGCTAACAACAGTCATGGATCAGGGGAGCTGCAGTACAGAGGGACATGGGGGCAGGGTGAAACAATCACAAGGTGAAAGGAATCACAGCCGAACATGAATCAGAGATCAACATGCAAATCTGCTCCTGGGATCACAGAGCTCTGACAGTAACATTTTGTATAAAAGTATTTGTGAACAGGGCAGGGACACGAGGAGATCAGAATAAAAAGGTACTTCAAAATATGTCCTTTTTTTTTTTTTTTTAGGAAGAAACCGAGCATTTGTTAACTCATGTCAGCCTTCAGGAAATGTTTGGCAAGTGAAGACTAGAAAGGTTACTTTGACATATCTTATTGATTAGATTGTGGGTCTCACAGAGCTTCACTGGCTGACCACCTCCTCTCCTCTGACACCTAAATGAGCTAAAGAAAAAAAAGACCTTGTTAAGCCTGTTGGAAATGTAATTTTCCACTGACTCGGTCTGCAAAAGGCAAAACCCAGAGAGGTTCAGCCTGCTAATTGGCAGTGCTGAGTTAATGCCATGGTTTCTAGAGTCTCTTTGAGGCATAGCGGGTCCTGGTCCCTGATCCTCAGCAGCGCTTTTGAGGTTCCACATTCCCACAGGTGTTCGCTCCAAGCATGGGGTCATTAGCAATGGCCTCTGCTGGTGCTTCAGCTCAGTGGCCACACACACACACACACACACACACACACACACACACACACACACACACACACACACACACACACACACACACACACACACACACACACACACACACACACACACACACACACACACACACACAGCCTCAGCAGCACAGCAGGAGCAGGAGCACACAAACAAACTGTACTCCTGGATACAAGCCAGCCCAAATCTGTGTTCGTGCTCAGGATTCATAATGGCGAACGTGTATTGATTAGTACTTATACGTTGTGTTGTTGGGTATATATGTGCATCCGTATGGGGAGTATTTGTTTCCGAGGTAATTAACACCCCACTGTGCTCCCAACTGTTTTATTTAGTTTGATAAGTTTCTGACTGTTCATCTCTGAAAATGCCAGAAACACAGAGAACTCAAGGTCTGCGCCAAGAAAATCTTGAGATGTATTCCCAACCGACTTTACACGTGCTAGAAAATGATTGCTGAGATCTTGAGGTGAAAAAAAGTGATCTGTGGTATTGAATTGAAAAATTACTTTCTTTCACATATTTCAGAGTCACATTGATTTTCTTTTATTTTCGCTTTTTGAAATTTTAGGTGGGTCGATAGAACAAGCGAAGATAAAATGATGTGCGATGTGCATTGTCAGGTGTAGACTAACAGGCTTTGGGGCTTTTGTGTGTTGAGTTTTTGCGTTTTCCGAAAGCATCATTCTGAGGCTAACTGGTGACTCTGAAATTGCCTGTGAATGTGTGTGTGTGTGCGCGTACATGTCCCTCTCTCTATTCTAACCTTGTGAAGGACTGGTGACTGGGCCAGGCTGTGTCCTGCCTACAGTGGGAGTATGGAACAACAACAGGTGACCACTCAATCGCAGACCTAAAACAATGGGCTAATTTGCACTCATATGTTCCTTGGGGCAATATTGAGTCTTCAGTTAAAATGACAAGTCGCTTTTTTGGAATTAGAGTAATCCAGGGTATCAGAACAAGTGTGAGGAAGCACAGGGAGAATATGCAAACTCTACAAAGCAAGGCTCCAGTGACCAACAGATTCACACAATAAACCTCGTTGCTGTGAGTTTTGTATCACTATACACTCTCACTGACAGAATATGCAGGAGATATCGTTCTCCTTACTTAATTTACCTTAAAATGAAGAAATGAAGGAATGCTGAGGATTCCAACATATCCTTCTGTGTGTATCACTTCTCGATTCATTCACAATCCGCTCACTGTTATAGATAAGCTCAGTGTCTTTATTCTGTGGTCTTATCACTGCTTTCTGATCTAAAAACAACGATATCCAGCGTTTTTTCATTCCTCGATGGACTCACAACCGGTCCAGGGTGTAGCCTGCATCCGCCCATCGTTTGTGGTGTGCAGATGGACTTATTGGTTAGTAAAATAGAGATGGCTTCAAATATAATTTTCTGTGCAAGCAAATATGCAAACTACACACTGCTGAACAACTACTGCAGTATCAGATGATCATTTCACTGTATTACAGATTCCTTGTCTCACATTCCTCTCATTTTCCTATCTGCTCATCTTTCTCCATCTTGCAGTTTCACGTCTGTGCACAGACCTACATAGTCCTGATGTACTTTGTAACACCCCCCCCCCCCTCCATGACATCATCTTGACATTTTATGGCCTGAGTTTCATCAAGCAGAGGAGTCATTGAAATAACACCTCAGCCGGTGTGTGCATACATGATGTGTGCTAACTGTGTGTGTGAGGTCAGGCTCATTGTAATTGCTGTCAACGTTCAGAAATGCAGATCAGGAACACCGACATCAGCAGTGCACACAGAACGGGTAACCATGGGAACTGTGTTTTATTTTAACTGAATACACGAACTAGTGTGCATAAGTGAAATAATTTATTTGTAAAAGGAAGAAGAGCATTTTAATTGGAAAACATGTTATTTAATTTCAGTGAAATTCGTATTTAAACAGGATGCCTTCCGAGTTGTGTTCAGCATATGAAGAAAATCTATTGTAACAAGTCATTTTTTAAAAGCTTGGTCAGTGAGTTACACATCCATAATCAATAGCATATAATGTGCAATAACATGAGCTTTGGTAATGTTATCCTAGTACTATTTGAAACTATTTGAAAACATAAACACCTACAACCCTTTGTGCTAATTTACTTACTTTAATTTACTTTATTTTTCTTAAATTGTTTGATTACCTCAACTGAAGTACTTTTATGAAGGTCATTTTAATGAATAAAGTAAAAACAAAATATACCAATTTTAAAGTTGTTGAAATGCATATGTAGTTTTTCTCTGGACTTTTTAGATAAAAATGTATTAATGTGATATGTCTATTTGAGCGACAATAGTTCATTTAATTTATAAATGCATTATCTTCATTCACTATTCTGGACACAACATTTATTGTTTAGGTGTAACAACTTGATGCTTCGGTATTGGTCATGTTTATGCTGCACAAGCTTATTTTGGTCTTGGCTCAATTCAGCTGGAGGCAACTAGTATACAGTTTGAAGCCCAACATGCACACCCAAGATATACAGTGTTGTAATACTCAACATATAACTCGATTACATTCCAGCTTATTAGTTTCCCATGGAAGCAATACCGAACACAGCTGCCTGCGTGTGTATTATAGGTGTGCGTGCGTGTGTATGCCATGTGTGCACATGGCTTTTTATATCCCCGTACTGTCATGTGTTTAATCTCTGATGCTTGGCTTAACTCATTTACAACCAGCACACTGATATGATGCGGACGCTTTCTGCATGCAGCAATGCAAGGCCGAGGCAGAGGAGAAGAATAACGAGCAAGATGAGAACCACGTCGCTTTTTAATATCGGGGCGCAGTGTTTCATTATTCCTGTCGAATTTGCTAAATCAAACTGTAGAGGGTATGTGTGTCTCTTTGTGTCTGAAAGCCTGCGTGATCACTGCAGTTAGAAGCTTCAGCCAGCGTGCTGTCAGAGAGGAGAAACAATAATTTACTAGTACAACCTCGGGGAAATTCACTGGCCCGCTCCCCTGCACTCTTTATTTCTTTGCCTTAATATTTTCTTCACTTTTGACGTCTCTCTGCTCTTCACCTCAAGCATTCTTGCACACACTAACCATAGAGCTGGAGGATGGAGAAGGGAGGCTGTTTGTTTTATGAAAATGTCCAAACACTGCCAATTCATCTTGTTTTTTAAAAAGATTATTATATTTTGGATCTCTAACTATAAAGCTATTCCGTTCTCCCATCTCTATACCTGCAAATCTATTTCTTTTATCAACATTATCATTATGTTCCTCTTCATTCATCCCCCTCATGCCGTGATTTTTCATCTTGTTTTCAGATCAAGATAAAGACAAAGATAGATGCTGTCCCTCCATTAATGAAATCCACCCAGGGCAAGCCATGACTCATCCAGTGTTTTCACACAATGTCCTCTAAATCCACCATGTGAACACACATGCACACGCGCATGCGTGTGCACACACACTTCTATGTATAAAATCAGAGGTGATTGGAGAAATAATTGTTGGGGTCGTTCTTAATCCTCATCTCTTTTTAGCCTCTCCACTGGCTCCATCCTTTATTCTTACAACACAGTGGAAATGTGTAAGAAAACATTGTCAAACAACATCAAATAAAACAGTCGCACCTGTTTATAACCACAAATAGTTCAGTTACATAAATGTTCAAAAAGGTTCTTCAAACATTTCTTCTTATACGACCCACTCTCCCTTTTGGTACCTTCGGGGTAATCCAGCAACCATCTACCTGTTGTTAAACTCTGCTGCTGTTTGGAGTTTATTTTACCCATAAATCTAGTGTAAGGTATTTCTCATACAGACAAGTCCACAAAGATCATCGGGGTGCAGCACTTTGGAGCTTCGCAGCATTTAGGAGTGGCAATGGAGGCTGAGAGGTTAGAGAAGTGAGCTTCTGCTTGTGGTTTGTTACCACTGTAGGTCTCTGAGCAAGGCCTTCAACCACCAGCTGCTCCAAAATGAACAATTACATTGAGACTGATGGGAAAAAAAGAACATCCAACCATCCATCCATCTTCTATACCGCTTAATCCATCACAGGGTAAACACACAAACAGATAACCACACACACTCACACATAGGGGCAATTTAGGGTCTTCATTAACCTCACATCCATGCTTTTGGACTGTGGGAGGAAACTGGAGTACAAGGTTGAAACACACACACACACACACACACACACACACACACACACACACACACACACACACACACACACACACACACACACACACACACACACACACACACACACACACACACACACACACACCTGACAGAATGGCCCGGCCCCAGTATTTGTAGCTGGACCTTCTCACTGTGAGGCGAGAGCGTTAACCATTGTGTCAAAACAGTGCGCCTGAGAAAAAAAACAACTAGCGATTTTAATTCTTACGCTGTTTTATTCTGGATACTTAAAAAATATACAATTGTGAAATGTCTATTTATAGTGACAATAGTTCACTTAATATACTGTATTTACAGTATTCAAGTTGAGGCCACTCCCACCACACGCACACACACAGCTGAATATCAGCTAAATATATAATGCTGCAAAAATAAATTTGAGGGATGGAGGTTATGCTGCAGATCACGCTTTGTTTGGACTGAGCATGTGTTAAGGCACTTGTGGGTACAAGAAGTTTAAGAGATGTCTCGTGCAAAAGTTTCTTCCTCCCTCGCCACATGCTGCAGGTCCTTGCTGTTCTCCACAGAGCAGCTCGAGATTCACAAAGTCAATTGTTTAACATTTATGTAACTGTTTGGCAGTGCGATCAGTAAGTTAGTTGTAAATTCTGTATCGTAGTATTTAACTGGATCCCTACAAGATCAAAATAAAATGTCTAACGAGACCATGAAAGTCCCGGCCAGCGTTCATCCTCAAACAGCACAGCAATATCTTCTTATCTGCTTGGTCATTTTACAGCAGAACAGCTGTTTTCATATCCTTTGTGTACCAGGGCTGCAGTCTGTATCAGCTTCAGCGCACCTCGAAGCATGTGGCTTGTGTGTCTACGCTTTATAACCCGCAGGGAACACGGCAGATTAAATTTACATAAAAGTGTGCATTATCGTATAGTATTGTTCTTTAAAGCTTATGTTTGAAAGGGAAAAAAGGAAAGAGTGCATCGGTGTAAACACAGTTGTCAGCACACTGGTGAGGATAGGAGTTAAAACAAAACATTCTTATCATTGCTCAAAACATTTTTCTTTCTTCGGGGACTGAGAAAATGTCTATAACTTGTGACTTTGTGTCAGCAAAAATACACTTTCTTTCACTTCCAGAAGACATTTTCCCCCCCCTTAATTTAGGACTTTGCTTGCTCAGCAACGAAGCAAAGCAACCTTTCTTGTAGATAAAAAAAATTGCAATTTATCTATTCTGCCCTCGTCACCTAACGTCACATCATTTAAAAGAAGAAAACTGATTTGCTCACATTTTTGTTATATGTTCAATAAAGGATAAGCCTTTAAACACCATGCAACTTAGTTAAATACCTATTTAATCAATTATAGAAATAATTCTGGCTAATTATGTTCATCAGCCCTGTGGTAATTATCAGGGACTTTATTTACCAAAGTTTTACGAGGCTATATATTTACCTCATGCCACAGGCCATTCTTAGTGAAATGCAATTAGGTTAAACAATGAATTGTTCAGAGAACTGCTGTTGGAGTGTCTTACATTTTATTATTATTTTAACGATACTTTCTTTCTGGCCTTCTTTGTGTTCCAACTCTCCCTCTCCGTCTGCAGTTGTCACTACATGTCATTCTTATGCAGCCTTGTGGACTGCAAATGTATTTTCTCCATCACTTCAGTCATTTTTACATGATCACGGTTTGGAATCTCCGTAATTAACTGGTACAACCAGTTAAGTCAATCCATGCTGGGTTTTTCTTGATATTTAAAAAAAGGAAAAAGGAAAATAAAATATATGCATGTCAGAATTTGCCTGCAAAAATACATTTAAGCCAAGTGGATTTTTATTTTTCTTCAATTTGAAGGAACAGCTATTGAGAATTCATTTAAATAGATACAGAAAACAAACATTTGAAGAAGAAAATGCCCTACTTGTATGTAGTAATTCATAGACTGTGTACATGTGTATATCAAATTTAAGTGGTTTATACATATCAAGTCTTGTTTGTCAATAGTGTGCGCATTTGTACAACCACAGAAATAAGCTATTTTTAGTCTCCTCCCCTCAAGCCCTTTAGATTTTTACTCTGCAAAAATTTGAAAAATGCTTATCTATTCTGATTAAATTCAGAATATTTATTATTTAATCAGAACGTTTACTTCCGTATTTGTTTTATACTCCTGCTTGCATTCCTAACCATTATAGTGGTTAGCGGGTGGCTAAATATATCAAACACCAAGAAAACAACTCACATATGAAAAATCGAGTGAATGAAGTGCATGTAGGACGGTCAATATCATTTTTACATCTTTAAAGAAATGCATTTGTCTCTTCTCCTTCAAACTCCTCAGTGCTCCTTGTGTTTGTTGTTATAGGACATCAGGAGCGAATGAGAAGTGCAGGACTAAAGCAAACACACAGATAGATGGATGCTCTGTTACCTACACTGGCAGGGCATTAGTTTTAAAAGAATTTAGCAAAGCGTAAGGACTCCGCTTTCATGCTGAAGCACAAACAGATGCACTACGACACAAAGGGAAAAGCTCAATCAACATCTGCCTCTCAGGCCTGCATCCCCACTCCCCAGCCAGGTGCCGTGCTGGAGAACAAACAGAGCTGTGAGGATCTCATTACAAAGACTAAACCCAGACAGCAAACACTGATTTTTTTTTTCTTCTATTTCTAGTTCAACCTCTCTCAGTTCTGCTTGCATTTTATTTCTGTTCCTCCTTAAATCTTTTGTTTCATGTCTTCTTTCATCGGATTCAGCTCTCACTCTTTGAGTCTTCATACGAAGGGAAGCGCGGCAAGGACAGATGAGGAATAAACACTGAGGCCCGAGGAGACGTGACAGAGCTTTAACCAGCAGGCCCCAGAAAAGGACAACAGACCAATCACTACCCGGTGCTGCTGATGAGACATGAATAAATGATGATGTGAAGTTGTTTCGCTGGTGTTGAAGAGAAGAAGCGAAATGCAATAACTCAAAGAGGAAAGGATGGAGAAGAAGTGAAAGTAGAGAATTTACTGCTCAGAAAATGGGGCCATTCTCTGCCTCACTGTAGTGAGCAATAGCTCCTCCACCCAGATTACTCATTTCAAACAGTTTTAGGTAAGAGTAGGGAAATCTCAGCAGCTGCAGTATGTTCATTACTGCGGTGCCATCTAATGTTGTCAGGCATGACCTCCACGGCCATTTAGCCCTCTTTGGCCCTGGATGGGAAGGGGGGGGGGGGGGGGGGGGGGGGGGGGGGGGGGGGGGGGGGGGGGGGGGGCGGGGTTGGGAGTTTAGCTCCTTTAGTCCAACTGGACAGGAGGTAGAAATTTAGGGCTGTTTCTGTGGTATTGTTGGAGGTCAAAGGTCATATGTGAAACAACTGAAAATGGATCTTGATGTCAAGGTTTCCAATTCCAAATCTCCTGCCATCTAACGGTGTTGGTGTTTGGCTCGTCACTCCTTGACTGCGCAACTATTTGCTGTTATGCATGTGAATGCGAACGAGTCAAAGGTGTATTATATTGAAATTGGCCTTTTATTTATTTATTTATTTTTCCATTTGTTTCATCTAATTTTAATCGTTCCTTTGTTCGAAATAAATAAATAAATAAATAATTGTGTAGGGCTTTCAGGCTGCTGAACCAATAAAAAATAAAAAGCCCTAAATAAGTTCTTGATTTAGCTAGTTCCTATTCAGGTTGGGATTTTTGCGTAAGAATGTGTTCACTTCTCTTTCGTTATTTCCTTCTGATGAAATCACACCTTCTTTGAATTAAGTTCTGCCGTTGCTTTCCTCAGCATGGAAACCAGTCTGGCCCATCTAATCCAATAAATCAGTGAATTCAACCGTTTCATTGGATTCTACAGCGGGAAATGATTAACATATTGGGACACGGGGTCACAAGTGAGAGGAGCATGCAGGAAATATCTCTTTCACTCCCCACTACCGGTGTAAACATTTTGTGTATATAATGTACAGCTAGAAAAGCAGCGAGCGAGCGAGTGAGTCACAAAGGCCTTGGAAGAAGAGAAACACCACGGGGTGAACTTAGATCAAATCAGTCTTGAAATGGACTCTATCTAAACCAGAACCAGATGACAGGGATCAGCTTACAGTGATTGAGACATGCTTTGCAGTGTGTGTGTGTGTGTGTGTGTGTGTGTGTGTGTGTGTGTGTGTGTGTGTGTGTGTGTGTGTGTGTGTGTGTGTGTGTGTGTGTGTGTGTGTGTGTGTGTGTGTGTGTGTGTGTGTGTGTGCGTGTGTGTGTGTGTGTGTTTCACCGAGCATTTGCTGTTTTTGGATACCAAAAACTTTCTCCCCAGAAAGGGAAAAGAAGAGTTGTTTTTATGATTGGCATTTATCTTTGAAAACAAACACCAGGACTGAGATCATAATGTTTATCACACACACACAGTTCAAAATGTTGTCGAGAAATAACAGTATACGATGTATTCTTGGTTGAACTTCTTTCTCTTCAAAGCCCGAGGCCGGGAATAACGCCAAAAAAGTTGGGAAGCGAAATCCCCAAGCTTCCAAGTCAGAAAAACCTGCGGTGAATAGGTTTCCATGAAATGCCTCCATGAAGTTCAATTCAAACCAATTACTGCTGCTAAGTCAACAATTCAGGGAAAACTCAGACGGTAAAGAACATCCCCTGAGATGCTATCTGACCGCTCAGATGAAAAGTCAACGCACACTGAGGAATGTATGAAGAGAGGTAGAATAAGCTCGAAGCATTTAGAGGTATGG
Source organism: Lipophrys pholis (assembly GCF_963383615.2). Lineage (NCBI taxonomy): Eukaryota > Metazoa > Chordata > Actinopteri > Blenniiformes > Blenniidae > Lipophrys > Lipophrys pholis. The sequence continues at coordinate 11,365,638 of NC_137633.1, forward strand.
CCACGTGTGAGCGTGTGTGTGTGTGTGTGTCTGTGTGCAGCACAGTGCTGTGTGGGCACACGTTTGTAAAACAATATCTCACAGTTTCCGTATCACAAGAATAACGGCTCCATTTCTGATCTTTTTGCGAGCGGCCGTCTGATATACATCGTGAAGCCACTGAGGCTGTGCTAGCACAGCACACACTCTGCCAACAACCACACACGTTTTTGTGTACACACGCCCACACACGCCCACACACACACGCACTCAGAAAATAAACCTCTATATGCGAGTTATTTACACGCACTCACTTAAAGCAGAAAGTCACTTAGGCCCGTATGTAAATGTATCAGAAGATCTTCAAAATACACTTGCGCAGCAATGATTCACTCAGACATAAAGTGGACGAGCACAGGATAACGTCTGCCAAGTTCAGATGCTATCACCACTGCTGAGTGCTAAATTCCTCACACACACACACACACACACACACACACACACACACACACACACACACACACACACACACACACACACACACACACACACACACACACACACACACACACACACACACACACACACACACACACACACACACACACAGAAAGAAGCTTCATCAAGCTGCAGCAGAGAGCTGGTTCTCAGGACTGCTTATCAGGACCAAGGTCCAATTTACTGTATTACGTTAAAATTGTTGACTTAGTCTTTATTTTTTTTATTTTTTTTTTTACTTTTGTGAGACCTCATGAGGGAGCCGAGCACGTTTCTGCTTCCATCTCTGAGCTGGTTTCCCTGAAGTATTCTTTAAGTAAACTAACAAAGCATCAACGGAGAAGCATATACATGCTTACTATATGTCGTTCAACCTGACTGATATATAGGCATAAAATAATAAGGTTATCTATCTACATTGTATTGAGTTTGAGTGCATATGGCCTTGTTTTTTAATGTGTGCATTTAAAATTCATATGCAATAATATGAGAATATGATTAACGTGAGTTCATGCTGAGTGTGCACATACCTCACATTCCTAAGGCAGCAATTATTGAAATTAGACTGAAGTGCCCAATTAGCTCCCCTTCTGTACCATTGTAACTGGCACCTTGGACTAGGTTAGCATTCACCGTGGATGGTTTTCCTGCTGCAACTGGGTTTGAAAACCACGTCCCCCACAATAAAAGGAGATTCGCAATAAATCCTCTTGATAAGACAGAAATCTAACTCTCATCAATGCGGTTTTTACTGAAGCAATAGACACGTATGGGAATCTGAGCTTTGGCCAAGATGATCTAAAATAGTAAGAAATAAAATGGTGACAGTTTAGAATTTGTATTGAATCAATATTTTGCCTCATTCAACTTCAGTTGTTTTAAAATACTAGTATAATAGACACAAATCGGAAATACATTGGCTCCAAATAAGCACGTTGTGAAGGTCATGCTGGTTGAACTGGGGCCACATCACTGGGGTATGCACATGTTTTACACATTCAAATCTCTTTTAGTAGACCATTCTCTAATAGTTATGCCTTGAGATAACATAATAAACGAGTGATATGCTTTCATTAGATATGTACTGACTCATTGTTATGTTTAAAAATCAAACATATTTAGTGATCTATGTAGATATTTAAATACAGTACCGTTTTCTGTCCTCCTATCAATCTGCTGTGTTTTTCTCTGCCTTTATGCTTTGCAGTGTTTCGTGCCTGTAAGTAGGCCAAAAAGATGTACTGTCAAGCCATATGTCTTTGTTCCTAAGCATCATGAAAAAGTAATCATTCAAACAATGTGACATTATTCATACATTACAATTAAACATTAAATACCAGCAAATGGCTTTTTTGTTGTTGGTTTTTTATTTGAAGTAATTAATGTGTCAGCCGGTAAAAAAGCCTCTAAATCAACTTAGTATTTTCTTATCAGGGCGTCAGTATATCAGCATTAACATTACCAGGAGACATTTCACATTAAACTGATACAGCTGTTGTGGGCCTGAAGAGCACACGACATCTGGAGTAAGTATAATAAATGTAAATAGGACAGGAAGAGTGCAGCAGCGATAGTGAGGGATGCCTTTGAAAGTTTGAACGGATTTCGGAACAGATGGGGAGGATTTGATTTTCGACAAGATTTGATTTCCTACAGTCACCTAGAAGTTGGTTTAAGGGGCAAAATTAACTTAAATATGCAGTTAATGGATTAACAAACATCATACATAAACCATCTATTAGGTGGACAAGCTATGGATTGAGCAGGACATAAATGATTCAGAGAAAAGCTCAGAGTTCCCCTCTGCCCACTTATCTGACTGCTGCTTCAATTCCTCACTACAAAGTACATCCATCTGCTCATCTTCTGTGTGGCTTTGTCCAATTCTGGGTAACATGCAGTTTGGGTTGATCCCAGCTGACTATGGATGGAGGCAGGGGGAAGGACACGGGGAGGACATGAAAGGCTCCAAGGAGTCAACATGAACTGGAGATTCTCACTGTGATGTTGGAAAGCTTAAACCATCATCGAGTCCAGCTACATATATCAGACACTAAAAAAAAAGAGAAAGAATGAGGAAATTTAAAGTCTTCACTATCTCCAAGGACCAATGAATCTCTCTCTAGCCATAAGCTATAGACCTGGGACAAAGCCAGCTGATATACTTTAGAACATTTTACTGCATGAACGAATATTTTACATTTGATCTGTGGACGTTTGTCCATGACAGACAGAGTGGGAGTCTTGGGAGGGCTGTGTTGTCATGTGGTATGATAAAAATGAGTATTCACGGGGAGGAGGTCAGTCTTTGATCGCGTCGAGAAGGCAGCCAGACTCTGGGTGAGAAGATGGACGAAGCAAAGGGGATGGAGAGAGGGACAACAATGAAGAAAGACGCAGGGGCCAAAATAAACAAGACCACTGGTAGACTGTGCGATCTAACCGACAACCAAACTCTGTGTGTGTGTGTGTGTGTGTGTGTGTGTGTGTGTGTGTGTGTGTGTGTGTGTGTGTGTGTGTGTGTGTGTGTGTGTGTGTGAGCCTTATCTGCCCCCTCTCTTTCCCTTTCATGACTGTCCTGTACACAGTAGTGAAAAACATGTTTTGGATTTGAGTGTTATGATCATGGTGAGCATGTTGATACGCACGCACGCACACGCACACGCACACGCACACACACACACACACACACACACACACACACACACACACACACACACACACACACACAAGCAAGGAAAGAAAGCCTTGCTCCACAAACAGAATACGCCATGCTAAATGCTTACTTTGCTCAAAGAGGTTTCACTTCACACAAGAATCCTTTAGCAGCTGACTGACAGCCAGAACTTTTGCTCCACATATGATAAATCTCTTGTCGGGGTGCGTTTCTGCAACACAGAGAACCCTGTATTTCTCAAACTCAGTTGTGTGGCGTGCTTTACATTTTCTAACTGTGAGACGTCTGATGTCTAACTCAATTATGTGTCTCACACTCCAGAAGTCAAGGCCCCTGACATCCTCCCATCTTTCTCAGACCCCCTCTCACATCTCAGCGCTTCCTTTCATCCTCACAACCATTCCGTCTTGTTCGCACTAAATCTCCCAACATTGTCTGGAACACACTCCTCTCACTCTCACTCTCTCTCTTTCTCTCTCTCTCTCTCTCTCTCTCTCTCTCTCACGCCAAATCTTGCAATAAAATTCACTGAGTACTTTGTTGGCTGAACTTTGAGATTTAATCAAATTAATTGTAGCTATAAGAGAATAAAGATTACACAAGTGTAACTATTCTTTATTCAGCTTCTTTCCTGCTGCAGTCTTTATTATTCACTAATGTGAGAATCCAATCTGGAGGGGTCCAAGGGTCCTGCACAGGAACCCACAACACACGTTTTTAGAAGAATATGAATGTAACTTTTTACATCTGACCGACAAATCAGCCGTGTAAAAGGTTTCACATTTTTCTCTCTCGCACAAATATGGGATTTGTTATTTATATGTTAATTTCATCCCATTTAGATTCTTTGTCTTTTCAAATCTAAATTAAAAAAGGCCCCAGGTAATCTGCAGAGCAGCAGCAAGATTCTTCACCGAAGGAAACCACTTAATCCTGATTTTAGCTTTGGTTGATTGGAGCTACCCCTCATAATTGCACAGATTTCATCCATTTTTAAAGGTGTTTTGATACAGATTTTCCAATTGCATTGTTCAATGTATAATGTCTTATGATCCCAAATGCAGTCTCAGGTCCTTCAACTGACCTCAGCTATTCAGGAAGTATAATCAACAGGTGGAGAGAAGAGAAACTGAGGGCTGACCTTGGAACTACTGAGGCAACCTGTTCCAGATGGTTTGGGTCATCTGCCTCTTTTCGTGATATAGGCCACAAGTGAATCAGAGACCAATAAGATTTTGAAGCCGACCCCTTAACATCTGGGAAGCAGTGAGTTAAACATATGCAGCAAACAGTGCAAAAAAGAGCTTCCAACCTAAAACCTGTACTCACAAGAACTGTCCCTGAATAGTGTTGGGAAATATTACAGGCCCTGTTATGGCTTGGGAATTTTACCATCCGCTAAAGCCAGTTCAAATAGGGCATGAGGATGGTGTCACTTTTGCCAGACATTGCCGCCGCCCTTTTCCTGAAAGGTTTTTCCCTTGTAAACTCAAAAGTCAAACTGACTGTTTGGAAAAATCGACCAGTGAAGCATAAATCTGAAAGCCTGTCTTACTCAGTATATTTTCCAAGTAGGAAAACTGCATTGTGTTGGAAAAAGGAAAGTCTTTGATCTGAATATTATCTTTTACATATTTTGAGATCAATTGAAAACAGCAGCTGCACATTGGAAGATGTGAATGGTGAAATAATGGTCCCGTCAGAAAGGCTCTTGTAGTTTTCGATGATTATATCTCATCTTTCATCTTGATATGAGTAATATACAGCCAAATTCTAGTTTTCAAATTAGAATTTTTTATTTTTTTAATAAGAGACACACACACACACACATCTTCAGTACAGATTTTCCCAAAGTAAAAATTGTGAAAATACAAATGTGTGAAAAAGACTTAAAAGTAAAAGTACTGGTTCTACTTTAGTCAAAACGAAAGTGCAGGTGCTGAGATATATTCAAGCAGAAATTTGAAAAAAATTAAATTAATGAATCATTAATTTGAGAAGAAACTAAAATATGTTCTTAAAAAAAATATATAAAAAGATGGTGGCATTCAACCATTATCTATAGTAGTTGTTCTGACTTTAATGTGACAACTTGTACTCAATTCGTATCAATAACTCTGAATCCAGGTCTCCAAAATGTTATGTGATAACGACAGAGTACCAATCCAGATGTTTACTGTTCATTTAGTACTCAACATGTGTGGAGAAACAAACTCTCTAGGACTGTACAGCGAGACACTGTATCAGATTGTGTGGATTATTAGTGTATCACAGTTATTTGTGATTCCCCGGGAGTTCCCACGTCTATGGTTTTCCACCACTGTGGGGAAAAAAAAGGCATCAGAACAGCAACCTCTGAATGTGCATCTTAGATTGTTATGCCACCCTCCCTAATGTTTGTTATTGATCACAGAGGGGGAGCCCGTTTTGTGACTTTCAGTTCACACACACTAAGTGACGTTTATTATTGGATGCAGACAAATTGGCAGCTGAACAGCAGAGGGGACAGAGAGCAGGTTTACAATCAATGTACTACCTCCACCTCACCCATTGTGAACAGGAGCAGAGAGGGTCAAAGGAGGAAGTTGGTCTTGGTCATCATTAGACGTCTCTTGTTGGATCTTTCCATCCAGAGAACAAAGCCCTGGCGCTGGTTTGTAGAGGCAACTCACTGGAGCCATTCCGCCCTGTTACCTCGTCTTATTTGGTTTGTTTTCTCTGGTGAAGGCATAGGGAATGCACAAGACATTGTTTGTAATGATTCCCACTGCAGATCAATAAGCGAGCCCTTTCACCATTGACGTCACACGACACGGTCAATGCAATCCATCAAGCATGTGCAACAAGAGTTTCATCATTAACAAATTAGCAGTAAAACACAATCATTGAACGGTTGACCCCCCCCCCCCACACACACACACACACACACACACACACACACACACACACGGGCAGTTCTCTTTTAAGTGCGGATTTATGAGGTTGTGTTTTGGTCCGACCCGTCCTCTTGCTGCCACGGCAACAGGCTTTGGAAACAATGATTCAGAGCAGCTTCGGAGATGATCCGGGCTATCACACTGAGAGCAGCCAAGTCCCATAAACATAAAATATACCTTGAGCATATAGTCTCTATTTGAATCTTTGACATTATTTCAATCAACCAAACAAATAAGTAAATATTGAATTGTAGTAGGACTGATATACCATAAGGGTGCTGAAATGTAGAGCGAACAATCAAATCCAATATAATTAGGGCAGAGCTTAAAACTGTCCGATTGCAAGATGAGGAATTAAAAACATTTTACAGCTTATACATACAATTTCTAAAAATATAAAACAGTTGAGGAAATAGGATCAAGCAGGTTTTGGTAGCAATAGTTTAAAATCTGCTCATTGATTTTAATTTATGCTCACAATAGCCCAGTTTTAATTGTGTGTCACGGCACATGTCACATCCTTCCTCCAGCATAAACAGTTGCCAGCCCTGATCCAGCCAGCTGTTTAGTTACAAATGCAGAAAAGGGTAACGTCTCCTCATGAGACAGCCACCGGTTAATCCCTGTAGTCATGTTTGCTGCAGCAATCTGGATTGACAAGAAAAACACAATGCTCTGTCTTTCTACTCTTTGGGTTTGCACAATTCATTTAGGAATGTTATTTTTTTGACACACAGAGATCCAAACATTCCATAAAGTATTGCCAATTTGAAAGACGGACATAATGGACATTTACATTTAGGCACAGGAGGGGGCATTCTTCACTGCCATGAAGGTTAAATCACGAGAAAAGACACCAACGACCAGGTTGCAGGAACACAACTCAGATGAAGGATGTGTAGAGTGGGAGCATGATGGGTGGAGGAACCGGTAATATTGCAAACTGATTGACAAAGTAGGACACAGCTGAAACAATCAGGGACACCAACACAAGGGAGGAGCAAAAGAGCACAAACACACCAGTGGAAAGGGAAACAAGACACAGGTGTGACATGTGGAGATGAGAGAGACGGGACGGAAATAGTACCAAGACAAAGAGAAGGTGAGTTCACAGAGACACTAAGAGCAGGGGACACTGGGAACAAGGTGGGAAGGCATGAGACAACAGGAAATCACGGAAATACAAAATTAAACACGGGAGTGGTGACAGGCTCTTTGCTCCACGTTTCCAAATATAGCAGTTGATTTCCCACAGGTGCAGGTGGAGCTAGGGACGCCAACTCACTGCAATGAAGAAGCAGATGTTGAAGACAATCTAGCCAACGGGTTCCCTCGGTTCCCTCCCACCATCTAAAAATGCCCAAAAGTGTGAATGTGAGCTCTGAGTTTGCCCTGTAATTGACACTGTTCGCTGGGATAAGCTCCAGCACCCCGCAACTCTGAATTACAATAAAAAGAAAACAAAGGAAATAACATTTTATATAACTCTAATTAGTAGTCCAGATAGTAAATAAAGAAGTCAGTGGACGGTTTCATTCTTAATTCCCCCTGTGCAATATTCTCCCACCCAAACATTCTCTGGATCCTCTTCTGAGTAGGCGGCAGCTTAACCTCTGTTGCACAGTCATTAAGTTGCTGCAGTTCAGGGGAAGGCTATTTCAGGATGATCTGCTACACCCTGAGCTAAGATAATCAGACATCAGTGTGCAAGTTCCCTTTTCTTCCCCTCAGAGTAAGACTGCCTGTTTGCTAAAAGCAGTGCTGTAAATGCCGTGAAGTGGTTCCCACTCAATGTTCTGAATACCTCTGTTGTGATAACAGTGATTGTACCAAACACATAAATGTTTATTTTTCATAAATAGAAAAAAAAAAAAAATCAAATAAGTTCCTCTCACCAATTTTCTAGACAGCATTTTACATTTTGTCGTCAGCGAATCTGCAACGATAGATGTTAATTTTATTGATGAATATAATTCTGTGCAACAGTTCTATATGCATAAAACAATAGAGTCTTTGCCTCCAGGCAAGACCTCCTTTGCAGGCCTTGCCTTTCGGGCTCGGCCCCTAATAAAGACTCACCAGATAGCTCACATTATTCACAAGTTATCGGATCAAGGTGAAAAATAAAATCATTCCACTCCCAAATCTCCTTTCTGATCAGAAAATGATTCCACGAGCAGCAGTGTTTGTGTAGAGGGTCGTTACAAATTACACATTACTTGAAGTGAAGAATTAGCTGATAAACTCGACAGTTCACATTATACTCCCACACTCTTACGCAATTCTTTTTTTATTTTTCTAATGATTACATTGTCTTAACAGGTTCCTTTTTTTCTTCCCTCCACCCGAGCCGCTGTTATTTTCCGTGCCCTCTATAAGGCACTGGATTAATCCAAGTGGGATAGTAAAGTCTGAGACTGCAGTGAAACCTGTAGCTCAAACCCTGAGCCTTCTAACTTCTGTAGGTAAATATTTACATTCAATAAATGGGTGGTGGGCTTTTTAACTTCACAGGGAAGAGAGAGTCCTGTGGGAAAACCCCGACTTCTCACCATGACAGGTGCATCCCAGATGTGAAGAGCTCTAATGTTAAGAGAGCGTGGAGGAAGAAGAGAGTGGAGAGCTTTACAGATGACAATAAGGGAGAGAATAAGGGATTTGGCATAATAACCACAGAAGAAGAAAGGGATTATGAGCATCATGTAAACCCCCCCCCCCCAAAAAAAAGAATATAAAAGGTGAAGTGAAGAGCTGAATTTTAGGGTCATCTGAGGGAAAAGTGAATGGAATGAATTCCACAGTAGAATACTCTTCGGGTGTGTTCATGTAAAATGCTTTAAGATTTTGGCTCTTCTGTTACATTGGGTGGCCTTTATGATTAGGCGTACTGCCTGGCATGTTGATTTGGATCACCGCTTTTATTTCTGTAACCTCAAATTTCCCTTTTTTCGCTTTCAATGTTACCAGGTGGGTGTTTGTTATGTTTGTTAGTGTAGCTCATGTGGGTCGTATTTGTTCTTTCTTAGACCTTATGGCACCACCTGGTGCATAAAAGCAACAATACACATTCAGCAATTAGTAAAAAGCTTTTTCTGTTGTCTTAGCTCAATCGAATACTTTTACATTTAAATGAAACGCCCTTTCTACCCAATTTCTCACCTGAAACCAGGGGTGGGCAACTCGGCTTACTGTGATTTGTAGAACTCTCTCTACAGAGGGTTGAGTTGTGATCAAGCACATCTAACACAAGAATGTTTAGTAATTATTTGAGCTAATTCAATAAAATGGAAGTATGTCTTTAATCTTAATTAGCATACATCCATTTGACATTTTTGGCTTTGAAAGAAACTCATTATACCACTAACTTGGGTGTTACTTCAATTGATACCTGCCTTTAATGTGCTTAAAAAGACAACCATCTAAACCCTAACCTTTAATATAATGCTGAGGGTGTCATGCGTCTGTGATCATACAATTACATACATGTGGCCTCAAATGTTTGTACAAAAGTTATCTGGAGAGGCAGGTGATATATTTTCAACTTGCCTCGGGGAGGCATTTTTATGTCATGACATTATTCTACAATATGTGCTCATCACACAGAAGAATGAATTGGAGGGACTGTTCTTATAACATTTGGGAGAAAACAGCTTGTTCAGGTTTACCATGAAGTACTTACGTCAGTGTTCTCTTCCTGCTGTTCTAAAGTCACACACACACACACACACACACACACACACACACACACACACACACACACACACACACACACACACACACACACACACACACACACACACACACACACACACACACACACACACACACACACACACACACACACACACACACACACACACACACACACTTTGGGAGTCACTGTCAGGTTCATCCGCTCCCTACAGTGGCCCAGCCTATCCCACGACCCCCTGGGGCTGTAACCTGTGATCCAGGAGAACTGTACTCTGGGCAACAGTGTTTTTGTAACCGCTCCCAGTCCTCAGTGCACAAACACACAACCACAGACCATATGCAGCACATTACACACTGACTGACTTCTTGCACACACACACACACACACACACACACACACACACACACACACACACACACACACACACACACACACACACACACACACACACACACACACACACTTAGTGCATGGACCAACTTTTATCATTGATGCAAAATAACAAACAAACACTTTCTGCCTATTGCATTCTGTTTCGGTTTAATATCCAGTTTGGTTTCTTTGTGATCATTCTTCATAGGTCCGGTCAGTTCAACAGCAGTGCAATCCACACATGATGATTATCTAAGGTGGGAGGACTGCACAGTGTTAGTCACTATTATAGTCACTTCCAGAGAGAGAGATAGGACATCTGCATCAGCGCCATACCCAAATTCTCATCGCACTCTCCTCTGAGGTGAGACAAAACAGGAGTGAGCTGTTTCATAAACAACCTGGAGAAAATGGGGACTTCATCAGAAAAACAACACGTCGACAGAGAGACTCTCTGTGTGTCCTTGAGATTGTTTTCCGGGCACAGTGAGCCGTGTTCGTTCTCACAGTCACACCCGAGGTGGAACTGGAAGTATTTTAAGGACACAGAATTCATTTTATTTTTGGCTCAAATGTGAAATGCATCTTAAACTTCATCTCATCTCGCCACGTCAATGCTGGAGGGTAGTTGCGAAGCCAAAAAACACATTTTCCATATTAACTACTTTTCTGTATTCATTACTCTTTCCAGTGTTTCTCTCCCTCCGTCAGTATACCCACACACCTCCACAACAGATGCATGCAAATTTCTATCCCAAACTTGGGACTCCGCAACAGTAACATTGTCAACAGCCCCTCAAACATACTGACAGAAAAGACTTCCCCCTCATCACCGCTGAAACAAACACACAAGTTTTTTCATTCCCCTATGTAATATACTCAGTCAGCAGCTGGCGGGTGAGTCCAGCAGTGTTCTGGAAATTGATAAGAGTGGGAGAAGAGGAGTCAGACACATGTTTGTTGGTATGATAGCGTCGCCTTTGCAATTCTCAGCAACTTCCATACGGCCCTTTATCAACATCTGTCTTTGTGAATTCATGACTAATAACATAAATAGAAATATTTCAGGAAAAAGGCTGCTGACTGCTAAGAAAGTTTTGAGTCACAGTTGTGCAACTCAGCATTTTTAGTTTCCTTCACGAGACGTGAGGACACTAACTGGTAACCTCACTCTCAAGATAGATTGAAGAAAACCACAAGGAACAAGTGGCCCCTCCATTTATATTTGTTAGTGTGCAGAATGGACTGTATTAGAAAAATACATTTAATGCATTTAAAAAGTAGTACATCTGCAGATGCCTGTTTAACCGCAGGCCACACGGTGGTGTTGTCATAAGCGCTCATCTCTTATAGTGAAAATGTGGGTTTAAATCCGCGCTGGGCCTTACTGTGTGGACGTTGGATGTTCTCGATGTGCCTGCGAGGGTTTTCTCTGGTTTCCTTCTCGAGTCACTAAACATGCATGACCCTAAATCGTCCGTCGGTGGGAGTGTGTGTGGTTCTCAGTCCAGACTGTACTTTGTTTACAGCCCCAAACAGAATAAAACAGGATCGAAGATGGAAGTTTTGCCACCGAACCATGTTTGTATTACGTCTCCACAATGCACACTTCAATCAGCAAAAAGGTGCCTGGATTTACAAAAAGCCACGTGAGTAACTGCTGCGGGACGATCTAAAAACAATCTTGATCATGACATGATTCTGAAATATTCACTCATGTACTAAAGTACACCGAGCACCAAAATGAAAATAATCTGATGTAGAATAAATTTCGGATGAATTACAAACGGTAGTGTTTTCATTCCTCGGCCATGAGAAGCGCTCCTCATCTGGTTTGAATCACGCTGAGCCCGACCCACCGGCTCTTCTCTACGGTCCTGCTGGAGTCAACCTCCAGATGTTGGACACGGCCTTTCAACATTCCAACTACTAGTCTGCTAACTGCCCTTACAAATATACACGCATACAATCGCAGGTCGTCGTCGTCGTCCACACACACACACACACACACACACACACACACACACACACACACACACACACACACACACACACACACACACACACACACACACACACACACACACACACACACACACACACACACACACACACACACACACACACACACACACACACACAAGTTCAAAGCAGTGCCAGAGGGGGAGCAGGTGGCCAGAAACAACACGCTGCATTTACCCAGAGCTCGACTGGAGGCTCAAACTCCATTCAATCAAAAAGACGGGGCAGAAAAACAGAAGCTCCACAGAGAGGCTGAAAATCCTCTTGGCCGCTTTTTGTTTTTCAAACTTGCTATATTGCGACTTACTTTTTTTTCCTTTTGTTGGGTTTATACTACCATGGTTCACTGCTGAACTTGGGGAACTTTCTGTTGGGAAGTTTGCATGTTCTCCATGTGTGCACGCTTCCTCCTCCGGTCTAAACATGCGTTTTAGTTCATTTGTGTGTTTAACCTGCTATGACCTGGTGGCCTGTCCATGATGCACCCTGCCTTTGTCTAGAGTCTGCTGGGAATGAGTCCAGAACCCTCCCCCCATGGCCCTGAAATGGATGAATGACGTACGGATGCGTGTTGTCCACAAGCATTACTTTTCATTTAGCAGTTCTTTTAAAACATTCTCTCCATTATTTTTAATTGAAATTACTTGGCACCTATTTGAGTGAGTAAAACATTATTCTGAATCAGTCGGTATGTCACAACGTAGCATCATACAAGTTATGTAGGCGATCCTAACTTCTCAGTCTGTTGTAGAAAAAGAACAGCTGGAACCGTGAGTCATTTTGCTTTTCCCAACTTCTTTGAGGGCAGCATGTTCTGTTACTCATGTCACGTCACTGTACAATCATTAAAATGGCTCCACAGACGAGGCGGGACACAAAGAAGACGTCTTTTGTTCTTACTGAAACGCCACCGACACGTTTTTTACTTCTGAAAGGTCACGGAGGGTTACTTCCTTTGAGGGTTGTGCCTTTCAAAGACGGAGGGGCCTTCACAGCAGTGCGACTGTTCAGAATGTTGTCAGCTAAAATAGAAAGTTCGTGCTGTGAGCCCAACTCTCAAATGAATGCATTTGTTAGCGTAACTATTTCTGAAGCGAGAACACTCCCCTGGCCTTCTGGTCTCAATCACGGACCCTTACAAATGTGCAAAGTCTCACGCCGAGACGGCAGAGCACCGTGTCCCAGATTCACCGAGCTAACATTTCAACGCTGAATACATGTCGACCTACAGCTACGAGCCAGGAAGGTTCAGATAGGGTCTCCCCACTGGTATTTTTAGGAATCAGCTCAAAGCCTTTTTTCTGAACATGGTTCACCATTTAAGCAAATTATTTAAAGCGCTATCACCTTCAACATCGTTATGATGCATCCTCTGGGTCTGTGAACAAATGTTGTTTTGGCAATGAGTAACAACAGACAGCCCACCTGCTGTGCAGCAGCCTCTCATCATCATCTATTTGTAAATGTTCATAAACACTGGCAAACACTGAGCTGAGGATTTGTTCTATGTGCACTTGAAACCAATGTGTCTCTGCATCACTGAGTCCAATGAAACATGGGCAAAGCCACTGTGATTCAAAATACTTATTGACTTGTTGAATCTCTCTGAGTGAATGAATGAATGGTTTATTTAGGTTACAGTGCAAAAGTAAAATTTTGTGCATTGAGTTTATAGTTTTCTTCTCTTTTCTTTTTAACGATGTCTGTAGCTGAACTGGGTCTAGGCTGAAGGCCAAGGCTTATTTTCCCCCTATCCCTTAAAAAAAGTTCATACTTGTATTAACTACCCACACAATGTAAAAAGTTCCTTTCATCAGTTCAACTCGAATTTGTTGACACCACTAGCAGCGCATTGAACTACAAATCGGTTCTGATGATTTATGCGCGCTGGTGTGTATTTAAACAGCACATTCTTGAGTCCGTTCTTCACTTAAAGTGAACAACTAAAAGCACACACACTTCAGCACTAATGCTTTGATCTCTCCTCTCCCCATCTCAAGCTGTTTTGAGAAATAGGTCCTCTAGTTACATAGCGGTCCTGTCTACACTTGACGCTTCCCGTGTGTGTGTGTGGGTGTGTGTTCCCCCCGGCTTACCAGACAAGTCCTCTACCCTGAATCTTTATCAAACCAGTTCATCCCCCCCCCAGAAATCACTCTTGAATCCAGCTCTACTCTGTCTGGACAAACAGGTTTGGAGCGCTGTGGAATGATCTACAAAACCTCAACCAACTCCTTCCACAATCCCCGCTCCGCTCGGCCACGTGAGCCTTGAAAGAGTTCCACATATCTCAGGAAAACTTTCTCACACTGGAAGACTCTTGGTACGGAAACAGAGTCTGACTGGGTTTGTATGTACGGGCTGTTGGTGATTCCACATGCTAAGGTTGTGTGTGTGTGTGTGTGTGTGTGTGTGCGTGTGTGCGTAAATCCCTCTGATTGGTTAATACCTTCAAAAGCACACAATCCAATATGAATCTGGTGTACAATGTGTAAGAAAGGACAAAGCAGATTTTGGTTAACAAGCAAAACGTTGATTATTTACGGCCTCTGTTCTATGAAAGAACTGTGTCCTGTCCATCAACCAAGTGGTAGATTCACCATGGACAAGATCTCCAGCGTGATTTATCAGTACAAGGGTAAAATAATTGAGTACACTTGTCTTGTTGGTGTACATTTGCAGTGCAAGAAATACAGTGACTGTGGATTCTGATCAGTGTTTCTTTTTTTGTTTTCAATGACACAAAAGGTGGACACACACAAAAAAAGACGCTAACTATTTGCAGATTTAGATCGTTTTGAATCCCACAAGGAGACGACCCGAGAACAACCTGTAAAGTTCAGACACCAAAAGCAAGACTTTACTGACATCTACTGAGCAGCACATGTAGGTTCATGGAAGATTTTCTCTTGTCACTAAAAGTACAGGTCATTTGTATCAAGTGTGATTCCCACTGAAGAACAAAATGGGGCGTAACAGATTCTAAACATTAAGTGTTTTATAGCGTCATTAAAAGCCATAATACATGTTACAGGTGTGTCATTTGCAGGAATACGTTGGGGAATGTTTTCCCACTTACAAAGAATGGAGAGGTCTGTAATATTTATCATATCAGATGGAGAATGTAAAAATATTTAATAAAAAATCTACAATTATCTAATAATTGCAGCAACAGTTGTCGCCTTCTCACCACGCTTCTTGCCCCATTGTGTGGCCCATCCAGGCTTTGTGCAGGTCTACAGTTCTGTTCCGGTGTCCTGATGCAACTCTTTGGTCACGGCCACGGTGGAGAGCTTGGAGCTGATTGGACAGGTGCGCCCAGTCCAAACAGGTGCATTTAATACAGGTAATGAGCGGAGAATATAGGAGGGAGGACTTCTTAAAGACACAGTAACATGTACGTGACAGAAAGTTGGTAGGTGATCATATACTAGGAATATAATGCAGAATGGTTACTTGGGGAAAAAAAATCATCCAATGTGATTTTCCGGATTAATTCTTTTTAAGATTATGTCTCTCACAATTGAAGGGAACCTACTATAAAAATTAGAGAACTCTTCAATACTTCCAATTGTGGACTCTTACAAAATTAGCAGTGTGTCAAGCAGGTATATTCCCCCTCTTACTTTAAATCCAGAAAAGGCAGGTTTAATCCCCCCAACAAATAGTACTCACCTTGTATTTTCTCATTTTTTGAAAAGTTAATGTTCATCTTTGACTATTTTTTGAGATTTGTGTTTTTTTCTTTTTTTATGTGAATGTCAAAAGTGAGCGGTCGAATTTTCCTCACATGAAAATATCCTGTATGGTGATGTGACTATTGGCTGGCTGAAAACAGACCAAATATTTTCTTTACACACCCATTCTGGTCAAGTTTCTTCTGGATTGATTTTCTTTCTACCTCCACCACCTGAGACCATGTGGTTGGTTTTTTTCTTAGGATTGTATTTGAATATTTAGTGTTTCCTTGTCTCACAGAAAGGTAATATCCATTATATGAAAGGATGACCCTTCAAGTCTTCTCTATATTGGACTCTTAAACATTTTATTTTATTTTAATGTCTTTGCTTGAGTAAACCTTTCCACCGCCCATATTCCGAAGTACTGGTTAATACTACCATGACACCAACATCATTAATTTCAATAAAGGTATTGAGAGTAGATAAGTCTTTAATTATTCCACAATGGGTACATTTACATTGCCAGCCCTTTGTTTAGGCTAAAAGCACTAGTTTAAAACGGTATATGCTTAAATACAGTGTGCAAAGCTCCTGATAAGACTTGGTTTGGGCCACTCATAACATTTTGCATGACAAGTGACTCTTGTGCTCAACAGTCTTATTACACTGGACAACAAAGACAAAGTACTTTATTGTAATTAATTACAATGAAGTGTTTGCCAGTTTGGAAATGAGAACAGCTGTTGCATTTCCTTGTAGCCGGAAACATCTGAATTAACTTTATTCTGTAAATACAACAAAAACAAGAATGGATTTTTTTTTTTTTTTTTTTTTTATAGACAGCAGCCATACATTAGAGTAGGAATTAAAAGCCCGTGAAGTCATATGTTCCAGAGGATTTCTCCCCGGACATAGTGAAGGAGCAAAGAAACCATAGTAAAGCTGGAAAATGCCCTAAAACCACTTTCCAGCACACACAGGGACATACAGAACACAAGACTGTGTGATCGACTCATTTCCTACTTTGATACCTGCGCTCCAAATATATAAAGAAACCAGTTTTCTATAAGAGAAATGAAGTCGCCCCAATTTTTAAAAAAAAAAATTGAGTGTCAAGAGATCTGAAAAGGAAAAAAATGTTTAAAAAAAATCTAAAAATGTAACATATTCCAACACCGGTATGGTTTAGGTGTGAGAGCGATGGATTGTAATAAAACATGCTAGTGATCTCAGTCATTACTCTCACTGATGACACAAGTAACACATTTAACACTCAAGTTTAGAGCCCTGAGAAAAACTGCCCTCATGACACCGACCACTGAATTTGGGGGGGGGGGGCCGGGCAGGGCCTTACAGTGTAAACATTTTCTCAAATGGAATTGGAGATCAGTTCCGTCTCCAGCCGAGAGACATCTTTTAAGAACGGTCGAGGTTCATCGACGTGGAGATAATTAGTGCTACATATTAGAAGCCGGAGTCGCTCAAAAACATTACAAGGGAAGGATGAATGAAAACAAAGTCTCTCGAGACACCATTTCACGGGGGAACCGATATGGCTTCAGGAAGACTCCTCTCCTGTTCCAGCTGTGGCGATGATGATATGGGAGACAACTGAGCACAGACACGTCACGTCCTCGAAGTTAATTTGCACAACCGACAGGGAAGTTATGGAAATCTAGCCAACATGGTTGTATTTTACAAGCAAGATCCATTCATCACAAAAAGGGAGGGCGCGCTACTTTAACAGTTTTGTTTACTTTTCCAAAATAGCATCTGCACAAGCAATTTCTTCTACACATTCTTTGGCTTATTGCTCTCGAGAATAACATGAGTGCTGCCATAGTGGAATGGGTGACGCATGCATATAGCGATGCAACACGGGGTTGGAACAGGCTGCCGCTTTTAGAGCAATCATTTGCTTGCGGGCTCTTTTTTTTTTTTTTTTAAATCGACCCAATTGAAGAAAAGAATTTGTATGGATGTACAAGTAGTAAACCAACACCACCAGCATGGCTTCCACCCTTGATGCAATTCGGAACGCTGCCGTTTATGTACCAGAGAAGGGGGAAAAGTATCATGTCACCGTTTAAATGTCACCCATGCTTGAGAATAGCACGGTGAGCAATAAAGGCGAAAAAAAAAAAAAAAAAAACACTTTCAGGTGGAATGAAATTTGGGGGAAATAAATATTACACAATGGCTGCTGATAAAGCTAAAAAGTCTACCTTCCAATCGATGCACAAAACTGAATTATTTTTAACACCTAATGTCATAAATACCATCATTGGCTTGATGGACTGGTAGATTTCCACGACTGAAGCTTGCTATATGCTGAACGTGGACCGCGCGGGTTTATAAAAGCGCAGGCTCGTGACCTGACTGTATTGCATACTTGTAGCAGAAAATTATTTCAAAAAGGAAAACTTGATCCGAGACAACCATTAATACGTAAATTACCACAGCTACACAACAGGCTGCTGTAATACTTCCCGACACATCCACTCCTGACAGACGGACGTCAACGCGCAGCTCAAATGGTCCGATGAGAGACAACGAAGAGGACAGGGAAAGAAAAACCTCACTTTACAGTGTTTCAAATATATATTGCTTAACAGACTACGAACATGCCATTCAGCTTATATTTTACAATAAGGTGGGGGGGAGAGAACTACCTGGCCGTGTTTACATTGCAGGTCCTCCAGCCACTGCAAAACAGTAGAACTGGGAAACGCATTGCAATGTCCTGCCACTACCTTACGTCTCACAATAGTTAGTGTAAATGTAGAGAGTAACGCATTATAGTTTTCAAAAAAGAAAAAAACAGCCCTTTGAGTCTGAACTCGACCATAAAGTGGTTTCTCGTTTCTTCAAATCATTCTGTAATCTTACCGAGCCACTAATTGAACAAAGTTTGTGGTGATTAACACAACCAAACAAGAATTTTCTTTTTGGGACCAAGCGTGAATGAGTCAAGAGATTAACACTTTAATAATCCCACATGGAGATGTTTTGACCCTTCCTAGAGACTAGGAGTGGTGAGCTGCCATCGCGGTGCTCAGGGGCCCACAGTGATGACCCGGCGGCTGTGGGGGGGGGGCGCTCTAGTGTCTTGTTTGTTTAAAGTCATGTTCTACACACCTGTCAGCTTGTAAAGGCCTCGAGTGAAAGTTTCCTAGCATAGAAGAGGAGAGAGAGGAAAAGAAAAAAAAAAAAAAGTCCCCATCCAACCATCCCTGTTTGGCTTCATGACTACAGAAAGTAGATTCCTGCTGTTAAAGGCCAATTTGAAGACCTGGCTATATCTGTATTTAAACGCAGTCTATATAATGTTTGTTTACATTCATTTAGAGCTGCTAAAGTGTGAATTAAAGCCAATCGAAGTGCACATATGGATCTATAAGAGTCACTGGCCACAAAGTTATGTACACCTTCTTCCCTCTACTTGATGAATAGGATTCTAATCAATGTTTTTAGACAAAGACGACCAGATGAAAGTTAAAGTGTATTAGAAATTTGTTTAAGACACTTAGGATGTGACATTGCGGTTGGCGATAACAGAGAGAAAAGGTAACGCGTTACAATCGCGGTAATCTCCAAATCTAAAACATGTGACATCCTGAGTTACAGCAGTGCATGTCAGTAAAGATGATAGGGAGCAGGAAAAAGAGGATTACAATTCGAATGGCTCAAACACAAACACACAAAACACGTTGTCTGATAAATGAATGAATCTTAAATTCCGTGATGTCATTTGGAATTACACTATTGGAGACGATCTACAAACACAGGGACTCACCAGATTAGGTTGGTGGACCAGTGATGATATTGGATATTTTCTGGGCCGTTTAGTACCGACGTCAACATGGAATAAACTTCTGAGGAATGTTTCCAGCACCTTTCTAAATCAAAGCTAGGATGAATAAAGGCAGTTCTGAAGGTGTACCTAATGTTGTGACCAGTGAAAGTAAAAATGTGACTGTTCTTGCAGGGAATTTTTTTTTAATTCTCTGATCAGAGTACAAAACAGAGATGGAACCTGCCTGAGATGCAATGATGTCGATGAGCGAAGATTTGAGAGAGATTTCGAGTTGGGTACAGCATCCGAGTTGTTAAACCTCACATGTTCACAGCAACCCAAAATATCCATGTTTGATTTGAAGGAAAAAAAAAAAAAAAAAAAGTGAATTTAAATGCAATACAGACTAGGAAAAAAGAAAAAAGGCACCCTCTAATCTGACAGGAATGGTATGAATTGCTGGAATATTGACAGTAATTCCAAGAATAGATAAAAAAAAAATCATTCCCTTTGCAAAATTAAACAGCGGTGGCTTCAGATGGATAACTTCATCGATTGAAGACAAAGCCTGTCGGACAATCAAGTTACAATTGAAGCCTTCCAAGTTCGACCTCGGAACTTCAGCAGGCAGCAGGGAAACGGGAGGAAGTGGAGGGTGAAGGCCTGTCGCTTTGGTGAGGCTTCAATACCATGATGAAGGATAGGAATGTGAGGTCGACAGCGTTGTCCTGAATTCAAGCATTTATGGTCTTGGTGCCAATTACATGCTCTTCATTCATAGCGCTCAAGACCGAAACCTAGAGGAGGAAAGCAAACAACATTTAGATTAAACCATCTACATTATCCTGGGTAATGGGCTTAGCTAAGTGACTTTTAATGAAAAACTGTAAAAAGTGCCCAAAGCTTGTTTTTAACTCTAGATGCAGTATGAGGAGTTCTATCCGACAGGTTCCAAGTCTTGTTTACGCAGCAACAATTTGAAAACAATGTCATTTTCCACAAAGACACTGAAAACAATGTAGTTTTCATGTACGGCCACTAGTGGGTGCCGTATGTTTGTGTAATGAAACCACACATGTAGAGAAGAATACGTTATTAACATTAAGGCCCATTTACACGACACAGAAAACGAGTGTATCCACAGAACTTTCTTCACTTTTGGGCAGGGGTTTGTCAACTCAACACCCATATTTGGATCCACGCCCTTTTAACACCAGTTTCCAAGATGATTTCTAAATACAACAAGTAGGAAGTCAGGAACTGCAGATCCACCATTAGAAAAAGTAGATGGCTAACATTGCATGCGTTTATTTGATTAACAAGCAAATCTAAGACAGTTAAGTTGGGGGTTTTTTTTCCCCTGGAAGATAAATGACAAAGCAGGATAATAAGTCACATCATCAGTGACCCACAGTTCATGAAACGATTCCTTAATTCCTGCCTCACGCATTTCGCAGAACTCACCACGAAGGATTCTCCGTTTGAAACCCTTTTCTCAATTTCTTTGCCGATGTCGCCTTCTGGCAGTTTCAGGTCTTCTCTGACTTCTCCACCTTCATCCAAGAGGCTCAAGAAGCCATCTGTGATATCAATTACCTGCAGGCGTGATCAAGCAAAGAACAAAAAAAAAAAAAAAGAGGATTGTGACCACACCAGTTAAGAAAAATAGGGAACAATTAGAAAAGACAATTAGATTACCATTACTTTCCTGCAAGCAGGCCACGTTACTAAACCGTGGTTTTGTCTTGTAACAATGACTTATGAGGCGTGCTACATCAGTAGTAAACAACAGAGACGTGTAGTGATTCAACGGGAGCGTAGCCGAGAGCAGGACCTGCAGTGTTTAATGCCCGAAAAATACCAACATTACTTGGAGTTCGACTCGGCAAAATGTGACAAAAACACAGCCAGGAGCCAATTACAGTACAAGACATCAAAAAAGGGATGGACACAGTATCAACAACTGTGCTTCACAAGTCCCCCTTTGCCTTGCAGAATACATATAAAAAAGGGGTCATATTACATAAAATTCACTTTAATGGTTTTCCAACAGGAATATTCATCCCCACACCTGGAATGACGCCCCAAAAGTGGCCAGAAAATCTGCCACCTCTCTCCCTGGCTTGTTTCGATTCCTAAACTGTGCTCCAACAAGCCAATCAGAAATCAAACCCTATATAGCAGGGGTGTCCAGACTGGGTCCTGGAGGGCTGGCGTCCTGCAGGGTCTAGCTCTGTCCCAGTTGCAGCACACCTGATTGCAATTGTTAATGGGCTTTTTCACAACCTTGGTGATGACATCATCATGAGATTCAGGTATGCTTAAGCAGGGAGAGAACTAAAACATTAAGGACACCGGCCCCCCCCAGGACCGAGTTTAGACACCCCTGCTATATAGTGTCATGGTGGGTTTAGCCAATCCCAATCAAAGTAGGCCCTCCCTTTGACCCTCCCCCAGTGTCGCTCTGGCACATGGCACCACGAGGGGGAACTACTTCCTCCTCTTCCCAAGATGGGCATGTGAGGGCGGAGCCAGTCCAGCTCACACAGACACGGCAGATTCCGAATGCAGCTCATGTGAACATGTAAACTTTGACTAGAAGGTTTTTGGGCCAACAAGACACATGTGAAACGATTGAAAAGCTCTTTAATATGACCCCTTTAAGACAACGTAACTAAACTTGAGCAAAAAGCCTCCCTAGGATTTTCATACCTTTGGTTTCAAATGAGGCCTCCAGAGAAAAGCGCCTGCTGGCTGAAACCTGTTCAACCAGTTGAAAACCTGTATATCCTTTCACAGCTCAGCTCGACACACTCCCTGAAGCAACTGAGAAAGCAGCCATTTTCTCTCGTTTTTAAAAAAAAAAAAAAGGTATAAGAAAATGTTTTCAATATCAAACTGAAACAGTGTACATTATCAAATTCACCTGATAGTCTTTCCTTGTCACAGAAGGAACATCCATGTTATGGGTGGATGGGCAGATATCTTCATACTTCTTCTGTGTAAAGATGTCGAGCCCAGTGAGGTGAACCTGTGAACAGACCCCAATGGATGAGATCCAGCTTTGGACCATGTTGAAGGCTACTTGTTAACAAAAAATGAGAAACAGCGAGGATGCATCATTAAAATGCCTTGGGCACTACATTCCACGGGATGCACGGGGTGGTTTTACCTTGGCGTGTCCATGCTTGCCAGTTTTGGAGGTAGACATTTCAACGATCTTGCAGGGACGCCCTTTAAGCATGACAAAGCCGTTCTTCCTCAAGGCAGAGCACTGCTGGGGAATGGTTAAGGAAGCCCCAGCATCTCCACTGGTGAAATCCTCATCTGCCATGGTGGACTCCTGCGAGAAACGATTAAAAAAATTTTTTTTAAAAAAAAAAAGAAAATGTGATCGAGTTTGGCATGAGGTCTGAGACAAGAGCAGTGTGACACAACAGAGGTCTAATGATGATTACAGGATAATAAACAAACCAATTACTACTATGATTATCTCACGATGATAGGAACTTGTTGACATACAGGTCAATCTCTTTGGAGCCGTCACACCTTCAGCAGATGTTAACAGCTCCGCAGTAGCAATCCTCTCCTCCACCTTATGAGCTCAGCAGCTCCACAAAGTGCTCCAAACCAAAAAGGTTCCGCCGCTCCGGTTCAGGAGCCAAACGAAAACCCATTAACGGGAGATGTTACGTGGCAGCGGGGCCGAGCGAGGTCCCGACAGGGTGCCTCCAAAAGTGCGCTCCGTTATCGTTAGCCACGTTAGCACGACCCGCACCCACTGGCTCCGGGAGGAAGTCTGGCGGCAGCAGCAGGCAGACAAACTGTGGCACTTCCGGTGGCAGCTCGGGCTCAAACGTCAGCTGACTCTGATCCGATTCAGGTTGTATACTTCACCGTGTAGCGCCTCACAAAAAAACTAGTTAATCAATGATGGTCCACTTCATGGTTGGCGTGAGGTTACGCAGCTGGTGCGTAGAAACCTACGCGTAATGTTTTACCAAAGTGAAGCAAGCTGTTGTTGCGGCTGCCCCAAAAATACTTGGCTTATGTACATCGCCACAAATGAGCAAACTTCGACAATATGTTCTAGAAAGTTGGCGTAAAGAGACCTTTATAGCCAGCAGATGTAGTCGTCATAAAAAACATCTTGTACAAAAGAAACAAAAACAAAACTGTATTCTTTCAGCTTTGGAAATTATTCAAAGAACAACGAGGCTACCGCACGTGATTACATCATGGAAATGCGGCTTCAAACAAGTCTTATATAACACCGTCAAAAGTAGAAACTTAACCACATGGATCCATTCATTCACACATCATGGACATATGTCGTGACATTTCAGGTTTAGACGTCATCTCTCACGATTAACTCGGATTGGAACACTGACTCGTAAATGCACAAACAACCCCCCACCACCCCGACAGCGTTTCAATATTTACAGGAATACAAGTTAAGCCATTTCACAAAGGCTGATTCCCAACTCCCCCAGCCACTCGTAAACATGTGAGCTATTACGTCGCATTTAGTCAAAAAAACAAAACCCGGGGAATCGGTCTCGTGTGTTATAGCAGGAATGCGACATTTGCCGCAGAAGGACGCGGAGCTGCGCCCAAAAAGCTCAAACTGCGTGCAGCGGCGGAACCTCCCGGAAGTGCCACGGCTCGCAGCCGTTAAAGAAGTGCGAGGCCCGGCTACGAGGCAGCAGGACTGCCTGCTAATGCTAACAGGCCGAACAACGTCTCACTGCCGCCAAGTTAATAATTAACAACCGAGGCCGCGGACGCGCACCAGCCGTCAGTCAGGCGTCACCGCGCCGCCGCCGCGCGCGTTCCAAAGCTCGAAGCTCGTGGTGAAATAGTAACTTTTGAAGTGTGTACGCTAAGCTTACCTTGCGTCTTGCTTACACACAAAAAAAAAAGAGAGCGTGACTTCGCATGCGTGGAGCTTTTGTACCGCAGGAGGGGCAGGGAGAGGGCAGGTACGGGCTCCGGTGACGCACACAGGGAGGGAGGGGGAGGAGGGAGTGAGAGAGAGAGAGAAAGAGAGAGAGAGAGAGAGGAGGGGGGGGGGGGGGGGGGGGGGGAACTCTCCGACCGGGACTTCCGCCACTACAGCGGCCCACTAGGGACATGCTGGTGTCCCAGAGGGAGAATGCCTCCTGTTTGAATGAATGAATGAATTCATTCATTTATTTCGAACATGAATAAAAAAAATATGTAACTATTTGTACATTAAAATAAATAGTAAAAATAAACATAGAGCCAATACATCAAACACTGCACATTGTTCGAAAAAGGAGTGGGAAGAAGTACCAAACTTTTTTAATTTCCCACCCCTTATTACCTATATTTTAGTTTGTACACAGATATCCTTAAAATTATATAATAAAGCTATATAAATAGATACATATCTATATAAATGTATAATTACAAAAAATATATACCAAATACATATCCTTATAAATATATATATATATACACACACGCACATACATACATATACACACACACACATACAAACTGAATATGGGTTGGAGAGTTTCAATCTTCATGTGCAGGGGTTTTTCACGTTTCCCATCTCAGCCCGCACACATATGTTTGAGGTGAATTGGGGGATTATAGATTGCCTGTACTTGTGATAGTGGTTGTGCTGTCTGTGTATGTTTGATCGGTCTTCGGCCGGTGCCCTGTTCCACCTTCACATATATTCAAATGGGATCAGTTTGAGTGACCCAAACTTAGGCAGTAAATTATGAGACGGATGGAACCACGGAAAGATCTTCTATAATGCTTTTTCCAACTTAGGATTGTGGGGAATGATTCAAGTTTACATGTAAATATGTGGAATTAGCTTTTACAAGACTGGATTGTCAAGCAATTTATGAGGGGTCGCAAGTGTTATATATATATTCTACCAGTGCCTTTTCATCCATGAACAAATTAATTAATTTAATGCACTGTATGCAGACAGTAGGCCAATGCATTTTTTTTTCTGCAACTAGATTCCAATATTTCACCCATTTCATAAAATGATGGAAAAACATAAATATGTGTTGGTTTTTAAGAATTAACCCTTATAAAACATTACCTTCTTGAATTAAATTAGAGTACTTTGTGTTTAAGTATAAGCTCATCAGGTTACAACTGTTTAGCTCAAGGCAAGAATGCAGTGTTCGCACTGGAAGTGCTGATGTAGCCTGATCAGTAAGTAAATAGTCTGGAATTAGTCCCGTGGTGTTGCCAGGGGCTGTGTAAGAGTGACGATGTCTTTGGGTACATAGATCTATTTGTAAGCAGAGTAAATTTTGTGTAGTATCTGTTGAACGTTCATCTCCACCCATCTGCTCTCTGTACTCTCTGGCTTATTGCTGCATGGAACTTCAAATGTCTTCTGGTTATGAAGAAGTTTTTGTTCTTTTGGTGGCTATTTGGGAGTTTAAAACATGTTTTTATGTTCTGAAGAATCCCCCCTTCCCCCAGGCAAGTACGACGTTGGATGAAACTGCCTTGAAACTAGTTTGTGGTGAGGAATTGTTTTTCTTTTGCACAAAAACTTGAATTATCCTTGTCGCAACTGGTGAAAAAAAGTTGGGTTGTTTTGTGAAAGGGGATTTTTTTTTTTTTGTAAACATCACAGGGATTATGTAATGAATCCAAATGTGTCAAACTCAGTTCCCCTAAAATGTGTCCCTGTGTGTTAGCTGTTTTTCTAACCATAACTGGCATCCAGAGCATTTTTACAGTGACATATCTGCATCCATCCTTGATCCCTGCTGTGGTAAAAGGTGGAGTGCACCCTTAAAATGCCCCTGGACCATCACAGTATACACACAGAGAGTCACCTACATTCACATTTACATCGGGGAAGTTCGATTCACTTGAGAAAATGCACAAGAACAACATAGAAACATACAGAAAGGAATATTAGGCAAAAGTGACAACCAATACACTACCATACACACCATGAGTAAAAAGTCCATTTGCATTCGCAAACAGGATTTTGGTGACAAAACACAGACATCTTTCTCAAGTAAAGGTCAAATATTCAGTTGAAGGAATGAAAAACAACACTGAGGGTTGAATGAGAAGAAGTAGCACAAGATACAGACCTTTTCACAGAAATTTTATTTACTGTCCTTTTAAAGTTTATGCAAACTTTTTTATTTAACCTCTCAACTCGTTTAATGTCCATTCATTTCATGGTTGCAGCTGTTACAAAGGCATTCATACTGTAAATCCAGCAACGAACCAGCTTTTTTCCACCACAAGGGGGCAGTGGACACGATTCATAAAAACGATGACCAGGAAAATGTGCACATAACTGTTTACAACTCCTTTTGAAACGAGAGGTCCAAGATTGAATTTAACTCTATTTTAAATGTCTACTTTCTCTTTCAATGTGTTTTTCACGGGCATTGGGCAACCTTTGTTTCTGCACAATAACTGTATATTGTATTCTGTTTTTATTTATTTCATATTGTAAACATATGTATGCTGCTGACATGAGCGATGGAGGAAATAATATATCAGGCACCACAAACGGAATTATTCAGTTTGACTCAGAGAAGAAAATACATATATTCAGGTGAACATTAGATAGTTTCAGCAACCTATGCAATCCCTTTCACATGCACAAAGGATGTAAATTGATGTCAGTGTAAAATCAAGATTATAGCTGCTTTGGTTATCCACCCAAAAATACTGCAATACGAGTTAATATTTTGGTTTAATGTAAACATTACTCCATATATTGCGAAGGTATGATATGAGCACTGGGATTAAACTTGTCTTTTTTTGGTGTGTAAAAACTGTGTTCTCCATTCATCAATAAATGTACATAAACAATGTCATGCATTCTTGTGCGACACACAAGTAAACAGAAGTTTAGGCATCTGATGATGTTTTGAGCTGCTGCAGTTCAGTATTGTCTGTGGGAGTCCGGCGGCCCTTTTGGAAAACGGCAGCGATTTCCTCAAATGTCTTGCCCTTGGTCTCAGGCACTCGAAGGTATATAAATATGGTGAATCCCAGAAGCAGCACGGCAAACAGGGCGAACACATAGCTGCCCATCAAATCCTGGTGAGAAATGTGAGGAGTGCAGTTATATCAAGACATGTCATCCCACAAGCTGAGACTTTTTCAGATTTCTGTTCCTCCATCTCACCTGTATGTATGGAAAGGCCATGCCAATGATGAAGTTACTTGTCCAGTTACAGCAGCCGGCGATGGCGATGGCGGCCGGCCGCGGTCCCTGGCTGAACAGTTCAGCCACGATGAACCATGGAATGGGACCAGGACCAATCTCAAAGAAACTCACAAAGAGGAAGATGGCGGACATGCTGACATAGCTCATCCATGAGAACGTATTCTGGTGGAGAGGAGATAATCACCGGGGTGAAACCGTTTCCACTGACAGCAGCACCGAGTTCAAAACCGGTTCCCTCCCTAATTGCAGGTTATGCAACACAGACAGTTTCATTGTGTGCATGTCATAAACGTTTTAATGAATAGTAGTCAATATTTGTGGAACAGAATCAAAATGTTCTTCCCGGTTATTGTTCCCTACGTTTGTTGGCATTTGTGCTCAGCACATAAACAAATACATGTTTCAGTAGAGTATTAAGTCATCTTGCCATTTAGGATCTACTATTGTTTTTATTATAGGAAAAGTAATGGACTAGAGGTTAGGGAAGCTTGCTTCTATTCTATTCTATTCTATTCTATTCTATTCTTCCAAACTGTTATGTCAGGAAGGGCATCAGGCATGAAATGTGTGAGTCAAAGAGCTGACGTTGCAATCTATAACAGAGCAGTCAAAACACCCCAAAGTAATGTTCTACTTTCTCATGCATAAAAGTTGCATCTAAGGAATTCAGAGCTCTAAGTAGCTTGGTTGAAGAAATTAGGTAGTTTTATGCAAGATGGTGATACAAGAGGACGTTTTTTTGCTTTTTTTCTGTCCTCGAACAGAAACTCAGTTTATGCAGGCATCAGCAGCAAAATGTGAGACCTGAGCCGCTGACAATGATGATTGACGCAGAAAATCTTTGAAGCTGCTTGCATCAATCCAGAGAAGCTCAAAGATGCCGCTGGCATAAACGGCAAAAACAATGGTAGACCTGTGCCATCTGGCACAAGTAGTCATTGTTCTTGATGTGGTAGATAATGTGTTCTGGAAAATAGACTTTAGACTTTAAAGTCACATAAGATCCCATGGATGAACCGACTCAGGTTGTGCAAGAGGTCATCATCGAATCCCTATGGACCTTCGAAGATTGTCATGGTGTATTTCCATATAAAAGGTATTTCTATCCTCCAAAACACTTGATCTTTTATAAAAAATTAAATTAACTTAAGGCCCTCTATGATACTTACACAAAAACTGAGTAGAGGGGTATAATGTGGCCAAATACACAGTCAGCTGGTAAAAAAAACAACTAATTTACATTCAATTGAAAGCACTTAAAACAAAATGGCGAGCCTGTTGTGCTGCAGTGGTTAGCACTGTCACCTTGATTCAAGAAAACCCTGGTTTGAGAGCCTTTTTGAGGAATTTGCACCTTTTCTCTTCCTTAGGGTCCCACCAGATATGTGGCTATATTTTCCCAGCGATGTTGTTTTTTGGATTCTTGTGTGTTTGCAAGAAACTGCAAACCAGATAATTACTACCAATCTAGTTAATACCACCGGACGACTCAAACGAACCTGGAATTGGAGGCCCACCGTCATGGCAACGGCACAAATGCACATTCCTGACAGACCAACCAGAGTCAGGGTTCGTCTGCCAGCCTTGTCCACCAGAGCAACCTGGAACATACAGCGCAACGTTTACCTCCGTGTTTATGTTGGGTATATTTAAGGAAAAAGAAAGAACAAGATGATGCCAGTGTATGTTCCTTGTTTAATGTCTTCCATGTTGCTACTCACAGACACCAGAGTGAAGACAGTGTTGATGACTCCGACTCCTATGGTGGCATAGACTGGCTGACTGACACCAGCCCGAGCGAAGATTGAAGTGGAGTAATAAAAGATCTGAAAGACAAATCAAGTAAAGATTTGACATTCCTACAGAGATTTCTTTTGTTTTTAAAAGGCAACCGCTTTCTGATTATTAAGAGTGACAGATACTGACAATATCTTTTAACCATTTTGACCATTGTAATCGTTATGCTGTGAAATTAAAAAAAAAAAATTTGCCATCTAAACGTTGTAACAAAGTCATTATGTGTTGGAACTAGTTACTTACAGCATTGATGCCGGAGAGCTGTTGGGACAGGTGCATCATTAGAGCAACAAACAGCTGCTGTCTGTACACAGAGGAGCAGAGCTGGAGGAAGGAACAGAACAATACAATCCAGAGTCAGATAATGGCGTCATACAACAAAGTTAGACCATTTTTGGACAACCAGACTTTTCTTTGTCTAGTTTTACCAATTCCTCTGCTACTTTTATAGATATCACAGTGTATTATGACAAATGAACAATTTAAATCGACACCCTGAATGTCATACAAATATATATTTTCAAAATAATCTATTGATGCAAAAATCTTCATCTCACTTATTCAACACGTACTTTCGCATTGTGCGAGTTTTACATGTGTTCATGGGAATAGTTTACTACTAATCGCATTAAACAAGGTAGAATATTTATAGTGTATTCAGGCTTGCAGTATCAAGAATCATCATGGGAAAAAAACAAAACTGTTCCAGATATAATGTTCCTATTTTATGTTCAACCCTTTTAAGGCACAGTATGACAAGTTCAACTGACCCTTGTCTGAGACCTACCAAAGAAAGGATCGAGACCCTCGGCTCCTTGTCGGCCTCTTCTTTCTCTCTCCTCATTTCTTCTACGTCAGGCGACGCATCATACGATCCCTTCAGACGATACAGGCCTGCAGAAGTAAAACCCATCAAAGGAAGATGAGCTGAAGTTTGAATCATTTACTGAAAGAAATCACCTTAGCAGAGGGAAATTAGAATAATTAAATAACAGAAATGGAATAGAAACAATGTGTGTATGTTGCTATCATAAGATTGAGAAGTACTGAAAATAGTTTGATATTTCTTCGTGTTGTCAGGAGCACTTATAAGCACCTCTGATGCTCAGTAACTACAATGCTGTATGCTTCTTTGGACTCAAGATTAAAAAAAAAGAATAATAAATCCGGCATAAAACGTGAGGAAATTTGTTTGGTGGATTACTTCAAAGCTTCTTGGTGATAAAATCTTGTTCTACTACCGAAACATTTTTGTTTCCTTCGTAAATCTCCCTACCCAAGGCAGTGTCTGGTTGCAGAAAGCCATCAAGACAAAAGTATGCAATCGTCGGCAACTGCATGTCCCCAAACTTTATCCTGCGAGACGATGTTCTTCCCACACCAAGCAGGGCTCAGAGGCATGGCAGATTAGTTATGAGAAATGTTTCCATGGGCACAACCCGCTCAACTCTGCTACACATCCCACCAATGCATGTTCCTCAAAAGGTAATGAAGAATTCGGGTTCATTATGCATGGTTCAGTGATTGTGACTAATTCTTGCTCGTCGAAAAATGTTGGAACCCATAACAAGTCAAATGGAATTTTCATAGTTCAGTTTTCATAAAACCGTAACGGATGTGTTGGTGAGCTTTAGAGACGCTTGTATTGTTTTTGTTTCTTATGGACAGATTCAGGGCAGCAATTTTCTGTGTTTCTCGTCACCCTGCAAAGCGAAACCAACCAGCTGCAGGCTGTAGCCCTAGATTTAGCCACCTGACATGAGAATGGTATTGATTTTCCCTGACTGGTGGCACAAGTGTTTTCTCACGCACAGCACAAGTAGTCTTAAAAAAAAAAAAAAAAAGAGCGAGAGAGAGCGATAGAAGAAAGAAAAGGTTTCTATGTGTGTGTAGTGTGTGTAGTTAGTACTTTTTCGAGCCTCTTCTTCCTTGCCCAGTATGATGTAGAGATACCGGGGGCTTTCGGGGCAAAAAGGCAGCAGGATGCATTGTAACACCGCAGGAGCTCCAGACAGACCAAGCAACAGGGGCCACATTTCATCGTTACCCAGTACAAAGTCCAGGCCAATTAACTAACACACACACACACACACACACACAAACAGACACACGCACACACACACACACACACACACAGTCAGGTTATACACCCACACGATGCTGTGTATGTGTATGTCTGTGTGAGGGTAATTCACCTGGCTGATGAGGATGCCAGTGACAATAGCCAGCTGGTGTAATGTTCCCAGAGCTCCTCTGTAAGCCTTGGGTGCAATCTCTCCAATGTACATAGGAACGAGCCCAGACGTTAACCCTGAAACACACGTCATGGACTCAGCTAATTAAAACAAACATTTGCCATTACAAATATTGATGAGACAGTACTGCGATATAGAAAGTCACAGTGTGTGTTTATTTTCTTTTTCCACCCAACTGTAAATTAAAAACTTAAAACAATGAGCAAAATGTTTTTAGCCACTTTTTTCCACTGTTTATGTCATATCAGATATCAACTGAGGAAAATATCATTTCTAGTTATGTATTAAAATAGTAATATTGGGATTTGAAACAGTACCACAGTATAAGCCCATGATCGCGCGGCCTGAAATGACCATGATGTGCGGCTTCCACATCCTGCAGAAACACATCAGCAGTCCAGCAGCGACAGCCAGAACATTGATCATCAGCATGCCCTTTATCCTTCCAAACGGAGACAGAAAGGCAGCAAAGAGAGGGATGAGGAGAAATGGATGATGGATGTGTGCCCTGGTTATTTTCAATGCTGATCTCTATTAAACGTTCCAGTTATTTACATTAACCGCCATCTTGTCTGCTATTACTCTCATAACTATTCCCAGGTCTCCTGGCCTCTCAGCCTTGCATGGATGCCGTTGTTACCCAGACAACATTCCTCACCTGCCCCTCAGGTCTCCCACAAATCCAACCAGGAAAGAGGATAGCATGCCACCAATGGAGAAAATCGCCACGGACAGTGACCAATAAATGACCACAGAAGGGTGTTGCTCCTCTCCTTGTTCTGTGCTGTTGTCTGGCAGGTCTGCAGATCTCTCTGACAACACTCCCAACGAGAGGCCATAGTGCCTTTCAATGACCTACCACACACAAAGACACACGGCATAGTCGTAGAACACATTTATACCAGAAAACAAACGCTCAATTTATTGGCCAAGAAATAAAATAAGCCAAACTCTGTATTATTTCAAATAAAGAATTAGAAATGTTAGTTTCTCCAGATGTTTGTTTCTTTTAGTAGACTTACACTGTGCAAACAATTATTTGTACAGGAAACATTTAAAGAGAAGGTGTGGCCTAATGAGGCAACAGTAAGATTAATTAAAAGAATAATAATGAATATGCACATTGAATGGCAGTATTCCAGTATTAGTAGCAGCATTTAGGCATTTAAACCTTTTGTTATTCTTCAACAAGTGTTTGTTGGTGAATATTAGACCGTTTCAGGTGAAGCATGTGAGGTTTGTTGAGTCGTCATTTCTTTGTGCAATGAGAAAAATCGCATGACTATTGCTGCTAAAGTGTGTTATAGTGCTGCAAAACAAATTGAAAATAAAATGCTTGCTGACAATCCATCCATCGTCCATTAGTCTGCTTCAAACGTAGCGTCATAAGCCTATTTTGATCAGCTGATTTGCATGCAAAATGAATACACAGGAGTGAAGTTGAAGTGGCTCTGGGAGAAAGTAAAGCCTGAGCGATTCCTACCTTCTGCGGAGCATTGATGACACCGAGACTGTAGCCGAACTGTAGAGACCCGAGAGTAGCTGTGAATACAGCCACAGCCAGTGTCCCTGTCAGCTGCTGCAGGAGTGAAAGGTGCCCAGTGACATAACGGCACTTCGATTAATTGGCATATTTACGCTGCGGTGCATAACCATGAGAACCGTAGTCAATCACACGAGTCGAATCACATTTTGCAAATGATATGGAAATCCTCTAAAGTTGGCTTTAAATTGTGTTTGTTGCTACTGTGTGCAATAGTTCTGATCTTATTGTGTGACTGCCTGCATGTAGTAGTAACAGTACACAAGAATACTGATCATATAAAAGAAAGGTAAGTGCCAAAATTGATTGAAATAACATCTTGTTAAAATGCAGACAATCAAATTTATAAGGAAAATAAATAAAAAATACAGACACAGAACAATAAAAACTCGGTTCTCTACCCTTTGACCCACATGGTGAATAAAACTTTGTAAAGCTTCACTCAGCATTTTAGTGATCACAGAAAACCTTCTCTGAACTTAATGATCTGGGATGAGACGAGAGAAGATGTTACCATTAAAAAAAAAAATGCATGCAATAAACGTGCTTGTTGAGAATGAGCTTACCTTTCCCGTGTCCATGATGGGTCCAGAGTGTCAGGCAGCAGTTTGGTAATGATCACTGAAAAGTGCATGCCTGATCACGCTGTGTCCACTCACTAATCGACAAACACACACACACACACACACACACACACACACACACACACACACGCACACACACGCACACACACGCACACACACGCACACACACGCACACACACGCACACACACACACGCACACACGGATCCACGCTCACACCAGCACTGATCGTATACCTTTTACCCATTAATTAAACGGTGTTCATGTGTTGTAACACTATAGTAAACACATA
This sequence comes from Lipophrys pholis, assembly GCF_963383615.2. NCBI lineage: Eukaryota > Metazoa > Chordata > Actinopteri > Blenniiformes > Blenniidae > Lipophrys > Lipophrys pholis. Next base: position 11,399,970 of record NC_137633.1, read on the forward strand.
TACTCTTATTACTTTTATTACGAGGAAGCAATGATCCACAGACTGAGAGAGTAAAACTCTTAACGGAAAGCACTGCTGATCTGTTAAGGCTGTTTCACACGAATTAATGTGGTATTATTCATGAAATAGAAAGTTATTATAATAAAGCCATGGGTTGTAATAAAGGCATGGGTTGTAATAAAGGCATCTTTGTTTTTGTGGTTCTTTACCTCTCCCTCTCTCTCCCTCTCTCTCTCTCTCTCTCTCTGTGATATGCTCACTCTCCTGTTAATGATATACTTGAGACAGTGCACCAAGTCTGAGGGTCAAAGCTGATATCAATGTGCACACTTGCAAACAAAACCAAAAAAGAAGAATATTCCCTTTTCACAAACACAATCAGACACAACTCTAAAAGTGTAATGCTAGTTTCATTTATTTCTCTCTTACATCATTTCTTTTACAAAACAAATAAATCCCAAAACAGGACATTAGTAATGCTCTTTCAAATAAAAGAAAACAAGAACTAAACAGAATAAAGAATACAGTGGTTTCATCTTTGAAAGGAGAGACCTCAGTGTCACGACTGTCAGCATTTTATTTTTTATTTTTTCTTTCAATGGGAAGAGTGAATTCCGTAATGGACAAACACAACAATGCCCCGTTCACACTTGATCGATACTCATTCACACAGTTGCATGCGTGCACACAGGGAAGACGGAGGTTTCTATAGCTCTGCTCGTTATTGCTAAAAATGTTAGCCTGCTCCTCCGCAGGGAGATCAGTGAACCTAACTTACAGCTGCACGGGAACGGCTACTGTATGAACACGTAAAAAGTCCTTGAAAATACAAGGGAGACACATTTAATAATTTAACAGAATAAAATCGACTCGAAAGGATTATTACACCATTGGAGGATTTCGCCTATTTCTGCATTACCTTGGATGTGTTAAGCACGGGCCAAAAAGTTGGGAAAAATGCAGCTTTCAAGAGAAAAGTTACCCCAAAAAACGAGACAGAAATGGGCAGATTTTTTGTTCGTTTTTTTGTCTGATGGCGCTAAACTGTCTTTGAGATTCACCACCACGTACAGAAATCCAGCTTAATGCATTCTACGTTGACGCACGCCACTATGATTCTTTGGAGTCCAAGAGAAAGTTTATACTGCTGATTGGAAAAGTTTTCCAGTCTTTATTTTGATCAACTACCTCAGTGTTGTTTATGGACCATAGGTGATTGTCTTCTCCGTGAGTAGCCTCCAGCGAGCCTTGCAGGCTCCGGTTTGAAGGTGGTTTAAATGAAAACCAATGGCTTGAAAAATTTGCTGCCGTGCCTCCGTCCCGTTTTAAAGTAACTTTACTCCCACATGTGTTGTTTGTCAGTCGATCCTCAGGCTACGGTAATAGATCCATCTGACAGAACACTAGTTTCACTGCTTTTAAGTAAGCATGGGCAGGCCCACCTTCAGTAGTGTCATAAAGTAAAATCTCACCGCCATTAATGGCTTGTACAAAGGATATTTCAAATTTTAATAAGCAACAGTTGCTCCTTTCAAAGAATAAATCAAGCCTTGGATTTGTTAATGTGCAGCTCCATTAGAGGAGACAAATAGTATCAACAATGGGTTAAAATTAGATGATAACACACATAAAATACCCCACCCCCAACAGATAAAAAAACTGTCATGTCATCATAAGGAAAGAAAAAAAAAAAAAAAAAAAGAGTTTGAATGTGAGCAATAATCTTTTGGCCTCCATTTGAGGTTTGCTTACATCATGCCAGGCACTGTACAAACAGTTAGGAGCCAAAATCAGAACAACAAACTGGGGATGAGTCCAGATAGACACCACAGCTTTTAACAATGAGTGCTTTCACATGCACACACTTTCTTTTTTTTTTTTTTGGAGGGGGGTGGGGGGATCATAGCTCATTTCCTGATGAGGTTGTACTCAGGATAAGCTTTTCATATTTGTCCGACAGCCACATCGCTGTATCTGTAATTTCTGTGGTCAAGGAAAGAAAAACAGAGCCCAAGAAATCAAACACTAATATTGCCTATTGTAAAATGCATGGTGTTCAGATAACCAACTGAGAAACCTCACTATGAGAAGAGAAGATCATAACTCTGCATGTAAACACACTCAATGTTGCTTTGATCACATTAAGGAAAAAGTCCACCCACAAAGACTAAATGACTTGACTTTTGCTGGACTTTGATTTCAAAGTCCTTCTTTGATTCAGACTTGTATTTTCAGCATCAAGTCAACAGACACGCACACACACATGGACACGCACACTCCTGATTTCCGAGACACAGATGTGCTGTACATTTCATCAAACTTCGAAGACTGACTGACTCCAAACTGCTCCGTAGGAAAATGGAGGAACAGAGATGAACAGAATGACGCGCTCATTGTTCGTGGAATATTACAGTATATCTGATGCAGCACCTTCAGAGTTTAAAGAAGTAAAGAGTGAAGAGGGGGGGAGGGAGAGCGACAGAGGAAAAGAGGAGTAAAAAGACAGGATGGCCCAGTGACTTCACTTTAAAGGGACACAGACATCATATTTGCATACTGTTGAAACCCACCCGACAGCGGAGTGTCTTTCTGCATCTCTCTCAGAGAAATGCGATCGAACACCTAATCATAACTCAGTTTAGTCAAACCTGAAAAGATGGCAGAGGGAGGAAGTAGAGGAGGAAGGGAGTGACAAAGGAGACTGAAAATCAATCAGGCTGTCTGATTAAATTGCCGGCACCCGGGTTGGATTTGTCATCTTTCAACGTACTTTCCCTGCACCGCCATGTGGAACTGGACAATAAAACTCTGATGAAATTGTATTCGTGTACAGTTTCCTCGGCCTCTGACATGTCTGAGGATAAACCCACACTTAGAGGATGAGTAGTGAGAGAAATGAAGGACATGGCTGTCAAAGAATTGAAACAATACTTTACATCGAGCGAGGAGTGAAGGAACAGGGGACGACATGTAGAAACGTAAAGTATAATTGTTAGACACTGGAATGCACTGGTCCATGTGGAACATCGAGACAAAGTGGCGTTAGAGAAGGACAAGTAGAGAAATAGACAGAAGAAGAGAATATTTGGAAAGTTAGTGGCACCAGTTTGCCAGTCAGTTAAGTAACAATGGCTTCTGCATGACCAGACTTAATCTAGTTAGAACTTCTCTCTTTATTCAGATCTGGTCTTTATTTTGTTTATTTTCTTCTCTAAAATAACGTTGTTTTTTTTTTCCTTCTTTTCTCTACATTGCATTAGTCTCTCCCGTGTTAAAAGAGTTCATTTATGGCCTCGCGGGTCAATCAGGCTCATTTGTGAGATGTGCGGTGGGCCGATGTAGGTTACCAGACTGGCCGATGGGAGCACGAGGCGATAGCGAGCGATGGGAGACATCACCAGTTCATCATAGAGTTTCTGTTGAGTGTCATGAAGAAAACTTGGCTGCTTCCTCCCGAACGCACGGATGCAAAGAATACCTGCGTAAGGAAGGAGAACAGAAAGAACATCATCCTTTTCAGTGAATACGATTACTTAAATGTTTTGGTCTTCTTATGAAGAAGTGATGAGATGGCGTCTTTGAGCTCGTTCTGAAGGTATCGTACTGAAGTGAACCCTTTAGTCGTGGGAGTTGCTCTGAAAAAGTGAGGCTGTTGCGTGTTTGAGGTGTTATATTGTTATATGTACGTGAATGATCGATTTTAAGGTGAGCAAGCCGAACGGCGCCACATGTATCAGATAAAAGCTGTTTCTCAATGTGTTTGTTTGTGTTGGGGTTGTCCTGAAGCTTCAGTCACTGGGAAACAGTTCAAACAGTTGAGTTATCTTACAGATAAGAACAAAGTCATTTAACTTGCGCTTGCCTTGCCTCGTGCTTCTTTCAGAGAATTCGACTTGCATAGAGCTTCTCAACTGTCTGAGCAGTCGCAAAGCGCTTCACATGGTTTATCACATTCACTCATTCATTCACCAATAGAGGACGCTGCCGTGCAAGGCGAGCAATTTGGAGTTCAGAGTCTTGCTCATGGACACTTCGACATGTGGACAGATGGAGATGGGAATTAAACTTGTATCCTTCCAATTGGGAGCCGACCACTCTACCATGCCGCCCCGCGTGAATGAGGAGACTATGCGATAGTGTTCTGTTCAAAAATCTCACAGGATTACCTTGTCATTCCGCTCGCACAGGAATTTGAGCCTCTGCGCTCTCTTGTGCATGAAGACGCCGTCCAGATGACCAGTCTCCACAGAGCGGATCTCTATGGCTTTCTCACCCCAGCCCATAATCTGATTAGAGTGGATATAGGCTGGAAAAAAAAAAAAAAAAAGACAGTTTGCATAGTACTTAATGAGCATATTGATGAACAAGCAATACTAAACCTTTTAATTTTACTCATGGAAGTCTTCTTGGAGAATTTAGTTATTCTATTTTATGGCATATGCTTTATCTTTATTTGTTATTCTTCTTCCACAGTAATGAAAAAGATATGCTTGCTGTTTTCTGATGGTGGTGTTTTATTGATATCAATAAAATGTCATATAAGTCAGTGAGTGAAACTTTTTAATGCATTGCAATACTCATGGCTAACACATGGGGGCAGTAACACAGTACTTGCATGTTCTGGTTTGTCCAGGTAAGAGGCATCTCAAGTTTGTCTCTGCTTGTCTCTGCCCTTTACCCGCTCTCCTCGCTGTATGTGTCTTGGACCTCTCTTTGTTAGATTAACTATCAATCTTCTCTTCTTGGCTTGCCTTTCTTTCTCTAAGTTCTGCACTCGTATTTTTCATTCCTGCCAAGCAACGCTGCAGGCGGTTTTAATCCGATTTAACCTTGAATGAATCCACATAAACACTTTCTGTCCCATAATGGGACTGAAATCTGTATTAACACGTATTACTATAATTTTTGCGGCCTTTCATAGAGTGTAATCTACATTTTTAAACTGGAAATCAGATTTTTAACAACTTGACTGGAAGTTTTATTCAAATTATGCAAAAATTCCCTTGAATCAACTGAGAAGACATGTCGGTGTGACATACCAACAGAGGTAGGCATTTCTCCCCACTGTAGCACCACGTCCTTGGTGATTCGTCCGTAGGTGTTGACGTAGACACCTTCGTCCTCGTAACACAGCAGCATCTCCATCCCGTCCGTTTTAGGCAGCACCACGATGGCATGGGGCGTCACCTGGCTCTGGATCTAACACAGGCGGACACGAGCAAGCGTTTCAAAGGATTTAATTAAATCTGTCATATGTAATCATAATCTACATTAGATTAAAATATCAGAGGCTCCATCACTGGCCTTTAATGTAGCTGAATTTGGCTAGTGATGTGGCCTACATATTATAATCCTCTAAAGAGCTGCAAAATATCACAAGCATCAAAAGGTTCAAACTTTACAAGGCCAGTTCTGTAAGAAGCATCATCCTTCTCAACTCGTAATGGACAAACACAACAGCAAAAGCTTAAAATATTGCATTATTTTGTACCTTTTACAAACATTAAAGCCCCAAGACCACCTTTTCAATCCGTGGCAATAAGCTATCATGATATGTGACCTCACACTACAGTTGAGCAGCGCAGCAAGTCAAGAAAACAAAACTCATCCCAGCCCAATAAAACCTGTACTTACACATTAGCTCTGAATACAAACCAATATGCATTTAATAGCAAACCTTTGCCTCTGATGATCTCAGTAAAGAAGTGTGTTACTGAAGACATTTGACAAAAAATAAAGTCGAGTTGGCTTTTCAGTGATTGTCAGATATGATATACAGACAAATACATTGCATTAAATTAAATTGCAATTAAACTGGAGCACTAATCGTTGTAATATAAAAGGCATTACATGGGGTGTTCTAATTGTCAGATTTCATGTTGCAGGAGCAGAAGCACATTAGAATGAGGTGTGACTTCAGACTGAAGTTCAGGAACACAACAAATAGTGGGAAAAAAAACCAAACATCTCAGCTTGCCACAAACTCCATCTTTTACAATATATCTCAGTACAAACCAGCATTTACTTCTGGGCAAAATCTCTGCTGACATTTGCGTACGTTAGGAAAAGTCAGCTAATGTAGACATTTGACCAAAAGTGTGAAATAAAGAAATTGCATTTTAAATGAAGCACTAATTACAGTAATTGTTTGCATTTTGATACAGGAATCTCATATTGTGGTATAAATTACACTGAAATTAAATATATCTTGTAAGAGATTTGGTTTGTGGAAGCTGAAAGGAATTTATTCACATACACATCAATCTTAGGCGAGGTTATTAATGGTTTAATGGTTAATTGCTACACTAGTGAACCGGACAGCACATATACTCTTGTAGTGCTGTGCACTCACTAAGGGGGTTTTACTAGACATCTATTGATCTAGTCTAATGGGAGGATGGCAGGATGTCACCTTCATCTGTTTGGCACACTGGAGGAGAGATTGGCAGGGGGAGAGAGAGAAGAAGCATGGATGAAAGGTGGAGACAGCGAGCAGGAATATTCTTCATTAACAAACTGGAGAGGACAGTGTGGAGGATCAAGCTAAATGCACAGCGCACTGCTCACACACACACACACACACACACACACACACACACACACACACACACACACACACACACACACACACACACACACACACACACACACACACACACACACACACACACACACACACACACACACACACACACACACACACACACACACACACACACACACACACACACACACACACACACACACACACACACACACACACACACACACACACACACACACACACACACACACACACACAGATTTATATGGTGGTTTATATTTTCGGGATTATTGCCAGTAAATCTGCAGTTTGGCTGAACCGTGTTTGAACAAGTTTAGCAGGGGATCAGTTAGAGTTGGGGAGTGAACTGATTGGAATGAAAGCACCAAACTTGATTTGCATTCAAGCGTACCAGAGAAATTTGCCGACGGTAAATCAGCTTCCCTGAGAGATCAAAATGATGAATGCCTGTCACCACCCTGGCACAGCTTGAGAACCACTGCTTTAAACAACCCTCAATAGGAGTTTTTTTGAAATAACTTCCTGAATGTGTTCTGTAACATAAACACTTCAATCATTTGCCTTGTCAGATAGCCATATGCACAATTTTCAGTAAACTAAAATAAATAACAGATGAAGCAGTAAAGCAAATATAGATCTTTTTGTTTTATTATAATGTTACGTTAATCACAAGAAACTTCTCAGGACAAATATGTTGCATTCCGACGAGCGATTCTCTTCTAACTTTGGCACGGGAGGAAATCAGCAGCTAATAAAGTACCACAGGAAGGAATGACAAAATATTGACAGCCTGCTACTTTAAGCGCAGGCTTTGATTCAGATTCATTAGTGCTGACGGAGCCTTATTGAGCCAACTTGTTTACTGAAAATGAAATCGAGAAGACGCGCACGGATAAACATCTGGGCACTTACATGTGAGGGGATGTAGATGTCGTAAGGATTCCCCGAGTCCACGTCAATGACATGGAAGCCGACACTAGAGCCATAGATGACTTTTAACCTTTGACCTTCCTCCACCGTCAGGTCGACCAGTTGAGGGCGGTGCTGCAGCTCAGTGAAGGACTAAGAGCCAAAGAGTGTAACACATAGAGGATGAGGGACACACCGGAAGCACAGAGGAGCAGAGAGTGAGGAATTGGAAAGAAACATATAAGGACAAGAAATTCCAAAATTATGAAATACATTAGAAATATATTTTATATTTCATTTGTGCAGACACGTACAATACACACACATGTATTTGTCCCTCTGTACCTTAAAGGCCATGAACTTGTGGTAGGGTTTGGGAGCCCAGGCATAGATTTCCACTGAGTTCTTAAGAGCAATGACCAGGAACTTGATCCTCTCATATTTCACTAGAAACAAGAAATATATATAAAAAGAATTAGTACACACACATCTAATAGAATGCATCATTTGTTGGATCACTTGAACCCTTTAAAAAAGTTACATTTACTGGATTACTTATTATATATCGTCTCCAGTGAGCCAAAATTATATTTGTCTAATATCTAATTAGAGCTCATTATCAGTGGAAAGCGGTTTATACCAGTAAGGTTTTTCAACCTTATTTGTGATTGTAGTATAATTGCCCACATGTATGTATGTCATACATTAGCAATGATCATTTTATCTATTTAAAAGTGGTCAGGTAAGAAGTGTGGGACTGTGCGTCACGCTTTTACCGAGGTTGAAACACATTGCTTGATTTCGATTCAAAAATAAATTGATCTTCCTTTCCTGGTGCCTCCCAGGACAGGCCCTCCCCACACTTTAAAAATATAAAACACTTTAACATGAAACCATGAGGCTTACCAACTTTATAATGCACACAGCCCTCCAGTTCTCCGACAGTAATCCAGCCCTGCTTCTTCTCTACCTCTGGATCATTGTGCAATATTCTGTTCCTCAGCCAGGACAAATAGTAGACACGCAGCTTATTCTTTTTCCCTGGAAAATGAAGCAAACAACCACAACTCAGATTTCAGTTACGGAAATACTTTGACTAATACCTTTCTTAGGAGTGGACCGGTTTGATTTAGACTGAGAAAAGAATAGGCGATAATCTCATGAATGCATTGTATGACCGTTTGCATTGTAGACAGTGTTTAAGCATTTACAGTGTGAAAGTTAAACCTACCCGATATAGTGACAAGCACATTGAGGCCCTCCAGCACGTCCATCTGTAGGAAACGCCGCCTGGTAATCAAATTATAGACTTTTCCCTGTCCACTTCGGTCAAGCAGCATTAAACCATTCTCGGTCCCGACCAGAAGATTCACACCTGAGCACATACGTACCCACAAGAGTCAGAAAAATAAAAGAAAAGAAAAAAGGAAAAGATTTAAAAAAAATAATAATAAAAAAAGGATTGAGATAAGTCAATAAGAAGTCCTACCCCAAAGAGCAGCACAGAGGATCTCAGAGTTGAAGCGCTTTTTGTATTTGCGAATCTCTGGTGTGTCACTGTGAGGTCTGATGTTGGTGGGGTTGACATTCACCACAGAGATCTTCCGGGCTTCATTTAGTCTGGCTTGCTCCTGCCTCATTAGCTCGTTGGCAAACATGGCTGGTGTGCCACAGCAGAGGAAAAATAAATAGAGGTAAGTTGTATTTTCAGGACTGTGATGACAGTATCATTACAAGTCAAGATGAGAAAACAGTTTTTATGTTGGGGACAAAATAGTTTTGCCTACATGCTGAGTCCTCGTTGTCATCACTTGGGGAGGTTTGATAAACCCGGGGATCAACAAATGGTGTGAATGATGCTTTGGACCCACTCAAACCAAACTACAAATTATAGAAAGAACAAGCATGAAGGTCTCCTTCATTACATCTACATAAACACAGGCGTGGGTGTTATTGTGCATGTATATAGTTGTGCGAAATGTGTCTGACCTCAGCTGCGTCGCTCAGTTCCTGCAGGGCCGTGGTGGGCGTGGCCGATGGAGAATTGCTCTGTTGCACCAGGTCAGGCAGGTTACCGTGGTTGCTATGATTTCCAAATCCATTACTCTCTGTGTGACCACCTCTCCTCCTCTCCTCTGCCTGAAAGACACAAAAGTGGATGTTGAATTAAAAAAAAAAAAAAAAGTCATCCAGATTATATTTGTTTTAAGCAACGTGTGCCAACAGAGTCATCATCACCTCTCTCATCACTAGAGTACCGTCCTTGGAGCGATTATAGGCATCTCCCAGGGAATCCTCCGTCAGCCCACCATACGACTCTCCACTGGTCTGCACTGCTGGCCTGTGATTCACACGCACAGACTGACTCATTTACAAAGCAATTCTGCTAAAACAATACTGACAAGCAACTTGCATGGTGTTTTTTTCCAAAACCCATGGATATTTCAGTACAAATGAATGCTGACAGTTCTAAAAAAAAAAAAAAAAAAAGGAGTGTGAGAGAGAGGATATAAAAACAAGAGGACAACTTACATGATGCGGGGGATGTCGCTAACAGCAACAGTCCCATCATGCCCCACTGTCTCACCATCCTCATCACTGCTCTCCGACTCCTCACTAGAGGATGAATAGTCTGTAACCTTCAAGAGAACACAAGGAGTACAAACAAAAATCAATTTTAATAAGGAGAATTGATCAGTGGGCCTCTAATACACAACATTGTGACGGGATTTTATAGAGACGTCTCTAAATTACCTGCAGGGCTCATTTGAACCTTGCACGTTTTCTTTTCAAAATGTCAGCATTTTTCTGATGAGAATATTCACATATTGATGGGACCTGACAGATTTTATTTTTAACTATAATTGAGTCTTCCTTCTGTTTATTTCTGCACAGTTGTTCACAGAGGCAATTTGTCATGTGCTACTGGCAGCCATGCAAAAAGTACATCATCATTTGCTTGGTAATGCATGGAAATTCTACACAGCAAGTGCAAGAATATCTAAACAATGCAGAAGAGCACTATTAATAAAGCGTAAAACATTCTGGTTGATTGGGCCTTCCTTTGTCGAGGCTGCATGTTTTCCCTGCGAATGGGTCGGGTAAATAGATTTATAATGTCAACCCTGGACACGTCAAAGTCCACCACAGGGCAAACACGGAGAGAAAAGACCATATGCATGCACAAATTAAAAAGCAATTTTATAGTTCCCAATTAACGTCAAATGTATATTTTTGGACTTTGGACCAGGAGAAATACGACACATGCACAGAGACAACATGCAAATTCGACATAGAAAGCACTCCAAGCCTGGACTTGTAAGAGGGATTTTGTCACTGCAGTTGGTTGTACATCTTTAAATCTGAAGATAGAATCTTGCCCGCATGTTGTTGCAGTTTGACACAATCAAGTACATCTGTTTGTTCATCACAAATGTCGCCATACCTTCACTGGAGGTCTGCTTCCCTCTTCTACTCTCAGTTCTCTGAGTTCTTTAGCCAATGCACTTAGGTCCTATAACAGAGCACAGAAAGGAAGAGGAGAAACAGGCAGTCCATCAGTCGATATGTTCTGTATCATCAGTCTCAAGAACCCGAGAAGCGAGAGAATACATCACATAAAGGGAGGAAAGGAGAGCAGAGAGGATGAAAGAGTGGGATAAACCTTAAATATCATGATGAGGGGGCAACATGTGAGTTGTCACATAAGACACCTGAGCTGACATGGAACAAGAGTGCTGATCTTTTTTTAGCGGATTAAATATCTTTTTTACACTAGTATTGATCATAATCAGCGCTTTTATTCACTCACAAGCAAATGCTACCTTTAAGAACAGAGGTTATATTTAGAAATAACAACAGATAATCAAGCTTGATGTACTACTGGAGTGCAGAATGCCTCTGCCTCCTCTCTACCAATCACCCCCATGCCAACTGGCCCGTAGTTTCTGCCCCTCCCTCCCTCCCCATCACCCCCAGCCAATGGATCAGACCATATCATGCAGAAGGGGGGGGGGGGAGGAGCGTCACACTCGGTGGGCTTACCAGCTCCTCCTGAACCGTGACAACAGAGAAACAGGAAAAGAAATTCAGAGACTGTTCAGGTGCGTGGCAGATCAGCCTACACACATCTGCTTGCTCTCACACAGGCACACACACATATATACACTATATATATACACCACATGCCTGCATCACGCCAACCCCCACAAGCACACATCCACCCACACTCAGGTATGTGTGTAGACGCATACATGCACTGCCATTGGTTTTACTCTCTGATGTTTCAAAGTTTCAAGGGGGAAAGTCATCGTCTTGTGAAATCATCTAACTCCACCATGCCAGGGGAAGAGGAAGGGCTATGCGATCGCGATAAAGGAAAACCAGGAAAAACGCAAAAAAAAAAAAAAGTAAAGGGGACGCGATTGTCACTGACCTCATCTATGGCTTTCTTATAGCTCTGTAGAATGGAGAGAGAAAGATCAAAAGAGAAAGCGGGTGAGCGATAGAAAGAAAGAAAGAAAGAAAGAAAGAAAGAAAGAAAGAAAGAAAGACCAGTTGAATAGTAGAAAAAATGAGGAGGAGGCCTGTACAAACTCACCAGAGAGGATTGGTGTGGTAGAAGTGAATGTGTGTGTCTGTGTTGTGAGACTCACAGCAGGTCTGCTTGGTCTGGTTGATTCACGACCTTCCTCCTGTTTGGACTTTGCCTCCTGATTGGCTCCTGGAGGAGATCCTTCCTGCTTGGTTAGACCTACCAGAACAAGAATGGTAAAACATTAACCGATCAGATCGCTTTAAAGGAGATAACATTAAGCTTCTTGGATTAAATCATGTGTACGGACAACATAATATAGACTATAACATGAAGGAACATGGATCCATATTTAAACCTTCCTCTATGCTATGTGTTTTTCAGAGGGAAATCCATGCATGTCTGGGATTTCACTCTGACCCGTTGTTTGACACATCCCTCTGCACCTCTTACAATCTCCCTCTCTCATTTCCTCTCCTGTATCTCTCCAGAGGCTGAGAGCAACAGGGCGCATCAGACAGGTTGATCAGAGCAGAACTGCGACTGACAATGTCCCGCTGATAGCCTCTGAAGCCATGTGAGTGAGTGAGTGTGGTTCCAGCATGACGCATCGACATACACCTGTTTAAATTGACTCACATGCCTGCATAAGTGTGCAATTTTTAGTTTGGGTGAGTGTTTTTTTCTGTTTCATAAGCGCAGTGCTAGTTTTTTTTTTTTTTTTTTTTTTTTACCTCTCCTCTCTGCTGAGCCTCCCTGAGATGAAGGGGAGGAGGAAGATGATGAATTGGAGGAGGTTCTTTGCAGCATGGCGTCCAGAGAAAGCTCTGAGCGTCGCAGGTCTGGATTGCTGAAACAGGAAGGAAATATTGTCATATGTGGGCAAAATGACCTCAAACTAATTCCAAATTAACAGTTGTCACGGTCTGGGGGTAACGTATTCTAGCCACTACACCACGGTGCAGTCCGACATGAGCTCTATTGAAGAGTCAAAAGAGGAGGAAAAAAAGTTCAAATCTGTTTGCTTCTTTAGTCTTTACCTGGCTCGTATGAGCTGAGAACCTGTGCGAGGGCCCAGACCAACTCCTCCATTAGGGGAGTTCTTCCTGACGAGAGCTGGGGAGATGGAAGTGGTCCTCTGGGGTACCTGGGCAAAGACACGCACACACACACACACACAGGTCAACAGACCTGAAACACTTTCTCCTTTACACTTAAAAATGATTTCAGGTTAAACTATTAATACTGTCACTATTACAATTTTCATGTACAATGAGTTCATCAAATGAGTCGTGAAATATAAAACAAGGAATAAATAGTATAATCAAAATAAAATACATGAGAAGTTGTTAATCTTCTTTTCTGATTGTGATCCTCAACCTTGGGTGGGATGTCCTCCTCCCTCAGCCAAGCAGTTCTGTCCCTGTCCCTTTCCCTGTCCCTCTCCCGTTCCCGTTCCTCCCTGCCGGTGATCCGCGGAGGGGGTCCCGGTGTGTCAGAGGTGGGGTCTGAGTTCTGACGAGGCATCTCAGGCCTGGGGGATCCCGAGCTAACGCCTTCGCTCAATGCTGAGCCTGTCTGGTCTTGCAGAGACTGAGAGCCAGACATGGAGCTAGAGTGGGTCTTCACAGGGACCAGATGAGCCATCTGTGTGTGGGGGGAAATAGAATAGAGGAAGAGAATGGTTGGGGTGGATGGATGAAGAACAAAACTAATTGACTCATATGTCGACCTGAACTTTGACAGAGGCCACTACTAAAAGAAGCAAAGAGGTTTGTGATTTGGGAATACACCAAACATATACATCCCTAGTTTCCCAAACATACTGACACACACACGCGCGCTCGCGCGTGCACACACACACCTGTGGTTCGATGGAGCGATGGATGGGTGGGGTGCGGGCAGGCTGCATGCCCCCGCTGCTGAAGGACTCGGAGCGGGGAGGGAGGGAGGGGTCGGAGATGCGGTTGGATACTTTGTGCTGCAGCGCTGGGGAGCTCTGTCTGTTCAGCTTAGATCGCTCCTCCACCTGAGACAGGTCACATACCACTGTCACTCACAGCCCAGCACACAAAACAACCAATCACCACACTAGCTCCACTACGGGCATCACAGCCCACATGCACGTCCGCCAGCCACCGCGCAATCTTACATCGTATAACCTTCGTGGGACAACATCTAAAATCTGGATTGTTTGAACAAAAGAGTTCCACAGAACTCACCATGCCTAAACCTGTTTTTACTTGACGTGAGTCATAATTAAACTGTCAACGGAACAGTTAGTTGAAGCTTCTCGAGAAACAGAGAATGATTAACCAACAAGTTTTTGTTTCCTTCAAATTTATTGTTTGTGTATGACTCTCCATGTCCTAGAAATACTGAGAAGTAAGACTGTTCAGTGGCTTCAGAGAAAGGTTAAATAGAATTATACCCACTATTCATATGCAGACACCAAAATCCAGGCCAGAGTGAAAGATTTTTGTGTAGGAGCAGTTCCCAAACACAATTCATTGTTTGTTTGAACTGAAGGAGTGCACATATATGTCAATGCAAACAGGCACTAAATATGTCTGTGTGAGTAAGGCAGAAAGCTCCTCTTCTCAGTGTAATCTGATTATCAGATTAACTCCCGTGCAGTGAGAGAAGATTCAAAGGAAAGCTCCCAGCAGCCAACATCCCACTTTCTGAATCTAAAAAAGCTACTTCGTGGTAGGTAAAACACTGACTCGTGGCTCAGTAGGGCATGGTTTCAATAGCTCGCAGGTAAACATATGTGTGGAAAGAGAAATATTACAGTTTTAAAGGCTTTTTCTAATTCCAGATGAGCTCATAATCCAGCAGGATTATTTAAGATTATGACCTGGGTCAAAACACTATGCAATACTGGTTCATTCCTCAAATCTGTGTTAGTTGACTGCTTGGAGGTTAACTGCAGTGTGTGCAGCAACAGAGAAGTGGTTAGTTGTTCAAATGAAAGGCAACTGCCGATGAGGAAATCAGATGTAGGCAAAAATGTAGAGAGGGCTAAACATTCGTTGGCTAAGAAGAAATCCTGCTGAGCGTGAAGTGAGAGTTTGATCGGTGTACAATTGAGGGTTAGCATTAACACTGACCTACAGGAAAGAGAGAGAATATTGTTAGTACGCCCCTTTACAGAGGAAAAAGCCTCTGGGTAATGCTGCTCGAGTCTGTCTCCAGCCTACTACCCAAAAACTCCTTCAACTGTGAACAGAAAAACAAATACCGGAGGAAGTTGTTTGGAGAAAATGCTGCATCTACATTAATAAATACTGGAGAGAGAGAAAATGCGGACGAGGAAGGGAGGGATTGTTGAGGGCGTCCTCTGAGGATTCACCATTTCACCGTACCCCATCACCAAGCACAGCTTTGATTGAGTGTTCGACTAACCTAGAAGGAAACTAATGCACGGGTTTCCAAGATGACATCAAACCCTGTATGTACAGGAAGGGGCTGACGAGGTCGCAGTGGGGCATGAGATGATGGTGGCCATGGCGGGGGTGGGGGTAGAGGTGTGCGGGTGGGGTGGGGGGTGGGGTCCCTCTGGATCTCATTCCCAGTGAAAATATTTTATATTATAAAAGGCGACAACATATAGTGGGGCATGAGCTGATGGTGGCCATGGCGGGGGTGGGGGCAGAGGCGGGGGTGGGGGTGTGTGTCTCTCTCTGGATCTCATTCCCAGTGAAAATGTTTTATATTATAAAAGGCAACAACATATAGTAGCTTAACTGTAAAAAAAATAACTTGCATAGCAAAAAATGAGGATATGATTTACAATGTCTACATTTTTCTACAATGTCTTTGTTTTTATGTGAGCAATAAATTTACACATCCTTATTTTCTCTTTTGGATTTTTAGAATAAAAGGTAATTCTTTAAAATATGGACACTCCGTATGTACCTATTGATTCCAGTAAATGTCAAATTATAGTTTTTTTTCATGGACTTTATATGATAAAGATATACGAGAAATGTGTGGGCTGTCTCTTATATCAGGTGGTACTTAACAGTTCAGGAGTCTGAGTGCATCGGTATATTTATAGGAATATGTACATAGACGCTGCACTGACCAGGATTCTTGCCAGGGGGTTTATTGGTCATTCTATTCATTTTGCATGTTCTCCATGTGCAAGACTTTTGTCCCACAGTCCAAAGACATGTGTTGTAAGTTAATTTGCGACTTTAAATTGCCCTTCACCTTCAGTACAAGAGGGTTAAGCCCTTTATTAAATCAACATGTATTAATATCATATATATGTTGCATCTTTTTTTTGCATTCATAATTTTTGACTCATAATACACATAACACACATAATTGACTCTATTTTTTAAATTCTTTTTTTTTTTTTTAAATCAATCAATTCTACATTTTTGGATATGTGCCTCAAAGAATAGGTGAGGATGCAACAGGTTGCCCACAAGCCACTTATTGCTCATGCCGGAGTGGAGTAAAATGAACTGTCTTAAATTTTTAGAGCGATGTTTGTTTCGCTCCATGATACTCAAAGAGATGTGTGAGAAATTCAACATTTATATACATTAAAATACACATTGTATTGTGATTTTTTTTCTTCTGCCTGCATTGCCACAAACTTTGCTTTAGATAGGATCGCAGGCAGCTCAAAGATGGAGAAATATTGGAAATACATATATATAAAAATAACAAAGTAAATGAGACAAAGTAAATTTCCTCCAAATTAGAGAAAAGATAGACTCCAACACAACCAATCACCAGGATAAAACTATGATCATATGAAAAATATGATGTGATTTATACAATGTGGAGCATAAGTTTGATTAAAATTAAATGTAAGAATAGCAGGGTAGTGGCATTTTCGTCGTATTGGTAGTTCAACCAGTTCATACTCTACTAAAAAGCAGTGCAGTTTATTGTTTTTGTATTTATTGTTGATCAATAAGATGAGTAGTATGTAAAAATGTAATACCAAAATAATAAGCATCATGTACTTTAAAATGTATAACTATGCAAGCAGAGACACTTCAAGAATACATTTTAAGTACAAATACAGAAGTGTCCTTATTTGTTTATATCTGATTTTTATTCCTGGTAATAGGAAAAGAGCTACACCCTCTGCTCAGATTGATCAGATCAAGGGGTACTCCCAAGGGGGGTTCCTAGGGGAGAGGACTATGAGGGAAGCATAGCAAGGTGCTATAATCGGGAGAATATCTGTCTAATGAGGGTGAAGAGGTGCCGGACGTGGGGGAGAACGATGGTGGCGTTGTGGGAGAGAGTTGGGGAGAAAAGCTCGTCAACCCAACTGGACTGCTTAAATGACGCATATCAGCCAATTGCTGTTTAAATGTGGATTCAGGCAATGAAAAACTGAGAGCAGATGCAGGGGAGCTGCATCTAGATGCGTTTTGCTCCAAAGTGCAACTTGTACTTTCACAGTCAAAAGGACAAAAAGGGAGATTGATCCCAGGGACCTGCAGAAAATTGCCATGTGGTGAGACAAGTTTGCCTGGGTTCTTTTGTCTGTTCAAGAAAGAGTCAGAGAAAGGTCCAGTTTTGTTAGATGCCTCACAGTGGGAGAGTGCAGTGAGATTGTTGTAACTTCCAGACAACTTCATCTGTCTGTCCAACCTTCCCTGATATTCAGGTTCTATGTCTACATCTATTCTACGGGACGGCGAGTGTGAATTGCTACGAGGACGTAGACTAACCGGCTTGACCACAGGGTTAATTCCAGCCTGGGGTTTCTGGACTTGTATTGGAGACCGAGGATGATGTTGAAGACTATTAGGATGAGAGTCTGCAGACATTAGTCCTTGGATGGCTGCCTGGCTGGAGATAGACCGAGGTCTCTCTTCACATTTTGTTATGAGATTATTTGGCCCAGGCGAATAAATCCTGGGTCTACCACAATACTCTCCCACTTGCCCCTGACTTGAATACTCTTTTTGACTCTTATTAGGTCCCCTAGCAGGTCCTTGGCCAGAAGACTTGACTGGCTCTTGAATAGGCCCTGGACTATGACGTCTAGTTTTCTGAGCCCTGAACTCTCTGACCTGCTGACTTATCTCCCGTTTCAACCCTGGATCTAGAAGATCTCCCTCTTCTAATGAAATGCCGATATGGGAGAGGTGGTTGGCGAGATGGTTGGCACCATGGGACTGGGTTTGTTTAGATGCCTGAACTCTGGGTTGGCCATGAGGGCTGGAGGATGAAGCGGGCTGGTTGAATGACTGGTGATGCCGAAGGTTTGAGCGGGGTGGGTTACCATGAGCATGCTGCTGCTCCCGGACCTAGGAGTCAAGAGTCAGAGGAGTAGCATAACAAAGATACACAAATCAGACATTGCAGTGTGAGCAAAAGTGTTCAGAATGACGAAGTGAGGTCTCCTCACTACTATCCAGAGTTTGCTGATTGCAGTGAGACCTGTTCAAAAAATCATTAACAAGGCCACGAGTTGAAGCCACATTTCGAACTACAGCTCGAAAAAAACATATATTGCTCGACTTTCCTCAGCATTGGTACTTAGTCTTGTTCAAGAAAAAGAAGTTCACATCTTTGGAAAATAAGTCATTATAGATTCACGTCACTGCATGTCATGCATGTTGGAGCTTACCTCTTTAGCCCAGGCAGGCTTGTCATTAGGATTAATGACATCCTTGTAGTGGTAAAGCTGTTTCTTCTCCGAATGTCTTCCCTCATCCTGCTGCTGCTGTTGCTGCTGCTGCTGTTGCTGCTGCTGCTGCTGCTGTTGCTGCTGCTGCTGCTGCTGCTTCTGCTGCTGTTGTAGAGACACCAGGTAGGCTCTCTCCTGCTGGAGCTGCCTCTGTAGCCTCTCCGCCTGCCGCTGTTCCTCAACTTGCTTGCGTTTGTACTCCTGGAGGAGGAGAGGAGGAAAAATATGAAACACATGTGAAAAACAGCGGTAAGTAGAGCAGATGAGGGGAGAAAGGAAGAAAAGTGGGAATACGGGGTCGTAAAAGGCATGCATACAAACTAAAATCAACACCTAAACATTACATCATAATGTCTGCTCTATGTATGCCTTGGATGTATGGACATAGCCATTACAAGCCATAAATACTATTTTTTGTAACATCATGTGTTGCATTTCATGTTTCAACATGGCCCGACTCGTACTCCATCAACAATACGGGACACAAGAGTCATGCAGTCACAAAACGTGCAGAACACAACTGATGAACACAAGTGAAGAAACGACACCATCACACAGTTTTATCAGTTATCACCAACATTATGCTGGTTAAGTATGGCTAATGGGAAGCAGGGTTTCAGATATGACACTTGGGATAGAAACAATGGGACTGGAAAGGGATCGGCGCAAAGATGAACAAAGTATGCACTGCCTCAGGTTTTGACGCATGGAATTTATGTTGGCTGCATCTCGTACTGCAGTTTTTATTCAGACTTTAGCTAATTTCTATATATAAACTCAATGAAAAGAGCAGAAGACGAACACTTCATGACATATTGTGATATTGTTGCCCTTGACAAGATTGGGACACAGAAAGAAAACACAATGTGAATCACAACAATGCCCTAGTTTCTGCTGCTTTGTGAGCCAGTATGACAGAGCTGCCAAAACAGTATTTTTCACAGCCTCTGGGGAATCATTTGAGATCCAGCCAACTAAACAATACCATACATGCAATCAGTGATCTCAATGAATTCAACACAGGCTTCAGAGATTAGCAATATATTGTTGCAGCGTCATGTGTTTTTTTCTTGAATCTCTAACTAGCGGTCACACTGTGGATTCTCCTACAGTCAATTCCTCTGCACAAAAGCGACTTGGGTGCATGCAGTTGGGACAGGAGACCGCACAGCACAGATGAGGAGGCAGTTGTAGCAAGTGGGAGGGCCACAGTTACCAGCAGTAATGCCTGTTCCTGTAGTAGCTGCTGCTGGAGAATCTCTAACTGCCTCTGTTCCTCTTCCAGCTGTCTACGGATATACTCCTGAGCAGCATGTCGACACAAGGAGATGGATAAAGATTGAGAGAACAATCTCGAAATATCAACATCCACATATAGACAGGGGGGGGGGGGGGGGGGGAGATGGAAGAAAAGCTGGAAATAGAAAAAGATCATTATCTGTGGTGGCTGCAGAGGGAGAGAAGACATGATAGGAAGAAGCTGTAAGAAGCGAAGGAGACCATATCCTCAAACAACTTTAATAAGTTACAAAGAAAAAAAGAAAAAAGACAGAGAGAGACAGGAGAGAGGTGTGAGGATATTTTTCCAAAGCACTCGAAAAGCGTGGGAGGAGAGCAGCAGAGCAAAAAAAGAGGGAGTAGGACAGATGAAAAAAAAATATGCGAGGACAGCAATTCAAGTTCACTGAGAGGACAGGAGAGCACATTGTTAAAATGAATGTATATGAGAAGACACCGAGCAATCAGAATACACAAAAAGAGTGCGACCTACATTAGAATTGGGATCTAAGAAAAGTAAGCTGCCCCAGCAGCAGAAACAGGCCCGATGACATTTTCCTCTTATGAGCATTAAAGCACAAACATTAACTCGTCATTTACTTGAAATATACAATCGTAATATTAAAATTATAGAATAAGCCAAATGCCAAAATGAATAAAAAGAAAAGAAATCACTTACAGAAGAAATCAAGAAACTCAATGAAAATGTATAGACTTAGAGATTGTCTTCAAGCGAGGAAAAACGCTTGAAGACCATATATGTAGTGCAAATACGTTAAAATAGTATCTCGAGTAGAAAGACAAAGACTCTTGGCATAAAAGAAAGGCACAAAATTTGTAGCGTTGCGCATGCTTAGGACTGGAGTTGTCATTAAATACACACATTTTCAGAATTTAAATCTAAAGTATGAACCTGCTCTCTTTCGGCACGCCTCCTCTCCTCCTCTCTGCGGAGCTGCTCCAGTTCCTGATAGCATCTCTTCTGTTTCTCCTCATGCTGTTTCCTCAGCTCACGCTCTCGTTCCTGCTGCTGTTTGAGGAGAAAAGAGGCACTTCAATTGTCTGTTTTCGAAGAATTAACAAATCGCGCCTCAACAGAAACTGTGAAGACTCGTGCGGCTTTCGTCCTGCGCGACACTTTCAAGTTCCGCATCCTCATTGGGCTTTACTTTTGAAACTTCCACTGAATTACAAGGAGCTCTGTCATAAAACATTAACTCATAAAACAGAAAGGCGAACTAACATTCACACACACAGTAA
The DNA here is from genome assembly GCF_963383615.2 of Lipophrys pholis. Taxonomy (NCBI): domain Eukaryota; kingdom Metazoa; phylum Chordata; class Actinopteri; order Blenniiformes; family Blenniidae; genus Lipophrys; species Lipophrys pholis. The sequence goes on from NC_137633.1 coordinate 11,421,189, forward strand.
CAGACACACACTTTGGCCGAGAGCGGTGGGGTCATGTTAGTTGAGCTGAGTCATGGAGCTTAGCGGTACGTTGGGAGTCAAACCCTGGTGGGAACCCACAGAGAGCACACAGATTACGAGTTAAGGATTTCCTTCTGTAAGCCTGCTCTCTGGAACTAAGAGAGGAACACTGGGGAACAGGCTGTGTGTGTGTGCCTCCATGGTGCTTTCTCTCTCTCTCTCCTCTCATGATGTCAAGTTCAAAGCTTTGTAAGTTTATATAGCTCAAACTCGGACCTCTTTTAAACTCATGTCCATCAGAAATAGATCTTTGCATAGTCGTTGGTCCAAGCAGGGTGATTCTCAAGCATTGAATCAAGTCGACTGGATTTGGTAATATACATGAAAAAGTCCGGTCGACCTTCATTCATTCATGGTAGTTGGAGTGTGAACGGCCGCATGTTTGATTTGTCCCCAAGCTTTACCATCCCTGGATTTTTATCAAGTGTCATCACTCAGCTTTCTTAAATAAAACATTGTGATCAGATGTGCTGAAGCAGGGGTGACTCTAAAATATCCAGGCCTCTGGCCCTCCAGGTTCAGGGTTGGGCGCAAACTGACGATTGCAACTATGAAAGGTGCACATCATCCAGTACTGTGACCCTCCACCGCCAAAATGCAATACTTGTACTTTAGCCATTCATCCGTCTTCTGAACCATTTCACAGAACTTATGATCATCACCTGGCTCACTATGGGTTTAGACAGTTTACAACCTGGACAGGTTACTTGTCCGTCACACAGAGAACAACAATGCCACATACACTTTCACACTTATAGGAAATTTTGGAATTAGCAATTAGCCTCAAATACATGCTGTTAGTGGGAGGAAAGTATGCAGGGAAAAGCGATTTAAACAAAGAGACATGCATCTTGCCGTGTTTAGGCTGTTGATTAGTTTCTTATATAACTGACTCATGCGATGGTTCCTGTCAATAACAGCTTCATTCAAGTTGCATCTACAGGCTTCCAAGTCAGAGTATTTCTTCTTACCTCTTCCAACCTTCTCCTTTGCTCCTTCTGTTCCTCGATACGTTTCTGCCTCTCGGCCAACAGTAGGCGCTTGTGCTGATCATTCTGCTGTTGCTCCAGCTGCTGCTGCCGCCGTTTTGCATCCGAACGGTCCTTATGGGCCAGCTGGAGGCGCAAGAAGTCTCGCCTCAGGGTTGACTCACCCGGGATGTTGATGATGGAGCTGAGTACCAGCCAAATAAGAAGAAAAATCACTAAGTAAAAAGTTTGGACATGAAATTGTCCAAAAATTTATGTTTTTGTGTTCATATTTGTGATTACCGACCTTGGTTCACCCATCTCTCCTTCTTCATCCTCCTCTTCACTGCCACTGTACTCATACTCTGTCTCGTCTGAAGGATGGAGAGGAAGAAGAAACTCAAGTGAGTAACCAGTGAAGAGCGAAGCTATTCCTCCGCACATTCAGAATTTTTCACTTGAACTCCCCTCGTTCATTACTAAACTGCTCACGATTGTGGCATTTTCAGATCCTCATTCCTTTAAGGCACTTTCTTTTAGCCACTTTGAATAAGTGCATAAATTGTAATTTTACTGTGTGTAGCGAGGTGGAGAACATTAGCTCCGAGCTCTTTCAGTCAAACGGGGCTTAAAGCATAACAGTAGTGGAGAAAACCCAGCGCTCGCTCAGACATGTTCACACAGACCTGCTTTCTGAATGTGACACAGTGACGGCTGGAGGAAGCCACAGCCTCAACAATGACGAGGCATTTCTAAACATCACAGTGACGTCCGCCGTGCGGCATGTTGTTTCGTGAAGCGCTTAATGCGGTCAGTCACTCTGAAGAAAACTGATAGGACTGAAGAAAACTAATTGAAGTCTGTCGCTTTTATTTCCTTCCTCTTTGAAATCCATGACTGTGACAGTGTGTGCGAGACAGTTTATGTGTGTGTGTGTGTGTGTGCACGTCAACATGGTATGTAGCTCACACTCACTGTATACATTTTTTTAATGTGGTGAGTATGTCATACATGTGTGAAAATAATTAATCTCCTGAACTTCACTGTACTTTAAGTGATAACCAGTCACAGTCTTCACATTTTGTAGGTACTTAAAATTTGAGTGGCAAAGTCACTAATTTCTAGACACGCATGCATTTTAGCATGACGTCATTAAATAAATACCTTAACATTGACAAACTGTATGTGAACTTTTATTGTCCACAGTATAGGCATTAGCATACCTCACCTGATTTTAAATACTAGAATACAGCTTGGCAATACAGTGCGGAAAAGTGCAATCCTGACAATAAACATCCTGCAAAAGATAGAGCATATCAGTCCCTTAATCTTTTGCATGAGGTGAGGGAAAACTATTTTGCACTTGTGCAATATTGTGACGGGCATGGGTAGAAGTCAAGGATGTGTCAGAGCTCAGATAGCAACACACAACCGTCTTAATCGGTGGTTCTCATCCATCATTCCTTGGAGAGACCCCCACGTTGCCTCTACGAAAGGCTTCAGACCTCTCCAATCTTTGAGTTGCCAAAACACAACAGTGAAGCCGAACACTGGCGGTCATGCACCCACTCACACTTTACCAAAATACAAAACAAAATCTCTGGACAGTTTCCATGATTAGAAAGTGTGTCATTATAGTTTTCCTTTGAAAAAATGCAGGGGCCGCCCTTCTTGTGATCTATGATGGCACAAATTGTAAATATGTTATAAAAAAACATTGACTTTTTTGTTTTATTTCCTTCTTTCCAACATTGAGATATCAGTGGTGCTGCCATGAAAGATAGCTACTGTACCTCAAAGCATTAGTCTGAAAGCCTTGTCGTCAGGATAAGTTTTAAAAAAACTGCATAAGCAGCAGCTATAGGAGAAGTTTAAAGGAGGTTTCACTATTTTTTGCACCAGAAGGTGCCATTAAAATTGGCTTTATGTTGACATTGTAGTCATTTTCGGTAGCCATTGTTTGGTTTTGAGAAATTATAGATATTTTCATCGCGTATACTCTGCACCACAACAAAGAAAAACTTTAAAAAGTTTAAATTTAAGGGTTATTATGACATTATTTTACCAGGTCGGCCCACTCGAGATTAAATTGGGCTGTATGTGGCCCTTGAACTGAAATGCGTTTAACACCCTTGGTTTGGAACCTAATTCAATAAAAGAATTTAAACTTTTGCCCTTGTATGTTTGTACTACTGTCAGCTAATTATCATAGTCAGTGTTTACCTGACTTATGTAAGTCGTTAATTTGATATTGTCTCCCAATTTGGAAAGAAAAAGCAATCCCACAAACGATCAGATACCATTAGATTGCAGTTTTTTGGAATTGTTGTCACATAACTATCATTTTTAACCTCAATTATCACCAAAATCCTCAAAAAGGCTGTTAGAAAATGGGAATCTAATTGTGGCTTTTATATTTGTTTATCATCTCTACTGATGAGTTCAAATGATTTAATTTTCAACCGCAGGCTCAAAACAAGCCAGTCTTTAATACTTTTGAATTATAACTAGTGACAATGATTCCATCCGGATTCAAAAGTGGGCAATAATTTTACACTTCTGAATTAAAATAAAAGTATGTAACATAAAATAATAGCATGCAGACTATTACTTAAATCACTATGTCGTAATTGTACTCTTAATGCCAGAGAGCTTCATACAACTGCAACTCCAGCTTCTACATGTACATTTATCTGACCCTTGGTCATGTTCCTCTCTCACCTCTCTCTCCTCTCTTCTTTTTGGTGCGATCGATGTGGTCCTTCAGCTGGATGCGGATTTGTCTCTCATTGGGCAGGTCCCTGATGAAGGGGTGTTTGAGGAGCTGCTCTGTGCTGGGTCGCTGGCCGTGGCTCTTCACCAGGCAGCTCTCTATGAACGACTGAAACTTCTTTGACCTGAAAATATCACCACATAAACAGAACAAAATCAACTGAAAAAAAAATAAACCCTGGACATTGTTGGACTCATGATGGCATCCCCCTGAATTACTTGCGACTATGGAAATTGAATTATCATCAAAAGACTCACCATTTCTTTGACTTTAGTCTGGGCGCAGGGCTGCGGGGAATGAGGAACAGAGCTCTCATCGGGTGCATGTCACACAGTGCTGAAATATCAAAAACAGGTCATTTAGGATCAACATCTATCCATTCACTCACATTATATACCACTTTTGCAGGCAAGTCATTTTGGAGACACCAATGTTGCCTCAAGCAGATATTTTTGGACTGTGGGCAAACAGGGAAAAACCCAAAGATGATTGAGACATATGAACAGAATCTGTTTTTTTACATCATTATTGATGGCAGTCACTTCATAAATACTTGTTATCCATTGTTATTTTACTGTTCTTGCTTCTGGTTTTTCATTTATATTCATATTTAACAAAAGCTGGCACACTGACAAATGTGTTTACTCAGAGATTACCGAGTCCACATCCGTAAACTACCCCCAACTTTCACAGAACAACACACTGTCTGTACTGATTACTGTGATCACTTATCAACGTGGCGTGGGCAGACTTTTAGCAGAAGTTGTTTCTCTACTGAACCGAAATTAAACGGAGGGCGGGGACATCTCCTGCCAACGCTAATGATAACAACTGTGTGCAGGCACCTCTCTGAGAAAGATAATGATGAAATGACTAAACACTGGGCACAAGCCCAACAACTTGACAAGCATTTTTATATCTGCTCCTTCGCGTTCATTAAAATTACAGCTTGTGATGAGTTACAGCAGCATAAACTGAAAAACAATCCAAGCACTGATTGCAGTGATCGACTGTAGGAGAACTAATATGTGACGTGTGGCAGAGGTGTACTGTACGTACGTGGGGCTCCCTCGGCCATCTCTATCGCTGTGATTCCCAGGGACCATAAATCACTCTGCAATGAAAGACAGACATTTTCAGAAGGAAAGAAAATGTGTTTGCAGTGTACGTCGTCTGAGGTAAGGAGGTTGGGGAATTACCTTAAAGTCATATGTGGCTTCAGGGTTCTCGTCACAGGCGATAACCTCTGGCGCCATCCAATAAGGTGTCCCAATAAACGTGTTCCTCCTGCCTACTGTTCTGTCCAACTGGGCCGAAACACCGAAGTCCACTACATAACAAATACAGAAACACACACACACACACACACACACACACACACACAAACACATAAATACTACTGAACTCGACTGAACTCAATAGAAATTAAATACCCAAACAGCAATACCCGACTCAATTTACAAACATAGACACACAAACACACTCTAATCCCATCCACACTCCTGCTATAAGGGGAGAGAGAGAGAGAGAGAGAGCGAGAGAGCGAAAGAAAGAGAGAGAGAGTCCTTTCTTCAGCAGTCTGCACCATGGACAGTGGCAGAACTACAAAGAGATGAGTAGGCTGGTATTCAGCATAAAAGAAGAAAGCAAAGCCACACGCACACAAACACACACTATCTGAAACTGAATACCTCCTGCTGCCCATCTGAATCCAAAAGCTGTTTTGTCAAGTGGGGTGAGATGACAGACTGACCTAGTTTGACCTCTGCGTTCTCAGTCAGCAGGACGTTCTGTCCCTTGATGTCTCTGTGGATGACCTTGTGCTGGTGGAGATGAGTCAGACCCTGCAGAAAGTGATGGAGACACTCTGAAGGGAAGCCACAGCAGCAATGAGCCAAATCGTGGCCATTATAATGAAAAACAGCTCATTTCTGAAAGACTGCTGTCCTCGAGAAGGACTAGGAGTTCCACACACCTCAGCCTTTGGCTTCCCTGTGCATGAATGACCCCGAAATAACTTTATATAGGGAAAAAAACTTTTCAGTAGACATAGGAATGAAAATATAAAAAACGTCACATGTCCTGGATGTTTGAAAATGTTGATAGCAGGAAAGGAAATAACAGTGTTTGTATAATGGAACTATTGTTTTCTCCATTATTTACTTCCAACATTAATTTAATTATATATATATTTTGAATTTATTATGCATGAGACTTTTAGCTAATCAGTCAGAGAAATAAAAATTTTAAAAAAGACATTACGTGTGTGTTTTGTTAGATTAATCATGTTGCCATGTACATTTTTGGAATATAATGCAAGACATATTTCTTGTTGTTTGTGTAATCAACGTAACACGTTCTGTATTTTTTTTCAGACTCAGTAAGACAAGCCAAATAACTCCTGCTTTGTATTTTAAATAGTTAAGCTGCCTTTTAGTGACTATGAACTTGCTTTGGAAGTATATAAATGTGAAATATGTTGAACACCAGTGCGTAGAAATGTTGAAAGGGGCAGGAGAAAGAAGGAGGCAGAAGAAAATGCGGTGAATCTAAGTCTAAAAACGTGATGGGATGGAGGCAGCAGGAAGAGACGAAGCAGAAAGTACAAAATGAGAGGTGAGATGAGGGGTGAAAAAACAAACACGATTGGATGAGAAGAAATCATTGTCACAGTTCAGAGCAGCACTGGGTGTAACTGACAGTGATATTGCTGCTCTCTGTTCGAGGCCGTAGCCTTCAGCACCCAAAATGTACCATAACAGATAGCGGTGATAACACGTGTGTGTGTGTGTGTGTGTGTGTGTGTGTGTGTGTGTGTGTGTGTGTGTGTGTGTGTGTGTGTGTGTGTGTGTGTGCGTGTGTGTGTGTGTATGTGTGTGTGTGGGTGTATGTGTGTGTGATTTCCCGGAGAACATTCAACACGTGGCTTTAACATCAGTCATGACAGAGACGTCACAAAGCGCTTGTGATCGCTATCAAAGAACAAGTCTGCATCAATGAAAGACCACATTCATTTAACAAAAATGTAAACAGAATATTTTTATGTTGTCACTATTTTGTTTTATGTTCTTTTGCTTGTTGAAAAAAAAAAAAAAAAGTTAGTTTCAAATGACAAAAAAGAAAAAATGCAAATCAGAGATAAATAGATTTAAGGTACAAGATCTACATTCATCTAACGATGCTGATTGTGACTGAAGTTTGATGTTAAGGAATCGTTTTAAAAATCACTTTTTGTCACAGTGCTTTTGAGAATACAGTTAAAATATTGAAATTTATGACCAAAAGTGAAGAACAAATAAAGTTTTGTTTTACTGTCCGTACTCTTCTTACACCAGATTGTATCTTAAGCAGCGTTTATCAGCAAGCGATGGCCACACAGCGGTGCAGCAGACAGTGCAGTACTTTCATGAGTTTGCATGTTGTTCTTGTACATTGTTGAGTTTTCTCTGGGTATTCTGGCTTCATTCCGCTGTCCAAAAACATGTATTTTTGGCCGATTGTTGACTCTAAATTTCCTGTAGGCGTGAATGTGAGTTTGGATGAACCATCGAAAGCAATTCATGTTTTTCTACTCACATTTGCATGCAAATTGAAGAGTTCATCTGAGCCCAATCGGCGTTAAACTGCCCACTTCCTACCTCAGACAACACGCATACCATGAAGTTATTGTTGTCTAACACCCCCCCCCCCCCGATCCCCAGGACAAAAAAGATTTTGCATAAACACAAAGAAACTGTAATTTTTGTTTGTTTGGTTTAATTGAAGCAGATTTGGCAAGTATGAGTTGCCAGAACAGTTGACTTACCCTGAGAATCTCTCTGCAGATGTAAGCAGTCCACTCCTCTTTCAGAGAGTTGCCCTTGGTATTCTTGATTAAGTCTGTCACCGAGCCAGCTCCACAGAACTCCATGACCAGCTAGACACAAACAAAAAGCCTGATTATAGACTCTTCTGCCAAAGGACACAATGTGATCTTCAGTTGGTGGTGAAGAAAATCAGTAAGCCACAACTTAACTTTTTCTGACAGCAAAACTGAAATCCTCACTATTGTTGGCCTAATAGTGATCGTTCACCTCCACTACAAGGATTCATTGCAGTAATGGCGGCTAATTTAATGACAAGGACTTGTTTTTGTATTTTAACAACATGTCACCTTGAAATAAGCCCAGGTTGATGCCGAATCGGCACACACACACACACACACACACACACACACACAATATAACAGCAGCAGTTTCATACTGAAAACATCCTTTATGCAGTTCCATCCAAACATATCTACTGGTTCATTGGTATTGCATTCATGTTATCCAGAAGTATTGATATTGTTGTCAGCTTCAAACATCAAGTAAGTAAGTCAGGGCTGGCCAAGTCATAAAATCTCAGTGACAGCATGGCTGCACGTGCACAGAATAACAATGATTTTTCATGACAATGATACGCTATAAATCCATATTTGTTTTTTGTGGAATAGCTTTAGGTCTACAGACGTAACGATATTAACAACAGACGAGCTTGGAAATCCTCTCCTCTCCTCTCCTCTCCTCTCCTCTCCTCTCCTCATTACATCCACGGAGACTGGCGGGCAAAAGTTCAGCTGGTCCGTTCTGGCTGTGCGTCAACCCCTTCCTAATCATCACTCTGGATTAAAGGGAGAGAGAGAGAGAGAGGAAGCTGGCAAGTAACAGGCAAACCCCTCTCATCCAGGCTGGGCATGTGTATTCAGGCACGCTCATATATACCGGATGCTCAAAATAAAATGATGGGACACACGTAAAAACGCGGCAGCATAAAAGTATGGTTACGCTCACTGACACACCCGGGAAAACAAGCAGCTGTTGAGTCAGGGAGAATTATGCAGGCAGTATATTGGCTACTGTGTGTGTATGCATATGTTTGTGTGCGCCCTCCCATTGTTGTGTGATGAATGCTACTGGATCAGAGAAGAGAGAGCTCCCTTAGATCGCGTTAACACATGATTTATTGCAGCAGCCAACCAACCTCACACTGACTCAGGCCCTTTATGTCTTTCACGCACACACACACACACGTGCATGCACAAACACACACACAATGAGTATACAAACTCATTTCAATGCACATAAACTTACAGTAACTGTGTGAACAAGTACATTCAAAACTCATGTAATAAAAGCTTGACAAAATGGAAAACTTCTTCTTTTTTTTTTTTTCTTCCTGTGCCAGTGTGTCTCTGAGAGACCTTGGCCTTCTTCACCTTCTCAATTATAGGAATGCATAAAAAAAAACACAAGCACACATACAAATAATACCGCACCCATAGCTGGTCGTCTATGCCGGGGGGGTTTTTCTTGATGAATGCTCCATAGTAGGTGGCGATGTTCCGATGGTGACTGTACTTCTTCAGCATGTTGATTTCCGCTTTGATCTCCTCTTCCTCGTCCTGACACACACACACACACACACACACACACACACACACACACACACACACACACACACACACACACACACACACACACACACACACACACACACACACACACACACACACACACACACACACACACACACACACACACACACACACACACACACACACACACACACACACACACACACACACACACACACAGAGAAAATCAACAGGCATCAGATCATGACCTCTATTTGCGACCCCTCAAACATCTTAATGGAATGTTGATAGAGCAAAACGAATCAAGTTTAGGACTGATTTGCATTTCGAGTCCATTTAAATTCTTGGAGCCGTTGTTGCAAAGCCCACAGCTGGGCCTTGAATTATCCACAATAACAGCATTACTTTTTAATTACTTTCGTTTTAGGGGGTTGCTGACACATAACCAAAGCAAGTTGTTTTGGAGGATTTGTCATAGTCGCAGTTTATGATATGAAAAAAAAAAGTACATTTCTTATTTATTACATTCAATGCCAGTAAATTGTGCGTTGATTAATTCAATTTAGAGCTCACTGGTGGAGGCATTTGTTTTAGTAAGCTGATTTTTTACATTAGCGGCTCATTAGGTTAGCAATTTTCTATTTGCCCTTCATTTAATTTTCATCAGTAATTAAGTCAGTCATTAGTTTCTACTGTATTTAAAAAGGAGGATTTTTCACACACATTCACTCATACAGTTTCATTCATTTGTTCATGCATTCTTCATTACATCTGGTCTTTGACTTAGTTCCTCAGTCATTCGTCTCCATGCACCTTGCACATGTTCATTTCCTCATGCATTCATTCATGTTCCTATTGATTCATTCACTCTTCGGTTCCGTTGTTGTTTGATTCCAGCAGTCCTTCATTGTTTCTGCTGGCAGCTGAGTGCTGACGGGGAGGCGTAGGGTGAGAGAATCTCTATATATAGCTGAGATTCCCTCCTGCTTTTCAGACACGCCTGAGACCACACTGCTGTCCTAATACCTCCAGCTAATATTACCATGGCAATAGGCCTGTCCTCATTTCCTCTCTGCCACAACACACTCATACGTGCGTGCACTCGCACACACACACACACACACACACACACACACACGCCAGCTCTGACTCATCGCTCGTAATTAGATGACATGGACGACAGTGGTATAATCACTTGAGATGATTTTCTGTGAGCAAATGCCAGAGTGAGCGTATGTGTGAGTCTTACCCCGGTAACATCCATGACCTTGATGGCTGCCAGCTGCCCCGTCTTAACATGGCGACCCTGGCGAGGGGAGGGAAGGAGAGGGCAAGACAGAGCGAGGAGACAAGAAAGAAGAGAGGAGAAACATGATTAATAAAAATGAAGCGTAATAGTTTACCTTGATTAGGTCGTTTATAATTCATGTGAACACAGATCGAGTCCATCACCTCAACTTCTGCAGATCAAATGGAAACAGCGGAAGAAATAAGAAGATAAAGACAGTGAATAACACTCAACAGTCAGCCTAGTTTAGAATCTAGTCAGGTACGTTGCCCCGAATGACAGCTCTGTTTAATGACTACTAACAAACAATCAACTTCAGTGTTTTTTTTTTTTTTTTTAATGCAGTTTGAGATTTATTGGCCTCGGTAAAAACAAACAAACCCAACAACAACAACAACAACAAAAAGACACTTGGCAGTGTTTGAGACGCTGTCTGCGAGATGGAGGAGAAATGAAGACGGATACCACTCAGCAGACACAACTGCTGTGTGCTATCAAAACCAGGCAGGTGCCTGGGGGGTTGGCTAAGAGGCGAGGAGCTCGGGAAATTGGAAGCTGAGGGCCAAATGAAAAGCCCAAGTGGGTTCGATTGCGAGCGGAGCATCTGTGGCTATGATTAGCTAATGAAGCTAACTGAGCTGGAGACGCTACAACCACTGACGGCTATTACTTCCACCTGTCTGGATTCAACTGATTAGCATTTCGTAGTCTGGGAAGGGAAGCGGAGGACGAGGGACTCGCAAGTAGATATAAATGCAAACACAAGGAAGAGTGCACACACACACACTCAAAACAAGGGCAGGACTGTTTCCCTGGTGGAACCGTTATAAACCAGATGGTATTAAGGGTCTGGCACTAAAGCACCTCCTGAGGGCTTTAATCGAAGGGCCATACTGATATTGAGTGCTGCAGCAAACACAAGCTAGGGTTCTTATGGCAAGACGCATCAAAATGATGGCGAAAGGTTGATGGTTTCATTGCATCGCCGTTCGTTTGCAGGAGACTCTGCAGCGTTCCCTTGCCCATTAGTCATTCTCACTGCTTCTCATTGTGTTTTTTTATGACATTTTAACAGATCAATTGCACCCACAGGCTCACCAAAACTCACTTCACCTGATTAATAGCTTGTAAGTGTTTGGATGTTGTTCAATAATATATAGAGTTAATAACTACAGTGTAGTGAAATTCTGCATTACTTTATAATAATGTTTCACAGGATGGACGTCAACAGAAGCAGTGTGGGTTTAAGACGAGAGATTAAACTTCAAATTAGAGATTGTGACATATTGATTTCATGGATTCATTTTTAAAAGATTTAAACTTAACAATTAAAAAAATAGATTAGTTTATCATCATATCTTTGTTTTTCCTGCAGTATTTACTTCTAACACCTTCAAAAGGCAATTAAATAGGTCTTACTTTAATTATTTATTTCACATTTATTATTTTTCAATGTATGTATTTTGGTGCACTGAACAGATTCAGATGACATAAATACAAAGAAAAGTCCTTGTGCCAAGCACTGCCTTCAGAAATCAGAATCAGAAAAGTTTTATTGTCATTTATATAATGTGTCATGAAATTGACCACAATTCCTCCTTATATACAGACATACAAATAAAAACATAACAACAAAAACATGTATAGTAATAAAAAAGTAAAACACCTGAATTGGCAGCACATTGTGACAGTTCGCTGTACAAAGTTGCAGGTGAGGTAGACGGGCATGGTGTGTCGGTCGGTCCTTTAGTTTGTATGCTTCCACACACAGTCTGAAGTGTGTAGGCTGTGTTTTGTGGCGTGTCTGAGGGTGGAGTGTGATGAAGGCCAGAGCTCTGGGCCAGAAGCTACGTTTCAGATGGTTTGTGACGTGATACGTAGTGATCGCCTCATCTTTTGCTTTTCGGGACAACATGATGTCAAAATTTTCAAGATCAACCATCTTATACATGAAATACATGACCTTTTCATTGGAAAGCGTGTGTACAGACGCTACGTTGGTGAACAAAAGTGACAAAGCAAAGCGAACATGAGACGGGGCAGCACAAGAGACGGTGCAGCTGTTAGCTGCCTCACTTGACCACAAATATGCAAAAAATATAATATTGATGACAAAATTAATACATGAATTACAGTTGTACCACAAACAATCATTAAAAAAAAATTATGATAAACTTATTCTCATGTCAGCCCTGACCAAACGTCTCTGGTTCCCAAACATTTACTGGAAATATGCTGATATCAGCTGGTCCCAGAATGATAAAACTTTAATGCCATAAGTTGCTTTTCTCATAAAACAGCTTCAATCTAATGAAAAAAAAGAAAGAAAGAAAAAAAAAAAGAAAATCCTTCAAAATTGACTGATTTACTGTTGAAAGAAATTCATACTTTCTAATATGATAATAATTGTATAACAATCCAGTTCCACACAATAAGATCCATGCAGTGCTGGATGGTTCAACACTGTAATCAGCAACACGCACACACCCACAAACACACACACACACACACGCACACCATATTCAGTGAGAGTAAAGGAGCTGGAAAGATTGACCAGGGATTTCTCATTAGGATCAGACTGCCCCAATTCCACAAGCACAAGGACCAGCTTTGTTGAGGACCAACAAAAGAATTACAGCCACTTACAAACCAGATACACATTCACACACTCGCACTTGCACACCCACACACCAGAAAACACAAAAAAAAGATTTCCCATTTCCATTTTTCCCGACGACTCACACACAGACAGAAGAACTCATGCAGACACCCACACATGTGCACACAAAGACATGGAGAGGCAGGCAGAGAGAGTGATTGAGGGAGTCAAAGGGAGAGCGAGAGAGCGAGAGAGAGAATGTGTCAAATAGATATTGGACATGGATATCATCAGAGCTGGATAAAGATTCATTACTCCCGAGCCACCTGACAACTCCCCCCCCCCCCCCCCCCCACCATCTATCCGCTTCTCATGGAGCAGTAATGTCATCCAACCTTATTAAAAGGAGCAACAGAAAGGAATTAGCACATCTCCATCTCTTACTCAGTCTTTGTCCTCGTCTTGTTCATTTATGTGCAAATTTCAAAGGTGGGATGATGATGATGGATCAAAATGGCGTGCAGTTAACAGGTGTGGAATGTTTGAAGCATGCATGTAAATAGATCCTCAATAAATTGTTTTAACTGTTGTTCGACTTTTCATCCACCTTATCGTTCTTTACACTTTGATGGTGCATTTGAGCTGTAAAACAAACTGAATATCGGTGTTCAATCAACATATTTCATCATTAACTACAGCAGCTGTGTCTGCTGGTTCTATAAGAAGCTCATGGTTATAGTAAACCCTCAGAAACCCATTGGGGTGAGCTGTGTTTTGTCATCTATTGAACCCCATGTCAAACCCCAAATGATTGTTTGTTCATTTGGTAACCGATTGAACAAAAGGACATAAAGTGCTAATTAATAAGCAGTAGATGTGTTTGTTGGATTTTTTTGTTTCTCTGCAGACAGACCAATCACTAGTTCAGTTAAGCTAATCGCCTCCTGGCTTTGGTTTCATGAATATTGCACAAACAGAAGGCTGATATAGCTCCTCTCAGCCAGAAAACAAATAAGCAAATCTCCCTGAATCTTAAACTATTCTCTAATGAGAACTGAAAACAATCAGTCGCTGGGGCTTAGATAATGTTAACTAAAGAAAAAAAAAAAAGGATTTCACACAGTATTAAAATTGTTCTGTAGCCTTCCCTCGCTCTCGGATGGCCCAGTCTCTCTCTGATCCGTCCCATTCAGACCGAGGAGCATTGAGCCTCACAGGCTTGCTCATCCCTTCCTCCACTCGTTTGTTGACTGCTTTGCCTCTCTGACCTAGATCTGCAGTTCCTCGCTCTCTCCCTCTCTCACTCTGCCTCTCCCTTATCCCTCCGATTCTCTCCCTCATTATCTAACCCTCTTAACTTCTCACAATCTCCTCTTTATGCCTTTCGTTATTTTCTCCCTTCCTCCCTCTAAATGTCTCGCTTACTTCTCCTCTCCCTGTCTCTTGTACTTTCTGCTTCTGTCTCTCTCTCTCTCTCTCATGGCTCACAGCTCGGCCCAGTGGCCTGTGAAAAGCAGGTCCTACATGAACATGACTGAGCTGAACGCTAATGCCAACAAAACAGCATTCAGCTTTGAGCTCGACAAGCAAATATGACACGAGTGGAGCACTCCATGCAACCTTTCACTTTGCCTCCGCTAATGCATGTAAAGCCTTCTGCAAGCCACAAAGCACTGACATGAGCCTGAGAGTCTTTGCAAAGTAAAACAAACACACACTTTGTTTGCTCCTGCACACAAATAATCTCATTTAATATGTCTTAATAGCTATTAAAGTGAAACAGTTTTTAACACCATCGTTTCAAATTGCACGGGAAACCTTTTTGTATGTGTCCGCAAAACCATATTTTCCTCATATTTCTTCGGATGTTTTTCAAATAAAACGACAGCCAAACGCCTGTCACTCAAATACGGACATTCACACACACACACACAAACTGAAAAGGAGCTCTGACGCCGACAGACCAGGTGTGCTTGAGCGATAACGTTCCAAATAGACTATGTTTGTTCCGCTTGGATGGCCATGTTGTGATGGGGACTGCAAGCTGATACCAAAATGATCTCCAATCAGCCTTCAGGCAGCCACATAGTGAGAGAGGTTTAACTTGGCATCATCCCTAGAGGTCATTGTTTCATAATCATCTACTGGATGTGCATGTAAATTCCGAATGGTGTGCATTATTTCGTATCATCGACAAAACATCTACCGACATATTTTATCATCTGCCCCAAAAAAAAAAGACAAATATTAAAAAACATTTTCACGTTTTTATTCTGCAGTGTTAACATGCTTTATATCAGGAGTGTTTAACATAAGCCAGCCCATCAGAGGGTCCGATTCAGCCTGAAGGATGACCTTTTAAAGTGTAAAGATTACAAAAAAAGACATTAAAGCAATTGTTCAACAAAATAGTACCTGCTATCTCTGTTTTGTCCACTGGGGACAGGGTCATGATGCAACACAGAAACCCAAAACTAATAAGCGGATCGCAATGTCCGTAGTAATGCATCAGTAAAAGTAAGTTGCCTTACTGCTAAAGTTGCATTAGTATGAGACCCATTAAAGGCTGTCAATAAACGAGGCTGTATGTGGCCAGTGAACTGAAATGACTTTAACACCCCTGCTTTATATAGTCCGTCACAGTCAACCGTTCACACACATTTACAAACACGCAGGCCAATGTCACGCCATGCAAGGTGCTCACACACCATTGGGAGAAAGATTAGGTTCAGTGTCCTGCCCAGATTTAATAAAAACGTGTATAAAGCCTGCTAAATTGAACACTTATGTAAACAACGTTGGAGTCGGTGATGGTTTCAGTCAGTAATAGGGAACATCTGAGAAAATATCTCATAATAAAGTACACAAACAAAAGTCATGGCAAGTCAGCTGAAGAAATGATTCTCAGCACAGTAAGAGAGGTCACCTGAAGCCTGAGCCAATTTGCCACAGCTTTTCATCTGCATCGAAAAAAGACACAATCATAAAAGTGTTGTCAGACTTTGTAAATTCAAATTCTACATTAATCAATACATATATATTCCTTCACGCATTTTGTGTAATCTGGGAGACAGACACAATACTCCATAATCATAAAGGCAAATGCACTAAATGGATAGTGTGTGCTATTTTGCTCATCTGTCTGCTCACAATCCTTATTGCAGTAGATCAGCTTCCACATGTGCGTGTGCACAATAACACATTTAAATTAATTTTAAACTTTAGTAGATCATGTCCTATGACAAACATTGGCAGGCTTCAATGACAATCTTGGAAGACATCAGCCTTTGTAATTACGCAACAAAACAGGCTCCCTTTCCTATATTAATTGAGAAGCATTTTTAAAACAGCACTGGTGATAATATAACTTCAAATCTAGTGTGGATCTCAATACAAATCACAGAGGACTGCTTCTCACATCTAATCCATCTAAGATTTATAATCGCAAAACAAAATTGCCTTGTGGCGCATACTTTTGTAAGTTTTTCGGTTAGACTGAACAGCAACAATCAGAGTTGTTCTTGAGAGATTTATTGGTTCATTAATCCTAGAATTATCTGTTTATAAAAGATTATGACAGATTTTTTAAAATGACAAATGCAACTACCTGCTTTCCAAGACAATTATTAGATTGTTTTTTATGACTAATATTTCCAAATCCAACAAGGACATAAAAGTAGCTTGTTTTGCCAGAATATGAGTGTCAAATCAAGTCCCTTAAATTTTTTATTTGAATTATCTTCAGTCAATCAAGGAGCTATCATAGCTTCTGAAGATCTGTATTCAAAAAGAGACGGAATCATTACGAAGTCAATGCATTACGACATTTGTCAGCTCATCTGTTCCCTTTTTAAGTGTAGCAGAGCTATGAACTCTGTAACCTCTCAGCACCGTCTATACAAGTTCACATTTGAACAAAATATAGATGCAAAACTCAGTTCTTATTAGATAATATAAATCCACCTCATATTAAAACTCTTTTCTTTTTTATGCAAGTTATATAAATACTGTCTCAGATGAAGAATGCCTATTACGGCAATTACCTGCAAAATATAATGGTGATTAATTGCACTTGTCAAACGAAGGCAAAACACAGTGAAGCACTAGCAGATAATGAAAAAAGGGAAGCTCCGGGTGAAACGTGTGAGTTCGTGTATCTTAGAATGACGAAAAGCAGGTCATGTGCAATGACACTCTTTACTGTTTTTTTTCCTGTTACTACAAGAAGATAAATGTTAAGGGGAAACCAAAACACACACACACACACACAGACACACACACACACACACAAGCACAGACGCACACACAATCTAGTGTTGCAAGCTGCCGAGGAAAACATTTCTTCATCATTGTCAGCTTGAAGCATCAGTTCTGACAAAACCTGCAAACCTCTGCTTTAACGTTTCAATGCAACCTGGTGGTGGAGAGCACGATACCCAGGCATCTGTGTGCTTGTGAGCGTGCAAGAGAAATCCCTCTACAACAAGTTTGTGTGTGCGTTCATGCCCTTGCCAACTCAATTACACAGAACCCCCCCCCTCCCACCCTCGGACACATTTACTATGCAGGACACTTCCTGTCGTAACCTAGCAACAGTCCCGGATGGCCCGGGTATACAGTGGGCCCATTACTTAAGTTTATGTACTCACATGCACACAGAGACCGAAGGGACAGCGAATGAGTGACTGTTGTCCTAAAACATGAGTGGGAATAGAAAGTAGGGACGAGAGATTAAAGGAACAATGGCTGGGAAACCAAGTCATGGATGGAGGACGCTGGTTCAGAAAGAGAAATTAATTTCACAGTGCCACTGTGTGACCAGGCTGCATGATTAAAACAAAAAAACTCATCCAAATTTAACTTTAAATTGACCGAGGAAATAAAGTTTGCAATTAAGAAAAAAAAGAAGAAAAAAAAAAGAGAGAGTCCTCAATTCACTTTATGGTTCAACATGGAGCAGAATGTAAATACTAGTTGGGTGGTTCTGCAGGTTTCAGCCCATTAACAACAGATCTCATTACTTGGGGCCATTATAAAAAAAAAAGGCTGTTGTAAGTAAGATTGATTTCCTTCTTTCCAAAGAGGCATTAGTTGTTATTCATTTCAGGAAGAATGAAAATCTTCTGGTAGAGGTGACACTTACTTTAGCTCCCTCCCTTGCATTTTAACACAATGTGTGCAATCTCACCTGAAATGAGCCTTGAAGGAATACCGCTGAATGAATTTAACCGTAGAGCTTCAGGCAAAGGCGCAAAGATGATATTTCACATTGTAAATGTCATATATAATTAAGCTTGCCTATGGTTTAGAACACCACCTATGGACTAAATCAATCATGCGATGAGTTAATATGATGTTCTACCAGTAGTCGTTTCCCTGGGGAAAATTCCGCTTTACCTGCTGGATGGAGATATCTGACATTTCAGGGATGGCTGCCAACATAATAACCTTTTTTAGTCAAAAGACGGTTCCAATGATTGCTTTTCAAGTGCTGCGTTTGCCAATCATTTATCATCCGGGTTTTAGTTTCTCTTTTTATTTTGCTCACTTTCCGTCATATTTCACAGGAGACACTAAAATCACTGCAATGATGCAGAGGAAAGCATATTTGAATTGTGGTTAATGCGCTGCACAAGACTGGCACGTGCAATAAACTTTATGTGAGATGACATTTTGCCAGAATGAAATAATTCATATAAAGCTCCACTGCATCATTTGTAAACCCTTGTTAATATATTACAAGCAGATGTTTACACCCTGCAACAATCTCCATGTTTCAGACTTGTAAATGACACAGGAAGTCAAAAGCAATCACATATGCGAAATCCGATCAATGCACACATACACTGACTAAAGTAGGAACAGACTGATGTTGAGACTAATGTTGTTGCGAACTCTTTGTAAAAAGAAACTGGGTCACACCATAATCCTAATCTGGCCTTTCATGGTAATCCAGACAAATGTACACACATCCACAATAGACTGCCTACTGTCGAAGCATCGTGCGTTTGCATGATGCGCGAGAAGTGGGCTCCTGGCCTTTTACTTTATACATTTTTCTTTCTGTGGATTTCCTTCTGACAGACGAGTCTGGGAGGTAAACTGCCATTACGCACACACAAACGCACACAAACTCTACCCACAAATTCAGCCGTGTCAGGGTTGAAGGATTTCAGACAAGCAGTGTTTTAGTCTGTACCTATGTATCAACACCCACTGGTTCTACTCTGTAGGCTCACAATCCCGGCCAGCTGAGCGGAAGGTGCTGGCGCTGTGATGCAGAATAAAAGCTACTTTTGGCTAAGAAACCTCACCACGGCGGTTCTGCTGGAAGTAAACGCAAAGAAATACGGGGGCAATACTTCCAGACACACCTCATTGCAGTTCAAACACCTGCAATCATTCCGCATTCACACGTGCTTGCGGACGCCAACACACACACGGACAGAGCGCACGTCCACACACACGCACACACACACACTGTCGTGGAATCAGTGAGGCAGTAAATAAAAGTGACAAAGGCCTCCATTCCAATCTACTACTGCACTACCCAGGAAATATAGAAGCACCCCAAGGCTACTCTCACACTCACGCATGAGAAAGGAAGAGAGGAGGGAGACGGATTGAGACAGGAAAAGATTTAAAAGGAGAGAAGACATAACAAGAGCTCGTGAAGATGAAGGAAACATATACAAGTGGCGAGTTTGTGGGAGAAGAAGGGTTGTGAAGAAAGAGAGGCGGAGGTGGTGAAACAAAGCAAGAAAAGAAGAAAGATGAGAGGGAAAAAAGATGAGCGCAATGATCTGTGGAGTAGTCTAGAGGGCATTTATTGATGAGTGGGGTGGGGCGGTGGGGCTGCGGGGAGGAAAAGCGAAATTTTGCGTCAGAGAGCCAGCAAGTGTTGATTCCACTCTGAATGAACCGCCGTTATCAGCTAAAGCCTATTGAAACAATAATCTATCAGCAGCCTGAAATATAGCCGCTCATTAACCTGCCTGCTCGCAGTGCTAATTAACAAGCCAGAGCAAACACAAACGTGCAAGGAACAGACTAATCTGAGTTCAAGGGATTTGGAGAGCTAAATAATCACAAATGTCTGCACTCTAAATGCTTTTAACTGAGGGAAGCAGTCTGCAAATACACTCGAATGCAATCATATATACAAGTTGAATGAACTGTAAGGGAGTCCCTATTGTCTCTTTGTGATGGAGGGAAAAGATAATACGAGAAAGCCTGTAAGCCTATCACAATGATCTTCAAAAAAGATGTTTTTATTTCAACTTAAATAACCACTGCAACAGAATTTTGTCTTGTTCAAATAAGAAAAAGCTCAACTGTTTTTAGGCTGTTCAGAAAGGAGTTACAGAGCTTTTAAATCACAGTGTTGGTCATTTCCGATATCTACTTTATTACCAGAGGTCCTTTCAGGTAATTGATCCCAAACATTGAAATGCACTGCCAACCTATTCACAACGCTTTAAAACTCTCGATACTTTATTTAGGAAGGTTTATAATCAAAAAGTATGTAAATCTATGTGCTTATGTGTCTACTTGAATTTTTAATGTCCTTTTATTTTTGCATTCACTAGATTGTAAGCACTTGAGGGAAAGGTGTCACGTAAATGAAATGCACTTACTTATTGACTTTACTAAATGTGATTAAGTGGAATATTATAAACGTTAAGAGGGGTATGTGTATGCGTGCATCTGTGTGTTTGTGTTTGTGTGCATATGTTTTGTGAGCATGAGCTTGAGTGTCAGGACAGAAAATAGTCCAAAGCTTGTCCTCATATGAACACATTTTGATGTGATGGAACTAAATCAACACTAACAGGATGATCTATTGCTGGATGAGTGAGTGCATGTGTGCGTTCATAAAATCTTATTTATGGTAAGCACTGAGACTGACCTAGATTAACAGAAACACACAAACTCTCTCTTTTTTCTCCTGGTATCACAATCCAGCCAAACAGCTGCACAAACCCGCTTCTAAAATAGACATCGCTGCTGACACGACAATAGTTCACAATCTACAATATTGCCACAATGAGTCACTAACTCATTTTCGCATTACTCATTCATGCTCTCAATAATTCACTCAGATAGCTGTTGACCTGCCCGCTCATCCACTTAGCTCACATTTGAAAGGAAACTGCTTCACAGTGGGGAAATCTCTGAATGCGACAACGTGTGCCGAACACTCACACATACAACTGGAGTAATAGTGAGCAGCAGAGTCAGCCCGACCAACTGGGAGAAAGTGAAGCAAGAGGAGGAGGTGAGGAGGACTGCATCGAGGAGGCAAAGCGGCAGGTTCAGCACATTGGCATCACGCTCCAGCAGATCTGGAGGTCAAATGAACAGCCAAGCTGATTTATTGTACAGACTGAAGGTGAAAGAAAGATAAGAAGAAACAACTGAGCAAAGGGGGGGTTGAGGAAGGACAGAAAACATGAGCAGAAGAAGCATCGCAGAAGAACATGAAAACAAAAACAAGGAGATTGAATGCTATGAAGAGGAGGGGCGGGCAGACAAAATAAGGAATAATTCAGAGAGTTGAGGTCAGTATAGATTATTGATTTAATTACTAATAGGCAGTTACTCTTCCAGAAGGATGCAGCCTCTACTTAACAGGCCTTTACTGTCACACTATCAGCTCATGTGTAGTGGATCTAAATGGGAAGGATACAGTAGAAAAAGTCAAAATAAGGAAGACAGATAAAGCAGGAATGAGAGATTGTTATTGACATCAGGCATGGCTAATTGACTCTGGTCTGGGTGGCAGGAGTGCATTGTGGGTAAGTGGGACGCATGGCCTTGGGGGAGAGAGCAAGAGGATGTAGGCTAATGAGCACTTTGCCAGGTGTGAGTGTGTGCGTGAATGTTTTTTTTTTTCTTTTTTCTATGTGGGCAAAACGAGCACATCTGCTGTTCCCACGGTAACAAGCAGCATTCGCCTCGGTTACGGTTCAGAGTTCATTCATGAGGACTCCGGGGACTGAAGCGTGCGCCTGCGTGATGTCACAGCTTATTCGTGTCAGCATGCGGTCTTGACATAACACAAAAATCCAGTACAGAATAATGACACTGACAGACTGGAGGCTCTTTGTGTCTCATAATTTCCTTTCATGCTATTTCAAACGGAATGTTTCTCCCTCTACTTTGTCTACTTATTATTTTGTGTCATAAATTAAAACGAAAAGGTCATGCTGGGTAGAAGGCTTTCCCCTGACCCTCATGTTTACCCCCCTGAAATATTCTGGCGCCCTCAGGAAAGGCCCGCCCCACGGATTAACAACCTCTTTATCAGATTAAGCAAGTGTACCCACGAAAGCTGCTGATGAGTGAGTAATGCAATAACTGTAAAAAACAACTTAAGCCTTTTGCATATAATTATGACGACTGAATAATAAGAAAGGAAACACTAAATAACTCGATTTTTGTAAATTTGAAAGTACAACTAAACAGTAGGCAGATTTAATTGTAGTAATCACTGGTTTGTAATTTAGTTACCTGCCAAATGTTTTTTCCCTTCCTCAGCATCTCCACAATTTGTGGAAGAAATATTTTGCCTCTTGGACCAAAGAAACAATAAAATGTCTGAAACTCGCACTGTTACGAAGATGAGTGCAGGCAACTTCTCTGAGCTCGTGAAAACGGGACGCTTTAAAGGTCGTCTCAGGACAGCAACAGTGCCGCTTTCAGCTTGTCAAGAGGGATTTGTGTTTTCCTTTGTTTTCATGGTCTGGCCTATAAATAACTTTTCAGATATGCACTGTTGACTGTGAATAACAAAAGAACCTTAAGGCATCACTTTATGGTCTGTAAACTTGTGATGGTCATTATTCAAAACTTCATGATAGTTCACAGACTGGAACAATTGACCGCTGATTAATTAGTCAGGGTTGCCGGGTGGTGCAGTAGAAAGTCTTGCCTCACAGTGAGAATATCAGTGTTGCATGTTAGAATTATGTGGGTTGTTGCAATATTGATGAATCTCAGTTAACAGCCTACACTACAAAATATATAAGAAATATATAGTCCGTTTTTTTAAAAAAAACACACACACACACACAAAGCAAACCACTACAAAGTTGCCATTTCAGTATTTTCCATCAGTGTCTACTTCCAAGGAGATACAAACTGTATATGCTGGCATGCTTGATCCTCTTTCCTGCTGTGAAACACTAGCTGGAGGAGTTTAAAACATCAAACAAGAGGGATAAATGAAGTCACTTTATCTATCTTTTTTCCAGAGTCTTTCATGCCAGGCTTTCTCACCTCATGTAGCTTCTGAGGTGTGCATGTGAGCGTTGCGGTGTGTGTGCGGTGTGCGCGCGCATTTATGTATAAGTGGTGAAGGGGTGGATGTGGCAGGAAAGCAAAAGGGAGAAATCTCCCATGGTCCTTTGCTGCTTGACTGCCAGAAGATAAGGAAGATCTAAAAAAAAAAAAAAAACAACTTTGAAGTTTTATTCAGTTCTTAAGAGGGCAGAGAAGGAGGGGGGGTGCAAAACTGGAGGTGAGCGAGAAAGAGAGAGAGAGAGAGAGAGAGAGAGAGAGAGGGAAGGGTGTATTTGGTTAATGAGATGAAGTGTTACTTTGAACCATAATCCTAATCAAGATCCTGTCTGTTTACATCCCGGGACCCCGGATTACCTGGTTAACAAGATTATCATGACAACAGTGAAAACCTGAGTTCAGAAGTGAAGGCGCCTCCGTGTGGTGTTACGTGATGTCTTCCACTCATCAATTTTCAACACGCCCTATGATATGAAGACAGCTTGTTCGGATCGGTGCATATCACCCTCACTCCCGAGCGCATGCAACCAGCAGGCATGGGGACACGATGGCATGTAAACCCCCACATGATCTGTCCAATCCATGTACACACATTGATCTGCACAACCATGTACCAGTGCAATAACTGGAAACCATGCAGTTGCTCTTTGTACAGAGTCACTGTCACGGTGGGTGAGCATACAGTATAAAGACCCATGGCCCTGGTCTCCAACCGGCACATCTGCTCCACTCTGTAGGCATGTGTGTGTGTGTGTGTGTGTCTTTGAGAGTAACTAGTGAATATTTAAAGAGTGCACAGAGCACTTTGCCTGAGGAGGAGCAGAGTGGATGTGTTCTGTCACCAGAGAGAAAAAGACTGGTTGCCTTTCATCCACTTATTTCTACTACTAAAAAAAAAAAAATTATAAAAAAAAAAAAAAGGTGTGAAAATACCACACACATGCACTCACACATACAAATCTGCACAAACACAGGAAACGGTTTATTGCTCCCCGAGCCGAGCAGACAGTTGATGGGGCGACGGTCCGAACGTGTCATTGTTCACAGCTTTGTGCATGTGTGTGTGTGTGTCACTGATGTGTTTGTGTTCTTGCGACTCAGCTATGATTAGCTGCCCTCTCAACTTGTCCTTGAATCCATCAAACAGAAAAATGACTTCTCCCACGGGAATGACAAGGAGCTGTGATTAATCAATTAGCTGATCGATAAGCCCGTCGGTCAGTAAGGTGTCCTGTTGGTCCGGATCTCAGCCAATGGAAGGACAGGGACGGTCTGTTGTTCCCTCCTTCGGCGTGAAGCAGAGAGCGTGTTCTGTGCTCGGTGATATGTTATTCCCATAAGCCCTATCAAATATTCACCAGCATCAGAAAGAGAAAAAAGAAGAAGGGGCAGCCTGTACAAAAGAAAGAGTGAGACAGAATAAAAAGAGCGGCGAAGAGAGAAGTCGCAATATAAAGGGAGGAAATACAGATGAGGGAGTGATGGAAAGGCAGATGATGAAGGAGTGACAACAATGAGAGATAAAGCTGAAGGAGGATGTGAAGAGAGGGAGAGAGTGGTAGATGAAGAAGGAGGGAAGTGGAGAGAGAATGTGTTTAATTATTCAGCATTATACGTGTTCTCTATTTATGGGCCTTTTAAAGCAGCCAGTGGAAGCTATATATACACACATACTGTAGGCACAGGCGGCTCCCTTAAGTAAAGCTCACTGGGGGAGTTTCAGCCCAAAAAACAGGGAGCAAGAAGAAAAAAAAAAAAAAAAAGGGATTATATATTGATAAGAGAAATCTACAAAAGCAAACAATGAAAAGTGACGGGAATGAATAGACAGAGGAGGAAAACGAGGAAACATAAGCGCCACACCGAGGGAGAAGTCGAGCTAAAATGATCATTTCACCGCAGCGACTCATCTATCACTGTTCTCAGCCACACTGTTGTCTCGCAGACAGAGAGACTGCAACAGAAATAATGAGGGACAACTTTTAAAGACATTATTATTATTTTTTTTTTTATTAAATGAAATGAGATTTAAGCACACATGGGAAGGAAAAGAGAGGGATGGAGAAAGAGAGAGAGAGAGAGAGAGAAAAGAGAACACACGAGCAGATCTGTATCATTTAACTA
Organism: Lipophrys pholis; assembly: GCF_963383615.2. Lineage (NCBI taxonomy): Eukaryota > Metazoa > Chordata > Actinopteri > Blenniiformes > Blenniidae > Lipophrys > Lipophrys pholis. The sequence goes on from NC_137633.1 coordinate 11,446,698, forward strand.
GATGGGGTAATGGAATTGTTGATAAACCTGTTATCGCTTGCTTCCAGGCACACAGAAGTGCAGTTATGTGGCACATTACTGGCCTCATACCACCAATACCATAAAACACTGCGCTGACCATTACGATCACATGCACACAAAAGGATGCACGCATGGATACCCATAAACCTACATCTCTCAGGCTTCGCTGCACATAGTTCACCGAGTAGAAAGATACTCCGGCAAAATGAGAGAGCCTGGTATTTGAGTCTTTTCTTTTCTCCGAAAAAATGTTAACAGAGAAAATGATAAAAGGTTGTTATGATGATGAATTAAAGTTCAAGAGCCCTATTTTTGTGCTTTTTTTTGGGGGGGGGGGGCATTATCAAGTTTGATTTTGCATATATATAAAAAACATATAATCATTTATACATTATATGGGACGTTGTTTTTGTCGTTTTTTTTTTTTTTTTTACAGACATTTGATTTATAAGACAACTGTGTGTGATCATCTCAAGCATTCAAATAAAGGTTTTGGAGTCTTCTACAAATTTACTAGCGTTTCAAGAAGTTCCTTACCGAAGGCAGATGTCATGACGCAGTTTTTGCGTCATGAAATACCCATTTCAGTATTGGCACCTTGTAAATGTAATTAAAAGTGTCTATGACGGAAGTGAATCTACCGAGCAGTAGTGAAAGTGACAGCTGGAGATCAGAACCAAGGACGGCAGTTGTTTTAAAAAATTTGTGCTTAATGAACTGCTGTGAGCCACGAACACACAACTTATGCTCGTCAGAATATTTCGGCAAAACCTTAAAGTGCATTCAGTTGCGAGTGCATGTAACAAAAATCTTCAGTTGCATGGGAAAAGGCTTGGTCTGGAACGAGCTGCGGCACTTTGAGCTTAAAATGGAACCATAAATGTTATAAAAATCAGAAGTAACTACTCAGAAAACTGTCTGTTCATAGCTTTTAACTGATGCATTTTTCACGTCATCCAAGAGGCTTATTAAAGTTTCAATAAGTTAAAATGTGGCCTGATTTTGTTTGTCCTCAAAAATGCTTCTGGTGATGCTGCCAAACATCCTATTTGATAAACACATCACGAAAGACTCCATCAGAGAGAGAAAATCAAAGATATTTTGTGGCAGTGGTGCATTTACGTTCTCATTTCTAGAGACTTTAAATATAGTGCACTGAAATTACTATATAGGAGCAGGAAATCCACTTGTTTTCACAACACCTCACACTGACTCACGCGTGGGGATACGAGAGCTCAACAGCTAGATATAGAATGATACTTTTCTTTTTTTTCCCCCCAGAACAAATGTTTAAAAATGTTTCACCAAGAGCCAGAGCGATTCCAGGTCACTCATACTCACCAGGCGGAAGGTCAATTTCTCATTTCAGTGAGTCAGAGATTCACCTGATCCTCTCCAAGCAGCTTGCCAAGACGAAAGACCTCCACCGCATGAGGAATTTAAAATAGATGGCATTCTCGCTCAAGCGACTCTTCTCCTTATCTGTATGTATGAGTTCAATCTTTTTTAGTTTACAAATGCATCTCCACGCCGCTGAATGGGAAACCTTTTAAACGGCCTTCTGCCTTTTACACAACCATTCTGAATTGAGAACATGAACGCCTTTAATGTTTCGTCACAGCTTCAAACTGCTTCCTGGAAATCGGAATTTGTGGGATTTCTTTACAAATAAGTCAGCGGAAACCCACACTTCAGCTGGAGGTCATCCTTGGAACGATCGCTTAATTTCGAAACCGGTTGATGATACATACACTAGAAAAGTTGATCTACTTGATAAGATTGAACATAAAAAAATAAAAAATAGACAGCCTTTAGAAATAAAGGAAGCAGCCCCTGGGTAGTACAACAGAAGGAGTGTTTTTTACTTAATCATTCACTAATTGGTGCACAATAGGTCACACGTTTAGTGTGTTCAGACAGATCAAGCACAAGTACGTAGCTCGAAGTACAGATATTGTGATAAAACTCACTAAACTCTTTCCCTTGATTGAAAGTAGGAGTGAAAGTAAGAGTAAGTATTGGTGGTGAAATGTAAGTGGGAATTTAAATAAAAAGGTTTTAATCAGACAGGCGTTTCCAGTTATAACTTTGCACTATTTCATCATCTTAATGTTGTCTTTGGAATACTTTGGAGAGATGTTGTAATGAAAATGTGTTTGAACATAAATTATTAATCGTTTCATCCTCTGCCTCTTTGAAAATTATTTACTCTAAAAACTTTAATAGAAAAAAAAAAAAGAATGAAGTAACAAACCAGATATGCAAATAAGTTTAGTTGAGTTTTTTTCAATTGGAGGAGAAGTTAAAAGTCATTCGATACGCAAATTTCTTACAAATTACAGATATCAGGAAAGTACTTCTGTAGAGTAATTAATATTTCAATGAAGACAGGTTTAGAGTCTTTAAATCTCGGCTTAAATTCCAATTGAACTTTATATTTTCAAGACTTAATATTTCTAAGACTGCATCGGGAGTGAACTACTAGAACTATTAGTAACTTATCATTTGCCACTTCTGCAGCCAGAGAAACCCAATATGTGGTATGATATAATATTTGATATATTTTGTATTTTATGGGCTTGTTAAAGTTCTGTTTTGAATTGGAGAGAAGTGGGTGAAGCTTAGAGGCTGATATGAATCTGTCGCTGTCACAATGATCGTTAAGCCGATTATGTTTCAGCTTATTTACGTTAAAAACAAAGTGTAACATAAAATAATTAATTATATGGTATCATCTGTGATAGCTTGTGCCATATGCAACCACAGTAAAATAAAAAAACAACTATCAACTTATTTTTTATGAATATCTGACATGAGTAAAAGTGTAAACTGATCACACACGTTATTATTATGGCAGGAAATAATCACTGTCGGGGAATAAACTGTCACGGACTCCATGTAGTTACAGTTTTCACTGTGTAACATCCAGTCACCAACCAGTGCGACTCCACAGTACGCGCTTCAGAGCCAACAGACCAGTGCTGTTGCTTCAGGCATTCTTTGGATGGTTAATGTATGGGACAAGCTGAATGTCAGCCAGTAAATGAGCCGTGACTTTCACCTAGACTGCGAAAAGCAGAGTCAGCAATAAATGGATACACATTACTCTACCGTCCCCCTTTCTCTTCCGTGGTTTTTCCTCCTTTCTGCCGCTTGCAAACATGCAAGACGTCAAGACTATTTCTGGAAGGATGGGAGAACTGTTTCTGACCTCCGTCTGACCTTTCCTTTCATCCAATCGACTGTGAGAAACAGCTCCTCTCCCATTGCGACCCGACCTTGACTCTCTGGTCCATTAGACACTCTCACACACACAGAACATATGTGCACTCGAGGCCCTTCGCATGTCAACAGCTTCCACATATTTGGACAAACACATGTTGATACCAGATAGAGGTGATTACACAGGGTGACACTGGTGCCACTTCCTGCAGAGTGGCAAGCCAAAGCTGCAGAATCAGGAAAAAGGAACACAGGATCAGGGAACGACGGGGCCGTCACAGAGGGAAGAGGAAGCTCAGACAGTGACATGCACTCAGAGATACCGTTTAAACAACTGTGGGGAAACAGCTGAGTCTGTCTGACAGCGAGAAGCTCAAACCACAGCGACGCTACACCAGCACCACCAGCACTTCCTGTGTCACACAAACCCGCACCGAAACAACAAAATTGATCTTTTGCCAGTGACTGCGAAAACACGGGGGTGTTTTCAGCACCTATTGGAAAGTGCAAGCAGGAGGTGAACCAGACCTTCGTCATCATGCTGACAATAACAAACATGTGGTTTCCGATGTGATCAAGGTTTGGTTTGAAACTTAATTACTTTAGTTTCTTTTTCTTAAGGTGGAGCTTGTCAAAAGTTTGTATTTTGAAAACACTCAGCTGCATGTGCTGTTAGTTTTTCACTACAATCTATATTTTCAGCCAACTCATAAACAGTTGCAAATAAAGGGCTATGTATACCTTCAGCCTGTGATCATTTCTCTGCTGATCAATAAATATTAATTTACAAAACAAGGGTATCCTAATTGAAGGCTTTGCTTTGGTTTGGTAGGTCACTGTTTGAGGTAGATAACAATTGTATTGGAGAGTTACAGAAAAAATATAACTGATGATTTGTCACAAAATCAGCACTGTGGGAAAAAACAACAGTAGAAAGTAGGACACGACAAAAACTGGCACGAGCATGTTGAGGAAATGCCTCGCACCACAATAGCAGCAACCAAAAAACCAGGCACTTCCTTTTAAGTGTCTTATATTGCTCAATCAATTAATTCTACATATATCAAGACTTTTTTTTTTTTTTACTTTTGAGACATAAACTAACAACCATGGCACAAAGACATGTATTTCACCATTTCCAGCTTAAACAAACTCAGAATGGGACAGAGTTGTGAGGTCAGTGTGGAGCATTGTTACTGAACTTGCACTTGACGGGGAGAAACGTGGAAGGTACCTCCGACACAGCCGAGTTCGTCGTCTGTTTTCACGCCATTGTCAGAGGTTGCCTGTTTAAACATTGGCCTTTCAAAATATTTTAAATATTTGAATATTGAAATATTTTAAATATTTATTTTTAGCAGATTTTCTTTAAATGTACACAACAATGCAGCAATATATAACGAATAGTGGACGCAGTTGGGAAAAAGAGAGCATGAAGAAAAGGGGATTGAGTTTCCTCTTCCGCTTTAAAGTGACTTTTACATTCGCTCCATTTCTCTCAAGCTTGTGGGCTGCTTTTATCCCGCAGTATTCTTTCTTTTACTTCAGTTTCCTTCAATCACAGAACACATTTCTGTTCTTTACTCCATAGGGGCTTCTTGGAAAGAATACCCAAAAGCTGATAAGACAAGGGAGCGCGCTATCAGACGGAGAATGTAGCCGTTTGCATGGATCTTACCTTGTACACTTGCCCATAGGTGCCAGTTCCTACCAACTCAACCAGCTCAAATATGCCAGCGGGATCCTGTAAAACAAAGAAGACGAGACGATTAGGATTTACATGCTCCAGTCAGACTGCTGTTTGGAAAACAGCACATATATAAGTATCTATACAGGTTTACAAATTCACACCCAAGTATGACAAAGCACAACCTTTCATAAGCTTATCTTATGTGGTTGTAGAATCTAAAAGAAAGGTCAAATACGCCTTCGTCTTATCCAACCTTTTGATTCAGGCTCGATTACTTCAACAATTTCAGATGAGATTATGAACAAAAGTTATTTAAAATGGATCTTAGTTACTTAAGGAATCAGCTGACGTGTTGTGAATTGCCACCTGCATTCATAACAAACCATAATAATGCACAACATGTGGAAATTTCCCTGGCCCATCTTCATCCACTCATCCCGCACACACCTCCACCGATTTCTGGAAGTATAGCTGCTAATGCATTTTGTTAGAAGCAAACTGTGGATACCGTTTATTTATCCCACTTGCACATTTTTTTTCAATCATTAAAATATGGTTAAAGAGGGAGTTTGCACGTTCTCCTTGAGCCCGCATCAATGTAAGAAGTGTTTTTTTTTTGCTGATTTGACGGATGTTATAATGTAGACATTATAAACCTTACTAAATGATCCCAGAACATTCTTGGCACAGTGAATATAAATACAGATGTGAAGTTTGGGTGCAGTCTGAGATTAAGTTTTATGAACCTTATAATAACAGTGTGCACATAGTTGAAATACTGGTTGTAGTTTAGCTTTGCAGTAAAATCTTGGTCTACCTACTGACACAGTGTTGATACTCTGGTCTGAAATGCATCGCTGGCTTGTTTTCGCATCACATCCAGACTAGCTTATAATTTAAACCCACAGTTGCTATTGCCAACACAGAAGTAGACACATCTCCGACAAGGAGCAGTTTGAACAGAGCATAAAACCCACTGACCCCCGCAAACACACACTTACATACACACCTCCCCCTTCCTCTCTGCCGCATGTTGCTACGGCATTCCAACAATAGCTGGTATTCACCCTCTCCTTCCTTCTCGCTCTCATCCACACTCACTCTGCTCCGCCGCACGGTTCTCCAATGAGAGCAAGTCCATCTATGTCTCTCCCTCTCACTCTTTTTATCTACACTTTCTCTCTTTCGTTCCTGACAGTGTCCAGACCAAGCCCTCCTTTCCAATGCAGCTTTCATTCCAACAGTGAATGCTGCACAGCCCCAGAAACACTGAGGGGCTTTTAATCAGCTCCTGCTTTTTACTCTCATTTCTCTTCCTCTGCACTCTTACCATTGACACATTTTGTATATGTTTCCCAATTAGTTCTCAGCTTTATACTTCAGTCTTTCAGTGAGATCTTAAATTGCGTGATTTTAGCCATCAGAGATGGAAGATAAGATCAGAGCTTGTTGGACAGTTAAGACAGGTTCACAGACAGAAGTGTTTATGGTCATGCAACTGCACAGCCACTGCCATGAGCTCAAACTGCTCAAAACAAACAGGAATGCGCCACAAAATGACGACAGCACTGCACAAAACTAACACAAATTCCCAAGGTGGCACAACATTCTCAAGCTTAAGTTATTCTTGCATAGTGAAGCACTTTTCCGTTTTACCTCCGGTCCAGTGGGAAGCAACATTGTGAAGTCAAACTTACAATTCTAGTCAAGTGTATGAAATCCACATCACACTGTGCAGCAGGTGATATTCTTATACGACGCCTGAAATCACAGTCTAAGAGCAATTGAAGCAGAATCTTGTCTGAGCTCATCGCAAAGTCTTGTTTGTGTCAGTATACGCGCGCAGAGTGTAATCAATTCATTGTTGAAATCATGTTGCTTCTGTTATGACAGTTGGCGATATGGATTCTTCCAGCTTGTCATAAGCAGTTGCACAACAACATCACAGATCACAACATCAGAAAGCCCAGAGGAACTACAGTGGACAACAAAGACAGCATGAAGTGTGTCTCTGTATCTGCCGGTGAGCTTCTTCTACTTTTTCCATTTTTTTGTCAAATTTGTCAATATGTCATTTATAGAATCTCAGGAATGAGCTAAAAAAAAAAAAAAAAAAAAAAAAAAAGTGTTTAAAATTGAGCTCTTCTACTGTGGGCAAAGCTGGAGGCTTATTCCACAGCTGATTCAACAAAAACAAAAAGCACTATTGTATACATCTACACTGGGACTCATGCAGAGCTGGAGAACAGACTAAATTACGCGATGCACACTTTTCTCAGACAATTCCCGTCTCAATAAAGCTTCTTTTTATTTCAGCTGTGAAAAACCCACACAAGCACTCCGTTCCCATTTCCGTCTCTCCTCTCTAACTTTATCACGTGGGTCTCCAGCGTCGCTTTTTTTTTTTTTTTTTTTTTTTGTCAGTCACTTGTTTTGTCTCACTTGTTTCATTGATGCTGTGTCTGTGAATTTTTTTGCAGCAAAATTAGCTGATAAGGCGATCTAAAACAGTACATAGGGAAGGAGTTATGGCTCACCAAACACAAGGATGTTTCATATGCTAAAACAGAGAAAATAGTTCTTCGTAGTCTCGCTTTCATTTGCATCTCTTTCCCTGGATTTTCCTTCACTATGCCTCTTTCGCCCTCTCTATATGTTTGTTTGTGTTGGTCTCAGCAGACCTGTCAGCCTGTCAGCCGCTTCTGACGACTGGACTTGCTCTTCTTTCTCTCTCTTTCCTTGTCCTGTCGTTCTTCAACCTCCCCCCCCCCCCCCCCCCCACACCCCCCCCACACCCCCCCTTGTTGTGTTCTCCCGACGCTGACACACATGCACTCTCACTCACATGCGCACAGACACAAACGCACACACCGACAAGCTCATCCTCTCGCACTCTGTCGCAAGTACATCCTCCCGCTGTCTCGCTCTCTCACACTGAAAAACACACACACACTCACACACTGTGCCAAAGGCGCACTCCTACACAAGGGCTAGTGTTCAAATGTTCTAACAAGTGTGAGTGGGCACAAAATGATGTGCGTGTGTCTAACTGAACGTGAGTGCATGTGAAAAACAGTCTGAGAGACTGAGAGTCACTTTCAACAGTGCAGACAGCCTTATTTTGCAAGCAATGGGACTATTTGCCTTGCTACCTGGGCCTTCAGCTTAGCAGGTGCTGTTTTTTTTTTTTTTTTACCCTCCCTTCACTTCCTTATTCTTTCTCCAACTATGGGTGTGTGGAGCTGGCAGCTGTGTGAATTAACTCTCAGAGCTGCATACAAAGTTCTGACAGCAACTCCCAAGACACATCCAATTGCCTCTCTCGCTCCGTCTTGCTCTACAAACAACAAAAACAGTTTAATAGAAAAGGCGCTGAAGCAAATGCGCCAAATGTATGCATATAAGAGCCACAACCACCGGAAGACACATGATTTCAGCACGCGCAGGCCTCTTCTCAATGCACAGCATAGAGAACGAGTGCTGTGGCTAGAGAATGAGAGCGTTTTTGCTGCTCCAGTTCATACGTGTCCTTAGGCCCGCTGATAAAAATATAGCACGATATCATTCATATTTTATAGGCCACTTGCAGAATGAGCTCTCAGCACGCGCCAACCTTTGTCGGCGCATCTGCACAAGCGTGTGTTTCCTCGTTTTACTCTCTTTGTGGGGTCCTAAACCTGGGAGCAGTCAACTCTTGCGGAGTCAGACCTTGTGGGAACCATATTGCTGGTGCTCAGTGTGGGCGCTCTCACATTTTTGTCTGTCTGAGGCATCGGACTGTGCCGTATACATGAGCACTGTTTGAAGCGATCACATGAACATGTGGGTTGATATGCATCAAGGATATCATCCGCTTCAGTAGGTGGATCAACCCCATAATACTTTGCACTGTGACACTGGCACTTTATGACATGCACACATGATCAATAATCCAGCTTTTAACTGAAGGTTTGCCAATATTGAAGATGGATTTTTTATTATTTTTTTCTTACTTGGACTCATTGAGCTCAGCGTCTTTCTTTTGAAACAGAAACGCCAAAGAAACCGTTTCCTTGTAGTTGATCGGGGGCATTTTTGCTTCGCCGTCAACATTTTTCTCAAAAGAGCATGCATGAAGTATCATGTAGTGACGTTATGCAACATGGAATCTGATCAGATCATAAACAGGATCACACCACTGCCAATCAATGGCAATTTTGCAAATCAAATCAGAGAGAAGTGTTTCCATGACTTTCCACTCAGGTGGCAGTAGCAGAGAACTGCGAAAGCAGCAGTTTGTATTATATACAGTCATATTGATCATCTATAATATATAAAAGCCTTAAAGATTAAAAAAATTAAAAAATCCTTATAATAATAGCATAATTAACGGAAAACAAAAACTATTTTTAAAATGGATGCAGTCCAAGGGCATGTAATTGAGAGGGGATCAACACCCATGTGCTTGAGGGAACATTTTACAATGAAAACAGGAGTGACTAAACAGATCAATTGAAAGAGCAAATCCAAAGCTTCAGGAGAGTAATCAGTCAATTTAGGAGGCAGATGTAATGCAATAACAGCAAGGGAACACAGACCATGTGCAGAATAAATGGGTAGTTTCAGGGAACTAATGGCTCTTTAAGTGCGTGTTTGCTTGCGTGGTTCAGACTTCCCCACGGCTTGAGCATTTCCCCTTCCCCTTTTTCTGACTTTGTTTCCCTGCCGAGCGTTTGCAAGGGTCACATGACTGCCACATGACCTCACTGGTGGCCGATGAATCACCGTGTGTGTCGGCGTGAAGCTGCCGAATAACAGCGGCACCTTAAATATAGCTGTATCACAAGGAATACAAGGAAACTGCTGAGGGAAGGAAGACTGAGAATCAGCCAATTGAGACGTGATGTAAAAATGCACAGGCACTTCACAAAAACGGCAACTTTTGAGATGAGGTTCTCTCTAACTGATGAGGGAGCAGTTTTGGGGGGGTTTTTTTGCTTTACTTTAATCACTATTGAAAAAGTTTGAAAGAAGACCAGAAACCAAAGAAACTAACAAAAGCTCCTTTGTTTGCTAAAAAGCATTCGTTGCAACGAGGACCTGACTCGTCATAGAAGGTTCATTTTAACTGTATTTTATACATGCACCTGATACAAAAGACATCCATTTATAAGCTAATCTATTAACGTCTGTGCATCCAGACAAAAAATGAATAGTTGATCCTACTTTCTTTCTTTTTTTTTTTTTTTACATTAATTGGTTTTTCCTTTGACAGTCTGCCAAGATTTTGAGACTTAAGAGAGTGGCGCACAAGTAAGTGTAGGATTAAATTTGGGCACAAGAGCCCCGAGATGGCTGCATCAGAGGATCCACCGCTCTCAGGGAATATTGGTCCATAAGCAGCAGAGGCCATTAATAATGGATTTCAGAGAGCAGGGCTGCAGTTCATAACATGTGTGAGGACTTTTTCTGACTGCATACATTCTTTCATTTTGCAACCTAACCTCAATCCTCTGCACTGCATTCCAAACTTTAACTCTTATGTCACCAAAAGCTGAGCTTAGTTCGGGGAAAACAAAGTCATTTTACAATCTACATCAGGTGATGTAATCTCCACTAAATATAGGAGCTGTAAACATGATCAATCTCATCACAAGGATTTCAACTGTGTCAATGGATGTAAATGTCTGCAGCATATTAAATCCCTGACGCTGGAATGTAAATATTAATGGGTCAGCAACATAATCTTGAGGGTGGGGTATCGTATGGTCATCCCGATTAACACAGATAACAGCTATAATGGTTATCGGTTGAATGTATATAGATAATCCTACTATTGTGGTATTAGTCTTTTTGGGAACTTTTTATATCATGAAACTAAACAACTAATCTCGTTGGAAAGACATGCTTGTATATTGTAGTGCCTCAAATTGAGTGTGATGCAGGGAAACAAAACACGATACAACTGAAACAAATTCTTGTGATTACTTACACAATGTGTACATCTTACTGTGACACAGTGGAGGGGTTTTATGGGACACACTTAAGCACAAGTTCTTTTTTGTCATTTCTCACTTCTAAAATGTGTGCTTAAATCAAATTTATTGCAGTTTTCTTCTCAAAAATCACAAGAAATAAGACATCTTGGGTTTTCGCTTCGCACTACTGCATCATGCCTGAATGCATGTCGGCTACTGTCATCTTGTCAACTCAGGTCAAAGTACATCTGAAGATCAAGTGGGAGGATATCAGACAGTTAGCAGTAACCTGCGGCTCAAAAGCAGTTTTATTACCAGGAACATGAAATTTATGGTCACAGAAGCGTCCGCATGAGATCACTATCAGGTGATGTTCCTAATATCAGCTAAGCAGCAAACGTTTCTATTTCCAGCCGTCACACACAAACACTGCAGCGTGTATCGACACATTACATGAGGTAAAATGTCAGGAGCGAGAACATGTTTGCGTGAAGACTTTTCTCAAGGTAAAATAACACCAGCGGTGCAATAAGTGAAAATTAGAATTGCACTACAAGAGAAGTAAATCAGAGCAGACGGTGGAAATGTAATCTATAAAATAGTATTTACACTGCAGCACAAATTGCTGAAGGGATAAACGATAATCTCAAAACAAACTGTGCTCACTGCAGACAAAAGAAGAAAGCAATTTAATCCTAGTGTCTTGAAGAAACACGAGGAGAAAACTCTACACCTACAGTACATCACTTTGATCAACGATCTAAAGAACCAAGATCCGTCTAGGATTCAAGAATTCATACCTGGATGGATAAAAGGAATAAAAAAAATGTCCTTTTTGATTAAAAATGACCTCAACATGTGATTATGTGATTAGCAGATTAGCACAAACATATCTAATGTGAAAATATGAGATCAATGCTGCCGGTACGCTGCACATGTCTGCAGGTCTGTTTGCTGTTGAATTGAAGTTTCCAGAGATTGAGAAGTTGAGTTGTGACTGAATGAAATAAATCAAGGCTTTTATGATTAGACCAAGTGCATAGTGTAACACATACTAAGAAATCCACAACAAAGGAATCAAAATGCACTAAACTATCTGGGTTTTTTTTTTTTTAATCAACGAGCAATTCAAATATCCCATACATTGAGAAAAATTATATTTAAATCATGGCTAATTGATGAGAGTGACATCACACACAAATAGGAATATTGAAATGAGAATTTGGCATACATAGTGCTTGTTGATAAGAATGATCTGCTGGAAACCGTATCGTTTTTATCCACGTTTTTATCTACTTAGCTACTCCAAGTATGAAATGAAATGCAATACCATGGCATTTCAAGTGTTGGTGCAGGAAGTGATCAAACACCTGGTAGAATTTCAGCAAATAATTCTCAATTTCACAACAACAAAAAAAAGACATTGTGAATCACATCGGGCATTGTACATTAATCTCTTGGCACTAACTCAACCTAGTATTTTGCACAGTTTTCCATATTCGATCCTCAGCGCATCTCATTAGCTTTGAGACAAGTGTGCCTGCAATGTCAAGATTTCATCAATTTGTGCAAACCTTTAGGAGAAACGTACATGAGCAATGCAGCGGGATGGACTCTTTCCAATATCACATTGCCACGGAGTGCATTTACAGTATATGCTTCTGCGCATTTGACAGCAGCGAGATCAGTGCAGTCGACGTCTATATAGGAAGTGAATTTCAGAAAAGTGAGGTGGATTGAATTAGAGATCCTAAGAGGATGATAGGAGTCATGCTGGGACCGGGTCTGCCTCTTATAAAACGACTTACACTTAACAACATGGCTCACCACTCAAAGCTTCTTCTCCTTTTCTTTTTTTTTTTTTTTTTTTTACAAAGGGCTGTTGTGGTCGCCTAATTCCCAGTGCGTCTCACCCAGACATGTACAGTACTTTAACAGGAATAAACTCTTTATCACAGATTTACAGTCTGCTGAGGACAGTGCATGCTGCAGGGATTGTTCTGCTTGGCTTTAGGGCTCATTCGCTCCTCGTCTCTCGCCATCCATCTCTGCCACCTTGTCATCTCACACCTTTCCCTGTCATCTCTCTGCCCATCTCTCCGTCCCCCTCATCATTCATCTTTTCTTCTCGATTCTTGATTGCCAATCTCTCCATCTGTCATTTCAATCCATCTTCCTTCCCTTCAAGCCCTGCACTATGCAAGTGTGACACGGAGGGATTCAGCTCCTACTGAAGGCTCTGTTACATACATTTTAGCTCAAGTGTGAGCGCACGTTTGAGGAGTACGGTGTGATAGGTGGGAAACAAAGTTCCAGTGTGTTTTGGTGCGTCTTTGAATATCTGAAGCAAGTTTAAGCACAACTTATTAATATGCTGTATTATGTTAATTTTGTGATTTGGCATCCCTCGTATTGATTACAGTGTTGTTTATGCAGCGCACGACAAAGAATATATTTAGAAATCAGACAGTGTGGCTGGTACCCTGATGTCTTTTTCTTTTGAATGTCATTATCTTTGCTTACGCCCGTTATAAACCAAGAGCACTCGAGCTACAAATGTCAGTTACATCATTCCGTATAAGAACCTGGGCTTGAATGTCTTAAAAAAACAACTTTTTCCGAAGTTGCAAAACTATTTTCCTCAACTTGCGAGCCAATAGCCAGTAGGAAAAACCCTATTGCATATAAATCTCAGTTACTAAATTTGACATTGTGGATGAGGCGTAAACACCTTGGCAAATGTGGCCCATGACTGGACCACAAACCAGTTCTCCCACCAAAAAAGGCTTTAAATTATTGGTTTCTCAGGTGATGGGTGCCGAGTTACTTTCCCGCTCATCATCCCCAAATCCTGTGACTATATTTAGAAAATTACTAAAATATAACATTTGTTATCGCCATAAAGAATAAAACCTTATTTTATCAGCAAATACTCTATTAGGAAACTTATTCCAAGATCACAGATCTAAACTGATCCATATCCCAATAACTTTCTTTTTTCATTAAACTAGAAGCAATATTTCTCATATACAAGTGTAAAGAAGTCTCACTCTGACTCAAACCTGTTCATCCTCAATGTAGGGTATTAAAACAAGAGCATAAGAAGCTATAATATGGCAAACACTGGCATGATAGCATGAATTATGCTTTTAACCAACAATATATCAATAAACACTCTAGATATTTATAGAGATGAATGCACATGCCGTTCAGTGAATTTATATAGCTGCTTACATCTACACTGAAGACTGCCATTAATAATCCATTACATATTTATATAGTATTCATAAAAGCCAGACAGTAAGTTTTAAAAAAGTCAAATATTAAATATTTGTGGCCCCAACTTAAGACATCTCAGTACAAGTAGAGCAGAGAATTAAGGACTTAATGCAACTCCATCAGTGACTTGAGGGGGGAAATAGGTCAACTAGAAGCATGCTGGCAGAGTGGAAAGGAGGGTGGGAGGGAGAGGGGCATTTCTCAGCGACAGACTGCCATACAGTATATGGACTATTCATGAATAAGCTCTGTGTAAGCCCTGGGCACTGCTGTGGCCCCGTTACTATGGCGTCCATGGTGAGGGGCCGAGGAATGTGGCCTTACTGGGCAACAGGGATAGAGAAAGGGCGGGGGGCGGGGGGGATCTCTGGAGAGAGGTCTTTGCCTTCGACTACTTTAGTCACTGGTCACATCACCACCTTTTGCCCGAGCCCAGCCTCTGTCGTCTCCTCCTCCTCCTCCTCCTCCTCCTCTTGCTGTCTATTATTGTTCTTCAGAGCTGCATTCATCCTCACACCTCCTCTTTCCCTCCCCGAGTCCGCTTTTCTCCCGTGTGTCTCTGTGACCGCGTCACTGTCGTTTCATCCTCACCTGCCCTCCCTTTCATCCCCGATCTCACACCTGAGTCCCGGCACAGCACACTGCCAGTGTGTGTGTGTGTGTGTGTGTGTGTGTGTGTGTGCAATCATACCACTGTGCTTACACGTCCTGCTGGTTTACCATCTGTTGCTCTCATCAGCTGACTGAATAGCCTGTGTGTCTGATGCCTCTGACCTACGTGTGTTTGCATCACTTTACATAAAAACCATTGTCTGTATTTTTTTGAGAAAAAACACACCGCGTTTCGACCTTGCGTGATCTTTTGGCTGTCATTGTGAGTCACGTAAAGACGGAGTGGGGAAGCAGCCTGAAACCTGCCCGGTCTGTACAAGGTGCTGCCCGAGGTCGGCGTGCGACACCGGCAACTGTCGCAGAGAACCGCATGTGAAAACAGAGTGAGGGAGAATGATGGAGAGGAAAAGTGAAACGCGCAGAGACAGCAAACATGAAAAACCACTTCTCTTTAGTGTACTTCCCACTTAACCTTGTCTGTCTCGCAGTATCACTTCGTCTGTCTGTCTGACTGACTGAACGAGCTCGGATCATAACCACGAACAGACACAAAAACACAACGGCTCATCGTCACCACCAGTATTAAAAGCACCCACCCCCCATCATCTCCCCACCTCGTCAGAGCCAGCTGACCTACTTCCTGTCTAGCCAGTCCAGTTGTTGACTGTAGACTCATCTTAGACTCTCTATTCGGGTGTGTGTGTGTGTGTGTGTGTGTGTGTGTGTGTGTGTGTGTGTGTGTGTGTACGTCCATCCAGCCCTCTTTTACACCCACTTCATCCGGAGTGATTGTGTGTCTGTGGATCCATATATCTGCTGTGATTAAAAAAAAAAAGAAAAAAAGAAACTACTCCGATAACCTCTGTTTACCTCGAGTCTGGAAACATTAAAATATAAAACAGTTCCTTGCATAAACATGTTTTGTTCAATTGTATGGCTGTTAAATGCCGATTGGGGACAACGAACACAAAAATGTGGAAGAGGAACCCGTATTCAAACAAAGGTTCCTCTCAACTGAACCCATTTAAATAGAAATCAAGCAATAAAACATTATGCAATGCCAATACTGAGGAAAATAGGAAGTACCGGATTTTATAGCTATATAATGTTGGCCATTTATGACTTTCACGCTTGATGTATGTTCGGGTCAATGAGGAGCTGAATGGGCGAGGATCTTACCTACAGGCAGTTTAGAGTCAACATGTCACCTAACAAGCATGTCTTTGTAGGGACAGAAAACCAGGGTAACCAGGGAAAATCCAACTCAGTCCCGAAAGAACATGCGAGAGGCCTCTGAGTTTAGCACTTTTACCTTCTTGTTGTGAGTTAAGAGAGCTAAACGCTACAGCGCTGCATATGGGATATTAAAAAAAGCTTAGGTACGAAACATACGTCTAAAAAGATGCCAAAGAACCTTCTTGTTCTGATATTAGACTGTGTGCATACAGACGGACAAATACTAGAGATGTGAAAAATTATCAGTCATATTAATAGAGTATTCATTCGTTTTCCTTAAATACATATTTTAGAAAAGAATTATAATTAAATCATCTGCGGTCTGTGTGTGTGTGCGTGTGCGTGTGCATGTCTATGTGTGTGTGTATGTGTGTGTGTCTGTCCTTGGAGCTGAGTCACTGTAAGAGACAAGCACTTAACGTCACGCCTCTGAAGGAACAGGACATACATGGACTGACTCCCAATGCACAGACACTTCCCTCGCCTTCCTCATTCCTCTTCATGACTAGTGTGTCTCTTTCAGTCTGTCTTCATCACTACTGTTTTCAATGCAAAAGTAGTGAGGGGTTGTTCTTCTTAATTCACCTCCCCTCTGAACATTACTCTTAGTGCAGACAGGGTAAGGGAGGTGGACATGGAGCGATAATGCTGTGAGACACAGCAGCTGGCAGATAGACAGGGAGGCGCATTCAGTCAGTCAGACAGACAAGATGCTGGAAAACGGGCGATAAAAATGATGGGGGGGGGGGCAGCATGTAGGTAGACAGATGAACATTTGTGACTGAAACAGAAGCACAGAGGCAAGCAAACATGAGCAGTGAAAGAGACAGACGAGGACAGAAACAAAACAAAAAAAACTGAACTGATTTAAACAGACAGGGAAACAGGTAAATGCAAGCAGGCGTACAACAACTGTGTGTGTGTGTGTGTGTGTGTGTGTGTGTGTGTGTGTGTGTGTGTGTGTGTGTGTGTGTGTGTGTGTGTGTGTGTGTGTGTGTGTGTGTGTGTGTGTAAGAGAAAGCAGCAAACAGGTCTTTTGCTAAAGCCCGGTTCTCATGTTCAGCATCTCTTACTTACATGCAGCGGACTATCAGCTTGGCAGACATCCACACACACACACACAAAGCCTAGCGATGTGAAAACATGGGTATCCATGCATAAGCACAAGTGCATCAGGATGTGTGTGTTTGTGTCTGTGTGTGCGTGTGCGTGTGCGTGCGTTGTGGTTTGCGGCACATACCGGATGAACAAAAGAACTGGCTCTTGCAGCTCAGGCTTTGACAGAGAGTAGACTGTGACTACAGGTAGGTTAGCTCACACACAGAGAGAACACACACACACACACACACACACACACACACACACACACACACACACACACACACACACACACAGCATCAAAATCTTAAGAGAGAGAGAGCCAGTGTGGGAAATTATGAACTAATATCAGTTCAAGATGGAAACAGTTACTGTCTTCCTCAGACAAGGAACAGCAGTGTGGTGGAAATAGGTTAAATTCCTCTTTGAATAACGGCTGATGAGCCCATAATAAAGCAGCCTAGCAAACACACACACACACACACACACACACACACACACACACACACACACACACACACACACACACACACACACACACACACACACACACACACACACACACACACACACACACACACACACACACACACACACACACACACACACACACACACACACACACACACACACACACACACACACACACACAAAACCCTGCTCTTTATCCAGGTCAGCAAAATCACAGCTCTAATCTCAATCCAACCTCTCACACACTGTCCACCTTCCTGTAAGTGACTCGCGTGAAGAAAAGCTTCCGGATGACCAGCTGTCCCGTTAGATTCTGTCTATATTTAATATGATCTATAATTTGACACATTGTGGCGGCCCGTCTCCCACACATCCGCCTTGTGCTGCTGCTGCTGCTGCTGCCGCCGCCGGTTGTTATTCAGGGAGCAGTGTCAGGTGCGGGGGGGGGGGAGTGGGGCATACAAACAGCAGTTTCTTGTGAAATAAAACAAGAATGAATAGATAACATAAAGTAAAGGTCACGTCACTTTACCTTCAAAGCGGAGAGGTCGATTTCATCCAGACCCCGAGCTGGGGAGTCACTCGCCATGATGGAGGACACAAAAAGCCCCTCTCCCGATATCCCGAGACGGCCTTTACTGTCACGACTGTGTGGTCTCCTCTGCTGCTCGCTCACCACTGTCCCGCTCTCTCTCTCTTTCTTTCTTCTTTCTCTCTCTCTCTCCTTGCTCGGCGGACAACCAAACAATATCAGTCCCCCTCTCCGCTCAGCAGCGGGACGCGCGTCTGCTGGGAGCGCACGCTAGAGGCGCGCGTCGGCGGGGAGGATGGAGAGCGACAGCGCCGTGCACGGCTGCAGCTCCGGGTCCATGGCCCGGTGTGTCTGAAGGGATGGAGACGGTGCAGAGGAAGGTGAAGCGCTGCGGTGGAGAGGAGCTCTGCTGCCGGAGCCGCTGCTGTGACAGCCAGCCAGTAATATACACACAGGAGAAGGGAGGTGGGCGCTCGGCACTGCTCCGGCAAACCACGCCTGTTACCGGGCGGGGTCTGATGAGGAAGACGGGACTCCCAAACTTTTTCTGTTTTTTTTTTTTGTTTGTTTGTCTTTTTTTCCCTTCGCAGAGGTCATCAACTGCCTTCATCTTCATGGCTGTTATGTCACCGCAACTCTTACCTGGAAATGCGATTAAAGGGTGTGCGATGTATTGTGTGAACATGTTTCAGTCCAGGGTCCTGGATACTTTGACAGATTTTTTATTTCCTGTTGATTGTCCCAACTTGCCAGCTGTATTAGTGCGTGTGAATGTGCTATGTTGTAGATTTGAGTAAAATAGATATAGAACATTTTGGGGAAAACTACACCACCCTCCAAAAATTGTTCCTTTCTTAAAAAAAAAAAAATTAAAAAAAAAAAAATCCCCAGATTAAACCAGTTAACTATGAGTTTGATTACTTGATGAGCTCAGACAGGCAAACTTGCTTGGCTTTTAAAAACTGAAATTCTTTGTTGTTTTTGCTCTTTTTTCTTCTGATCTCTGTATTTTGTTATTGCAATTTTATTGTGGGTTTTAATATAAAAGCACTTTGTAACAATGTTTAAAAAAAAGTGCTATACAAATAAAGGTATTATTATTATTGATGCTACTTTTAGTCTTGGCAAAAAAAACACAAAAATTACTCCCTGTATGACTTAAGAAGGTAGTCTTTTTTTCAATGCGATACAAAAACCTGATAGTAGAAATAATGCATCAACATTTTCTGTCGCGTTTTCTTTTTAAATCCCCTCACCCCTCTATTTTTCTTCGATGTAAAATAACAATTTTTTGTGTTCATGATGGTTAAAATTTTATTCAAGTTATTTATGAGATTTATACAAAAAAAGTAAGAATATAGCAATCCATAAAGAATAGATAAAGCAGATTTGTGATTTGTTTTTAATTGTTCATTTTTAACCTTAATGACTTCAGAGGGTAATTAATTAACCTGACAGAAGAAGAAGACGAATTTTGATCTCAAATAGGCCAAACCAGTACATTTCATGTATAAGTAACATTTAAATTGGAACACCTTTAAATGTTTTCTTTATTTTAGTGCAAATGGGCACAAGTACGTTGCGAAAAAGTATACATTTAATATGTATCATATTACATATAATATTTAATGGATATATAGTGAAAATGTATCTTTTTAATGCCCTGCGAAATAGAGTTAAACATCCAAAACAAAGCATTCAACATCCTTGTTTTTACAGTTTTTGTCCTAACTGAAGTGGCTTATATTTGAAAGAAAACAAAGCAGTACCATGAACAAACTTGTCCGTCATTAGTGAGCGAGTTCAGTGGAAAAACAAACAAGCACAGTTCTCAAGAAACCTCATTCATTGAGTGATGGGTGCACGTTTTGTTATATAACCTTGGCACACCCCGGTACACCCATTCCTGGGTAAACTGATCACCCACAATAACATCAGATTCACTCACTTCATGAAAATATTCTTAACTTGGAAGACAAGTTATGTGATTGACAGGTTGGGCGTTATCTTTACTGGGCAAACAAAGTTGTTGTTGAGGAAGGTTTGGAGGTCCATGAATGATAAAATCACACTGACTTTCGTTGTGCTTGTCGAAAACCTTTCTTCTAAAATATCTGGCAAGTCTTGCAATATAGTCTGTGACTCTGTGACTGTTAAGCGTGTGGTTTTGCACTAAATTCAGTTTCGAACATGTATGTTCTGATCAATTATTGTTTGTTATTTTATTGCTCCTTCTCAAAATTTGAAATGAAATAATAAAATAATATTGATAAGCCATCATTCTGACCCCCAGATTTTTCCTGCTGGCCCACCACCCATTTAACTAAAATGTGAATGTGATCTCCAAAACAAAATCTCAGAATTAAAAGTTTAAATCTACACTTTCAAACTTTATGACCTGTTGTTGTGGGCAGCTCCGACCATTCTCAAGTTTGTTAGTTTTTTCCTTGAATAAGAAGAGATGAAAAAAACCAAAAAACAAAGATAGAATATTTTTATTTGTTAACCATTTAAATTACACTTTGTTAATTGAACAGACAAAATTAGAAATATTTTCAGCTGTACAAAAACGTTATGGTACATAAACATGGTGGAAGTCAGATCGTGGGGTCGCAGTGAGAGCAGGGTTAACAAAAAGAAAGTCCTCAAGTATCTATACAACCATGCTGTACAGTTAAAAACAAACGCTTAACGACTGTTAAATGCTTCATATCCCATAAATAATGCAATGACAAATGGGGGCAGGGGTAAACATTACAGACAAGAATTGTCAAAAATCAATAAAGTAAGAGGCAAACGTGTAGAAACAATGAGCATATTGTTTCCAACTATTATCATTCAACATTTGTCAACTTTCTGGTCCCATTTAAAAAAAAAAAAAAAAAATGTCATCAAATGTCATTATGAATTTCCCATAAAATGCAATAACCGTCTGCTTTGCCTACTTCTGCTAAAATAAACACCTGCAGATTTATACGATCCTGACAGCTCCAGGATCAACTCGATCTTTCATGAGTAATTTCTAATCTTTCACATGTTCGTGGAAAAAAATTTGCAGTAAGTTTCACATTGAGGCAGGTTCACGAAACAAATTCATGTGATAAATTAAAAATTGAAATAAAGACAACCTATTGTCGCATATTTTGTAATTAATTTAGTCAAACGACACGAGGGTGACGTCCCTATAGTCAGCCTATAAAATAATAAAGGTTCTTTAGACAGATACGGGCTGTGTTGCATGACCATGAATGAAATGAAAGAACACCATTCGATCTGCCCACAACAATTAAAAAAATAAATAAATAGATACAATTTTAGATCTACCAACTGTTTGTAAAGAACAACCCCCCCACCCCCCACCCCGCCATCAGCTGGGTGTTTTTAAGTTTTCAAGAACTATTTTGCAAATGAACGAATTGAAAGATTTCAAACTCTTTGACAGCTTCATACAGGCTTTTGCTGTATTTTTGGAAATCTAGCGCCATCTGCTGAGCAAAAAGTGAAATCGCTGTCTGATTGTCTCATCCAGCACAACTGTTTTAATGAGATCTCACTCTGCGCGCGCCACACAGGGATGAGTTAGGTTAGCGTGGTTCACTTTGATTGCAGTGATGCAGAAGGTTCAAATCTCAGAACTAAAACATCACAAAACACCTTCAACAAGAGAACAAATGTCTCGGAAGATTTAAAAAATTTTTCCCCCAGAGGGTCTGACTGGTTTACGCATCAAGGCAATGCATCAGTGTTAAGATTTGAGCAGTTAGTAAGTCATGCGTTATTGTTAGACCAGTACAATTGTCTCTCTGCCTGTGCTGCAGCAGCAAAGTGTGGCACATTTTCAGATGCCTTGTACAAAAAAAAAAAAGAAAATATTCCCAATAGAGCCGAGACTACACTGGTTTGAATTCTGAGAATTTATCAAAAGCAGCACGTGCGGAAAGCTCATCAACTCATCTGAGAGCTCATAAACAGCATACATAGCACTAATGCACCTTACATGACAAACTCAGTAAATCACATGCATCACCATGTCTTTTGTGTTTTTGATATATTTCAAATGATATCTGAATATCTATCGCTGCTGCGCCCTCCCCAAAAGAAAAATGCTCCTGCCCCGCGATGGTCCCTCGGGAATCCTTCATCCACAGTTCAAACTTCAAAAGCAATAGTTGGACAGTTGAATAGTTGACCATGTCCAAGAGTGATTCATATGTGTTCTTCATGTCCCAAACTTTAGTGCTCAACCCAACATCCTGTAACTCCCGTTTTTTGCAGTAGAAACAGATTGAAGAGATTTGTCAATGCCCAGCAGTCCATGTAGGCCAAAGAAACTTAAAATGCTGCTCTCAATTCTGGATTCCATTAATCAAAAGCGATTGCTTGCACCTCCAATAATAAACATTGAACGACGAGCACAATCCAGAGCGTTTTACTTGGTATGCGTGAGTCACCGGTGGGAGGGCCGTGTTTCTCATGTCCAGATCTCAGTCGGGACCATGGCTTCCTTTGTTCCAACGGAGGGCATGAGGTTGTGCTCCGACAGGAAGTCCAGGGGAAACTGGACCAGGAAGCCTCGGATTTTACGCAGTTCCTCCTGAGCCTTGGTCAGGTCGGTCTGAGCCAGACCCGGCTTGGACTGGTACTGCTCCAGCTCGGACATGTTTCTCACCAGGGATGAAGGCAGACAGCGAAACACCTGCAGAGAAACACACGTGCGGGTCTTTACTCAGCGAAGTGCAAATGTTCCTATCGGTCTGAGGGGTGGATCTGTGGAACAGTTTGAAGTTGGAGTTAAAACGGAAAACAAATAGCAGTAATTTTTTAGGGAAGGTAGAGGAAAGAGTTCGTATAGAAGTAGTCGGCTGATTGGTGGGTATTCGTGAGGCGCAAATACAAGAAGAGGTGTGTGTGTATGTATATACAGGTGTCTAAAAATATCCGACATTATTGGAAATAAATACAGAAAGCATTATAGAAATACCACTACCCTTTGATACCGTGAACTTGGGATGTATTTTCCCAGAACATTATAGACAGTAGAGACAAATCCCACTCAATGTTATCATTATCATAAGTTATATTACTGGCAACAGAACAGCCGCTAAAAAAAGATGGATGAACCAAACTGAACCGACTGTAAATGATCGGACATATGTCACAATGGATATTATAAAACAAAAACTCTGTTAACCTTAAAAATAAACTTTTAATGCCACAGAAAGGAAAAAAAGGAAGCAATTTTCCAGATGTCTAAGATATTATTTTCTCCAGGTTTTTAGAAGAAACATCCATAAAGCACCCGTCTATGATCATTTAGGCGTGTCCCTATAATACTATAAAGAAACTTCCTGTTGTTTTTGTCTTTATTTTTTATCATTCTCTAAAGGTATAGATTTGTCAAAAATGTCACTTTTTTTTGTATTGTTTAGTAGTTTTAAAATGAGAAACTGTTTATAATTCAAATTGGGAAAACAAAGTTTTTAGTCAGCTGATGCTCCAGTGTTCCACGACTCTGGATCGGATGACGCAGTACAGACGAGGGATTGGAAGGATTTATTCAGTATTTTTTTACCTTCTCATAAATGGTCGCATTGCGTCCAGCGGTAGTCATCCACACCTCCTTGTAGAATCGATCGCTGATGGGGTCCGACGCATCGATGCTGGAGTCGGTGTGGCCTCCAAGGATGGTCCTGTTTAGAATTCACAAAATAAAACGGGAAAAAATAGGAATTAACAGGTAAATTAAATCAATACGTCTTTAAAAGAGCAAATAAAAGGCAACAAGGATCTTAAATTGTATTGAAAGTATCAGCACACTGTAACCGCTCAGCTAATTTACGAAGAAAATCCCTTTGAGAGAGAGAGAGATGGTCAAACTTAAGATGATCAGTATTGGATAAATGCATAAAAAAAGAATTATATGCAAAAGTCATGTATATAAACAGAGTAAAAATATTAATCTTTAAAACAGCTAATGAGAAGTATGAGGATTAGATAACACAGTATCTTGATTTATTAGAATTCTTCCTATAGGAAGCCATAATTATCAATCAAATTTAAACTCCTCAAAACATTTCAGTTAAAATGTTATGAGGGTAAAAGTTACTGGAAAAAAAAATACTTCAACTTAGACCACAACCAAATATAATCAGTACTTAAATTGTGTTTAAATAATTTGGCTTTATGCTGCTAGATGTTTATCATTAATGTCGCTGGTTATATTGGTATTTGCCGAGTATGCGTTTCTAACATCTAATCTCTCTCACACACACAGACATGTGACGTTATTCATCAGGCACACACTTGAAGCACTCGAGGCGCAGGTGGAGAGCGTAGGGTCCGGCCTCGTACTCCTGTCCGTCCATCACAGCAGGGACTTTCTCACAGTCCTGAACGATCACCGCCACCTCGCTGTCGCGTTTACCCAGCATGCTTCTGTCGTTAATGTTCGCCGAGCCTGCAAAACACACAAACCATGTGACTGAGCTCGACGAGGGGTCTTTCACCTAACTGGCAGTGCCTTGAAAATCTACTATAAATAATTTGGAATAGAATCGCAGTGTTGTTTGGAAAATATATCCAAGCGAAATGACAGAGGTTTATGAAATACAATTGAAAAAAAGTATTGTTGGTTATCTCACCACTGACTACCCTGCGCAACAATCAAACACTCTATTTATTATTTTATTTCTATTGAGAAATATACCTCTATCGGTGTACTCGTTTGTCTGTTTTAGTGTGTTTTTTTATTGTAATTTTCACAAGTTTCTTCCAAAATCATAACTCTCAATGCAATCATAGAAAACCTGATTGACTATCGATGCCAAACTTTGACAAAGGTGCTGCTGTTTTGTTTTGTTCTGCGTCTTTACCTTTAATAAAGCACAACTGCCTCCCAGAGCTTGAAACAGAAAAAAAACAAAAAACTGTTGTGAAACTATAGTATCTCTATTGTCTTTGTGGTATGTAGTCCTTGACTTAAGTTGGGGGAATTTCTGTGATTTAAATTGTAAATTTGTGTGTAATTTATGTCAGTTTATTTTACACAAGTGGCACATAATAGGATTTATGTAAATGTTAATTTAAAGGCTTGAAGTTTTAAATATCGGCCAATCATCATTGGATTGAAATGTTCAGTTTACGGGTCTTATCGTGAGAGCCCTTAAGGGGTTAAGAGAGGCCATGTTTGTATGTGATTCCATTTTTCTTACATCTTCTGTTTTGCAAAAAGAACAATAAAAGTAAGCGTTGAGCTTCTCCAAGTACTGGCGAGAAGATGAGCTGCCACATAACCACCAGCAGGTGGCACTACAGGCTGAATAACCTTCAGTTCGTATTTTTAACTCTGCACTTGTTAACAGTAGACGTGGTGAAATTAAAGGGTTGCAGACGCAGATTTTCAGCTTCATCACGTTATGATGGTGTTGCAGCAAAACACCAGTGTCTTCATACTGTAACTGGCATCAATCTGCACAACAAACCGGAGGCAGAAAGTGAGACGTCAGGCAGACTGACCAATGATGACCGTGTTGTCGTCAGCTATGAGCATCTTGCTGTGGACGTAGATGAGCTCACTGACCAGGCGTCCCTCCAGCTCGGCGTGAGTCCGCAGACCAGCGAAGGAGATGTAGTTCATCCACTGGTCGTCCACTGGGAGACAGCGGAGAAACACAAGGACACTATTAAGATTCTGCTGAGATAAAAAATGCGCATTTCATTTCAGGTGATTGTTGAACTCACTCTCTTTTTTCAGCTGGGAGATGATGGAGTGTTCTCCTCTGATCATGGTTCTGTGGACACAAGAGTCCAAAACGTACCGATCAGTATACAAATAATGTATATACACGTTCACCTCATGACTTCCTCGCGTATCAGTGTTAAAGATTCTGGACCTGTAGTTGAAGTGCATGACGGCCTGGATGGCGTTCCCTCCTCCGGTGGTGATGTCCCCCTCGAAGCCTGGAAGCAGCGGGGTGACCACATACACGCGGTACTTTTTTCCTTCCCTGAAAGCAAACAGGTTTGGAAAATGAAACTCAAGAGTCACAGGTAGGAGAAGACGGAAGGTAAATATCATGTACATGAGCAGCTATATGGCGACACAACGAGTTAAACAAATATGGGGAAAAAGTCAGTACTTGTGCGCCCTGATAATCCTCTCGATGATGGCGTCTCCGATCTTGTTGTAGACCATCCGGTTGTCTGCACAGCTGATGAAAAACTGGTTCTGAGAGGAGTCACACAAACCACAGTGGTTGAAATAGTTACAGCTGTCAGTCTTTGGACATAAAAGTATCATTTGTATATTTATGTTTGAGACAAATAATGTTCCTATTGAAATTTGATTTAAAAAATGATTCAATATAATGATTAGGATTGAAACGTTTATTTAATGATTGATTGATTGAACTTACTTCCAAGGCGATTATTCAGAAACACACACACACCCCCCCCCCCCCCCCCACACACACACACACACACACACACACACATCTACACCTACAACTGCAGTGTGAATATACCCACACACATTATGTAATAGTCCAGTTTGACAAGAAGTAGGACATTTATTTGATCCTACCTTTACTCCTCCAGTACTATTACTGTTACACACTGAAATATGTCACAATGTGTTGAAGTTTGAGAAAATGGATATAAAACAATTGTGAAAAATGCAACTAAAATTCATCGAAGACCAATTAGATTATTGACGACATCTTGATAAATTCAGCCTACATACATTTAAGGAGTCTTGTACATGGTAGCAACCAATAATGTAATACTGGACAATAGTGTATTAATTCCTGGCCATTCTGAATGTAATAAAGCCAATAATGTAGTAACTTGGAAATGTTAAAATATTTTTACAACTATGACTGAGAAAGTGTTGCATAGTATGAATCTTCGAAGTACTAATATTCCATTCATTATACCCATTTTTGACAAACACGCAAAAAAAAATAAATTTTTTTTTTCTATATTATTACTTTATTGGCTGCATTTGTTACGACTTGAAGCATCTTATTGGATAATTGACAAAATATTATTACGATAACACTTATCATCACATCATTGGTGGTTACACACGTTAAAATCTGTAGATACTATGTTTTAACAGAAGAATACAGTTTTGATATCATAGAACAAGACATACTTTAGAGGGGATTCAGGTTCCTGAGGCATGAAAAGTGAGAACTGACGTCAACACGGAAATGTGTTGCAGTTTTAAGGAGTTAAATGAAGTAATGATCTTAGTGCTGAAACTTCAGCGAGACCTTGGAAAGTAACTCAATTCTTAAAACTATGTAAAACGTCGTTTATGAGTTTTGACGTGAGAAGCGACGTTTTCTTTCCAGACTGTGAACTGTTGTTTTACCTCGATGTAGATGTAGTGCTTGCTCTTGGCGATGACGTGGACGTACGCCGTGTGGATGGACTCCTCGTGGTATTTTATGCCAGCCGACCAATCTGCCGCCGACCGCAACACCTTCAACACACAGGGGGGCACCGCCGTAACAGGAGAGCCAGGATTTCTAGGAAAGATCTGGGTCTTCCTCCGCATTCGTCGTGGATGTCGGCGCGCGTGCCGTGGGATTTCTCAAACACAACATACTCAAATACAGTAAAACTGCATGTAGGAGAAACAATAAGGACGGCCAACTCGGCCTCCGCGGCTGTGACAATCCTCTGAGCCAGAACTGGTTTTCTTTGCATTTTGGGAATAAGAAGCACAATGTCAAAAATGTAAAAAACTGAAACGAATAAATAGTAGACGAATTACAACGTATCCAAAATAGAAATGCCTTTGCATCCTTACACCACGTTTGAACGTCCTTTCAAGCTCATCAACTCAACATATGAAAGATGGGATGTAAAAATGTACACGCGCACGTACATTCCTCAACGACATGAAGACATTTTAGTCGTAAATGTCTCAGCTCTATCTTCATTTCAACTGCATCCCAGTTTCTGACCTTTACATTAAAACGTAACGGAAATAACACTCCGTGAAATTAGAAGTAATTTTAACAGGACAAAAATGAGAAAACAGCCTTATTTTCAAGGACGTTTTACTTCTAAGCACAAAAAACACAAAAGCAGGTGACAGATAAGGCCGAGTACAAAAAAGAATCTCACTTTTGTGTTTTCCAAAACAAACCACACTCATGATGGGACCTTCAGGCACTTTTACAAAATAACTTCACTGAAAGATTGCCACTTTGTGGCACAAAACAGAAACAACAAAACTTTAAAATCGCAGGAGCAAACCTCTGAAGTTATATAACATTTTGGCCCGTGGAGGATTTAAAAAAAAAAAAAAAACTCTTTTATCTGCTTCCAGCTATGCTCGACTGGAGACGTGAATGTAAGAAATGTGGGAAAGTGGGAGTTTGTTTGTCCTCCGTGTGTTCTTCTGCTTTCTTTCCTGTAATTTTCAACCAGCTCGCTTGATGGTTGACTTGTTTCAGTTTTTTGTGAATGTAATACGTCCAGCAGATGTCAGAGGCACTCACTCACCTGCACATTGGCATTGACAGAGCCGGGGACCTGGTATCGGAGGTCATCGGCACCGGCGTGGGACTTTGGAAGCAGGAACGGGTACGACAGAGAGCGATACTTTGGCTTCATGATCTGCAAGAGAAGCGGTTGGAGAGTTTGGACAGAGAGAGGTTTACTGTGACGTCTCAGAAAGGAGGACGGGAAAAGAGTGAGAACAGGAAAAGTGGTCTAATTGCCATGGAAAGTATGAGTGTGAGGATTAAGGTATTTTTTTTCCACAGTTTCAAAGAAACATTCTGTACACTTTCAGGCTACACGTAAGCCAACCGGTGAGAACCTTTTTTTTTTTTCTCAAAATGTGCATATGATTATCAACTAATCATACTTTGTTGATCTTCTTCGGGAAGTTTCTTTTACTCCTACATATTTCGCGGTGTAGCCACATTAAGGCGCTCCGGGGAGCTGATGGGGGGGGGGGGGGTCAAAGGTCTTGCTCACCTGTCAGCTGTGTATAACCAGAGGTATTTTAATTCATTAGTTTCTTTGTGTAGGATCACGTATGAAGCACAAAGCTTTGGCACATGTTGCGGCAAGTTCAAAGTAATTAGCAATGCTCGTCCTCACCTGGGCTTTAAAATACAGCAACAAAAACAAAACTGACTTATATTCAAGCTGCAAATGAAAAAGGCTGTCAGGCTAAAATGTTGCTATGTTCTGGCGAAAACTGAAGTTTGGTTCAAAAGGTTTCGTTTTAGGGCCACACAGTGGTGTGGTTGTTATCACTCTCGCCTCAGAGTAAGAAAGTCCCTGGTTCTAGTCCAGGATGTGCTTGGGGGATCCTTTCTATGTTATAGGTCTTTCTTTTCTATGCTATTCTTGCTCGCTGTTGAAAATCCTGCATTTCATGCTAAGCGGTGGCTCGTAATTGCCTTTAGGTGTAAATGTGACTGTGCTAAATTCTTTACTTCTTGAAATGTGGATATAATGTGCATTAAATAACAATAAATAGATTTTTGT
Source organism: Lipophrys pholis (assembly GCF_963383615.2). Taxonomy (NCBI): domain Eukaryota; kingdom Metazoa; phylum Chordata; class Actinopteri; order Blenniiformes; family Blenniidae; genus Lipophrys; species Lipophrys pholis. The sequence continues at coordinate 11,476,333 of NC_137633.1, forward strand.
TAAATATGTGCTGCTTGACTTTGCTAAAAAAAAAAGAATTATAATTTCAAAGAATGCATGGAAATCCCGTCAGAAGACACGTCAGTAAAATTATGAGCAGATTAATAAAACAGAAACAAGCAGTTTTTTAAAAGTACAAGTGAAATATAAAAGTGTGCAACACTTTATGAGAAGAAAAAGTGGCTAGCTGTGTTTCGTGGTTTAAACGTGTTTGTACAGTGAAATTTAGGCTTTAAGTTGGTCCCTACTTTACATACCTCTGCGTGTGTGTTTATAGAGCGTAGGTAAACAGTACCTTTGTGAAGTTCCAGCGTTGGATGAAGTGTCTCGCCACATCCCGGGCCCCTCTGCCATGAACCACAGAGGCAATGTCGTGCCAAGGCATTCTGGGAGTTGTGTACCTGTCAATGAAGTCTGTGATAGACCCCGAGAAGACCAAGAAGTATGAGGAATATAAAGAGGCCACGAGAAAGACGATGGCAATAGAAGAGTGTGCAGTGGTACATAAGGAAGCCCTGAAGAAGTTTCCCAGCTGAGTTTATGCTTCCATCTTCTCGTAAAACATTTATTAGTTTGTGGAGACTGCACGCTGAGAAGCATTTTGGGGTGGGCCAAACAGAAGGGGGAACTTTTCTACTGGCTGTAGGATAAACAAGAAAGTGTGTGTGTGTGTGTGTGTGTGTGTGTGTGTGTGTGTGTGTGTGTGTGTGTGTGTGTGTGTGTGTGTGTGTGTGTGTGTGTGTGTGTGTGTGTGTGAGACAGACCGTCAAAAGGTTTCTCCAGCTGGATCCAGTCCTTGTAAACAAAGTTGCAGTAGTCTTTTCCATGCCAGAAACGAGTGTTTCCCTGAAGCTCCCCAACACCTGTCTTTAGACTTCGCACTGAGCCGCTCCCTACGAAAAGATGTCCATACAGTATATAACGTAAATATTTTTCTTAAATGTTCTGTACTGCATCAGAAGGTTTTCACAGTTTGACTGAGGCGCATGTCCACTCCAGCTTCATGCACCTGCACTGTCGACACTGCTCACGCTGTCCACGTGCTGCAGGGCGTGTTTGTGCAGGTGTCTGTACAGACTGAAGCGGACGATCCGGTTCCGCCCGATCCCCTTCAGCTTGGGCAAGTCCACGGGTTCTCCAGGCGGCGTCCCGCGTCCGTTGCTCTGAGAGACGCATTCAGTGGAGGAGGATATGGCATGACTCGACGGGGTGTTGGTGGAGCCAGCCTGGGAAGATGAAATTGAGAGAATTCAGTGTGTAGCATGTGGCAGGTAAGCTGCATGTAGACCATCTTAGAATATATCGACATAAAATCAGGTGGAGCTTGGTGCTGAACAATTTGCTTACGTACAATATACCCTCATTATTATTAATAAATGCAAGTCAACATGTGTTAAAATGTGTTTTTGTACTAGTGGCACCAATATAATTATCAACCTTTAATGACCTGTCATGTGTAAAATCCTCATAATACTTGATCTAATCTTGAGCAGAAACCAACATGTTTATAAATGGTTTCCTTTATTTTTGATCATCTTGGTGTTAGAATATCACATAAATCCTATAACAAATATGAATTTTACAATTCACATCACTTTAAACCACAGGAATTACCAAAGCCTTGGGGAAAAAAAAAAACATTTGAGTTATTTCTTTGTTGTAACAGAGCTTCTTATAATATTATTTCCTTAATTTCCTCTCACAAATACTATTTAAAAAGGAAATGATCAGGCATTGTTATAACAAAGAATTATTCCATTAAACACAACTTATCTTACTTTTTGAGTAGCATTTAGGAATAAGAGGAGGTTTACTTATTAGCTGACTTTGAGACAGTATTCAATCTCTGTATTCTGTATTTACTAAAACACGGTCAACAGAGGCACGAGTCTCTTTTCATTCTGTCCCTGCAACCGTTGTGTGATGAAGAACTTCTCTCAATTTCCTCTCCTCCATGTTTTCCTATTGGAACTGTTTGTCCGGAGCAGGGAAAACGTATTTTTCTGCTCATAAATCCGAAGCTTGGACGGGACATTTTAATTCGCTCAGTGCGTCTCACCTGCTCCAGGGCCACAGAGCGTGTCACGCTCCCAACATCCGTCAACCGATGCTCGCGGTCGTCCCAGCGCCCGTAAGCCAGGTCGATCCCGCCCACAAAGGCCACTGATTGGTCAACGACGACGATCTTCTCATGATGTGCCCACAGATAGACGGAGGAAGAAACGTGGTCTGGATGACGCATCACCTGGAAGACAAACGCGATAAACAACACTTAACCATGATCACCACAGCACACGATACAGTATAGGATATTAAAACCTGAAATATAGTGACATTTGATATCTCGCTGTAACTCTGACATTGATTCCCTTATTGTTTTTTTCCAACCCCTGGACATTAAAGCCATATTTCTTCTTCCTTCCACTCACCTTGATGTTGGGATGCAGATGCAGGAGCGTCCTCTTGCTGTAGCCAGAGTTGATGCCCAGAGCGAGCTCCACCTCTTTATACAACATGACAAAGATTCGTACGCCCTGTTGCTGTGGACAGACAGACGTTAAACACGCAAGACTGTTTACATATTTCATTGTCTACGACACACTTTGTGAGACAGAAACAATATGGATTGAACACTGTCGATAAACACTGTGTTCTGCAGAATAATAGGTGCGCAAACTCCATGCAAGGCATTTGTTATTCTTTCTCTGGTGCAACCTAGGTTCTAAATCTTGTGGACGTAAATGGTCACCATAAGTCACATGTGTTTATGAATACTAAACAGGTTCATACAGGTTTTGTTCTGTGTCACAGACTCCTGAGTTGTACTATCGAAGGCAGCGGTGTCAAACGTGGTCAGTTGCTGGTTCCAATTTATTCACTGGGGATTACCCTGGTTTAAAAAGAGTAAAGAGTGCAGTGGTCACCCGCAGATTGACGAAGCAAACTTGTGAATGGATATTCACAGGTTTAAATCCCTCCGTTGACATGAATGCAGAGAAATAATTTATCAATGGAGTTCGATTTTAAAAAAGTAGCAAATGTAATACAACACAAGCATGAGACAAGAGATCGGTGATGAAATAGAAGCTTATTGCTCACGAATTAATGTTTGCATCAAAGCCATCCTGTCTGGCAAAAATACAAATTCTGACAGATAGGATTCCAGCATGCTTGCCACATAGTGCGCAAGACATTTGATGTGTCTTCGGATGCAACAGAAGTCGAAGAAAACATTCAAAGATGTGGATTGTGGACAATTTGCAGTATTTTGCACAAAAAAAAAAAAAGTAGCTTGATGTTACGATGTCAGTTATATTTCTATTAAATGTGATTTCAGAGTTGGTGAAAAAATTTGATTATTTTTTTTATTTTTACAGAGGAAATAGTCAACAATACTAAATAATTGGCCTGTGGGCTGTTTAAAGTCAACTTACTGCTTTCCGTTTGAGGATACAGTCCAGCCTCCACCTGTTTCCTTCTACGACCGGTCTCTTTAGGAAAATCTCTGGACTCAGCCTGGTGAAAAGAGGAAGGCAGGCCAGCACCGGTGAAGACAGAAAAATACAAAAGGAGTGTGACAAAAGGTGAAAGAGTCAAAAATGCACCTAACAGACATGACACAAAGATAAGGCCTCATGAGTCACTGACACTGGCATCCTGAGCCGACATGTCTAAAATACCATTGGCTCAGATTACACTGGCTGACACCTCATTGGTAAAGACTATAAGCCCAGTGATTACAGCTCTGAACCACTGGGATTTCATCCACATTGAGTAGCTGCACACTGGACTCTGTCTGACCATGAACTTGAATATCATTAAAACCTATTAAAATTGTGATATTCAGAGGACAGCGGTGGACGTTCAGGGAAATGCGGGCATGGAAACAATTCTGTGTATTACAAAGCGGTCAAGCTGGTTGAGATTTGCATCTTCTAATATTGCTTGACAAAAGATTTTATTTGACAAATATATAATTTCTGTTGTTCTGGGCTACTTGAATTAAATGCCCGAAAACACACATTACAAAAACACATGTGCCGCTTTTACCAGGAAAAACATATGCAATTAGAAGGAAACAGGGACGCGAAAAAAGGAGCATGTAGTGGAAGTGTCAGCAGATAGGGAGGCCGAGTCTTTATCTCAATGTATTTTTATTCTCAGTATGAGGCTGTAATTAGCTGCACTATCATGTCCTGGCTCCCTGGCATGTGTAACAGCGACTATGACACTGGTAGCAGCAACTGGTAACTTGAGTGTCAAACTGTGCTCTCATTCTTTTGGCAGCGCAGTAATGGCCTGAATATTTACCACGAAACTACCACCATGAAAACATTCAATGGATTGTCTTAGCTGGTACACAATAGTCCCTGTCTTCAGGGAACACTGCCGAATAACAACTGCGATAAACAACTTTGCTTGGTATTATGTGGCAGTGGTTCCCACCCTGGGCCCCAGAACACTTTCAGGGAGGAATAATTTAGAAGAAAAAAAAGAGACTTCTGCCAAAGATGGAATGGAAAATACAGGGAAAAATGTGAAGAAAAACAAAAAAAGGATGGGAAAGATTGTTAAATAGTAATAGTCTTTCAAAAAATAATGCGGCTGTGTTCTTGACCAAAATAATCTCACTTTTTTATCCAAAAGTCAGATCATAAGCAAACATTTTTCCAGTTGGCTCATAACTTTTGAGAGAAAAAAAGCTCCAGTTTTTCTTTAATCTAACAATTAGGTCACTATAGATGGACAATTTCCAAATTAAAAGTCATTTTAGGGGTTAAAGCTCGACATTAGAAAGCTCTGACACCTCACAAAGACCAGGAGACTGAATGGACATTCATAAACTTAGTTGAGTCACTCTGACTCTATATTTAACTCTCTCTACTATCCTATAGGTACAGAGAGCGGCTCCTCTGCCTGTGGATCTAAAAGTTTCTGATCTCAGGTTGCTGCTCCCATCAGGCTGCAATAAGTTGATTGTTTGTTTTTCTATATCCTCATCTCTTATATCTCTACTTTCTTACCAGATGACAGTAACATCTGCAGTTTGGTGCTGCTGAAAGGTTCGTCCAAGCAAAATGAAGTTTCTCCTCTCTGCCACCGCCTCTACCCGCTCATGTAGGATTCAATAAATTTTCGTTTTTATATGACTGTGTTTGTACTTGATACTGTGTGAATAATGCAGAATTATATAAATATTTATCTTAATACTTTCTATGCAATTTGCACGGCTAGAAAAAAAAAAATCCCCTAAGGCGGTATATTAAGGTAGGTTTTCCTGCATTGCACATCATCCTCAATAATATGAAGTCCTTTATGTGAACACATAAAGAACTCAGAGTCAGGTTCGCTCAAAAAGCCCAAAGTGAAATGAATAAAAGCCAATGAATCTAAAAGACTATCACCACTATGATGCTTTTGTCCTGACTTCTCTCACTTCAGCGACGCAACTAGAAAACAGCGAGCCTCACCACCAGTCAGTGATGAAGATTTCCTCTTTGGCTTCCTCCAAAGCGTCGGCCACGTCCTCCATGTACGTCTTTCCATTCACGTACCTGCAAAGAAGCAAACGACTTGTGAAAAGACACGCTACAGTCCCTTGTGTTTGTGTTGATCTGAACATTAAAGCAGAAATGCCTTGTTGCACTTTTTGACCACACACAACAGATAACAAGTTCATCTGTCTTTTAAGAGTCACTGTCTGATCACAGCTTGCCTCACAACTGCCACTAAAACCACAAATAAGTCATCATCATCATCTGAACAGGAGAAAAAAAGAAAAGCAACCGAGAGGATGTAGAAGGAGGATTTCGACCCATTTTACCGAATTTCACACGCTCATGGCTACACGCGTCGTGTCATCATGACATTACAGGGTTGTTTGTTCACACATTTTCTTTTTCTTTTTTTTTGTTCCAGTGGCTCACAGAACTGTAACATGTTTTTCCTTCAGGCTTCATATTAAGCACAAATGCAATGTAATGATGTTATGACACAGATGATTCAATATCACAGAATCTGAGGGGGAGAACATGCAAATAAAGAAAAATGGCAGCACATCCAAGGGGGGAGAGAGAGAGAGAGAGAGAGAGAGAGAGAGAGAGAGAGAGAGAGAGAGAGAGAGAGCTCATCATTCCATACATTTCCATAGTTACCAGTGAAAGACTAACAGAAGATGACAGATGAGATATACTAAATATTTGCTTTACTTAGGTAGTAATCAATGTAATTCTGAATAAAGCTGAAAGGTCACAAGGTGAAAAAAATACTCTTCTGACATGGGCAGGTTTGACAATGAATATGTCTGGCACATCAACTTAGATGTGGCCATTTAAAACAGGGTTTTTTTTCTTTCCCCGCAGTTTGCTTTTATTTTCCATACATACACCAACATGTTCTGCCGTGGTGCCCTCTCCCTGAACACTTACCATTTGGCGGAGACGTTTTCCTGTTCTTGTGCAAATGATCCAAAGCGGTGATCTCGAAGAAAAGCCTTCCCGTGACTCCTCACGAAGCTCTCGATGCTCTGACCCCACCAGCGTGCGTTTCTGTAGCTGTTGCACTTGAACACGAGGGTCCTGCCAGCACGATACACACAGACACAAACACAAACACAGACCCACGGGCATTTTCAAGGCTATGTCGCTGAGCGTCAGGGCTCCCACAAACTCACAACTTTTATCAAAACAGGAATTTGCCATTTCCTCTGGTTTGATAAGGCAGGTTTGTAACGATTCCTAAAACAAATCACCTCTGTTCAAGGCGCTGGAACGAAAAGGAATACAAGTAAACAGTTTACTGAGCAATAGACAAAGCTAATAGCAGTTTTAGGCTCCGGCTGCTGTTTTGCTTTTATATTATATTATATACTTACATATATACTTATTATATTAAGTATTATTTATTTAGATGTAAAAACTGGCATTTGCATGAAGTTATATCCACATGACTTCAAGAAATTGTTGGAACAATGTTATATTTGTTGACAAGGGGCTATAAAAAAAAAAAACCCTCTGAAGAGCTTTTTTTCTTGTGAGGCTGTGAGACATGACTGGAAACCTGCTTAATGGGACATTAAAGCCCTGAGAAGCTGATTTTTATTATTACAAATTATTTTCATGGGTTAAAAACGCACACACACAAACACACGTAAATACGAATACACAGACACACAACCTGGAGAGGCTGTCGATCCGGACCCCATGTTTGGTTTCTGTTTCTTTGGAATCCATCTTGATGCTGAACTCTTTATCCAGCAGCAGGACGAAGGAGATCGCCCCCGTGTCCGGCTTCATGTACAGCAAGCACGAGTCCTTTACCACGAGCCATCTGCAGAACGCACACACACACCACACACACACGGCTGTCATTATCATTCTCATCCAAAGAAAGCATGTCTATGTTATGTATTTAAGTTTTGAAGCCTTCCAGTGATTGTTGAGAACCATTTCTTGTGCTTCTTGTTTGAAGGAATGGGTGTGGGAAGAAAATCATCATGGGGATGTAGGTGGACGGGCTGAGCGTTTCAAACGTGTGGGATTTTTCTTTTTGTGTGTGTGTGTGTTGTCTTTAGAAAATAACAACATAAACTGCTCACATAATAATTTGGCTGAGAGACGAGGAAGAGGAAGAAACAGCCAAACAGATGGAGGAGCAAGTAGCAGTGGTACATCCATGTTCAAGATTGTACTGCAAATATGTCAGATATATTGCACAACAAGCAAATGTATCATACATATTGATATTTCGATGCTGTCATTATTCAGTTCAATTCAACGTTCTTTATATAGCACTAAATACAACACAATCATTTCTAGGTGCTTTTTACAGAGAAATAGCCAACAGATTGTTCTGTTTCTACAAATAATGCAATGAGTTCCTCTTCATGCCAGGTAAAAATGTGTTCTTTTTAATTAGTACATATTGTAACCCTTTTACTTCTGCATGAGAACTTCTCTTAACCATAACTGCAACACTATTACTGGTAACAAGAAAATTGTAAAACTATCAGGGAGCAGATAATGACCGATTGGCATCACAGGTGAGATTCACCAGACTGATACACTCAACGCACACTTTTTGACAGTTTAACAGCAATTAAAACTAAATAGGTCTGTGTGGACTGATAATAATTGCAATCATTAATGGGTTAATCCACATCCAATCCTTTTCTATATGTTCCTAATGGTCCAACCAAAACGTTTCTCTACATCTATCAATTCATCTCCCGTACTGCTTTGTCTAATCTAGAGTGTTTCTGTCATTAGGTAAACAAGAGGGGTTTGAAAAATAGAAAAAGAACCCTGCAATATACACTAAGACAGTAGTAGAGTCAGCACCAGTGACATGGATCATGATGAAAATAGTAGGAGTGAGAATTAAATTAGATTTACAGAGATAAAATGATCAGAGGATAGATCAAGTAAAAAACGCTCCATTCACACACCGTTTGGACCAGCGGTAGCAGGCTTGAGTTTGACCACAGCAGTTCATTCCCGGGATACGATGCCCGCCGGAGCGCTTATAGATCATCCCTTCACTGAAAATTCATACAATAAAATAAAACAATAATCAAGCAAAATCTAACAAATTCCAAGAAAATACATCTATTAAATGTTGTACATTAGGTTCATTCAGCCAATCAGGAGTATACCTTCATCATTCGAGTTTTAAAAGCAGGCCACTAAACATACATCCACAACATAGACGAGACATTCAACAAAGGGAATACGCTTACAGTCCTTTGGGCCCCAAGTCATGAATGAAGGACAGCTGGCTGACATCAATAAACTCCATCTAAGAATAGACATAAAGAGACGACAAGAGGCTTCACACCGAGTTACTTGTACAGACACGCCGCAAATTGTGAAATCCACTGTAACGATCACTGTGTGAGAAAGCAGTAGTTAACTGAATGCAACGTGACTCATTTGAAATCGTTTGTCGTCACCTCGGATGTTAACTTGAAAAGGGTCCAAACGAAGCGCAGTATTCAGATTAGTATGGAGCTGAGGTAATAATGTGTTGAAGGGCCTATTTCACCATGGTAAGAACAGGAATGATACCTTGACACAGTGCGGGTGTTGTGATAGGAGGTAAAGGCTCTTTTGATTCCAATAGAGACGCTTTGATGCTGAAATGCAACAAATAAAGCAGAAACGGGGTGCAAGAAGATGGTGCGTATGCCCCTCCTGCTCTAATCTTTATACTAATGGTGGGGACAAATCCATCACGTCCTCGTAGTGATCAATGCTACTTTTCTAACCGAGCATATAAAACACATTGAAAATTTGAGTAAAGCAGTGCTCTACATATTGAGCATCAAACTCATGCAGTTGATGCTGCACATGCCTGTTCTCACACAAGCAGGAGTTTGTAGTTCCATGTTGAACTTACTATATGAATTTCAAATTACAGTATATATAATTTACGGACGTGTGCTACATAAGTCGACTGTCTCACTTGTTGCTGTTCCGGCTTTGGCACAGCTTTTGTCATTACTAATTTTACGGCTTAACGTTCTTAATGTCCCCATCTCACAAATCACACTCTGACATCTAGTAAATCAAGGCAGTTTCTTATTTCAACAGACATGAGGCCTTGCTCATGGGAGCAGTCTAATGAAGCACAATGTTATGTTTATATTCCTTGCGTGTGTCAACTGAAAGCAGAACGAGTGCTATGGGTAAACAGATTACCACTCATTGTTTTAGCAACGTGACATCTCTGGCATATGTGAATTGTATGAAATTGAACTTCCATATTCAGGTTACCTTTAAGTTAACTTGATAGGGGTTTTCTGTGTGAGTGTCATGGCTTGCGGGTGCTTAGTATGGTTACTCACAGTGTGGTGATATTTGCGGTACATGGCCATCCTCAGCAGCTTGTTCAAATAGTCCTCTAACTGTCTCTGTAGGAACACACACACACACACACACACACCCTATATTTGGCCACTGTCAGTATTTTAATGACAAAATCCATGCAAATGATCACTGTGTGTGCATCCACATGCGCACACGTACAGGCGCACGCACACACAGAGGCTTTTAGAGGATAGAAGCGTTGGCAAGGAGGCAAATGCCATGGCAACAAGTGAGTGCCAAGAGAGCTCCTCGGAATAAAGTTAATTTTCCGACCGGGAAATCAAGCAGCAGCGTCTCCGAAACACGATCCTGCCACGTACCCTCCTGCTGGACACCTGCTCGTCCCGCACCAGCTCGTCACCTCCACCCCGGGGCAGTGAGGGCATCTCCCTCACCTCGCTCTTCCTCACCGTCCTTCTCCGCACCGTGTGACTGACAAAACAGAGAGAAAGGGAGGGAATAATACCACTAATGACAAGTGTACATTAGTTTTGTATGTGAGGACATCATTTTCCTCAGAGTTCAAGGTTCAGTCATGGCCCTGAGCTATAACAACCACAAAACATTCCAAATGGCTGCTCGGGAAATTGTGTCCTTTCCTCTGAACAGATGTTGAGATAAGCAAATGTGTTTCGCCTGAATAAATGAATGGCAGTTTGACTCACAGCGACCAGGAATGCAGTGTGAACAAATTGATATTCATCCGAAAATGTCAAAGCCATTATATATTACTGCGCAATTGCACATTTAATATAAAACTAGAATTGTTGCTCAAAGCAACAACTTTGTCAACAGCTAACGGCTAAAATTAAATCAACACAAAGAGACAGACAGAAAGACACTAAAATCCTATTAAAATTCAATTACAGCTTTCCACTGTGTACACAGTGTACACACAGAGAGCGAGCGAGACGGACGCAGGAAGAGAGCGAGAACGAAACAGGAAAACAACAAGGAAAGATTAAGAAATGGGAAACAAAAGAATACGGAGCGACATTAATCATGGTATTTTACACACCAGGGAAATGTACATTTGTTGTGAAATCTATCAGTAGCAAGCAGAAACAATCGCATTGTTTGGTGTATAGTTAAAAGTCATGATACATTGGCCCACGTTTACTTTTAGGTGTAAATGGATTATACTCATTTACAAGAGTAGCAGATTCCTTTAAAATGTCTCATTGTTTACCTTGAAACAGTTTTGTAAGAAAAAGTAACAATAAAATCCATAAAATAGGCTGTGATGATAGAAGGCAATATGGACGGTGATCAGTAGTAAAAAAAAAAAAAGAAAAAAGCATCAAAACATCTTTTAATTTCAGACAAAGGAAGTTTATCTTTCAACTGACGGCTGCAGCTTTATGTGAGAAAATACATATTAGGCGTGGCAGTGTGATTCAAATGTAGAAATCTTAAGCTTCAGAGTTGGCAGCGCTGGATTTTAAAGTAACGCTTCAGCAAAGCATTGTAAAGTCAACACAACAGTGCAACTTCCCTGTTGTTTGTTCATGGACGCTTGTGTTTGTACGCGTGCGTGTCCGTGTAAGACGGGGAATCTATGCGTTCCCGCGTCGGCGCCAACCTGCGTGATGGCAGCGGTATCCTCATGAAGGTCTTGTACGTCCTCAGCTCCCTGTGCAGCTCCATGAAATGTTTCTCCTTCTTCTTGACCACCCAAGTGAATTCTCCATGCTTCAACTCAATCTTAAAGACTGCTGGCATCGACTAAACACACACAGACACACGCACAGTTAGAATCTCTCAAGGTAGTTTTAGTCAGCAAAAACTAAGATATATATATTAACACTTTAGGGAAACCTATTAAAATATACTCCAAATCCCTAGTTACAGGTGTTTTAATGTGGATCATTTATACAAAATGAAATACGCTTAACTCAAACATGCTTTTCTCCTCATATTTTTATACGTTAAATGCATCAATCAGGTGCACCGACTGGGGGGGAGGAGACGTTTTGCTCTTTGCACAGCAGCACTTTACTCAATGTTTAGCACATAGCTGTTTAATCATTAAGCCTCCCATTTTCCTCAGTTTCTAATGATAAATTTGAAAGAAACGGTAAGAAATGCAAGAGGAGGCCAGATATGGTCGCTGCGTTTAACACATTGCATTTAACCACAAAAACAAGAGATTGTAAATATAAAACAATGCTTTATAAATACTGTAATAGACACACAAAGGTGCACGATTTAGGGCCATTTTAGCGTCGGTGCGTGTACCTTGTTGACGCTCCTGTGGTGCGACACATTGAAGCGGTCCTGTGCGGTGGTGAACCTCTCCACCTCCAGGATGCGGGCAGTAATGGGCACAGTGGGGAGGTAGACCTTGGCGTTGGCCTCCTTAAAGCCCACCGTGGCATACACCGCTGAAAACGGGATACGGCAGTCTCCTGGGACAGAGACCGAGGCGGATGGTTAGTTTACTTTGCTTTCCGTTTGTGCATGTAGGAGGTTCTCAGGCTGCTTAGGAGCGAGTAGGCTGCATCACTGGAAGCTGGGCCTTTGTTCAAGAGGTTTGTGTTTGAGAGTTTGCCGAGTTAGGGCAAATGTCTTCCGACTTTTCTCTCAGTAGTTTGTGAGGTCGAAAAATCTGCCCTCGTCTCTCCAAAGCAGCGTGAAAGCTCAACGTTTCCAGTAGAAATTCTTCTTAAGACAGAAGGGTTCCAAGCATCCTTTGTTCCTTCTCATTTTTGAGAAAGTCGTGAAAAAATGAAGTGAGTGGAGTTTGAAACTGATATTTCGTAGAATATTTTCTCATCTTCTCATCGGTGAAGTGAACATGAAGTTGTGTGATGAGCAAAAGAGCCGAGCATAAAACAAACTTGATAAGATGTGGAAGAACCACATACCAGAGATGTGAAGATACATCAGAAGAATAATTGGCATTGACAGAGAAGTCTTTGCATATCATTCATTGGCGAAACTGACATGTTCAGCTCTGCTGCTCATCACACAAATGGATGCAACTTATAGGTGTTGCATAATTTCAAACAAAAATAAACTATTCATTCAAAAGATATGAAAATATGTGGCTGTGATGTGAGTTTCAGTATTAATGCACAAGAGTTGGAAAACCTTTTCAAGGAACTGAAAAACCTTCCTGTGCCAATTGTTGTCTATTTCCACCGCTGTCTGACGACTCGGGTTTGTAATGGTTGTAGTCAGATAATGCAGCAAAAACAATAAATGCAAATTAACTACACCTCCAGTCTGGGACAGATAAGAAGAAGACCAAAGTCATACAACAGCAGCCACACCAGAAAAGCAAAGGAAGAGGCCGTCATCCACGTTTAATGGAGTGTAAACATGGCGGAGGGTGAATTTGTGCTGTTTTTGATGGTGTTTTATTGCACTGTAAAAAAGCTCATTCTACCAACAGTGTAAAAGAGATGAGCCCTCTGAGCAAAGCGGATGAATAAGGAGAAAAAAAAAAAAAACATCTGTGCACAGCTGCAGTTTTTGAAATATAATGGATGAAATACGATACAGGAATAATTAATGCAATCATGTGTATAATAGTACTGCGCGATAGAAAGTGAACATGTGATAGACAATAAGAATAAATGGGATGCGATAAATACACTTCAGTATATGATGGTAACATCTTTTTGCTTTGGGATTTGTTCTTCCAAATCACACTCCTCTTTTCTTGGCCATAACTTACGACAGCTGGGACTGGGCCCTGTGTTTTTTTTGTTTGGTTTTTTTGGGGGGGGGGGGGGGGGGGGGTGTATGGTTTTTTTTTCCTATCATTTGTGCATCTGCAGCTTCTACCAGCAGCGTTTCAAAAGCAAAGCAGACAGATTGATACAAATACTGATAATGTTGATGCTAAAAGTTGGGGTTGAAATTGATCGATATCAGTATTGGTACCGGTATAAGTTTGGTATCAGATCGATACCAAAACTTGAAGTAACACACACCACTAGCAGTTTGTTTTGGGAGCTTTTCCTTTCTTTTTGTGCTTCTGACCTGTGCCCTGTGGCTAATAGGTCATTGTCCATTTCTTTTTTTTTTTTGTGATTTTATTACAATAATCAGTTTTAAAATCCAGTCATTTTGTTTTTGCAGAGCACAAGCATAGATACAATATCGATTCATTTGTGGCAAACTGTGCGGCCTTCATATTCAGCATTGCGGACGGCAAACCCCGAAGCTTTAGAACGTTTCAAAAGTACTAACCTAAACCAGGGACTTCAAAATAAAAACGCTACATTCCGAACCTGATTTCAGCAGTAAAAAAGCACAAAAAGTTCCTGTGACGGTTCCTGGAACTTAGGAAAGGTTCCTATGGTTGAAATCCAGTTTAATTATAATACATTTGCTTTATACCGTGACACATAGAAATATCGTTTTTTTTATTTTAGGGTGTAATTTGTTGTTTTTAAGAAGACAGACAATAAAAACATTCACACGTACCCAAGTAGTTCCCATCATCATCGATCTCTTCTCCCTCCTCCATGTCCAGCTCCCTGGCATCCAGGCTCTCCACAAGGTCGGCCATATCGATGCCGCTGTGCACGTCTGTGTCTGGTGTGGCTCCCGGGGCTTCAGAGTTCACCAGGTTGAGGTTGCTGGTGGTCGGTTGAGCCTTACCCAGCATGCTTAGCAGCCAGACCCCAGAGCAGGGCGCACCTTAGACGAGAAAAAGAGGCGATGATTTTAAAAGTCACCCTCCTGTCACCAGACCCCAGGAATAATTGACTGTTTCCTGAGTGGGTGTTTCACTCCCACACACATTTCAGCATTAACCTGTCAGAGGTCCTGCTGTGCCTCTGCTGCTCTATAATAGAAGTTAGACGAGGAGCACAAACATGCATACACTTACACACATATTCAAAAATGTACGTATACCGTATATCCTATGTGTGCTGCTATCACAAAACAACATACAGGTTGATCTAATACTGATTGGTCGCGGAAAACCCTCTTAAAACAATGACTGTTCTAATGTATTCTATTCTATTCTGATCATTATTCGGGACATATTTAATGCTCCCTGATAAACCTACACGAGCCTGATTGTTCAGCACGAGATAGTTGAATCCTAAATGCCTAAGATGCAAACATTTCTTCAAGTATCTCTGGCTACGGAGCTGCAACCTGTTGCGTCAAATTATCAAGTGTTTATTCCTCTTGTTTGCTTAAGTTAATCTTCTCTAATCAAACTAGTCAAGGCATGTATTGAGTGATCTCTGATTTTGAATCAGTCAGGTTGTTTCTTCCCGTGAGCTTTTCTTGCTTACTCTCACAGGGAGTATGAGCAGGAGTAACACTTCCAATAGCAGTAGCAGCATTAACATTCGTTACTGCTAACCACACCCTAACTAACGGAATTGCAGTACAGAAAGGGTTTAAGAAAGCAAAGCCACATTAATGCTTTAGTTAGTCATTATTACGTGTGAACGCAGACCTGTCTTGGCTGGAGTTCAGTCGTCATTACAGACGAAACAGATGACATTAACAACTCAGCTGATCGCCTCCACCCTGTCCAGTCATGTTGGTGAGGACTCATGTACTTTGATCATTAAAAAAAAAGAAAAAAAAAAAAAGATGAAATATAATGACTCATCTAAAGTCAATTGAAACTGGGACAGTAGATGGGTGAGTCTTAAAGTGAGTTGTGATACTCTACCTTAGAAAGCTGTGAACATTTCTGTGTGACAGAAAGTATACAAACATGCTTACGTTGAAGAGAAAGTAAACCAGACTTCAACTTGATTGAGGAGGATACAATCTGTAAAGACTGAGTGAGTGTATTAAACAGCCTTTGGACTTAGCAAAGGTGAAACTGAAGTAGAAGTCTTCAAAGCTACCAAGTAAACATTAGAAGTTAGAGCTCACCATTAACTTCTGAGCTTAAAATGGATCGAAAGGAGAGAAAACCTGGTCTGGGAATGGACTCTGACCCAAATCTGACCGGCCATTATAAAACAATAACAAACATCGGAAGAAAATGAATGAATGAATGAATGAGACTGTACCGCTATAGCTGTCTTTACTAAAAAAAAAAAAAATCAGACATTAGTGGCTGATTCAGAAAGTTGCTGCTCAAGACTTCAGACACTGAGCACATTAAGCGCAGCCCTTAGGGTTTTGCACTTCCCATCAACAACTGACTGACAGTCCAAGAATGATTCAAGGCCAGTGTACATTTCGAATTTTCTAGTAATTTCTGAATCATTCAGACTGAGTCTGGATCAGGCCTGCTCAATTCCCAGAGTTAGTTCGGCGCTGCTTTTAGTTTATTGTCAAGGCTCTCCCACACAGTTACTCATTTAACTACAAAGTGTCAGTTGGAGCACGTCACTCCCGTTCATTCCTTTTAAAAATGTCACCGACTGTTTCTAAATGTCTTCCTGGGGTTGCTTCATTTCACCTCTCTGACCAGTTCCAGGTTGACCTTCTGATCTTTCACTAAATCTTGTACTTATCTTTTTGAATAGTTGCAGAAATGTACTGTACATTGTTTAATGTTCAGTATGTGTTTGCTATGATTAAAGACATATGGTTAAAAAACAAACATGCTTTTCCTTCTCATTTTCAGGTTAACTATGACCCCAGTAGGAGCTCATTTTCAATTTTATATAATAAACAATTTAACACACAAACCTGTTAGACCAGTTGTAAAAGCCACTTCCCTTGTGTTTGCTTATATTCATGCTCCACCGGCATTTTCAGTTAGAAGAGTCTTTGAATGGGCATGACCTTGCAATATTGACACGGGAGGCAGTCACGAAAAAAAGAACAGAGAGAAATGCCTTCGCTCGTGCACTAGTCCAGCTGAATGCTTAGTCACTCAAGACTGCCCATGCATGTGGCCCATTTATAAGACTCTCTTATAAATAAGAAAGAAGGAGAGGAACTCAGAAGGAGAGGTGAGGAACGAAAGGGGGGAGGTGATTCAGCAGAAAGACTCTCAAAGAGATTTTGTTCAAGAATGACTGGAATTTTCTACATT
The DNA here is from genome assembly GCF_963383615.2 of Lipophrys pholis. Lineage (NCBI taxonomy): Eukaryota > Metazoa > Chordata > Actinopteri > Blenniiformes > Blenniidae > Lipophrys > Lipophrys pholis. The sequence continues at coordinate 11,493,178 of NC_137633.1, forward strand.
TCTCTGCCCTCCGTTGTTGCTGAACGTCAGTACGGATAATTTCACCGCGCTGTTACCTTGAGTACCTTATCGTTCCTTGTGAAAGAAAATGTTGCCTGCTGTATTGTTCATTACTTTTAAATCCGCGTGTTTCACATGAAAAAATGCTGGCCTCCGATTTGTTTCTAAGAAGTTGTTATTTATTTTTTTTTTTTACACCAGGGCATACACACAAATCCCTTTGGCTGAAAAAGATTATTTCTGGGGAGGAAAACGGTTTAACGTGATTTGTGTGTTTACAAGCAGAGAGCAGATGCCTAATGCTATCTATTCCCAGTTCACAGTGTCCCAAAAGATAGCAAACATATTTTTTAAAAAAATGAAGAGAACTTGCCTGACTGTGTAAACATCTGTCATCATTCTGAAAATAAACAGTAGGTCTCTATTTGGGTGCTCTTTCGGAGAAACAGGGAAATGTCTCTATTCTTCTTAGTTTTTAGAATTACCAACCCTGGAAAACAGTATTTGAGTGATTCATCCGATTTACAGATGGTTTTCTCTGGGACAAGTCAAGCTGGAAGCAATTGGAATAAAGACTGTTTCTCAAGACTGCTGTGACGAGGAGGATTAAAGCTGACAACGTCCAAAAAGCATGAATGCATACTGAATAAAATAAAATAAAATAAAATGAAATAAAATAAAATAAAATAAAATAAAATAAAGCATGTGTCTCACCATGAGACTTTAAGGTGTCATAACTTGAGTGCAAACAAGTCCTTTGGCGTAAATGGCAACAAACCCTATTCTATTCTCTATCCAAGGTCATATCTACAGACAAAACTCAACATCTTCACATACTTACTGTACAGAGGTAGTCAAAGTGTTTTTGGACTGTGGAGGAAACTGGCGTACCCGAAGAAGGCCAACACAAATACAAGGAGAACAAGCAAACTCTGCACAGAGAGGCTCTCAAACCCAAATTGGAACCAGGGGTTTTCTCACTGTGAGCCATAAATGCTAACCACTACACCACTACCATCCCATCTATTGTATTCAATTCTATTCCATTCAAACACAGATGAAATGTCCTAGTTAAATGCAGGGTGCTGAATCTTCTGTTTGGATTGAGCACAAAAACGTCCATAATAAGTCAATAACACGAGCAAGCACAGATAAGAGCCCAACAGTAAACATTCCCCCACCGAACAAGACCAAACTTGCTCAGGAGAGTCCATAGAGTCCCAGGCAGTCACACACTGCAGCCACCGAGTGTCTGCTGCATGTCTGCTGATCTGTGCTTGAACAACATTTGATCCTCCCTCATTCAATGCAGTCATTGTTTCTATCTAATGTAAGTTTAATAGCTGTTCAGGTCAATGTCTGCATGCAAAATTAGAAACACAATGAATGAAGACAAGAAAGTTTCCATGATCATTAGCAAAGCATCCTAACTATAGTTTTATCTCTGCAGCATCGTGCAGTTTTTAACTGGTCAAATCAACAAATAGCCGGGACAATGTGTAAAATGTACACGTACAGATTGAGTTATAGGCAAAGTATTCTGCTGTACATTGAGTTGAAAATAGTGCAGAGACAACATGCATTGTGATCAGCTCGTCTTTTAGCTGCGTTATGTACATTTTTGCAAACTAAGTTAAAGTGTACTTTTCTGTCACTTTTATTTTATTGTATTCTTTTCATTCACATAAAACTGTTCAAAACAAAAGATCAGCAGTCATCATTCACACATCTCTAACAACAGAGACAGTCTTCTTGTTCTTCAGTCTCAGATTTGGACGTTGTCCATTTTTTTTCGGTTTATATTGGGCTTCTTGTTCGCCACAATTGTGAGTCAGTTCATCCATCACATCTATTTCTTCTACTATGTCCATCCATTCTTGTACTGAAGAGGAGTCCTGTCACTACCACTTTCTGTTAATGGCATGCTTCCTGACTGCCAGTGACACTTAAATCAAGTACAGATTGTTGTGTCTTTTTATTTTCTCTACTTTTGGCTGTGAAATTGAATTTTGCATGATTACGTGATAATTCACACGACTTTCCTTGTTTGGTTTTTACCTAGTGACAGATCTGAACTGCAGGCAGACTAGAGGTCACATCAACACGAGTGCAGTTTAACAATTAAGCTATGTAGGAGAGAAAGGAAATTGGTTTGATATTTACTTTGTTTTTGGTGCTCTAAACGAGGGATACCGTGCGAAAGGTAAAAATTCAGAAGGCTTCAAAACATGTGCAGCTATAAAGTGTGTACTTATCCAATCTCTAAACCTTCATCATGAATGTTGTTGAGCTTTGAACTGTCAGAAGTCTTCAAAACTCTTTACCGGGAACTTTGATCTTCAGAAACTGAGGCCAAGAGAAGAAGACAGCGCCTCGTTTCTTCTTACTTTCTGCTCATGCTCCTGCCTGTTTGCATGCTCACACACCACTAACCATGTTTGCAGACAATCCTGTCAGTGATTTCCACAACATATCTGAGTCTGTTTTACTACAGGGACAACAGCAGAACGTTTCAAAGACATTCAACATTAACGTGTCGCTTTCAAGCTATATCTTGGCGTACTGATATTTCCCCGGTATAATCGTATTGTTTCAAATGCATCCATTATACATAAACTTATATTTGATTTTGAAGGATTTCAGAGAGCGTTGGATGTCTTTTCATTCATCCTTCTGTGCCGCTTTCATCTGCTCTTTATACCGAATAATGCCACTGACCAGTTGCTTGTGAGATATTTTAATAGATGTGGAAGTTTTTGAGCTTCATCGGCAGTGGCGGCCTAGAGCAACAATCCTGTGTCTGAAAGGTCAGGGTTCAAACCTCACTGAGGGGAAGGGGATCCGGCATGACACATTGTGCCAAATCTGACCTACGGATTACGAATAGAGTGTGGAGAGCAGCCAAAAAAGACATTCATCAACTTCTTCTAGCCCCTTAATTTAACATCTGGTACGATGTCCTTGTTTTACTTGTAGTTAAATATTAAATTAAAATGTTGGATTGGTAATATTTAGTTTGAATTTCATAAAACATTTACTCTCCGAGGTTTGACGAGGCACTGTTGGGTCTTTGTGTGAAGTGGGTGTAACTCCAGTGAAAGAATTTATTACTGTGCAGATATTTCCCTGCTCCGAGAATACCCACGACCCTGACAGGCTCGACCCTCCGAGAGGTTAACTGCAAAGGGACCTGGAATGCTAAGAGCAGTTTCAGTGTCTGCGTATGCATAGAAGTCAGACGTCAAACATATGCACGCACACTGACGTGCACAAAAAGCGCTCGTCATGGCATCTGTGTTGACAGCGTGAAACCTGAGCGAGCGTTATCTCTCGGCTCCATTCTAATGGAAGGCTGCCTACTTCCTGCTTCCTGTCCAGTTGTCATGGCGATAATTCGAACGACGAGCTGCTTATAAATATCAGCCGGCGCAGCGTCCTCCTCTCCCCTCATGTGCTAGCATCCCTCTTAAATGTCAATTAGTGGGAGAGGAACTGTGACGATTCAGCGGAGAGTGTCAGAGAGGGCCCCCAAAAACTCACACCTTTCACAGAAAAGTAAAGTGAGTACTCATCAATCTTTTCAGCGTAGTGTCTCGACAGTGTCTCACTCTGCACTTCTGGGCCATTAAAAGCACATTGCCACCCTTGTCATGCTGAGATCAAATCCATTACTTGGGATGTCACAAAAAAACTAAATTTAGTAGCAGCTTTTGGGATAGAGGTATAGATTTTTCAGCAGCCAGGCTGTGAAAAATCTCTCTGGCTGCTGTTTACTACCCTTAAGGGGAGCGGCTTGCTTTGTCTGCAGTGCCGTATTTTAACACTGAATGTGCTCCGACGGCCTGTCCGACCTCAGATCATCTGGAAAAGTCCTGCAGAGCACTGAAGTCATGGACAACGGACAGGTCAAACATAGAGGAAAAGAATAGAGGATTTTTGCTCCAGCCACTAATTTCTTCGTTAATAAGGACAGGTGTGCCGATAATATAAGACGTACAGTATATGTGCTATATGATAACAGTGTAAAATTCAAACCCCTCATTGGCAGGCATTTACACTTTGATAGAGTTTTCACAAACTGAAATGTAACTGGGGTTGCTGTTTAATAATATCCAGCTTTTTGCTTCTTTTTTCTTTTGCTAAATTACGCTTACTGCTTCCTGGCAGTACTTTTATGTTTAATAAGTAGAGATAACAGTGGTCTGTTTTCAGTGTATTTACCAAAGTTTGTTCCATTAACATACAGAATGTAAATCAATTTACTGAACACAAAGATCTCTGTGTCACTTGTTAGAAAGGAATCACTATCAATGATTACTCCGACCTGTGTGGGCTTCTTTCTGACTAATATCCAACAAAGCCGCTGTGAATCATTCGCGACAATAAAGATTTATTAACCGATGTATAATTCAATCTAGGTTACACAAAGTTAATTCAGGATCAATATTTTACTCAATGGACTGTTTATCTTTCGAACCATTCAAAAAATGTGTGTGGGTGTGTGGGTGTGTGGGTGTGTGTGGGTGTGTGTGTTCCAAAAGCAGGATTTTAGATCGGATATGTTCCCATTTCCTGTTCTAATCAACTTTGGCCACAAAGTTATATAATTTTCTGCCAAAACTTTGACACGCTGCTGGAGTTTTTCTAAGTGTGGGAAGATATTTCTATTCGGTTTTAAAGTGACACAGTCGTACACGCTGTGATCTCGCCTGTTTCAAATCACTCACTGTTACAACTAAAACGTTCTTTCAGTGTTTTCTTTATTCCTTGAACGGCAGGCTACTTTTTGGCATTTACTTAGTCAAAGGAACGATGAGCGGTGCTTCAGACTGCACTGGTGAACAACGTTCCAAAAGGGCAGAAATCTGTCTGTGCACAATGGAAGGCACCAACCTGGTGAATTGTGAGAAATCTGAGCTGATCTGGAAACAAAGGTTCTCGCTCTCTTCGCAAGTGACTTTGTTCTTAAAGGTGGGAACTCATCATGCAGTGGGAACTGGGCTGTTCACAGCGTGAATTTCCAAACCAAATACTAGATGCATGTTCGAGAGCGGTGTAGAAAATGTTTCAAGCTCAAATAGTTTGAAGAAATCATTCTGGGTTGTTTTTTTTTCTTCCGCAAGCCACTGAGGTTACATTTTCTCATTTAAGGGGATTCGTGTGACAAAAAGGTCATTTTGCAAATTCATCTCATGTTTTAACAAAAGTATGAAATCACTATCATCTTCCTGTTGCAGTAATTTTAGACATTTCTTATAAAACAAATTAGGAGGTAAATAAAAAAAATAAAAAAAATGCATGCATTTAAGATTTTTTTTTCTTTTTCATAAGTCCACTGAATTACATGCAGATCCAAGTTCACGGTGTTATTACATTAAACATCAGCCTGAACACTGTGACCAGCTTGGACACATACACAACAATGCAACCCCATAACCAACACAATATGACTCACTGTATAGTCTGAATTGGTTGTCTACCCATCCCCATTCGACCATTGTCAAACTCAAATCCCTACGGTTTTCGATATTTCCTGCTTCGAAGTTCGAGTGAAGATAATCACTTGACTAACAAAGCCTGCCTACTAAAATGTGCAATGATAAAAGATCATTGGTTTTTCACATCGCCTGTTGGAAGTTAGAATGTTGTGGTTGATTTGTGTGGGGGTCTGGAAAAGGGGCGAGTTGGACCGGAAAACCGAGAAAATGCCGGTTCTGGAAGACGTGAGGAAAAAGTATATTTCATCCCAAAGTTGTGTAATTTTAGGTTGCATGTTTCATTTGAATGGATGTGATTAATGACGACTTTCTCAACGGTCTATTTATAAGTTAAATTGTCATAACTCCTCATCATATCTGAGCCATATTCTTTATCATCAATTCAGTTTAATAGTCAGGTCAGCATCGGTCCAACTATGACATTTGTCATAATTCTCTCCAACAGTAGGAATCTGTACGTCGGTAATTCTTAAATAGCAATCAGAACTCATGTTATTGCTCCACACCGGTTTGCCTTGCAAAACATGCTTGAAAGTGTCAAATCTTTGGCAACTTTGTCAACAGCGGCGAAGCAGCCGCCACTGATTACCACCGAGTGTGAGGAGAACTAGGTAACTTGTGGAATATATCCACATTTGCCATTTCTGGATTTGTGAAAACAAATTTACCGTTTACAAAACGCAATGAATTATCGGGAACGACTTTGACCATTTCAAAGATGCAGCTGAGACATGTTAACAATAGAGAGTAAGACTCACACATACAGTAAGTACTATACAACAAAGATAATGTAAATCTAGCTTGGCATTTATAGATTGCATGGTGCCAAGCTCCTCGTGGCACAGATGGTACAAAGGCAGAGAGAGAGAGAGAGAGAGAGAGAGAGAGAGAGAGAGAGAGAGAGAGAGAGAGAGAGAGAGAGAGAGAGAGAGAGAGGTCTGTGACACTTTTTTCTCTGCCCACACTAAAGCTGCCTATTATCTAATCCTTCACACCATGGATAGGGGGATAGGGATGGTCAGAGAGGCAGAGAATGCAAGACATACAGTAGATGCCACAAAAACAGAGAGAGCGAGAGAGTAATTGCGAGAGAAAGCAATCGTCATCATCACCAGAGTGCCGTTCGGCTGGTGGTAACACAAGGCATCATTGTACTGAGACGAACCGGGAGGGAACTGCTCCTTCTCTGTGTTTCAGCCAAAGCCTGACTCGGCTCAGACCGAGGCAGCCAAAGCCTGAGCATGGAAATTACCAAACTGTAACTGGTGTCCACCCCACTGCAGTGACTCATGATTACAGGACTCAAGAAAGCGAGTATAGGGGATGTTTATGCTCCTAACTTCAAGCGTGGGTTCACCCAAATTACAAAGCAAACAACAAGAGGCGGTGGATTTATATTTCGTGGGACCAAATCATGACATCCAAACGTAACAACAATTTAGATACACAGCCAAGATATGCTGTACAGACTGCAGGTGTGTTGGATGTGTTGTACTTTCTGAAATATCTGTCCTGCTTGGCACAGCGCCCTGTGATGGACCGGCGACCTATCCCTGGGGTGGGGGTGGGGGGTGGGGGGGGGTGGGTATCCTGACTTCGCCCATAACCAGCTGGACTCGGCTCCAGAGCATCTGAGCTGGAAAACGGGTGGCAAAACAGAAAAGGATCCAAAAACACTTCTACGTACCACAACAATAAAAGCTGCACAATCAGCTTTTTGTTAACCCAATACCAAGCGTTTAATTCAGACAGTGTTTGGAAACTGTGATGCGGGTTAACTCTGGAGGGAGAGTACAAGCCAGCAGTGCACATCTGGAAAACATTTACGAGGCTAAACCAGCCCGCTTTACTGAAAATGTTTCATATCCTTGCAAATGTCTGAGGGGATGCAGAAGATGAAACTTGAAAAGATCAACCAGTGGACCACAGACCCCCATCTCTGTTTACTTTAATGATTGAAATACAATACGTGGTGATTAACTGATGAAACGTTCACGTGAACCAGGCTGATTCACTCAAACGCACATGCACGTAGTGAAAGTTTACTGTACAAGAATGCAACAGCAGAAAAGTATTAAGGTCAAGCCTCTTTGACAGCCTGTGCAAAAGACTCCTGAATGCCAGAGGTCAGTATCAGGGGTATCAGTTCTAAAAGACAACACAGAGGAGGGCAGAGTCATGGGAGGGGGCTGGCTTTGTTTTGTAAAGGAGAACAGTGGAGAAAAGTATCTTGGCATGACATTCCAGCTATAGAAACCAATTTTCACACGAGAAAGAAACAGCGCGCACACACACATACACACACACACCTGTGCAAGCTTATGCAACAGTACCCATGTACTCGCATACTTTTTTTGTTATTAAAAAAGTAAACAACTCTCTACTGCTGATCAAATACATCCTTACCATTCTTCTCTCCTCGACACCCAACTGACAACACAGTTGAGAAGCTTTACAATTCCCAAACATGTATCTAAAAAATAAATAAATAAAACGCAGCTCCAAGCTGCCTTGTTTAACTGCATGGCAAAAGAGGTAAAAACTGATCTCGCATATAGGAGCAGTGGCAGGCTTTACATTGCTTCTACATGATCCCACCGTTGATCCAAAACCAAGGAGTGACACAGAGACACAGATGCCTATGGACACAAATAGAACCGAGCAGACATTGACACATAGAGGGAGAGGGAGACGTTACCAACCTGCTCTTTGAGTGGACGTGTAGTCCACATGTTGCCTTAGTCTGATCAGTCCACTTGACTTCACTGAATGAACGGCAGAGCTAAGACACTCACACCCGGCACCTCAACGGACAAAAGAACGGCGCAAGCGGCAGCAGACCGTCTGTCTGTGTGCTCCTTCTGTTCAGCCACTCAGTTAAGTGTAGCTGAGAAAAACTAACTGTGAACTCTCTCCAACTCCTCAGCAAGGGAGGGGTCTGTGAAACTCCAGGCCAATAGAGGGGAGAGATTCCTCCCTCGAGCTCGTCTCATTGGATAGCAAAAAAGTGGTGGATTTCTGGTGGAGTAGGAGGAGTCCTCTGGAGAGAGCATACTGACACTGCTCCAGCCTATTATCTCATCATTTCACACTGCCACTCTCTCTTTTTCTATTGCTTGATGTTATGTGTTTGCCTGTCCCTCTGTGTTAATGCACATGTGTGTTTTCCCGTGCCTTTGCATGTCCTGAAATCAGCACTAACTTGCAAAAACAAGAACACAAAAACAGGATTATCTTAGAAAGGCTGGCTGTTTATAAGGTTTACACAGATTATGTGTTTAATCTGGCAGCGTTCATAGAGAAATATGTTCATATAAACAGCTCTCATTTTTAGAAAGGTTCCTTCATATCTAATCTGAACTGCAATACTACTCATTAATCTTGCAGCAATCCCATGATAAACTATTAAAACAACTCTTCTTCCATCTAGTGGATAAAGCGATGAATTGCATTCCTCTCACAACACACACCCCACATGCAGGTAAGTGTCTGTATTATTATGATGGGGACTTTAACCTGCTATGTGCCACTCCCAGCATGTCCATTGCAGATAATACTGCATCCAAACAGTCATCCGCCCTTTAACTTTACCAAACACAGGATTAAGAACCAAGTAAATGTGTCGAACTGAAGTGAAGTGCACTTTAACTGCAGAACAAAGAGCAATAGCGTCATGAAAAGTTGAAACACACGGATGAATGGGTGGGTATTCATGTGAATAACTCAAAGTAAATGCCTGTAAAAAGGAATTCGCCAACATTAAACAACTGTACAAATTTAGCAGATCTACTGGGAAATCTTGTCTCACCAATTTGAGGATTATCTGAGGAAATAGGGATATTAGCTCAGAGTCTGACTTTCAGCACCATTACACAGTAGTTATGAACACAAACACATGAAAGGCAGGTTGATTACGCAATACAAATCCCCAATGTTTATAGAGTAATGTTACTTGTGAATTTATTTATTTTCTCAATGAATTGTACAAATACACATCTGTAGCTGTAATCTGGACAATTAAACACAAAGTTACATACCAGTTTGGATGAAAATGTGTCTGGGAAACGACACAACTGTCCTGAGCGGCGTCCACCAGCAGAATCAATTTCCTTCTGTTTGATTACCTGTCTCACCTTCTCTCACCTACACGCACACACCCACACACACACACGCGCGCGCGCGCGCACACACACACACACACACCCACACACACACACACACACACACACACACACACACACACACACACACACACACACACACACACACACACACACACACACAGAGTCATGATTCATAGGTCATAAACATAATGGCATCTGCAGGTAAACAGAGCACAAAGGGCAAAGAGCTAGCAATATTTGACGAAGATTCACATCAGGCGCAATAAACATACATAGATTTTGCAGCTTTTTCAATTGCCCTCATGTGTTTGTTTTTATACTGACCTGTTGCTTAAAAATACAAAGTCTTCAGCAGTATGCTCATATTGGTAAACATGTAAGACAGTTTCGAGGAGTCGTTGTGAAAAAAAACTAAAAGAGGCTAAAAACAATCTATTGTATCAAATAATCCCACACCCCAGAAAACAATTTGTTTTAAGTGGAGCAGAGACTTATTATTAATTGACTTTCAGTTAAAAAGCCAAAGTTCAGGCTCTCTTAATTTAGGGCACATTTACACGTACCCGGGTATTTGAAAAAAAAACGGTGATATTTCTGTGTTTGGGCCACGCATTTACACATAAACGCAGCTAACACTCACCACAAACGATGATTCCTGAAAACTCAGGCCACCGGTTGCATCTTGGTTGCAAAAGGGTGGTAGGCAGATATTTAAGTCACAATTCGTGACAGGGTGTTTTATTTGTTTTGTTTTTTCAGTTTTCTGATTGGCTATCATGGCTTCACGCTTCTTGCTACACTGCCCCCTACAGGTTTGGCATGCTCATGGCAGCTCTGAACCAGGTGTATATACAGGTCGTGTAAATAAAAAATAAAAAATTTAAAGGCAGAGGGGGAAATGTCCGTTTTTGTAAAAACCCAGGTAGCCTAAGTGTAAAGTGGCCTTATTTCCTGTTTATTCTATTAATTTGTAAAAGCATTCTGAAAACGATTTTCTTAAAAGATGTGATGATAATAATGACACAAAAAGTATTATTTATAATTGTCATGATTAAATATTCAGTAGTGTAGTCTTATGCAAGTTTAGCAGATTTGGTATCTGGTATTTGGTTGAGCCCCTGACTCCTGCACTGTCCTTAGCATAGACTTCCATAGGTTTTTGTTGAAACGATGAGTTGTCTATTTTAAACAAGTCCTAAATTGTGTCTTCTGTCATTTTTTTCTTCTGTGGAATAAATTTTTATTGATCCTGTAAGTTCACATTTCTTTCACTAGTTTCCCCACGGCTTTGTCTGCGCTCAGTTGGAAAAGTGACATTTCACTCCTCTCTCCCTTTGCGGTACCCATCTCAAAGACATGGTGGGAAAGATTTCCTGAAACTTGGCGGGCAGCTTCAGCTCTCTGAGCGCTCACAGCGCCAGTAGGTGGTGTTGCAGCACCGGACTCACAACAGACCTCCACACCCCCCTCCCTGGAGCAGCATCATTTCACCTGTTATGATGTTTTGCGCACTGGGAATCAGGAGTCACTGGATGAGCATCCTAACTTACAGTCGAGAAGTGGAGGAGGAGAGTGGAATTTATGCGCCACTTATAATCATTCTCTGCTTTTTTTCTCTCTCTCTCTCTTTTTTTTTTTAAATGAAAAACATAAGTTGACAATGCGTCGTTCCTTCGTGGTTTTTGTGACTTTTATAAAACTCTTTCCATTCCGTCATACAGTATTTGTTTTTACAGTTGTTGTTTTTTGTCCGTTTGTATTTTGGTGAGTTGGAGCTCCGTTGACCTTCCCTGGACAGATGTTCTTCGCCGCTGTCGCATCAATACCACCCTGAGTCTGACTCACCGTCACATGCAACTCGTCGCTGCTTTGGTTCAGTCCTGTGCGCCTGCTGCGCTGCTGCTGCGCTGCTGAGGGGAACTCTTTCAGACTCTGGCGCATGAGCTGCTGGACTCCTCACATGGAATAGATGCAAGAGATAACCTGCCTTTAAGTTCTATTTTTCTCAATCATGTCTTAATCCTGGAGACTTTCATCATTACCCAGCAAATCTTTTTTTTTTTTTTTTTTTTAATCACACCTTTTGGGTGCTTTTATACCTCTTTAGATGTTACAAACAAAAAGAACGATTTGGTAAAATCTCAGAAAGGTTCATCATTGTGTTTGAATCCGACGAAGAGTCTGTAGAATCTCGGACATTATGAAAACTGTGAGTTCATGCTTAAAAGCAAACAATCGTTACAGAACATTGCTCGCGACCTTTAAGTGTGTTCATTTTACGCATGGTTACACTCTCTTCAGCGCTCTGCCATTATGTCTGGGATTGAAACGACGATGAATGGAGAAAAGGAGAACACCACTGGGGATGAGGAGTCCTGGACCAGGGGTGACTTCAGCTGTCTGGGGCAGGTGCGACCCCGTAAATAACCGCGTAACGGCAGAATGCCCTCTTGGCCCAACCAGTCGGAGTGTCTCTCCCACAACTGCAGCTGGGAGGAGAATTACAACACCTCAAGGGATATTAACCCACCTCTGCCTCCTCTTCATCTCTACTCAATCCCTCTCCTGACGGCCATCAGCGTCGCCTGCACACTGCTCTTTCTGGTTGGGGTGGCGGGGAACGTGATGACCATTTTGGTTGTCAGCAAGTATCGTGACATGCGCACCACCACCAACCTTTACTTGTGCAGCATGGCAGTGTCCGATCTGCTCATTTTCTTTTGTATGCCACTGGACCTCTACCGTATGTGGAAGTACAGGCCCTGGCGCTTTGGAGACGCGCTCTGCAAGCTTTTTCAATTCGTGTCAGAGTCATGCACTTACTCCACCATCCTGAGCATCACCGCGCTGTCGGTGGAGCGCTACCTGGCGATCTGTTTCCCTCTGCGCGCCAAAGCTCTGGTTACCAAAAAGCGTGTGCGCGCCTTGATTCTCTTCCTGTGGACAGTGTCGCTTTTGAGCGCGGGTCCGGTGTTTCTCATGGTGGGAGTGGAGCAGGGCAGTATGGGGTCTCCTAATTTCACTTCGTGGATAAATGACACTGGACTGCCCCTGGAGGCCGAAGACACTCGGGAGTGCAAAATAACTAACTTTGCTGTGGCGTCGGGCCTGATGGAGGCCATGGTGTGGTTGAATTCTCTTTTCTTTTTCATGCCGGTGTTTTGTCTCACTGTGCTGTACAGCCTCATAGGCCGCCGGTTGTGGCAGAGACACAAGGAGACAAACATCAGCTCTCGTGTTGCCTACAGAGACAAGAGCAACAGACAGACCATCAAGATGCTGGGTAAGTCTGGTGAATATGTAAAGTGCACTGAAAAGTTTTGTTTGAACATAAAGTTTTGACGCAAGTCCTTAGAATAAGCCCATAATAAAAGATTATTACAGTCTGGATTTAGTAGATAAGATGTTTTGCCTTATCTTTTAGATATACAAATGTTACACCCATGTCTATATCTCTTCAGTCTTTTAACCTTTTGCCTTTTCTTTTCTAGTTGTGGTTGTTCTGGCCTTTGTCCTGTGCTGGCTGCCGTTCCACGTGGGCCGTTACCTGCATTTCCGATTTCTGGATGCTCCGTCCCCTCTGCTTTTGGTGTTGTCCCAGTACTTCAGCATGGTGTCCGTTGTTCTCTTCTATCTGAGTGCCGCCATAAACCCCATCCTCTACAACACCATGTCTTGGAAATACCGGAGCGCGGCAGCGCGTCTCTTTGGCCTCGCTGACAGCCAGCCGCCCCGAGGACGCACCGCCAGCACCGTGAAGGGAGACGGTTCAAACCTCTGGACAGAGTCCACTGTCAGCTTCTGAACGCAGCATTCCGCAGATGTCAGGATATAATCTGAAAATCCGTTAACCATGCATTGAAAACACTCGCCTAAAAAGCCATGATGTATGTCAGAATGAGGACAAACAAAGTCGTGAGCACTTGACTCTCTCTGACTGAAACCTGAAGGGATTAAAAAAAAACACACACACAATATCCCAGCATGCATCAATGAAATTGTGTTGTATAATGTTAAAACTCATTTTTCCTATTGGATTATTCCAGCAAATGCCATACCATATACACAGTCTGCTATACAGTTTAAAAATCAAGCATGATGGAGTACAAAATACACACTCTTGTGATCTGTGTCAGTCAAAATGTGGACAACAGTAACACATGACTTATCACCAACATCTACAAATGCCTTATATTGTATTTGCATTCTGGATGACAAAGAAAGCACTGTAGAACTTGTGGCACCGCCCTGCTCTCCTTCTGAGAGGGGCAGATGTGCAGTGCTTGTCTGTGTGTGCATGTGAGAACTTCATATCTATGTATGTGAGTGATTTGTGAGAGATGTTGTTTTGGTTGCAGTATGTTCGTTTATAACTTATATTATGTGTTCAGCGCCCTGTATCTTGGAAATTCAAGTCCATGTCGTGATGATGCTGCCAAAGGAGACCTTTATGTTGGATAGTACCAGGAATGAATTGTGTTTCCTTCTACTGGAAGGAAGCAACTTTTTTTTTTTTTTTTTTTTTTAGTGACTATTAACTGATTCACAGCATTTTCAAGTCAAGTACAGCCTCTCACCGTTGTGAATATTGTCTGTTGGAAATGATGGGATTATTTTTTTTTTTTTTTACCAAAAATGGTTTGTGTATGCAGATCTTCAGTGAGAGAACCACAAACTTGTTTTTTGAGAAACTTCATATATGCGGACTATGTTGGAATACAGGGAAAGCTGACTGATATTACTGTGCTATGTTAACATGTGATTGATCGTAAAAACGCTTCGAAGTCTTGTGAAATGTGCACAACTGAAACTGTTTATTTATAATGAATTTATAATGTCAGTAACTCTGATCAAACAGACAAAAGAGCCATATTTGTTTTTAATCACAGCTCATTTAAATAATACCATTCAAAGTTGTAGCAGGTTTGCTTATATATCACTTGACTGATGCTTTTAGATGGAGTAATAAAATGATCTTTTTTTTTCTTCTTTTTTTTTAAACCATTGCTGCCTCTATTGAACAGCTTCAGGTATGAGTTGTCTATCGCTTCACAGCTTCGTTGTCGAGCACATATTGTTGCCCACTCCTAAAGTAGAAGATGCAGACCAGAGGTATTTTTTCAACTGTTCATTAAAACACGCACAATAGGTTATATCACACATGTCTAATGTGGGTAAAGTGGCTCAGGCTTTAAAGGCAATGAATGTGCAAACCCTGAAAAGTTCTTTCAATGATCAGCTGGAAGGACAGAGTGCGTCAATGAATTGATTTTTATAATATGCATTTTGTGTTATATCAGTGAAAGATCCGGAGGTTGTCAAGGTATTCTTGTATTAATTTGTCAACAGATACTTTGTCATGTCAAACACTACTTGATGCTCCACACTCAGATGGTCTCAGTCCAAATCACCACAGCAGCCTCCACTAATCTGCACTGGATTCAAAACATGGCCTCCTGCCTCTGATGAATGTATTTCTGCTTGATGAATGTCTCTGACTGTACATATTAATAACATGGCATACAAGCTATTGATCTACAGGATGGAAACTGATTAAATAAATGAATAAAAGGGGATTTCACTTTTTCCTTTTTTTTTTGTTAAACGTGACCCCACCCCGTCTTACCGCCTGTTGGTTAATGTATCTGTCTATGATAAAGTCTTGTATAAGATGAACAAAAAAACTTTTTCTTTGCTTCTCTTTTCAACAATCTCATCCACTTAACAGTGAGGTAAGACACTGTGTCCAGCGGGTACGAAATGCAAATCACAGATGATGTTTGCGAAACAAACAAAATACTTAACCCTTCCTCCCACACCCAAGCATCATTGGATGAAACATTGCTTCAAGAGGGCACAGAAATGCTTCCCACACATTGTCCTTACCCGGAGTCACCCTGCTTTACCTCAACACAAATTGTTAGTGTCCCTGGGATGTAAGTGGAGTGTAATCTTAACACACAGCAGTGTGCTCCCTGCTGGTGTCCACCGGGGTTAGCACCAGTCCGTTGCTTCAGATAGCTTTAAAGACAGCAGGAGTTGCTCACAGACCAAGACAGGCTCAAAGGACCCCTCAGTTCAACCCAGGTACATGATCAAAGCCCCGGCAGAATCCACAAAACCCCACTCTGAGTACACAACGTTCAGTCGAACGGCGACGAATAAGACCTTCTGATAAACCCAGAGCTGTGTGGGTGACGTGCAGAGGTAGTGGGTGGCGAGAGTCGGAGAGCCGTAAAAGAAAAACAGTAATCAGGACGGAAATCTAAAAAGAGGAATTCACTCTAGAAAAAACAAACAAACAATAAAACAAAAAGTGAAAGAGGAGAGGGTCAATAAATGAGTCAGACATCAGGGGGACATTTTGAGTGTGAATAAATTAAATAGAGATGGAGAAAGGTTTTACAGTAAAAGTTCATTATCTCATATACCACGGTGTGAATAAGACATACAGCAGCATTTCAATTTCCTGTAAGGACAAATTGATCCTCGCTTGAGTGCAACCGCAGCCACGGATCAGTGGCCTGAACGTCATTATCAATGTGAAGCTCTGCAGCAGCGCGGATTTATGTAATGTATGAGTGAGAAGAGAACGTTCATCGTCACCATGGTCAGGTGGTTTCAAACCATAAAAGACATTTCCACGCACTTATTCAAAGACCTTCAATTTATACTGCTGATGACTTTGAATAAAAACTTAAAAGCCTCAAATGCACAAAACATTTCATTTCTTTTTGGGGTCTGGTGATATAAGGCCATTAGATTCTATGGATCTTCACAAAGAATTACAGAAAGATGGGTACCTTGGTGTCACTAGATCAGTAATGGATCTGAAGACAAGATGAACGTCTTCGTCAGTTACTTAAAATTTATTTCATGTCAAGAATAATTTGAAATACTACCATGCTAATAAAACCACAGAGTGTTTAGTCCTTCAGCTTTGTTCTCACATTTGCAAGAGAAAGTTGTCTGATGACCTGGAGTTTATTTTATACATTTTTTTTTTTTTTTACAATATTGTTGAAATAAATAGAATTAAGGAAGGGATTGGTGGGAGAGTGTTTATTTTTTATTATTTTATTTTACCTGTCGGTTTGTTAGATTCTTACACTTCATGTCCATACAATGAAAAGTGATCAAAGGTAACCCAAAGGGCCAGAAGATAAATGTGCTCGTGTTGCTCCTCGCTGAGGGCAAAGTGAGTGTGGAGCACTGTAGTCACTCTCCTCTGAATGATAGCAAGGCCTGATGTCTATGATTTACAGGTCTCACTGCTCTCTGGCTCAACACTGTCAAAGACACTGGAGGGAAAAAAATCTGGACATAACCAACCTTCACAAAGAGATGGATGTACATCGAAGTGTGTAAATAACAAGATGAAGTCGTGAGACAAAGACAATTCAGTGGATAAATTTGATTAAAACTCAATCAAATCTATCCATCTATTGACCCCATACTGTTATTTGACTTCGGGTTGTAAGACGCTGGAGCCAATCCTATCTGACTATGGGTGAAGACAGCGTACATCCTGAGGTCGCCAGTATATATCGCTGGAAAAACAACAATAGTAAGACATTTACACACACTTTCAGGCAATTTCAAAAAGACTAATTGTATGCTTTGGATTGTGGCAATAAGCTGGAGGATGACGAAACCACACACACAGGAAGAGGATCCAGTCTGCACAGAAAGACTTTAAATCAATATATTCTCACTATGAGGTGCGAGCGTAAACTACTTTACCACAGTACAGCCCCAAATCGATTCCCTTTGTTATGCATTTTCCTGCTCCTCTTCTCTCTGTAAAAACTCCTTTTCCACAGTCAGATAGTATCGGCTTTGTGGTCGCCACTCTCCAACCTCGCTGCCAATCTATCTGGGGCCAATCAGCTTTGCTCTTTGTCTTCTAAAGCTCAACATATCCTGCTATTCAAACCTCCCAAAACCCACCTTCTTACCTCGCACCACCTCATCTGCAGGGCTGGCCAGTCCGCTCCGCAACCAGCAGTCAGATTACGTTGGGTCCCATCACTTCACCATCTATCTGGGTCATCTCCGTGATGTTGTCATTTTCACTTCAGTATGACTCAAAAACTCAATAAACGTTAACAGTTAGCTTGTCAGGTGGTGTGAGCCTTTCTTCTTCTGCTGCTCCACCCTTTTCTTCTTTTGTGATCGTTATTGAAAAAAAACTGTCTGGTGCTGGTAAGAGTCACATAATCAGTTTCAAGCACTTTACTCTTGTTCACTTTAAGCACACCAGAATTGCAGGTGACCCACAAGCAGACATAAACATAGCAGTAGGAAATGTTCTGGGGATGTTGCCCTTTTCTTTCTGAACGATCTTGTTCATCCATTAACTCTTTATTGCTGGTAGTAATGTGTAATGATATCGAGTTTATTTTGACTTAATCTAATTAAAGTTAGCAGATACGGATCCAAAACAGAACATTTTACCAAAAGCTTATTATATTTATGAATGTGGGAGTTGAGTTCATATTTGCTCGTACACACCGCATTTGGTTCCAAAACTCAACTGTTGCAACCTAAAAACTACACGTATGAGAAAAAATTAAGATACAGATACTTTTGTCTTATCCCTATTTGACATGTCTCACAGATCACGCTGCTGTCATCTTCCTTCAGATTCCAACCCAACTAAAGTGCCTGTGGATGTTTATTATTTCCCGAACTCTCTTGTACGTTCCCATCAATAATAGCGAGTGTTTCGTTCTGCCACCTGCAGGTTTCTCTGGCTTTCTTGAATTTTACAAAAAAACAAACAATTGTCTGGTTGACCTCCATTGTTGTGTCCTCATACAAATAATGTCAGTATGTTCCTTCAATGACAACCTGCTGTTCCCGCCAAATGTGGAGAAAGAAAGTCTGTAAATAGTGTAACAGACATTCTTCGGTGAAAAAAGAAGATACACTTCCACAAGTCTACAGGTGCATAAAAAAAAAATCAGAAACAGTGTGAAAGTTAATTTCATTATAATTCATTGAAAACAGTGGAACATCTGTGTATTTTATGTTCAACGCACACAAACTGAAACGGTTCTTTTTTTTTTATTTTATCTCTATTTATATTACTTTTAACTAATTATATCCTCCAAGTAATGGGATTCAAAGATCCAGTTCAAAATCAAGTATCTTCTTTTTTTGCGTGCTTTTGAAATGATCTCATAAGAAATATTTTAAAAACACTCCAAACTCTTTTCTTTATACTGTTGTGTTTGAAGAAATAAGGGAAAACTATTCTGAAAGCCTGGTGATAATCAACACAAGAATTGAGCACAAAACAGGCCCATTTGGTATCAGAAATATCAATATTTCTGTATTGATGGCACTTGGGAGTAAATTGCAATGACACTTTAAGAAAGATCAGTCTAGAAACACACACAGTAAAAGTACATTTTGTTTGTACCTCTGTATTAACAGTATCTTCAACTGTCCATCTTGAAAATCAAGATCAGTACTTCTTCTAAGGCTGAATGATTATTGTCCATTGAATGGGCTGTAAAAAAAGGAATCCATACAGAAACATTAACACCAAAGAGCAGTTTTTATGTTGACGAAAAGTGACACAAAATGAAGAAAACTCGGGGAATCAAAGTCAGAAAAAATTAAAACATTTATTGGGCATAAATATATTATATATACGCTACCGATACAGTTACGTCTTACATACATAGGGTAGTATTTGCAAAAATCTATACATTAAAATTGATATGGCAGTTTCTTTTATATAATGCATATGAAATTGTCTAACATTTACAATACAAGAAGAAATGCATGAATTTATTTTTCTTAATCAATTTGTAGACCATGACAACATTGGAATGTGTTTGTTTGTTTGTTTGTTTTTAAATTCGTGAGGTAAAAATATGTTTCTGTTTTTGTCTCGTTTAAAAAATAGTTAAATACCTGTGAGTCTCTGTACGTTTGTCAAATCGCCAATCTCTCAGTCAAAATCTCTACTTACTGTAAAACGTACAAAACATTAAAAATAATAATAATAAAAAAATTAACAGAAATAAAAACTGATCAGAAGGCACAGACGTGGGGCTGCTGGGTAAAAACATTGTCTTGTCTTTTTGACATGTACCCACCAAAATGTGCAGGACCTACAGGGTGGGATACTGGGCGCGTGCGTGGGGAGGTCGGTTTTATAAAATAACCAGCATTTGAAAAAAAAAAAAAAAAAAAAAAAAAAAAAACCATTAAAGGGAGTACCCTGCCCACAACAACAAAGCTTTTCAGTCAACACTGTGTTAACCTCAGACTATTCAACACGTGCATAACTGGCCTGACGTCAACTGAACGCGAACCCACTAAGGCTTGACAAGGGGAACAACGGGCGGTTGGGGGGGGGGGGGCAACCGAACACCAGGGGGCCTAAAGACAGGACATCTCACGTCACCTGTCATTTTACAACGTAACAGGCTTGCGTAGACACGCCACGAGCACGTCTGACGAAAGCGCCGCGCTCCCTTTGATTTGCTTTCCGCGGGGAACAGGGTGGACCGCGCTCCAGTAATGCCAATGTCACAGTGACGCCAACGACGGGATAATGCCAATGAATGTAACAGACCGCCTTGGCAGTAGTGTTTGGAATCGAGCGGAGGATCTCCTCTGGCTCACTTGAACCTCATCAAGCCTAATGCTCGGCATTGAATAAAAAAGTGCTTCAACTTTGTTAGTCATAATGCATTTACCATCTCATTCTATAGCTCTATAGATATCTCTGTATATCATCTCTTAGCAAAACACTGGATACAAAACACTCACTACAACTATACCAGCACTAGCCTGATAAAGGAATCGTCAATATTATTATTGTCGTCATCTGCCTGAAATCATCGCATGATTGTTTTATTTTTTTTTGCCTTCTTTACCTTTCAGTGTGAAATCAAGTTGTGTTAAAAACTCTCCTCCAAAAGGGGGCTACACATTTCAAAATGGCACATTTTGCTTCACAAAACAAAATATTATAAGATAATATGAAAAGAAGCATAATCACAGATCAAGTTAATGTTTTTTTTTTTTCCTTTTGAGAGAATAATAATATAATAATAATAATAATTGTAATGCTGTGTCGTTACAGAAGAACATCACAGAACCTTTTAGACTGCAAACGCAACATCTAGTGGACACGAAAAGCCTGCACTTTGGCATTAAAACAGTAAAAAGATATCAGAAGCTTCATTACAACACTAATCAGAAAATAAGCCAAAGGCTGCAAGTTTTTTTTTTTTTATCCCAATACAGATGACTTGAAGTGACCCTAAGGCCCGGCTTGCTACATATCTCTCTAAGCATTACAAGAACTGCTCGCCTGTGCACGGCTGAAACAGGAGATGAAAAAAAAAATACATTTGGTTACATGTTTGAAACGGCAATGATAACTGCAATGAATGGACTGATGAGCTACAGGTTCCCAACAGCTGTAAGAGAAATACTTAAAGGGTTACTGAGATAAGGAATGCTGGCCTTAATCATACAATCTAACATACATCCATTAAAAAAATTGAAAGGAAAAAAAAAAAAAAAAACATGCTACAAGAAAAAAATTAGTATATAACTACACTTGTCTCTTAATCTTTAAACAATAAATAAATGAAGATTGCACTGTAATTGGCATGTAAAGTACTGTATGCAAATATATAGTATAAATAAAACCTAGAAAAGAACTCTACCATAACTTTTCCATCAACTTTGGCAAAGGTTTTATGAGCTAGTAAACCACTTTGCTTTTCAGATACATACAGGAGCAAGGCACAGCATAGACAGAGGACAAGATACAGCATCAAAAATGACAGGAAAGAAGAGAGAAAGACAGAAAAACAGAGGAAGAGAGGCTTGCATGATAGCGACAACGATGCAGATGATGACAGCAATGGGGATGACTGGATTAGATCTCCCCCCTGTAAGGCCTTATCCCTGAGGTACGTTACAGGCTGCCAATCAGAGCTGTTCATCACCTCCGCCACCCCCACCCCAACCCCCCAGTCCCCGTCCCATCCGTCCTCCCTCGTATCCCCCACACCCGACAAAATGACGTGTCACACATTATTAACGCAGGTCAGGGAGATTTCTTTGGATTATCAGAGTATGTACTGGGTTGTACCTTGGCTTTGTGGTTTCGGGCTGGGGGGCAGGACGGGTTCAGGAGGCGAGGCAGGAGGTCAGGAGGTGTTACTAGTGTCAGAATGCCCTGTTCTGTTGAGTTGTGTTCTGTCGAAGGCTTGTTTGGTTAGTGAACATTAGTTCAAGTCCTCAGAGAACATGTCTGTCTGAGGAGAGACCACAGACTTGCTACCGCTCTGATTACATGTCAATAAAGCACCTTTTAATGGACAGAGAGAGCGAGAGCGAGAGCGAGAGAGAGAGAGAGAGAGAGAGAGAGAGAGAGAGAGAGAGAGAGAGAGAGAGAGAGAGAGAGAGAGAGAGAGAGAGAGAGAGAGAGGGAGAGAGATTGTATGGATCGAAAGCAAGAGAGGAGCAGCCAGAGCACAAAAGGTAATTACAGATAATTATGGGCAGGAGATGAGAAAAAAGAAGTCTTCAAACGTATCGATTCACAGAGTAGCTGGAAGAAGAAACCGCTTTAGCGTTGCTCTGGCTGGCAGCTGGCTGAGTTTGGGGGGGGGGGGGGGGGGTGGGGGGGTAAAGCTCAAGCTAACTCCTAATGGCTTTCCTGGTTAACAAATACGCAGCTCTGAGAAGCATGGCGAGCTGGCGGGCTGTTAGCACCTCCGGGTCTGTGACGGTGTGGGCATATCGCTACCAAAGCTACAGACAGATTAGGCTGGAGCAATGCTATTTGAGATGGTAGAAAGAGAAAAAAAGAAAAAAAAAGAAAAAAGAAAAAAGGAAGGACTGAGCAAACCACCTAACACATGATCAACACAGTCCTATCTCTGATATGTGGCAGCCAATCACAATTCCAAGCTGGCTTTCAAAAGCAAACGGTATGCCCAACGTACGACCACCTACAACAGTCCACATGCTGCTCAAAGACCAGTGTTAAAGGGCTCTGCTCCACCGTCTGCACCAGCTCCACTAACCTCAGAGCTGCTGTTCCCGAGCACCGAGAGCCAATTCCTCCCCTTGTCCACTGCACTTCAGACCTCACATTGCCATCACTTATATTACACCACTTTTATAGCATCTTAGATATTTGTTAATGTCTATATAATAATCATTACTGTTTTTCTCAATCTGTCTTGAGTTATAATAAAATCACAGGATAGCAGCATCTTACACCATACACGGATTGCATCACTTTGGTAGCTGGATGAATGAGTAAATTAAAACGTTAAAAAGCTGAGCAGATATGCGGTTGATTTCTTAGGAGGAAATGTGTCTTTTTCATTGTCGTTGCACGAGTGTACTCTTATGCGTGTGCGTGGTTATGTACGTACTGTACGTCCTCACACACCAATCTGCACGGGGCTGATTGCATGAGTTGACCGACAGCCTGTAGAGTAGTAACGAACTGAGTAAGCATGAACAGCTAAAGCTTTGAAGGCCTACATTTGAATATGGCTGAATGAAAAGACTGCAGCAAAAATAAAACAAAACAAAAAGCGAATTAAACATTGGAAAAAAAAAACAAAACAAAAAAAAAAACCACCCAAACAAATAAAGTTAGGCAATGACCGTCAAGAAATACACACTTTCTCTAATTGAATATGTTTTTAAAAGATACAAAGTGAAAAAACATGCAAGTCAGTCTGAAGAGCCGCTTTGCTCACAGCTATTTTAAGGCTTGATTATCAGTTTTCGTTTCCCAACAGAGGTATAGCTCGGACAGCGCTTCCCTCGACTGAAATCCTTTAACAAATGAGACAACGATACAAAGACAAGAAAAGAAATGAGACCAAACTGAGTGACCGCAGGAGACAACCGGAACAAGGTGGGAAAAGCCTGAATCGATAATTTGACTTAAAAAAAAAATAAAAAAAAAATAAAATAAAACATACATAGCCTTAAAAGTACATCTCAAGTGTTTGTTTTGATTCCATTCGGTTCTTTCATAGACGTTTTATAAAGTTTTTTTTTTTTTTTTCTTTCTGTGATTTTGCTTTCACTTCCTATCCTATAGTTAAAATTCCCTCACTTCATGAAGAAGTACTGTAACAAGCAGGCGATGAGGATGGAAAAGCCCGCGAACACGCACACGATCAACGCTGCGAAGCGCTCGTCGCTGGAGATCAGGCCCGCCCCTTTTCCCGTTTCCATGGCGCACTGCTCTCCTGATGTCGTCGCCTCCTGACGGCGTAGCGTGAGCAAGGAGGAGGGGCTGAGGGGCCCGCACAGCTCCTGGCACGTGTCCAGGCAACGGCGGCAGGCGCCCACCCGGAAACGATAGTCTGTGTTGCCCTGCAGACCGCTGATTTGGAACGAGCCCTCCTCTCCCTTAAAAACCTGATGGGGGGGGGGGGGGGGGGGGTTTACAGTAGATGAAAATAGAGTTCACACCGTAACCTGAAACATACATTTAAAATGGTTGTCAAATGTTGGATAACTCATGCTGCACCCGAGGGTGTTTCTTGACTCTCAGAGGTGGTGAGTAACAAAGTATTAGTACTGTGCTAATGTAATTTAGTTGAATTTAGGTAGAGATTTCAAAGAGTTTTAAAGACAAGACAGTTCATCACCTGTTTGTGTTTCATTCACAAAAGTTTACCTGCGCAACCAATTTTCATTATTTTTTATTTCTATTAATAGAAATTCTGAACATTTTCTCGCGCGCAAAATTTGAATTGGTGCTTTTAATTTGACCTCAGTTAAAGTCTGCAAAAAAAATAAAACTTTACTTCTACTTAAGTAAAGATAAGAGAGAAATAATGCTTTGTTGGAAAAGTAACCTGCAGTCGGGCTTGGGGCACAGCCACATGTGATTGGTTGCTATTTTGGAGCGGCTGCAGCTCTCAGCAGGACCATGTTGCAAAAGGAAATTGCTTAAGTCCAATTTTGAGGGCATATTATGCCATCACACAACCCTACGCTGAGAAAAATCCAGCCCCCTGCAGTTTTCAAGCATTTACAATGAGCCTTTACCGACTCTTAATGGTAGTGGCCCTCCTTTAATCAAATGGAGCCGCTTATTGTCATTCGTCCTCCACCCCAGCGCTGCTTGCACCTCATCTGCAGGTGGTTTCAGAGAGGAAGATATCTGTTGTTTAACTGAATTACCTGCAACACGAACCACTGAACACACTTTTATCTATAAATAGTACAGTGAACCTTGATGGTGTTTGTGTGTGGGAGAGAGAGAGAGAGAGAGAGAGAGAGAGAGAGAGAGAGAGAGAGAGAGAGAGCGAGAGAGAGAGAGAGAGAGAGAGAGAGACAAAGCAGAACACGAGTGCACTTATAACAAAATTAATATCGCTGAAAGGTTCATTGTTTTGACAGTTATTTCTACACACATAACACAGAGGGAATTTCATTTGTGATAATTATTTTCGCATTTTGTGATGTTTGCTTTTTATATGGAAGTTACTTTGTTTGAATTACATTATAAATAACAATAACTTTCAACAGATATATATTTATATATATATATATATAAGTGTGTAAAGAGAGTACACCCCCCTCACATTTCTGCAAATATTTCATTACATCTTTTCACGGGGCCCGCATAGAAGAAATGACACCTTGATAACAAGGTAAAGTAGTTGGCGTACAGCCTGTGTGACAGTGTTATTTACTGTCCCCTCAAAATAACTCAACACCTTTAAAGTCTCAAAATGTGAAACTGTCCAAATTGGGTCCAATAAGCCATTTCCCCTCCCTGGTGTAATGCGACACGTCCGTGTTACAAGGTTTCAGGCGTGTTATATTTGGTGTTATCGCTCTCACACTGGTCGCTGGAAGTTCAACATGGCACCTCATGGCAAAGAACTCTCTCAGTATCTAAAAAAAAAAAAGAATTGTTGCGCCACATACGCCACACCATGGACCGTAAACTGCATTGAACTGGTCCGCGCGACAAGAAAACCAGCAAACAGTTTGCCAAAGACAAGCAGACTCAGGACATGGATTACTGGAACCATGACCCAAGATAAACTTCAAGCCTTCAAGCAGAAGGGCAGATATGATTCATGTAAGTCTTTGTACGCACTCACGGGTCTCCTCAAAGTGAATTTAAAAAAAACAACAAAAAAAACACATGAGGAGAAAAGAGAAATAAACAAGGAAAGAATACAAATACGTGACGAGCGGCATCACAGATTTGTATTGACAGCTGGCGTGCGCACAGAAATGGAATGAGGAAACACACATCCCACTTCCAAGCGCATCCACACAGCTGTGGTTTTGTCCGCTGGGGAGTATCAGCACTCATTCCCCCCAATCATTCAGTAATTCAATAAAAGAAAGTGAAATGGCCTTGAAGACAGATGTCTTTTTGTCAACTCGTCTGCACCGAGCACCAACGAAAACCCTGCAATCCTTGGGGGTGTGTGTGGGTGTGTGTGTGTGTGTGTGTGTGTGTGTGTGTGTGTGTGTGCGTTTTCTGACTCCAACTGCAAATTCTTAGTTGTGTGAATTTTCTGATCAAGAAGGAAATTAGTTCCTTGTGGGATTAGAAAAGTCGTATGTGCTTCTTCAAAATACAAGTGAGGGAGAAGCAGGGGCTCTGACTCGAGTGTGTTAATGTGTGCATGTGTGTGTGTGTGTGAAACCTACCTGTTTGTATTCTGACTCGCGTCCCACGAGCACCTGGAGCACGTAGCTGACAGGATCTCCTCTCATCGGTGGGATGGTCTCCCAGGTGACCTCACACAGGTTCCCCTCCAGCTGGTGCACTCTGGGAGCTGGAAACGGCATCAAGACATTGACTCAAAACACGTGAGATGAGCTCCTTCAAAGAAGCACACAAACAGGCGCATCTTTCTCCCGGCAATAAAGTTTAAACCACTGAATTCCAAAATATCCAGTTCCCTGCTAGACACCCATCAGTGGTAATGGTGGCCGCCATGTTAATGGAAGGTAATGATGGGCAATTTATTATTATTTTTTATTTGTTTGTGTAGCCGCTGCTTATCAGTCACCACAAAGAGAACCGATTATTCCAGCAATTAATTTGCTTTGGTTAATAATTAATTTGCAAAGCAAAACGCATCCTTGACGAATAGTGTCACTTTACAACAGGACAAACAATATAACCAGTAATGTTTCAACTCTGGCAACCAAACAGCTGCACTATATCCAACAAATATTCTATTCACCCTATTTACTGAGTGATGGCAACACTTTCATTGCTACAAATGGTCGCTGATTTGCAGATGTCCATCATAGAATGCCAATGCTCCGCTAAAAGGTTTACACAATCTGTTTAGACCCTGGAGGCCGTTTATTGATACACTAGTGCTACGCTGAGTATTTACAGCCTCATAGTCATTCTCATCATAGTGTCTGGTTACATCACCTGAGAGGATACCACTAACTGTGATTATAGTAGCTTTAATACGCCACTGACTTGACAACAAAGAAAACAAAATACGGTGGAAGCAACAATAAAGCACACTGAACACAAAATCCCTAACAAATAAACAAATGCATCCTTTAGGTTTTTGTTGTTGTTGATTCACACTGTTTCCTCACACAGAGACATCCCTGGTTTGATTCTGTGTTTAGAGGCCATGATGTATGCTCTGGTCTTTCCACCACAGTCTGAAAATGTGTGTATTGGGGAAAATGGGCTTCCCTGTGACGGAGTGGCAACCTGTCGAGTGTGCATCTTGCCTTTTGGCCATTGTCAGCTGAAATCAGTTACTTTGCAACCATAAATCCGATAAAGCAGGTATATAACATGAATTCATATTTTTTTGGGTGCAGGAGAGTGATGTTGGGGTCTGCACCGTCACATTACTGCAACTAGACTCAACAATCCAACTCTGGATGAGCGTAGAAGTATTATCTAGTTCTATGTTAAGAGGATATTGTTTTTACTTCACTATTTTCTAACCATTCAATTTGATTCATAAATAGGTGTGTTAGTGTGGCTGTTCAGGTGTCGCATACATGGACTAGAATGGTCGAATCACAAATGGGAGTAATATGTTCATCCCATGTTGGTTTTGGGATTATATAAGCAGCTGGTTGTTGCTCTGTGACAAATTTCTCCCGACAGTGACAAATCAAGTAAACATTGAATCTGAGTCATACGAAGATTCTGCGATCAGAAAAGTGCAAACTGAGTCTATTTATAACATAAGTGAAGTTGCTTATATCACCAAAGTTACATAGGTTGCGCAATGTAACGTGGGTGATTTCAAGTTTATTTCTGCTCATATGTCCTTGCGTAAAAAAGGGTCTTATAAAAAAAACATCTGTTTTGTAATGTCTGTTTCTTTGTAATGCTTTGCATTCAGCGTTTAACTATTAAGAACAAGGAAGACGCTTGTGTTTACCTTTGAGCGCCGGTGGCACAGACTTGGTGGTGCAGAAAGTGTGTGTGTCCGAGAACGGACCCTCCCCCGCGTCACTGATGGCCTGTATTCTGAAGCTGTAACTGCTGGACTCGATCAGCCGCTGCACTTTGTAGGTGTGGCTGGGACCGCGGTAGATCGTCACGAACCTGCCAACACGATGGAGCGAGATGAAAAATGCAGTCAGTCGCACATTGAAAGAGAAGTCTGTTAAAAAAAAAAATAAGAAGGGATTGATTGGGCAACAGCCAGACCTGGAATCACACAAGAGGAGTGGCAACTGAGAAATTGCATATAAAAGTGTAGACAATGAAGCAAATAGAAGTGCAAACAACACTACATTCAGTAAAGGGGACAGATATATGAAGAGGTATTTTTAGCTCAGGGGCAGAGTGGCATGCCATGTGGCAAGAAGACGTCTCTGGAATGCAAAAAAAAAAAGCAATGAAGAGGACTTCGAAAAGCGGGGAGAGGGAACTCGAGTACATCATAAATAGGAAATAATATTTGAGTGATTTATGAACACACTAAACCAATACTGACAGGTCGCAGTCACTAATCTGATGGAAATGAGCACATAAACAGTTCCAGGTTGGCTGGAAAGAGAGATTAATGGACCGTAGGAAAGATGATAAGCAGCCCAACGAGCGAATCAGGGAGAAAAGTGGAATTTAAGCTGAAAAGGCCCCCCCCCCCCCCTTTTTTTTTGGCTCAAAAACCTAAAAGTCTGAGTGAGGAATGAAGTTCCCGTGTAAGGACAAAAGACAAAGGTGATGGGGTAAATGATAAAGGAGGAAAGCCAGAGGAGAGAGGAAAC
Organism: Lipophrys pholis; assembly: GCF_963383615.2. NCBI lineage: Eukaryota > Metazoa > Chordata > Actinopteri > Blenniiformes > Blenniidae > Lipophrys > Lipophrys pholis. The sequence goes on from NC_137633.1 coordinate 11,522,060, forward strand.
GGAGCATAAGGAAAAAGAAAGGTGACTGGTAATGACAAGCGTATAGGCGATGGCGGCGGTTCTAATACCAGAAGGAGCGTGAGCGAGAAGGAAAAGATGAGAGAGGTCACAGTTTAGTCGAGGGCTATAACTTCAAACGAGCTCTTTATGGCGCTGCACTACAGCGACGGCTTTCATCGCTATGATTTTGTGCCTCGCTATAGGGAAACAGCACAGCTAATAAGAGACACTGAGTGAAATAACCTTAAGGTTTCTCAAGCGTGTGGTGTTGCAAGTTTAACCCATTGCTGGCAGGTTTACCTTCATCGGGAGTTATGATCGCAGGTTAAAACTAACAGAACAAATATAAAAAAAATAAACGAATTTCTTCTGTATGGATTCGTTTTTTTCTGTCTCTGTATTTGCTCTGCGATGGACTGGCGACCTGTCCAGGGTGCACGCGGCCTTTTACTCGCTGTAAGCTGGGATCGGCTCCAGCACCCCGCCGCCCTAATTGGACAAAGCGGTACAGTAGTCGGACGGATGGATGGACAGTTGAATTGATCGCTGGTTCAGAGCCAAGCAGCTTGCCAATTACCCAGGAGCAGAGGGCAGACAAAGACAAGCACTGATTGCTGTATAGAAATAGGGGAATATTGAGATATTTTAAATGAGGAGTTTTCTCATCATGCCATGAAAACAATTCTTTTCGCAGATATCTTATAATACTTTTTTAAATATATATGAATTCAGAAAAGTAACATTTATTTTGGCTATAACCATATAAAACACTTTTGTTCTTCATTTTTTTCTGAAAGCAGGTAAAAGCCTGAATTAATTCCCGTAAGAGGGATGCCTCACAGTAACCAATCATTCATTGCACTTATCAAATGGTGAAATGGCTTTCTGTTAGTCATTATGCATTTTCTGCACAGCACATTCATGAATAATGCTGTAATTGTTGATAATACAAAAAAAAAAAGTACAATATGACCACAATGTTTACAGCAACAGCAACCAGGAATTTTAAAGTGTGGGAGGATAAATGCCAAACTTTTGTGAAATTAAAGTTTATTACTCGTAATGACTGGCAATAAATTAGTTTAAAAGTTTGAAATATCTGGTTAATCTTTATATAGGGCCTGCAACAGTCATAACTGTTACACTTGCAGTAAAGATTGACAGTAAAGTCGAATACACAGACGCTGCCCCCCGGAGCTCTCTGGTTCCACACTACACTTTGAAAATCACTTCAGTAAGATTTTGTTTTAATTCAATTGAGCAAACATGCTTTCCGATCAGCTGGAATTTCAATTCATAAAATGAAAACACAGACAGGTGCACAAAGAAAAAGAGACTGAATACCAAGATGAGCAGTCATGGAAGGGTAGATGTACATATAAATGATTATATAGAGAATAAAATATCACTTCTTCTTGATGTAAAATAATGCATTTTGTCAGAATGCATGTCGGCGTTTAAATAGCATGCTCGATCATTGGGCGCCATAGCAAAACTGTGTAAATGCCACTGAAAGCAAACCTTCTCTCACATTTTAGTGGTTTACCTTGAATATGACGAGTAAGACATCCCTTCTATCATAAACCAAACAGATCAATAAGTGCATATAACCTGACTTGGCCCAGAGTATAGGCTTAGAGAGACTCAAAAAAGCAAAGCAGATGGCTAAAAAGATTGAAATAGATTTTAAGAAGACAGAAATATACAAAAATGTATGAAAAAAAAGGAAACACTTTTTGGCAAAATGGTGGAAGATTGATTTTTGAATAGCGGTAAGTGGCACAGAAATGTTGCCCAGATGAATGTGTTGTTCCCCCTTCATTCATCGTGACGGCCCTTTGTGTCAGAAGGTTGAAGCGCTGACCATGTTGCCATGGCAGCCTCACAACTCCTAACACCTCAGTCACAAGGCATTTTGGGTAATGTGGACGAGGAGATAGTGAAATGAGAAAGATCAAACAAACTGAGACAGAACTCTAAAGGGCAATAACAGCGTTTAAGAAAGGAAGCGAGAAGGCTGTGAGCGAGGGAGGGAGGGCCGAACCCGAGTAACAAGTCTGCGTATGAGGAGATAAGAATAAAACAATTTGAGCATTAAATGAGGAAGAGGAGTCAATATTGTGAACCCGAGAGAACAATTTTCCTCATCACTGAGTACATCCACAAACCAGACACTGCTTTTCAAGGAGGAGGACAAAAAAGCAAAGGGAGTAGACAGAAATTATGAAAGGGGGTTGATATTTCCCCAGAGGGATAAAGTCACCTGTACAGACAATGAAACGAGATTAATAAATATGAATGAGACGAGAGGGCAGGGAGAGAAATAACTCGAAGCTGAGCAAAGGACAACCAAGGTCAGAAACATAAATCTGAAATTATATCTATGAAATTACAGCTTCTAAAGGCACATACTTCGAGATGTTTATACCATTTCAGTCAATATATCAGCTACGATAGTCGTAAATAAAAGAGTATCGAAATGAACTCTAATAGGTTGTGATGAGGGAAAGCAACGAATAAGAGGAGGAGCAAAGGAAGCGGACCTGAAACCAGCTGAGTCCCTCTATAATTTGATATATTCACAAACACACACGAGTCATTACCCATCAAATACACACCCAGTTTCATACGGTCATAGATCGTTAATGCAGCTGCTGCAAAACCAAAACGTGCCGTCACAACCAACCGTGGCGGCAGATAATGAATCCTTAGCAGAGAAAAGTGGGTTAAATCAGTTTTGTCGGATCATTTAATCATAGAGCTCTGAAATAGTCCTGAAAAGTCGTGTTTGGATTGTGCCAAACGTGTCTTATGTGGCCAAACAGCTCCGTTTTTGATTTGCCTCACCAAAACCACAATATTCCAAAAAGCTTGGCTGGTCTTTTTTCAAAAGCAAACTGATGTTTAACACAATTTTTTTCCTTTTTGGAAGAAAAAGGCCTTTTTAATGCACACCACTCATGAAGATCACATTTGCCATTTCTGCGATCGGTGGCGTCTTGACATTTGACATTTACAAATAAATACTCAAATTTGCATGAAATGATCTGACTTGCAGAGATAGTGAGGGCACTTAATGGAGTCTCCGTGGAAGTGGAAGTCTTGACTGTGACTTGATTGCATGTTGATAGAAAAGACGGAGCAGCCATGTTTTGAATTTGGCCTTTTCCGTTGCCAGCAGCCTCAAATGTACGTCACATGGCCCTGGCAGACCGACTCCCTATCCAAAGCCAGCACTGCTGATGAACAAGAGGCAGACTCCGGCAGGTGAAAGGGCATGGGACATAAAGATAGTTATCTGAATCCGAGACGAGCCATAAGGAATCTGAAAGTTTCACTAAAAACTATTGTTGATAAAATTATCATGTCATATCATTTAAGGCGTCGCCTTGGAGCCGGTGTGATTAGAATTATGATCTTCGTGAACGACCCGAAACTATTGATTGGCTCTCCTACACACAAACGATATGAACCGAGTCGCAGTTTTTTGTTGTTGTTTTTTACTACAGACAAGCTTCACCTTTTAGACTCAATTTAGTGAAATAAAAAACATTTATGTGTGCAAAAAAACGAACTGTTTTATCTGATTTGGCTCAGTTGAGGAGTTGATCTGCTTTAGATTCTAATTCAGTCCAGTTTTATGTTCTTTTTTAAAAATATATATATTTTAGTTGAAGTAGTGTTGTTATTATTGCAATGATAAGAGTTTTTGTTTGGTCAAAAATTGCTGAAATTGAGTTATCCCCAGATATTCTTAAAAATAATTAAATGTAAAAATAGTGGATTTTTGTATTTTATTTTTATTAGACTATTTAGCAGCCAAATTGATCAATTTTACATGAAAGCCTTAAAAAATATTTTAGATTCACATGGTTTTTATAAGCTGGTTAAATCCCTGCGGTCACCTGATGTTAAAACCTCTGAGAGTCAATATTGCTTTTTCAAATACATCAAAAGTCTTTCGTTCTTGTCACACTTTTGAATGACCCTCTTGATTCAAAGATCAAACTGAGTCATGAAGGTTCTTTTCTTCCAATAAAAAAAATATAAAAAAAATGTTCCGCAACAGATGAATGCATTGGAGAGAGCTTTCTCAAAATGTTTAACCTTTTAATTTGCGAGAAGTGTACGGCTATGTGGAAAACCAAGTGTCTGGAGGTGAAGAGGACGGGAAACAAAGTCCTAATGCATTCCTATTTGAATCAACTATTACTAAAACTTATCATTCAAGTGCTGATCGGGACTTTCAGGCTAGACATCATCTTGTCCTCCGAAATGAACGAAGAAGGACGTTTGAAGAAGAAAGGTTCTCCAACTAGTTCTGCATTCAAACACTATCTTGCAGAAATAAAACTAATACATAAGTGCAAATCAGTGATGTGCACAGACAGTTTTTTAACACCACCATCTCAATCTGTTCTGAGGGAAGCAATTATGCGAAACCTTCATAATAGCAAAAAAAATGGGCACGCATGCTGCTGTGCTAATGAATAAATGTGCCCGTTCAAAAAGAGGAATTAGCCCTCTTGTAACTGTGAAAGCTGTTTTCATTTGGCCGGCAAAAAGTGTGTGCTGCAGAGGTTAACTGAACGCAGCCTGTTGGATCGGGACCATCTGCTGCCTGCCGCTCTCTGGCCCCAGGTCCAGGGGCCGCCAACTCCATGCTATCCAAGCCAGGATTAGTGTTAGGAGCCAACCGGAATGACAGAGGAGGAAGCCAGATCATTGGACAGGTAGGCAGAAAGGCCAGTGGATAAAAGTGGCTGTTTAGCTTGCTATTCCTGCACTGGCTCTTCAAAACAAGAGCTTGCTCTCGCTCTCTCTTCTCGCGCCCTTGTTGTATATTTATCTCCCTCTAAGTGGTTAAATTCTATTCCTTCTCTTTCTGCCTTGCGGTAATTCTCTTGCTTCTCTTTCTGTCTGGTCGTTCTGTTTAATGCCGAGTTGATTGTTCGAAGCTCCATCCCAGCTGGTTCCAGACACCCTTGACATGACTCCTCCATGGTACAGCTGGTTAATGCTGATGGACACACACAGGGACTGCACAAGCACCTTTCGCTTCACAGGCGCACACACCCATACAAACACAGTGTGTGTGTGTGTGTGAGTGTGTGTGTGTGTAGTATTGACATTGTGGGATCTGATTTGTTATATTGACGAGTTTTGGGTCTAAAAAAATGAGTACACCGTGTGGCTGAGAGGATCCGTCTGCAAAACTACAGTATCTTAAAAAATCATCCTGATAAGTGTGAATGTGAGTGTTATTATACAGTGTTAGGGAGCATACATATGAATAAGTTGTGTTATGTGATTGCTGTCAGCTCAGTTTGGTTTGTAATGTCTTTTCCTCCTGATTGCCTTTGAGAAAAGCTGTAGACAAAGTTTGTGTTCTCTGATTTGCCAAAACGGCATTAAAAAAGATTTTGGGGGGAAACTCCTTCTCTGCTATTGTGGAGTACCCAGGAGGCAGTTAGGGCCAAGGCCCTGCTTGAACCTGTGACCTTCTGACCATAAGTCCCCTTACATTTAGATTCTATAAAGTGTCTTGTCATGTTTTTTTCTGACAATCTCAGGTCGCCAGTGATCTCTGCACACCCTTTGCTGGATTCCAGGTTTACAACTGTTGTCCGTGAACAAAACTGGTGCTCCAACACTCTACCTGTGATTCTTGTCCTCCATTTGTAGTGTGTAGACCATGTCCTCAGCGAGAAGGGCACGCGTGTGGCTGGCGTTTTCTCCCCACTTGAGCTTCAGGCTCTGAGGTCCAGCGGCCGAGCATTCGAGTGGGGGCGGGGCAGGTGGGAGGGGGCGTGTCCTCGCTACTAGTGGGGGACTCGAGGGACTGGAGCCAATGGCATTCACCGCCTGGATCAGCACACTAAAAACATTGAGTGGAGGAAAAAGAAAACATTAATTACTGTGTAAAAATGTACATTTTACCATTATTAATAATGGATAAAATACTACTTCATATTTAAGACGGTTTTAAAATGGCACAATGCTACATGAGAGATCAGAAGGTAAAAGTACACAAACAAGACATCAGTACACATTTGTACATCATCACTCCGTATGTGCTCAGTGTACCTGCAGAAAGATTTTCTAAGGGCAGTGCAATTTTCGGTCTCCCATCAAAAGGCAATGTACTCGCCAAGACAAGACTCACAAATGTCAAAATGGTTCATACATTTTCCCTCTGAGATACTAAGTTTTATAATATCCAAAGTTTCCACATAATACGATACATTTGGTGCATTTTAAATATAAATTTAAAGCGTTGTCCCTCAACCAAACAAGAATGCACACAGACACACACACACCCACACGCAGTGAGCTATAGCTCATTAAATAGAACAAGCAGAAATGGATTTCTGGACCTCAACCTCCCCTGCTGCCTCTTTTCCAGGAAACCCCCCCTCCTTTCTTCACCCTCTTTCTGTCAGTCTCTGATCAGCTGATTAGCATCCATAATCCAAAGCTCTCAGCCGGAGAGCATCTACCATCTGACAAATGCTGGATCTCTGCAACTGTAACCTTTTGTTATAATTAATGTGGCTCACGGAAGACTGAGAAGACGGGGCTAAACACATCCATCCACTTGGGAATCAGGCACACAGCTGAACAGTGATGTGAGGTTGAAACGAAAGAAGAGAATAGAGAACAAGGAACGCGACATTTATAATGAGCATTTACACACTGAGCTAGGTGAGCATTTCCATATCAAAGTTCAGAAGAGATGCGGTTATCGCTTCCCACAAAGTGTCATTGAAAGAAGAAACTGATGGAAATTAGCACTCTGACGTACCTGGTTTCTAATTTACTCACAATTAAATGTAATTGGAAAAGTGCATGCACGTACTTATTGAAAATACCTGTTTTAGTTCATGTGCTAAGAGTCAATACATGCAAACACCTTCTCCCCATTTGATCAAATGAAATCATATTTCAACATGAATTTTCTTTCCAGTTTAAATACACAGTTTGTTAAGATACCAGATTTAGGTAATCAGTTTTATGCGATGAATGCGATGTGTGATTGACTGGCATTCAACCCCAATTTTCCTCCAAAACCTTAAGTACATTTTCATTACTATGGGAAATAATTCAAGAAAAACAGAGACTCACCAATAAATTAAAAAAAAGCCAATTTCAATATAAGAAACATGGACGTCAATGAGACCCTCAGACAGACAGAAGACAATTCTAAACTCTACTTAAGCAGTTAAGAAATGTTTTTTCTGGTCCACCACAATGCCGTAAGTACAAATACAATATGTATGACTAATACCATTTCAAGTGCACCCCCTGCTGTAAATAACAACCATAATTACACTCACTGGCTAAAAAAAAAAGAAAAGAAAACAACTGTCTACATCAGACCAAAACACACACACACACACACACACACACACACACACACACACACACACACACACACACACACACACACACACACACACACACACACACACACACACACACAATGTTCTGCCTCAATCGCTGTCATTATGCAACAGAGCACAGTGACATTGGCACAAAAACAACCTGAGAATGAAAACAATGCTGTGTGTGATCACGGCGCCTCTTCACGTGTCACCCTACCTTGGAAACCCTCTTTCTTTTTAATTTTTTTTGTGCGTGTGTGTTTACACAATTCAAAGAACTCACTACACAATAATACGCATGCACACAAACATGTAAACACACTCAGATGAGCGTAACAACAATGGCTGGTCGATATTTTTTACGGAGCTGTTTACTGCATCGAGAACGATATGAAAGGTCATTTAAACACCAAAGGGGCTGTCCTGAACTCCTGCTACTATTACAACACAACTACCTATATATATTTACGCCGTAGAATTTATATTAGTCACTATTTAATTTGAATATTATGACCTGTACTGTCACAGGGAACGCTGAACCTCATTATTTAGTATTACAGAACACAAAACTTAACCTGTATTGTAGAAAACTGCTTTTCAATTCACATTTCATTGCTTTGTCTTTTATTTAAAGTGACATATTACACACTCATCATGCAGAATGCCATTTTACTAATTCTGTCCACTTTCCAAGTCAGCGTTTGACAAGCTGAAAACGTTCATTTGGAAAGATATGGACAAAAAGATCAGACATTTAAATCTATGGTAAAGGACAATTGTGCAATTTCAATCGGTATTCTTGTTTTTGTTAATTTTGTCTGAATCACAACTCAATCATTGGGGGGAAAAAAACGCTCAGTACAACTTCGATTACATTTTTCAATATGAAAAATGCAAAAGGTGTGCGTATCATATCAACAAAACAAAGCACAACTATCACTCTTCGGCAAGGAGAAACAAAGCAGGTGGCTCTTCATCTCAACAATCCTTTGGAATATTCATTGTGATATGTGAAATGCTACAAACACACACCAAAAATATCTTATTTTGCATGTATAACTCCAACATTTTCAGATGTAAAATATGATGCATACAAGTATTTGTTTGCTAATCTTCCCAAACTAATGTCACTTCTATAAATCCTATAAAGTTTAGACTGGTCTTGGGCCTGAATACATCTCAGATTTAATTAAACATCCAGACCCCTGAGGTCCACAGGAAGAGATGTACTAAGAGTTTCTAGAGTGAAGAGGAAACAAGGTGAAGCAGCTTTTAGTTCCTATAGGCTCGTCTCCTGTGGAACAAACTTCCTGAACATCTGAGATCGGCTGACACATTCACTCATTTTAAAACATGTCTAAAAACACTGTTGTTCCTTCAATGTTGAAAAAGTGAGAGATCTTCAACAAACAAACTAATCGTGTAAAGATTTTAATGAAGCTAAAAATCTAATTAACATTTAAGCCATCATCCAAATACCAAAATCCGTGTCATGTCATTTTATCAAGCGGCCACATTTTAAATAGAACCTGTGGTTGCAGAGTTAAACTTATTTGACTTTCTCAAAAGGTGAAAGCTGTCGGGATTCGATGTTGTACCTGTACTCGCTGTCTGGTTGCAGGCCTGTAACAAGGTGACTCGTCCCTGATTCAACTGTGATGGTTTGTTCGTCCAGGGTGATGACGTAGGAGGTGATCTCCGCCCCGTTACTGTTGGGCTCCTCCCACTTCAGGAGGAGGCAGGTGGACGGGGAGTGAGCCGTCTCCGAGGAGGTCGGGAGGTCCAGGAGGGTGAGGGACGACACCTGGTCCGGGTTCGTCGCCGGGGTGCGAAAACTCACCTGCTCACTGTACGGACCGGCGCCCGCCTGATTCACCGCCTTCAGCGAGACACAAAGGACACGGAGCGTTTGAGAAAGATAAGAGAGACGGGGGCGCGATGACTGGGGCCGACAGCGACTGAATAGAAAAAACGCGAGGACAGAAAAAGAGGTGAAAACAAGGACAAAGAGAGACATTAACCGTGAGAAGAAAAGAGAGTGGAATGAATTGTTAAGAGCTAAAAGTTGCACAGACAAGCGGCAGGTAAATATAGAAAAGGGGGGAATACGAGGAATGACTAAATGAAGAAGACAAGAAAATTAGCAGGCAACTCATTCAAATGAGCTATAAAAGAACATCAGTCGATTTTCTGCACTAAGTCATATTCACCTCCTGTCTCGACTATTAAACATCTCTCAATAGGTCGCTGTAATAGTCCACCTAATTGCTCCATACAAACACAGAGAGGAGGCGACAAGGGCAAAAATATTCCTGCATTTTAAGTATTTTATGCGGTAGATTTGAATAAATACAGAACTAGATGTTCAGCATATCTGTTCATTAGGGGAAAATGTGCAGCGAAAGTATTGAATTAGGAAAACACAAACTCTTTCCGATGAGTAATGGAATAATTGTGCAGAAGATTGCATGAAAATGTGCATATCGACTCAGCAGGAGCTGCTGAGCAACCTTGAAATGAGCGCACACTCCCAAGTGGAGGTTAAAACTTGATTCATTGTGAGAAAGAAAAAAGGATTGAGGTCTGATTTATCTTGAGCTGTCAAATTTGTTTTGGCAAAGCTCCAAACCCATATATATACATATATATATATATATATATATATAAAAGTTCATTTATGTTGCCATTACAGGCCGTATAAAATGCTCCCATAAAACAAGTGTTTGACAAAATATGCAGGTTACAATCAATGTTAGAGCGGTTCAGACACAGAACATGAGGAGTCACAGAGAGTTCAACCGAGCCTCCTGAGTGATCCACGTCTGTTTTAGGAGTCAGATGAATGGACACGCAGAGGACACAAACCACATCGGACAAATCATGAACACACACACACAACAGCAGCGATTAGGACATGAGCTTGACCTTGCTTTTGTCCTCTGAGCATAATCTATGAACCCATAAAGAACCGAGCCGTAGAACATACTGTTATTGGATTCCTAGCATCGGACTGTACATCAGGGAGAGGAAGCGGGACGAGACAAAGGGAGCGTGTGGTAGAAAATAAAGCAGAAGAAAAGGGAATGAGAACGACAAAGAGTGCCGATTTATGCAATAGATTAGGAGTCGAGGCACAGACTCAATCCATTATCATGAACCTTTCATTGATGTCAGGGTATCTGCGTGTGTTTTTACTTTTGAAGCTTCCTGTGACTGCAAATGTGGCGTCATCGTATGTATTTGTGTCCTAACTGTGTGTATCTGCATTTCACTTTGTTTGGATTGTGTATGTTTACCCAGGTGTGTGGTGTGTGTGTGTGTGTGTGTGTGTGTGTGTGTGTGTGTGTGTGTGTGTGTGTGTGTGTGTGTGTGTGTGTGTGTGTGTGTGTGTGTGTGTGTGTGTGTGTGTGTGTGTGTGTGTGTGTGTGTGTGTGTGTGTGTGTGTGTGTTTGTGTGTGTGTGTGTGTTACCTGTAGCCTGCAGCAGTAACTTGTGGCAGGCGTCAGGTCCGACAGTTCACACTGTGTAGCGGAGCCGCAGTAGATGAGCTCCATGGGTTCGTCTTCCCTCGCCCATTCCAAACGATATTCAGAGATGTCCGTGCCCGAACCCTCGGGGCTCTGCAACCCATGAAGACACACACATTCAGCTCATAGAAACCAGTGGAAACTTGAAATGAAACCACATTGACGCGGGTGGGCTTGAGCCAAATATGAGGAATAGGGTCGTTGCTCTGTTTCATTTGGTATTTTCTCAGCATCTCATTCCTACATACAGTAAATACCCAGTATGTCCAGTCACTAGATCATACAGCCCAGCTGATCTCACTACCATCCTAGACCTTCTTCTTCCAACATATAGCAGCTTTCACGGATCACCTCCAGAACTTGTTTTCATCCTCCCTACCTGTACTTTTTAAAATGTACTCAGTTCAATGTTATTGATAGAAAAAGTGTTAGTGGAGTCTCCTTAAACTCTTTTATTTCTGTGGTTTGCGGAGAGTCAAGTGAACATACGTGCACCCAAATCATGATCCCAGACTTGTCAGCATGAATGAACCAGCTTGACAATGATCAATTACAATGATCATGATTAAACTTGGAACAAAGTTTTGAGTCATAATCTAAATTGTGTTCATAACATTTTTTTTTTAAAAACTCAACACTATGAACTTAATTTAAAATTACTTTCAAGGGACTTCTATTCTAGAAGAAGACGACTATTTGCATTCAACTGTTATTGATGTTGAAAACTCGACCGCTTCTGCAAAATTCAGTTTCGGCAACTTACAGCCAAATAAATATCTGTGTGTTTGTCTCACCTCCCAGTTGAGCGATACACAGGTGTTACTGGTGAGAGTGATGAGCGGCGCCCCACACTGGGCGGGGGGACCGGCTGCAGTCGTCACCTCAGTCGGCTCAGAGTACCCTCCAAACTGATAGACACATGGGGAAAAACACACACAGAGAATTAAAACAAGCTGGAATTAAAAGCAATGCTTGAGTTACATAGAGAGCCTCCACATTGTATGTGCTAAGTGCCATTTAACACAGAATACAAAGGTCACTCAAGCATAAAATGTAAATATTATTGATTCCATTTCAAAGAATTTAGAGTTTGATTGACTTGAGGACGCTTTCATGCACTTGATCATCATCTGGCGAGTTTCTCACCCCGGCCTCATTGGCAGCCCTCAGTTGGAAGCTGTACGTCGCACCAGGTAGCAAACTAACGACAGTGCATTGCAGCTCTGAGCCGTGGTACACCTCCGCAGGCTTGGCGTCTCCCTCGCTCATCTCCAGACTGAACACACATTCCTCACACACTCCCTCGGAGACAGGGGAGTCTAAGGAGGCAAAGGAAGACACATAAAATCAGACCAAAATAGTTGAAATGAAAAAATATATCTGGAAATTTAAAATAGATAAATAAATAAATCGAGAATGTATGGAGATGTGGAAGGATATTATCTTCGGATGATGGGAAAAAATGGGAAAGATTTGTCATCAGAGGTAGTAGAGTAAGAGGCCTGGAAATGCACATCACCATCACTTTACAGATAATTTCTAATTTGGATATAAATTTGTTTGTAAATATCTATATAAATAGCGACAGGATTGTGGAGTAACTGATGGTTAAGACAGAGAAGGGTAGGAGTAAATAAGCTTAGGATTAGTCCTCCTCCTTTTTGGATATGCTGGGTCACTATTCATTTACTTATTCTTTGCTTTGCATTACTCTGTTGTGTTTGTTTGATGTGTGTTTATTTAGTTGTGTTGTTGTTCTGAATAATTCAATTTGTTCCCACATGTCCGAAATACACTTTTTCAATTCAATTCAATTCAATTCAAAATCGGCCCTTTCAAGAGGAAGAGTCGTTTTAGTATCAACTGAGGTTACTGAGAATTTCCCACACTATGATTTACTTAAGGTTATGTTTAGTTTTCTCTGGTTTAGATCATCAGTTCACCGGGGACAGCTTTTATTAATAACTTCCCTCCACCGGCCACGTCAGTGTGCTCGGAGCAGGATGGAAGTGATGGCGTAGCCAAGGGGGAAAACCCAGCACGATGTTATGTTTGACCTTCAATTCCAGGCAGTAATTCGTTGAGCACAGCCCGAATGTGTGCTGATGAGAGCTGTGACCAGCTGTAATAAACTGGTTAAAGGAAGAACTTAGTCAGCACAGCCGGCTGGGAGACTTTGGCCTGCCAGGAGATAACAGTGCTAATCTACAATAATGGGCCGACATTAGGCAGAGTTAAGTCAAATATAAGTCTAACTTGGGCATTTAATGGGCTAAATTAGGGCTAAATACGCTGAAACACAGTTGACTTAGCTGACATTAGAGTTGGGTAGAGGACAATTTAGCTGCTTTATCGGAGAGAACTTCAAACAAACTCTGCTGAGTGAAGCTTAACAGTGTGTACGTGTATGTCTGCACTCACCCCACTCTAACTGCACTTCCTTGTGTTTGGCTTTACCCACAATTCTTGGCGGTTGGCAGGGTCCAGGCGGGACGCTTAATGTGCGGACCGGAACACTGACAGTGCACTGCGGGAGCAGAAATAACAACAGGAAAAATAAAACAAAAGGAAAGTACAACAATGAATCATTTGATGGCTAACTGGATTAACTTTTCCATAATTGCGTACAAATGGCAAATTTGCTCCCATTTGTCTAAAGTTTTCAAGTTGTGTGTGTGTGTGTGTGTGTGTGTGTGTGTGTGTATGTGTGTCTCACCGGACTGTGACCTCCGGTGGTGATGCTACACACACGGAGGCAGTAGAAGGTGCCGGGTGTCAGGCGCTCACACACACATTCAGTTGCCGGACCGCTGTACGCTACCTCCCACTGGCTCGCTGCATAGATATGCAAATGACACACGCTTAAAAAACACACACACGGTTATATAACATCAATTGCGCATGCATGTAACCTCCTATTGTTCTGTGTGTATTTCTTCACTCCAGTTAATTATTTTGTCTGCCATTGATCTAATCAACAACTGTGCGAGACCTCGTCCTGCTTTTGTGTTGTTGATGGACTGTGAAACAGCAGTCGCGGAAACATGCACTTGTTTATGTTTCAGTGCAAAAATAAACATTTACCACAAGTGGGAAATTACGTGATTATGTAATCCTTATGATTGGGCTGTGAATACACCGACATACAACTCAACTCACAAATGTGAAATATCAAAAAAAGGGTGTTTCACAGAGCGTGGTTTAAAGACGATGGACAAAATGTGGAGGAGACAAAAAACAGTTTTATAATACTTTCATAATAGTTTCATAATACGAATGAACGAACGGAACGTATTAAATAATGATTGCAAAAAACAAAGTAATCACCAATTAAAGTTTTTTTTGAGTAAGATTGAATGATAAAAAGGAGGGAATACAAAAGTGAAGCATTTTTTCCACAACTCATGAAGAAAAAGGGTTAATTGTATCAAGACAAGTATGTTGCATTAATAAAGGACACACATTACGGCAGATCTATCAAACGTGGTGGCAGCTTACCGTGCGATATGTAAAAATACTAAAGAACTAAACATTTTTAATTAACATTTGAACTAAAAGTAGCTGCTGTTCCTAATCTTTCCACTTGGGGTCGCTTTTATTATTTCTAGGTGATCATACTATCATTTTACAGGAGTGGCCCCTGAACTAAAATGAGTTTAACACTTGAGCATTCAAAGTTCGGGCTGATCTGCAATAAGACACAAAAGATTAAGCAGCAAACATTTAAGTAATTTCAAGTAATTGTGGGCGACAGACAATCATACCTAAATGATTTGTAACTTTTAACAGAGACCGCTGTCTTATTCTCATGATATGCCCAGCCCCAGTCTGTTATAAATCATTTGTCTCATTTGAACATCACTGACTGAGTACAGATACAATCAAATTTTGCTATATCTGCCATAGGGGTTTATAATAAACCAGAGAACATTTAGTTTCCCTCTGCAGAGATCAGAGACAATCCAAACACACTGTGCGGTAAATTGATGCTAACAAATAATAAATTGCGGCTGCTGCTCCTCTTAGGAGACTAAAAAAGTAAATAGGCAGGTAAAGAGGATGAGCACAGGCAGGAGAGGATGGATGGTACATTTTGAGCACTGCGTTATAATATGACGGACTGAGAACAGCTGACCTAATTAGCGGCATACAGACGGACGTGCTTACAAACATAAGCAACACTTTTACCTTCAGAGCATCCCTCCGAGATCTCTAGCAGGTATGTGAGGGCCTCCGAGCCCCCGTCGTCCTGGGGAGGATCTGGAGGACCGGTTTGGTAAACATGATTATGATTGACAGGAAAGTACATTCAAAAAGATTTGCCAAGTGACAAATAATATCGATTCCACTGTGACTGTTTCATGAAAAAGCATACATGAAACTGTCTTGGAGGCAGACGTGTGCAGTTCCACTAGTGAATTAGAGACTGTGTCTATTTACCCCATGTGACAGTGAATCCATAAGGCGTAGTTCTGGTGACACAAGGGGTGGATGGGGGTCCCGGCTTATCCGGATTGGTGGTACATACTAACACTTCGCTGGGACTGCTCTTTCCCTCCATGTTCGACGCTATGAGCTGCAGGAGGAGGACAGAAGAGCACAGAGGGACCACAGTGACAAACGGAAGCAAGAGGAATGGAGGGAAAGTGACGAGAGGAGAGACATGGAAAGAGAAATGAGTAAAGATAAAGGACAAGGAGAGAAAATGCATCAAGAAATCTATCACAAAGTAAAGTAACCACCATGACTAATAGGAGCCATCATTCTTTGCTCCTTCACCTGTGGCACTGCCGGCTTCGCTACCTTCATTTCTCTTCAGTCTACTCCCTCCATCAGCACAGCCAACCAACAATCAATTATATTTGTTCTCAGATGTTCACACTGGATGGACAACATGGAGAAAAAAAAAAAAACACACAACCTTACGTGTGATCCCATGTGTGTTTGTGGCCTTTTTCTGACTGTATGTGTTTACGATTGCACCGCAGCTGTTACCGATAATGACCCCAATGTAATACACATAATCAGAGATTGACAAGAATCTCCGGTTGGTACATTTTGTTTCAGTGTCCTCACATTGTGAACATATATCCAATCAAGACCACAGCTTTTAGCAGATGCGGACAGTGCTCCCCATTTGACAAATAGCTGGTGCGCTGCCTTGTGTAACTGATAAAAGGGCACCTGAATAGACCAGAATCCTTAAAAACACTTTGACATTGAAAAAAGGAGAAAGAAACAACATTGATCGAGTGAAAAGGCTGAGAAGGAAGACTGGACAACTCAAAAGGGAATTTATCAAGTGGGATATACTCAGAAGGGCCTCTGGTTGAACACATTTATAATACAAGTCAGCTTATCCCTTGATAGAGCAGTGAAAGACAAGAGTTTTATCCAAGTACATTTTAGGGGTTTTTACACTTATACGACTTAAATCAGCCTCCTTACATCGAACGTATACCTAATATATCCAATAGATTTTTGAGTCCCACCATACAATGTGGTGTTTACCATGAAATAGACTGAATACAACTGTAAATGCAAAATAAACTGTTTACTGAACTAAACAGGAACAAAAATGACTACTTGCTCAATAAGGGTATATTGCTTTGAATCTATTCTTTGCATGAAATTGTTACAAAAAGCAGAAAGCTAATGCAGCTTTGAAAGACAAATAGAAGCAATAAAATCAATAATAAATAAGCCAAGCTTTCAATGAAGGTGAAGCCTATACAAATCCTATAAATGAATATATAGACATTTTCTTTAATCTATTCAATGACAAGGGTATAAAAGCAAACATATGTGGCTCTAAGTTGCTCAGTACAAAAAGGGGACATTGATTTCTTTCTGTAGCCTCATATATTATCAATGAAAACGTGAGTTATCTGCAGATAGAGATGGAGAGAACCTACGTCACGTAAACACTTACCCTGAATTTATACTGTGTACTCCTCTTCAGGCCTTGTACAGTACAGGTCAAGTTTTCTCCAGTGTACTTTGGATGAAAGTCTGTCCCCTGTGAGATAAATACACTGTCAGCAGTCTGTGTGTGGGTCGGTATCAAAGTGAGCAAATAAATGCAATAAATGTCCTAACAGTCCGTTGTGCAGTATGGAATTTTAAATGTTTTCGCAGAACTTATTCTTTATTAAATTGTTCTCTGCTCTGGTATTCAAGTCACTGACAGTCACAGAGAACAATATACTGATACACATGCACTCGTACCCCTGAAGCAAAGGGCTATTGTTAATTTGAAGAAAAGGAAAATTAATGTTAACTCACGGTGTTGTCCTCCTGGATTTCGAGTGTGTATTTCAGCTGCTCCTCAGTGGGGCTGCCCTCAGGACGCCCCCACTCCAGGGTCACCCAGGACACCCCTGCCCTGACCAGCCGCGGTGCCAGAGGCAGAGCGGGCAGGGTGCCCATGGTGTAAAACACTGCCTCCGTACTGAAGCCGCTGCATGACACACAATTTCCATTTCAATCACATTTTGTGCTTTTCGGTTAAAATAAAAGGCTGGGGCAAATGATTGACTTGTGCGAACGAGAGGAAACGATGTGTGATGTGAATCATAAACTCAGCTGAAACAGAGAGGGAAGCTTTTCTAAAAGTAAAAAAGAAGAGAATGTGACAGGGAAAAGGACACAGATGTGAGCATGGACTTTAAGGTGTTGAGGTTCAGAAGTCAGGCGAAAAAAGGGAATCTGTGGGTATTCTGAGAGGTGCACAAAGGATTTCTCTTATCCCAGAGAGAAGATTTCCAAGCTGTCCAATTACGCCCCAACAAAATGCTTGATATGTGAGCAAAGCTGAGGATGCATTAGGGCCACTATGCATTCGTCCAGAGAACTAAATGTCTCGTCCCTCACTCACACTCCCATCTATCATTTCCTCATTTCTCCTTGTTGCCCTGACTGCAGGCCCCTCCGTAATGACAGCGAAGAGGCCAGACGAGGGAGAAAATGGCAGGAAAATGGGAGGTAAAGGGTCTCATGACACATGTAGAATAATAACTTGGGAGAGGTTGATGCTCGTTTCTGTTTTGTCTCCCATCAGGAAAGGAAACAACACACACCGTTTATGGCTCCGCATTTACAAAGATGGGATTTTTCATATGCATGTATGGGTATAATTTGTGATTGTGCTTTCAGCAACAGGCGGCAGTACCTTGTGCCGATGTCGTTGTGTGCAGCCACTCTGAACGTGTAGCCGCAGGCCGGAAACAGTCGCGTCAGCTTACAGTGTCTCTGGCTCCCAAAGTAACATTCTCTGAAAACACTGTTCTTCTTTCCCTGCAGACACGACGGGGAAAGTTTACGACGTGAAGAAAATTTTTTTTTTAATTGCGATACATTTTTTTAAAGCTGCAGCAATTAAACTAAAAATAAAAGTGTGCATGGGGAAAAATAACGGAAGAGAATGATTCATCGATCTTCTAATAGATGCTTGAGTCTCCACCATTCGCATGGAGAACGAGCAAACTCCACACAGAAAGGTAAACAAAGAGACTCGAACCTGAACACCGACAAATGAGCGTGCTTAACACTACACCATTGTAATCCACAGTCTTATTACATGCTGCCTGAGGAAAGGGATATTAACATGCGTTTAGCAACCTCTTTGACAGGAGAGGAGATTTGTTTCTAAGGAAATTGAAAGCATGACAGGTGAGGGCAGAATTACCTCATCCCACTCCAGCAGGTAGTTTGTGATTTTAGATCCGTTGTCGCCCGGAGGCTGCAGATGACAGGAAAAATGGGCCCCGGGAGGCGGACCAGGGACAAAGCAGACATTCAGAGATCAGCTGAGGATAACTGACAACAAGATAGACTCAATCTACCCGCTGTGTTTTTATGATTGAGCTCAGATTGTTTATTGGAAACAGTCTGTGTGGGTGAAATTATGCACTAGTGGAAAAGATCAGGAAGGACACGAGGGTGAAGGACACGCTGATGGTGCTGTGCAACAATTTATACAAGGCTGAAAAAGAGAAGCTAAACTTTTTCTCCAAACACCCTGATGACATTCAGTATGCACAAACTTATCAGAGGGTCATGTTTTGTCTGCTGTACCTTCCACTGTAGAGTGAGGGTGCTCTTGCTGCGGTGGGTGAGTTTTGGTGTTAGCGGGACATCGGGGACGCTGCAGTGTGTAGTAAATGAGCTGGCTTCTGAACACGAGCCTCGGACTGAGTTATATATTGCCGACACCCTGACACAGGAGACAGAAAACGGTCAAAATAGGTTTTGAAGCAACTATCATGCATTACCTGAAACAGAGGAAAATCTTGAATTAAAACCACAAATCAGAAAGATTTAGCCCTTACCTTGCGTGGTAGTCTGTCGCTGGCCGTAGGTCTTTCAGATTGTACTCCAATTCTTCACCACTGAGAAGAGAAAACAGAAGAGTTATGACAGTTCACAAATACGAGGTGAGCATAAAGTTAGTCTGAGCTCAGATATTGGCTTTGTACCTGTATATAAGGCGATACTTTCCGTCTCTCCCCTTATCTGAGAGAGAGAGCTCATAGGAGCATGACACAGGCATCCCGTTACTATGCCGGTTCACCAGCCCTGCTGGGGGGGCCCACGACAGCCGTGCAGCTCGTGCCTGAACATTGGATACCTGACAAACACAGACAAAATACCATTATGTCTACGATAAAGCTGAGAGCTACACCCTATATGACAGAATCCATGCATGAATTGTGACTGTTAGCTGGGACAGTACAAACCCAATACATTCCCTTTATTCTGTACATTTATTTTGCTAAAAGGTTTTCTGAGCCGGTATTGATCATAAAGATAGACCAAAAAAAAAAAACCTCGTAAGTTGATGTGCAATTGTGTTTTTGTTAAGTCTGCTTGTGTGTATCAAGGCAAGAACAATGCACCTCGAACCATTCTTTCACATGTGGTTGTTGTTTCAAGCTCAGACGCATCAATGCCAGTAACTCGGGGCGGAAATTAAAATGAATGAATGCACGCGCACATACAGACGTGTTTGTGTGTCTGATGGCGTCTGCCTGCGAGTGCATGCATGTTTATCAAGGTTTTAGTTCCAGTAAATGGTGGTTAGCCAATTTAGCATGATTTAGCACAATCTGCTCCCATTCCAGACTCCATATCCGATGAATAGGCAATGACTGTGCCTTGTTAGCCGCTCAAACCACAACTATGTCCAAACCGTCTGTGAGGATAAGAGACAGCCGAAGAGACTATTGGGGAAAAACAAAAAAAGTCCTTTCATGATTCGCAAGTCGTTTCATAATTCACGCTCTTCGGTACTTAAAATAAGTGATATAATCAATTATGCAACAATGGCTGGATGTGGGAAGACAATGCAACACAGAGAGAAAAAAACCTTAAAGAACGAGACAAATGGGTGCACAGACACCTCAGAATAACTGGAGAGAATCACAAAGGGCATATTTATTTTAAGGATTTGGTTCTTCTTCTTTTGTAAGCCAAAACCATGAGAGAGAAATCCTGACCTGGCTGCAGTGAATGAATACAACAAGCTTATCTCACCATCATCTAATCAATTTGTCAGAAATCTATAATATAACTGCTGTAAAAGCACAGTGCCAACTCAGCATTAGTCCCATCACAGTTATTAGCCTTTATCAACGCTGTTATATATATATAAAATCTATTGTCAAACTTCAGGAGCATCTGAAATATGTACATCACTGGTCATCATCATCATCATCATCATCATCATCATCATCATCATCATGCTCATATTACCTGATCTGGCCATGTTCAAATCAGTCAAACACAACTGAAATGTCTGTTTGGCTGCTCCCACATCTAAGTGGCTTCACCAGTTCATGCTGTTCCTTTGACTAGGCTGGAAAGTGTAGTGAAGTGAACCGATGAGAGCCGCTTGATTCAGAGGTGAAGACGTCTTCAAACTAAGACATACAACCAACCAAATTGCTTTGAGATACCTGGACAAAAATGCATAGGCATACTTTGAGAAGGGAAGTGTTTTGGTGACTTTATTCTGCAAAGATTCATAAGCAACTGTGTCCCATCCGTTGTTTACATCTCCTTCACTCTCCTGTATCTCTCTATAGTCAGTTCACCTGAAACCCATCGAGGTTATTGCTATGACAGCAAACCAAATTGAGACCATTTGTAGATGAAATATTTTCTAATAAAATGCGCCGCAAAATCTCGTACCGGGTCCCTGTGGTGTGCAGCTGAATCCATCAAGAGGCACATTTATGTCTGTTTGTCTCCAAATATAAACGCACTTGAACCTGAACCTTTTATATAAGTGCATTACAACAGGTGGCAACGCTGGTGCATCACAGCCACCATTAATGTCACAAAAATACAAACTTATTGACAAGAATATCACACCATGGTCTCAGTATTTACTTTCATTCTGTGTATATCAGTATTTATGTTTTGGATTAGAGGTCATCTCATGTTCTGAGAGCAAATGAATGCCATTTGCAAATGTAGTGCAATCTCTTCAGTGCATTAGCTCCCAATTAAAATATTCAAACTGTTTTATATGACCTGTTATAAACTCAGACATATTTAATGGTCCGATTGCACAGCCTGTTAACCAAACTGCTTTAAGCAGCATTGAGAAATTCCTCTATACAAAACCATGTGTGCACACCACCAGTTCATCATATTCCCAATGGGCCGAGGGGAAAAGTGTTTACAATTTATTTCAGCTGATGTAGCAGCAGTGGTGGGTGAATGGCATGGATGAGCAGATGCTGCCCTCAAGTGGCCACAATGAGCAACAGCTGCAGTCATCCTGGTTGGCAATCTGAATAAAACCGAGGCGTCTGATCCAGGAGGATTGGAGGGTCACAGTCCTGCGTGCTTTCTATGTCCCTGCGCTACAACCGACCTGAGCAATGTCCTCACGCGGCCCTGCAGGAAGACTGATGATGACACTCAACACAATCAGGTGTAGCAGGGAGATATTTACTGCAGGATTGCGGCGGTATCGAACCCCTCTGCCATAACAACTACTAGTCACAAATCACACTGCGCACACAAATCGCTGCATTATTACTTTCGGCGCTTGCCTCTTGTGTGAAGCACAGAGACAAGATAAACATGTGGGAAAGACGTCAATACTAACACCAGCTATGATTGTACCACACAGAGGTGAGCATACCGACCTGTGGTTTGTCGATTGTAGACAGCATGTCTTGAACACGCTTTCCCTCTGAATCATGATCTGGGGAGACAGGAAAAGAAGAAAAACAAAGTCCATATCAAAATCTGATGACGAATAATTCAAATATTTCTTTCAGGCTACAGAAAAGTGAGAGTGGATCTGCTTGTCTGGAGTGATTTTTTACCACGGGGGACAGCATAAAACAAATCTTCCCTTTCATTGTGATTAAAGCAAGTTCACTAAGACCAGACAAAACACAGAAAAATCTAAGCAAAGCAAGGCTGCAGGCAAAGCAGCATTGATGTCAGTCCATTAATACAAAATGTGGTCACATTTTCTGCATTTTACAATAAGAAGCAAAGAACAAATTTAAATGACACCTTTCCTAAGTCTTGATACAGATTCACTTATATGGCAGCACTGTCAAAAAGGGGCCGTTAATCAACATGCACAGGGATTTTATTTCCAAGAAGAATTGGCATCGTGATATCTTGAAATCTATGGCTCATTACTGTCCAAGGTCAGCCAAAGTTTGTGTCTCAATTGAGAAACTGCAGCGTTTTTATAAACCCATGTAAAATGCATTGTGATGCCCTAATCAGCCCTCTTATTGCTTGTGAACCTATTAGGTCAAATAGATAGTTCAGTCATCTGTGAAAATGTATCGGGGATAGCCCAAAAATAGGGTGAAAACTGGCCTAAAGTGAGTTGTCTAATGGTGTGTGTGTGATGCAACACTTGTTTTCTTAAGCAGGCATCAATTTTGTTTCATCAAGTCATGACAAACACAGGCCTTGGAAAAACACAAAGCTATCCAGGATTCCTCAGAAAAGCATTAGTCACAAGGTCCTGACAGGGAGCAAATAAAATGGGGATCACCACAAAAAAAAAAAAAAAAAGGAAAGAAAGAAAAAGCAAACAAAATGTGACTCATATTCCATGCAGACTGTTGCACTTCGTACATGGAAATTGTTGGTTATCTTTGCAGTCATTAGTTCATTGAAATGGTTACTCTCATCACTATTATGTATAATTTTCAATCATTTCTCACTACACCTGTGAATAATTATTCACAGAAACATGTGACGTCAGTGGTGTTGTTGTAGCCCTGCTGAGCAGCTTATTATCTGCAAAATTATACTCGACACAGAGCCATATGCACGTATTAATCTCGGCGCTGGATAATAATTGGCTGGATCTTCAAACACCCAAACGAAAAACGAGAAAAACGTATCTGGGAACTTCTTTACTTATTTAATACCATTGGAAGGATATAGATATATGCTCAACCAGAGGAAGTTAGGAAATCAGGATGTGTTGCCATGTGGACAAGATGGAGGTGATCTCAATTTGGAAAGCAAGCTGCTGTGATGGACTATGGACAGCTGTAATCAGGGGGACGTTTGTGACAAATACAGATGAGGAGGTGATTTGACACCAAATGAAAGACAAAAACTGGACAATTATTACTTTTAGTGGTTTTGCTTATTAATATATTAGAGACATAGCGAGTATTTGAATGTGACATTTTGCTATTTTAATGTACATATAGTGTATATTGTATATTTAGTGCTTGGGTTGTTCAGCAAGTGACGTGAAGAATACCATACATTCTACTGATAACAAAAAAATGTATTAAGTCTTTTCTTAGCTGGAAGGCGCTTTGTGCACACAATGCATTCACATTTGCACACAGACACACATGCTGAAGTCTGGAGCGCCGTCACATGTCTGAAGGTGATTTAGTGGACGCTCCAGGTTCTTACGAGCGCGAGTGTGTGCGCACATAGTGCGCGTAAAGTCTTTTAGCCCCGTGAGATCTCCAGAATTAAGGGTTTTCCAACCAGATGAGACCTGCTGTCTTCATTTGTGTGTTAACCCCCCACCCCCCCTTTAAATCACACAGGATGTGCAGTCATGTGTAAATCTGTGTGTGAAAACAAGCGACATATGGAAGAAGAAAAATGTTTGTGAATGGCAAACAATAAAAAAAAAATCTAAAAAGGATTTACTCTAAAACATATGTAAACATGTGAATAATGCAGTGTGTGTGTGTGTGTGTGTGTGTGGTGGTGTGTGTGTGTGTGTGTGTGTGTGTGTCACTCTGACAACTAGAGGGCCTTACTGTGCCTGGGGGTACGCTTATGAGTCATGGCAACAGTGATGTCATGGAAGCACAACCTCAAATTGACCTCCCTGTGTGCGACCGTGTGTGTGTGTGTGTGTGTGTGTGTGTGTGTGTGTGTGTGTGTGTGTGTGTGTGTGTGTGTGTGTGTGTGTGTGTGTGTGTGTGTGTGTGTGTGTGTGTGTGTGTGTGTGTGTGTGTGTGTGTGTGAGTGTGTGAGTGTTAGTATAAAAAAAAAACCACGAGCAAAAGAGCGTCTGTGTATATATGTGTGTCTCTGTGTCAGGTTACAGGAGATTGGTAATGTGTGTGTGTGTGTGTGTGTGTGTGTAAAAAAAGAAAGCGCTAATTAGCCAATGTGTCGAGCAGTGATGCAGAATGTGTATTTCACCTATTGAACCCTACGAACACACGCACACAAACACACACTTAAGACGGAACCAAATCTTTTCTCTTTTATGGAATAAAAGCAGGGGCGAGTGTCGAAGCTCCAGACATGAACAGTCCTGGCAAATAACAGACTGACCCAGCTTATTCCAGCCATTCATCACAGCTGAGTGAAAAGGGAGAATACGGCATGCTCAGCACTGTGGTCGTGTAGCTGCTTGTCCCATAATGCTGAGATCACCAAGTCAAGTAAAGGAGGAATTTTCCTTCATCATCACTTCGGCTGTGCCATTTTAGTTCCAAATGAAGGAAAAGCGATCTGCGGGGTGTATACTGCAGGCTTTATGAAGTCAGAATGGAGTCAGCATATTCTTGGTACCTGTGGAACGACAAGCGCTCAAATGTTGCCCTGTCATGAGAGTTTTTGAGTTCTTTGCTTTTCATTTGTACTGCTTTCTTCATTCCCTTTCTCCGGGAAAATATATTCCTGATCATAATACCTTGAACAGTGGGCCGGCACATGTGATCCTGGATGGCCACGGTCCGACACGATCTCGACGTGCTTCTTCTTTAACGCACTTAATTACAATGAATAGCTCTTTATCAGGCTGAATAATGACACATTCATTAAATTCTGCTGCGTTCAAGCAGGAAAGCATTGAAAACATGCAGTACGCTCCAAAGTACAGACAAAGAGGTGCCATGTCTGAGCTGAAATCCTTTCATTTATCCGTCCATCTTCCACAAAGTTTTATCTCACGCAAGATCTGAAGGGTGATGGAGCAGCTGACGATAGCAGACTTCACACTTATGGACAATTGAGAGTCACCAAATCACCTCAAATGCATGTTATTGGGCTGGAAAACCAAGAGTGTTCACCACTACAGTACACTGTGACCTAGATCTGGAATACTCTCTTAAAAAAAAAAAAACGCAATCAGGCTGTAAATGATCTAAACCGTCAATCATTGTTTAATGTAATGGAAACAATTATGTCCCAGCTTTTCCAACTGTACAGCAAAGCAGACCCAAACATATTTCAGTAAAGTGAATATTGTTGGTCAAATTGCAAGTGGAGCTTGTGACAGTAGACAGACTTATTTATTATTTCAGGAAACTGGCCATGAACTCCGAAAACACGGCTGCTTCACCTGACCGCTCGCTGTTATGACTCGCTGCGGCCGCTGAGTCCAGCTGCTTAAGTGTTTAAGACAGTGATCCGCCACAAAGCGTCGAAGCCGGCGGCTGCAGCAGAAACCAAGCCTCCTCCCAGTGTTACCCCTCACACTGCCTTGTCCTCATCGTCCCTCTCGTCCTACCATCGCCCGTTTCTGTGCCGCCCACACACCCTCGCTTCCTCTCCTCGTCTGACCTCACATCCTGTCTGCGTCTGCCGGCCTGCGTTTGATTACTGAAGACAGCCAGACGGAGAGAGGGAGCGCGACGGGTAACGGGAACAGAGGGCGGAATGAAGGAGTGGGGGCAGGCCGAGTTAAAGCCAGGCGAGAAGGGAATTCAGAGGAAGGCTGAGAGACGCTGAAGGACGGAGTGCACCGAGAGAGAAGGACAGGCTCGAGGAGTCTGGGTAAGAGATTACGTAGAAAAACACAAGGAAATTGAAAGACAAAGAGCGAGCCAGGGATCAGCGGAGGGGAGGAGAAAGGGATGGATGAAAGGAGAAAGGGAGAATGGGGCTTAGGAACACGTGAAGCAAGAGTTACACAAACGTTATGACATCACCAGAAGGTGCTGGACAGACGCACTGATCTTACTGTAGCGCTCCTGATGGTATGATTCCCTTCGCAAAAGTGGCGACTGCGTCCCGAAACTCGAGCCGTTCAACTTCGGCCGCTTGTCTTTCTGTGTGGGGTTTGCATGTTCTACCTGTGCAAGCATGGATTCTCCGGCATTCTCCCACAGCCCAAATGCACATGTCCCAGGTTTCAGTTTCAAAGCGTGCAACGTCTTGCCCAAGGGCACTGCGACATATGGACCAGGCAAGAATGGGAACGTTCCCAACTAAGCTTGCAAACAGTTTTTGTCCTGTGATGACCGGGCAATGCACAATAAAATCTCCATATTTGCAAGAAATCAACAGCTTTTTAACTTTGATAACACGACTGACTTGTAAAATTGAGATATTAAAATTCCAGATCTTTTTTTTTACGCAGTGAAACCATCATTCCTTGTGGGAAAGTAGAAGCTCAGTCGTACTAGTGGATTAGCAGCTACACTGTGTGACATGGATTTCATAAGCTTTGGGTCGTTCTCACATTTCGCTCTCCACTGAAGTTATCCGGTACGTCATCTTAATATGACACCAGAGCCTTCGGGAGATAAATAAACAAAAGCCAACCAAGAATCGAGCCATTGTTCTAGAAGCATTCATGCGCAGGGAAGAAGCTTGACACAATAGAAGATGGAGAAAGTGATGCGATCCAGTATTTTACCGCCATGGGAATCTGCAAACTGTTGTTTTGGAGCAGCAGTGCATTTCTATTAGTTGCGAGCAGCTGCAGCTCGCGGCGGGAGTGGCTCTGCGCGGTGGAGTGAGATGGCGGATGTGAAATTTCTGACTCTGTTAGATGATTACATCAGACTGTCTGTGGTTGCACGACTGTGACAATGGCTGTCCGCAAGCCCATTTCACTGTGTGAGATAAGACCACAGATTTTAACCCATGATCAAAGACATCCCCACCAATGCTTATCTGTTGTCTGAGGCAAACAACTCGCACAGTATATTGCCGCCTTGAGGCACCGCGAACAGTTGCTTGTTTGTTTTTTTTAAGAAACATTTGGTTGATATCGACAGGTACCAATAATTACGTCCAAGAGCTTTCCATGCTTTTCTGACCTGGCCTTGAAACCTAACGTTTTCCATGGAAACACAATGAAACACAGGAAGACGCAGACTGCATTTGAGTCACATCAATGCAAAAATTAGGCTCAATTCCGTCTTTCTTTAGTTTCCGGTGGCCTTCAAAAACTACAGGGACACATTTACAGCATTCCTTTATTTTAATGTGGCATTCCTCCCAACCTCTGGATTAGTTGCGTCATTTTGAACCGGAGCTTTAGCAAAACTGAGTCATTTTGACATTGAGGAGGTTGCATTCCTCCTGCATGACGGCCTGTGGTTCTTAGACACAGTCTGTCTGCGCTGGGACAGAAAAAGACCTTTAAGGCCCGGAGACAAAAATGTGAAAAATGTGGCAACGGTCGCCTCACTCACTCAGCCCCCTCTCTCCACACACACACACACACACACACACTGGGCCACAGGGTGCGTGCGGTGCCCAAAAACAAAGTGAGAGATGATACTCCTCTTTAAAAGCTTCTGCTCAGGGAAGGGCAAAGTGATGGACGCTTATTTCAGAGGAATAGAAGGGCGAGAGTGAGAAAGAGGGGTCTGATGGCAAAGAGGGAGAGCAGGGGTGAAGTGTGGGGACAGAGTGGAGACGGAGGCAGGAGGGGAGAGAGGAAAATGGAGGTAAAGACGGGCACAGACCTTGAATTCCTCACTATTATCATCCGCTGCATAGTGAGCATTCCATCTGTTCAACAGCTGACACACACACACACACACACACGCAGACACACACACACACACGCACACACGCACTGGAGACGTTGTTGGGACATGCCTCAATTTGTGGTTGTCATGGTAAAGGTTTGGTTCTCATGGCTCGAGCCCCGATCGTTTAGAAAGGGGATTAGAAAGGGAGAGAGAGGGATGGAGAAATTGGCACGGAGAAATGAAAAAGTGGAGTATGAAAGAAAAACGACAGCAAATCAGAGTTCACAAAAAAGTCGAGGGGGGGGGGGGCATGCAATATAAGAACGTTAGTTGCAGCTCCATTTCCTAAAGCGTGCATGATAAAGTAGAATTTTGTATGAAAGCTTTGCAAAATAAAAAAAATAAAAAATCTATAAGCAACTAAAATGAACACATGAAATCCAAACTTCAAAGCAGACGTCACCACTATGATGTATTTGACCAGTAGTCAGTTCTTGTCTCAAACCATTATGTATGCATTATGTGCACATAAATGCACAAAGACATAAAACGGCCACTGCAGTAAGTGTCAAAGAGCGGGGGGGGGGGGGGGACGACAAAATGCATAAAACATCTTCACATTAGTGTGTACGTGCCCTGAACATCATTGCATCAAGGCAGGCAGCGAGTGATTAAAAGGGGGATTCGTTGCGCAGAACCCTGACCCCATTCGACCCTGCTCAGCCAGAACAAATCTTGAGAGCGGTGACTGCAGACTGGCAGACGCACAGTGGAAAGTGAATCCGTCTGACAGACAGTAGAGGCAGTGAGAGAGAGAGAGTGAAGGTGGGAGAGGAGGGAAGAAAAGGGCAGTGGACAGGTGAATGGCCCAAGAAATAACAGAAAGCAGCTGGAATGAGAGAAAAATACTGACTATGTCGAGACTACAGTAGAAAAAAAGCTAAACACATCTGTGTTGTCTGAGAAACCATTAAATAACAGTCATATTAATGATGCTTATGAGGCAGATCTTTTTCACCTGAAAGTTTCTAAACTAATTTAAACATAAACTTTAGGATGGAACAATGTGCATGCAATTTAAAACAGTGGGCGAAACAAAACACGTTCCTGATTTACATATTTTTAGAGCCGGGGTTGTAGTTTTTAGCTAGAAGGTCACTGGTTCAAATCCCACTGCAGACAGGACACTGCTGTGAGATGGGATAAGCCAGCTTATTAAAAAACATGTAAGATCGTGACAGGGAGTATTTCATAACTTTGACTATCACTCAGTTCAGTGTGTGAGGAGTTTATGGCCTGTATGACACAATCCATTCGTCTGGATGGGGAAGCGCCTGCTGTCCTCGTTGTGTTTGGCGAGAACATCCTCCTCTTCTAATCCCACTTGTCCTGTTACATGATATCAGCGGGAAAGACATTCCTGTGCTGGTAAAGCCATCTCTGTCAGCTTCCTCTACATGTCCCATTTTGATTGCTTTATTGCCCAGTGTGTTCGCTTCGTTTTTCTCCTTTCTCCATTTTCTTTCCCCCTCCCTTCAAGTTTCCCCTTTCTAAATATCCCTCTTCCGCCCCACTGCCCTCCATCTTGCCATCTTGCCCTACAAACATGGCCGTATTTGGGTTTGTGTGGAAGGGGTTGGAATTTGTGCGTGTGTGTCGGTGAAGGGGGGGGGGGGGGGGGTTATCACCATGGCGATTCAAAAAAACAGTCCAGTAAGAGAAGCAGGAGTGTGTTCACACATTTTCAGGCCTGCTACTCCAGTCACAGCAGGAGGAAGTCAGATAGTTGGGAAGGAGGAGTCTGATAGGAGGTCATGACTCTGCTTGGTCAAACTACACAGGAGCTGATGGAGGTCGTCTCAAAGCCTCACATTACATTACCCGTTTAAAAACCTTACATCACCATCCATTTCATGATAAAAGTCTTTAATTAATTGGCATTTTGAACTTATTTGTATGAAACTCTGTCCAGGTTCAAATGAAACAATTAGTATCATGACAGTGAGATACTTGTTTTGTATAAGTTTTAAACATTAATTAAAAGCTGTTTTGTGGGAGGATCAAAGTTATTGCACTTCTGAATAAGTTTTAAAATCTTTGCATCGGTTCCATTTTTTTCAACATGGTAAGATTTGAGACGATTACCTGCATGCCAGATAGAAATAATTGGTACAAAAACACATTGTTCCCTCAGAAAATGGCCATTTGTTTGTATAAGTAATTAAAAAAGTTGTTACTTGTGCCAAAATCATAAGACACCTTACTTTTGTTGCGATAGGAACACAAACTTGTAATTATTGTTACACAAAGTCATTAAATGTAATTAAATACCCTTGTCTAACTATTACGTTGACTAACCTCAGTGGTGTAACGGTTCCCCTCCCTGGTACAAGTCGTATTTACGCTCCCCATAATATCATGAGCACTGGCAGCTGAAGTGAATAGCTTTGAGTCTATTTACATTCCCATAAAAATCTGCCAACGAGGAGTAATCACATAATCGT
This sequence comes from Lipophrys pholis, assembly GCF_963383615.2. Classification (NCBI taxonomy): domain Eukaryota; kingdom Metazoa; phylum Chordata; class Actinopteri; order Blenniiformes; family Blenniidae; genus Lipophrys; species Lipophrys pholis. The sequence continues at coordinate 11,552,665 of NC_137633.1, forward strand.
AATGCGATCTGATGCGACCACAATGCATCTCAGAATTTATTTTGGACAACGTATGCACATATTATGTTATACTTGAACTTGTTTTTTTATCTTCAAACGATGCCTTTCCTGATCAGTTAACTACTACTATCTGCTCAATCATGTCACACCACGTTGTTTACATGATAACTTTAATAATATGATGACTGCAGGAACTGCTGATGTATTATTAGTAGTAAAAATGTGAGTTACATAGGGGTCGTCTCCAAAACTGATGCTTTTGTTGGGTGAATAGAAGCAAGGTCACGGGAGTTCATGTACGTAGGGAACAAAGGATGGCTGCACAGTTGCATTATGTAGGTGGTAATAATGATATGGACGATCGGTGTATGTTCTGTTGCAAGAGGACGCGTGAAGGTATTTTCAGGACTAGAAATTAAACAATATTTGAAGCAGTTATTTTAATACATCTTTGTTTCATTTTTCAATTTGATATTAGGAAATATCTGCCTTTTTAGGCTTTTTACGTAAACACCGAGGACAAAGTGTTTTCTTCTCTTTCCATTGTTCAGATGATTATGCAAGAGAAAATTCAACTGGAAGAAAAACCCCCAGTGTGTTTCAGGGAAGTCCAGCTCGTGGTACGTGCTTTAACGTTGTATAAAAACGTATTCTACTTAATAGATGGATTTGTTTCCACACCTTTCGTACGCAGTAATACCCATGAGACCTCTAATTTTCCTCACATCCCCAACACAGAACCAACATGGTGGACACAGCGGTTCCTGCGCACATCTGGTTTCCCCTGGATTCACAGCAACTGGCAATGACGTAGAACCGAGAAAACGGAGGAGCTGAGGGAGTCGCTCCATCTGTTTCTGTGAAAAACCCAGTTTTTCTGAGTGAGACAGGATCTGCGGTGGTGATGATGCAGAGCCAAGATGGAGGAACAGAGGGGATGGAGCCCACATCTGTTTCTGCTCAGCGAGCAGCTCAGTTCTGAGGAAAAGGGCCTGTAGAGCTGGATTTACTAGGGAATGGACACTGCACTCGCAAAGTCAGCCTGCTGCCTCACTGGCACTGGGGCAACAGCTACACATACACACACATGCAAAAAGGAAGGCCATCGAGGGCAATGTGTGTGTGTGTGCGTGTTTGTGTGTGTCTGAGAGTGTGTGTGGTATTCTGGGTTGGATCGCACTTTGATGCACGGCGCCAACTCGCAAGTTTGTCTGAACATTTGTCTGAATATTACTCTTTGGGTTTCTCTCTTTTCACTTCTCGTCTCTCTCCTGTGATAAAGGAGTTACGCTTCCCGTCGTGCCCTCCTCTTCACAAATCTTTCATCCATCCTTCCCTCCTCTCATCTGTCCTTCAAATTCAACATTCCTCCCCTCTCTGAGTTTGGCCCCCTGTACATCGGATCCTCATGCTCTGATTGTTTTACAGGAAGCCCAGTCACGAGGTGTTTGTGTATGCGTGTACGTGTGTGTCTGTGTGTGTGTGTGTGTGTGTGTGTCTGAGTGTGTATGGTACATGTAGGCTGACTCAGCCTGATCTCCAGTGATGTACTGAGACCCCAGTGGACCAGAACAGACATCCAGTGACATGCTGACATGCTTCTTCTTCCTGTCGTGTGTGTTGCTGTTGCGTGAGCGCTGCGGTGTGGCTCATTAAAAAAACAACAACGCAATCATTGTGTATGATTCTCCATCTATATTCTCTGTCAGTGTGTGTGTGCCTGAAGAAGTTTCCCTGTCTTACACACCGTCTCCTCTGAAGGTGATTTTTGCATATGCATTCTCTGAGTACATGAAGCACGATCCTTAACAAGATTTCGCTGAAAAATCAACACTTAGGTCAGTTATTTCTACACATATAAACTTCAAAAATACTAACTGATAATATTTTTAGACAATGTATGTGTAATTTTCATGATTGATAACTCAACATTAGAAATAATAAAAGAATATAAAACAGGAAAAAACTTGACATAGTTTATATGTTTATATGTAATAAATCAAATTATTGTGTGTGTTTTTTTTTTTTAAGATTTAAATAGAATAGTCATTTTTAATGCCGGAAGTGGCACAAAGAAAATTCTATGTGGAAATCTCAAGACACAAGGATCTCAAAGTATAGGCATATAGGACCAAATGTATCTGCTTAAATTCATACAACAGCCGATACGCAATGCAACGGTGCTACAACCAACTGAAATGACATAACGATGTAATCATGTTCAAACATCAATAGGAAAGTATGCTACACATATGACACCCGTGCTTGTGTTACCTGATCACTGGCAGATCGTGGACTTTGGGAAATGTACATGTATCCACAGCTGACCCAGATGTGAATGAAGACATTCCTGTGATCTGACACCACGCTGTGTGGGACTGAGTCAAACATTTTATGGAGCGGGTAAATCTAAAGCAGAGTTTGACAGGTAGAATCGGACTGCGGACAAATTTACGCGCTCCTTTTCATTTTTCCTGTCGACACCTCCACGGACTGTGTTAGCTGTGCAAAAACAGCATATTCTGCTCCTTTTTCTTTTTTTTTAATAACTCTGACATGCCTTCGATGTGTCAATAGGCAGGTTGTTAAAGACGACCACGAGTGAGTGTGTGTGCGTGCCTTCATGCCTTTGCACATATGCTAAACTTTATGTGTGTGTGTGTGTGCGTGCGTGCGTGCGTGCGTGTGAGCGATAAGGCCGACTTGTGGTGTCTAAATCTCAGAGCTCAAAGGTTTCCTTCATCTCCAGCAGGACTCCACAGGTATGTGCCTGCTCCCTCCCCCCATCTCTCTCACCCCTCTCTCACCCACACCCACCCCCTCCGTGGCTCAGCCTCCAACAACAAGGCCGGCATTGTAGCGGGGGTAAAACGATAGTGCTCAGGGACGAGTTCAGCTATGTGGTTACCCAGACAACCCCTCTTACCCCCGTCCCCATCTTCCTACCTAAACCCCCCCCCACCCCCAGGTCCCCTCACCTCCGCGAGGCTGCATTCATCCATTCATTATTCTGTGGGTGACTTTTGTGTGACCAAAAAAAAAAATAAAGGAGAATGAGTGAAAGGGAGGAACGAAAGCTGCGTTTCATCCTGCCTACTCGAGTCCAGGGCAATGAGGGCAAAACCAGTCACACAGAGACAGACTGAGAGAGGTCAGTGGGAATACCACTTCTTCTTTCATAGAGACGTTCACTACATATTGGTGCGTATTGTGTCTAGCAAATGTGTGCAACTAATAAATACACACATGTTGGCGGTTGTCTCTTAAGTGTTGGTTTTGATGTGGAATTGGACCACGAAATGTGAGGCGTTCTGGATGTGTAATGAGCTGTGCATGTGTGTGCAAAAACAACTTCAACACACAGTCATGTTTTTTTTTTTCATTGTTCTCAGCAGGTAAATGTGTACGAAAGGTTTCTTTACTTGAAAGTTGTTTGTTTTTTGTTTGTTTATTCTATTGTGGTCTATTGCTTGGCAATTTGTGTTTAGTGTCAAGTGCTTTATGAATAAAGTTTGGGGAAATAAGTACAAGACTATGTCATGTGTGAATCTGTGAAATAACGTATAAATAAATAGTGGATTTGCTTAAAAGTGAAAGGAATAAGTTACTAAAGTGATATCCGCTCGAGGAAAGGGAAGACCTTACAGTCCAGGGGCGACTGTGTGATTGTGTATCAGCAGTGTGTGCTGTGTGTCTTGCGGTGCTTTGTGTGTATGAGTGGTCCTACCTTGTGTGTGCGTCTCCGGTTCGCTGTTTCGCGGACTGCTGCGGAGTCGTCTCTCTGGCTTCTTGCCCCCCGGGCTGCCCACTCCGCCCCCTGATCCCACTGACCCGAGCGACGGGGCGTGGGATTTGTTGCTGGACCACCAAAAAACAGATTCGATGAGTGTTAAAACCAGGGATGAACGAGATGAATTACAAACACATCACTTTAATCAAGGTTACAGGTTATCTTGTAATCCAATACAATGTGTGCTTGGTGCACATTTTCAATAAACCTTCTTCCTCCGGCTAAAAGAAGCTGGAAATGATCGAAATTGTACAATGAAATATTACAAATTCCAGTCCAGATATTAAAGCAATAAACTCTAAGTTAATATAATAATCTCTAAAGGAATCATTGACAGTGTTGAAGATGTGATGTGAAGCTTCTCGGTTAGATCATTTGTCGTATATATAAATTACATATCGAGAGGCGAATGCACCGGCATCAAGTTACAAAAGACATTTCATTTCATCTCCCCTTGGAAAGGCTTCTTCAGTTCAGAAGTCAAAAGGAGTTTTATATATCCAGTTCACATTGTGACACGTAAGAAAGTGATTTGAACTTGTTTTACATTGCAACAAGCTGACGGTTTCAATTTGACTGAGAAGCTCGCACACAAATAGCTCAAGGAGAGGATTTAGGTCACATTTACTTTCAATTTACTGATGTGAGTGGCTCGTGAATTCATCAGGAAAAAGACATTCATTTAGGAGGAACTTATTTCTAGGTTGTGGGATTACCTGTATCCGTTGTGTGCTGGCCCCAGACTGCCTTTATAGAGAGTGGAGGGAGGGGAATTAAGTCGGTTCTGTCGCTCAAGTTCTCTCTGCCCCTTTATCTTTTTGGGCTGTGGCTTACTGTAGGTCTCCTCTCTGCTTATGTAGTTCGACATCCCATAAACTGGGATAATTTCTGTGGGCGTGGAAAGGGGAAAGAAAATGAGTGAATGAAACTCCTGAATCGAGCAGTTTTATATTGATTCACAGTGGCAGACATTAAAAACGAAGCCGACGTTTGAAGTCCTTGTCCTACCTGGATCGCCGTACATTGGTGGGAGGTGGTGCTGGTAGTACTGGTGGGGGGGCAGCTCCCCGGGGCTTACAGGAGGGTAGAACGAGTGAGAGTTGGGGATGAAGTGAGGGTGAGCCAGGTACGGGGGCAGGTGGTGTGTGGGGGAGAGAGCTGGGGAGTAAGAGGGGGGGTAGCACTCTGGAGACTGAGGCGTCACCACCACTCGGCGGACCCCCGTGGTGTCCTCCAGCACCTGATGGACAGAGGAGCGCATGACATCATTAGTACTTGTATTCTTTTGCTTTTCTGGAACTCATCTTCTGGTCGTCTTCGTCTCCTTCATCCTCCGTCCTCACACCAGTCGCCTGCAAGTCTTCATCACTGCCCTTTTTCTATGACCTCACAGATACTCTGACAGTCCATCCAAATTGTTCAAAACATAACTGAAACTGCATCGAGAGAAAAAAAGGAACTTGAGTCAAATATGACACCTCTTTTCAATGTTAGTCAAAAGACTTGTTACATTCGCATCATTAAAGCTGAGACAAAGTTAAAGTTTCAATGTTTAGGTCTGTTTCTCTGTAAACTTTGTGCGGGCAATTTAGGCAACTAGGAGTTATTACTCTTTATTTGAACCTTTTCAATGAATTTTGATTGAATTTTCATCATCCCCATTTCACACTGCAAATAATTAAAACTATATTATTACTATATTTGTCTTGTGTGTGGTGAAAATGCTAACAAAAGTGAAAATATCATAAATTTCATGACTACCTAAATTAAATAACACTTCAACATGACTACACACACACACACACACACACACATTGATACAGCAGGGGAATGAGGGGAATAAATAATACTGAATGTTTTTGAAATTGTCACAATGAACTGGCAGCACCAAATGACCGCAAGACATCTGAGCTTGTGAAAACTGAACTTTAAACCCACAAATCATGTGAGTTCTATAAACTGCAAGCAGTCTCGTATTGCGTAATGCGATGAGATTTTGCTGCTTTTACTTTCAGTCAAATGATTCAAAAAACCAGTTTGGTCTCTGGGGTGGACGTGAGGTTGGGGTTTGAGTCCCACTGCCAGTGAGGATGGAATTTTTGCACCCCTAAAAATAATTCAAATCACCTATTCTTGATGTGAAATGCGCTTGAGTGCTCAATACTTGAGCAAGAGCAGGTGCTCAGGCTTTCAAATGGGGGATGTCCAATAAACAAGATAATTGCATAATTAATTTGACAAGTGGGACAGGGTGCCAACGGGTCATGTTGTCTCCTAAAGCGGTGAAAACAAGTGCTGCCATGTTGTGATCAGATGGTGTGCAGAGTTCAATAACGGCGAGCTCCAAAGAACTGCTTCAAATTAACATAGATACCATACATGTATTCACTTTCACATTCCTGGACTGGGACACAGACACAGACGCACATTCCTTCCTATTCAGACACTTTCACAGTCCTGCATTCCAAGCAAAGAGCAAACACACACTCCCTGCAGCGAGGGGAAGTTATCTGCCGGTCCCCAACGACAACAACAACAGACACACTGCCAGACACACACACACACACACCGAATAACGCCACCCCAAATCCCCCGACCCAAACAGAGAAGCAACAGACTTCTCTGTCAGAATACAACGCATGGAGAGAAAGAAGCAGGGGAATGAAAGAGGGCCAGGAGGGGAAGAAGAGGGTTACAGAACTAATCCGAGTGAGAAAAAAAAAAAATAAACTTAAGAAGGGAGACTAAGGGAAGGAGGTGGAACAGGAGGCCCCCTATCTGCCCCCTCATCCCCTCTCCTACTGCAGAGGAGGGGAGAAAAGCGTGTTTACGGGAAAACAAGGGCAAAGTCCCTGCGTGAGGACATGTGGACCTGGCCGACATACCCACACTGCTGAGGACACCAGCACACCAACACAAAGTCAAACATACACATGTGCACACACACACACACACACACACACACACACACACGCTACTACAACGCAGGCGTAACAGAAAGCTCAGAGAACACACACGGCAAGAATTATTTTGGCAAACATGCTTTTTTTCTATTTCTGCATCGATCCCTTCTTTAAGCAGCCCCCCCCCCCCCCCCCCCCCCAGAAAACCCATGCTTTTCTGCCCTATCAAGCTTGTTTATGTAAGAGTGACAGTGTTTCCCGCTCATATTTGGCCCCGGCCCTACTAACACACACCCACATGCACGCAAACACAAACACGGTGAGCCAATGACCTGACTTCCATTGGCGTAGGAACACAATCCCACCACATGCAGACCACAGATGTGTTTGCAACACTCTACTAGTGAGGACAGTTTGTTGACTCTCCCTCCACACGTCTCCAACTTTGTGGGGACATCTGACGGAGCGCACACACTCACACACACACAAATGACCTTAACACCCCAAATTCAGCACATTCCTGCTCAGCGCTCTGCTGGGGGAGGAGGGCACCTTGGTATCGAAGCTAAAACAGAGAATAGTTGGAATACCTTCGTTGGTCTTTCTGCAAGACATGCGGGCACCCAGACCAAACGGAAGAACTAGCCATTGGTCCTGACTCCCTAATTTTCCACTTTGACCCAAAGTGCAAAAAAACAAAACAACCCCAAAAAACCTGGATGTTGTGTTTGCTTTTTAATATTCACAGACTCTAAATGCAGCAAATGCAGGAAAATGTCAAATCGAGGAAATGTTGCATTGCATAAACCTTGCCAAATCCAGTAATAGCTAAAGATCTGACTCTTCACCTGATTGACATCATTATACAAGCATCAAGAAAATGAAGCAAGCCTGTGGACAGACTGACTAAATGAACTGACACTCAATTAAATAGAAAATCCATGCATTTGTCCTTCAAACAGAGTAGTATTCTCATTGCTGACTTCACACATTTCAGTTTATTGAGTTGTTTGTTTATTTTTTGCTCAGAAACAGAAATGACAAGTTAATTAAAAGCAGCTTTGCATGAGGCGTGTTTTTGTATCACACTGTGTGTGTGTGGCGGACTGTTAATTTGTTGGAAACACTCAAGAAAATCCCAGACATAAACGAACCTGTGAGATGTACCCCGGAGGCACATGGATGGGAGGGATTGACCCATTTGGGGACATCATGGGAACCTCAGCAGGACCTACAAGGAAGAAAAAAAAAAGATTATTTACTTCACCACACAGCTTAGGTAAACTCCCATTACCATCCATCAATCACAAGTACACATGTAGAGACACACACACACACACACACGCAAACAAACAGCCAGACAGGCAGGCCGTCCTTTAGTGAGACACAAATGTGGAGCACATTGCACTGAATTCTCATACGAGGATATGAATGTATTATGAAACAATCTGAATCCCTTCACATCTCCATACATGACATCACAACATGTGGCAACTTCCTTGTAAATGTGCGTATTTTCTACATCTCTCGTGCACGGCCCCACTGATTCAGCAGCAGCATCATGATGGTGATTAGAGGTGCAACACGTGACGCCACACGGCCTGAAGAAATGAAGTCCCTGCTCTGAAGGAGCAGCAAGAAAATCTGAATAGAATTAGCAGACTGAAATGATGTTGACTTTTCCACTGTCCATATCTCCTCCCCCACCAAATCTCTCCATCTCTTTCTTCCTCCATCTTTCTGTGATGGAGGTCTGACGGCTGTTAAAGTCATTGGGACCCCATTGGGACAACTGGAAGCAGACCTGGCTCCAGAATAAATCACACACACACACACACACACACACACACACACGCACGCACGCACGCACGCACAAGCACACACACACGTTAAAGTTTTCTCTTCATGTTGATGCCAGTTCTCTTTTGAAGGTTTATTCCACACAAATATAAAGAACAAAATAAAACGACATGCATGTGACGAAATGAAGACAGAGGGGCTTTTTATCGGTTATTTGTGTGAGGTGGCACTTCTGACTTCTCTGTTCATTCCTCCCTCGGTCCCTTCCCTCATTTCCTGTCTCCCTCCATTCTTCCTCCCATCCGCCTTCTATCCTTTCGTACATTCCACCATTTAACAACTTTTCTCTCCGTAATTTCCTACACCTTCACTCTCCTGCTCTTACTCACCCAATCCTGCTTTTCTTTCCATCTTTTCATCCCCTTTCCCATCTACCTCCATACTGTCATCCTTGTTTCCAGGAATTTTTCCTGCACAAGCCTCCCTGCTTTCCCTTGCTTCGGCTTATTACTCACATCCTTCACTCCTTCCTTTCATTTGAAATATTACTCACTTCATCCAATCCCTTCTTTTTAACTTTATCCTTCTGAGTTGCCTCATCTTCATTAAATCTTCTCCAGCCTCCCCGTGTCCCACCCACCTCCCTGACCTCTGAGCAGGCAAACAGACGGGCAACAGTATGGTTAACACACATCGACAGACACACAAACACAACCTGAGCAAAGTCTGCAGTGTGGGTGAGTGTGTGTATAGTGAGTAGGTCACAGGTATGGAGAGACAGGCCTCTTTCAGTCCCGTCTGCTCCCCTACCGCGGAGACTCTGGAGTGGATATGAAAGTCCTCATTGAGTAGAAGGTCATAGCATGGGGAGAACACACACCACACACAGAGCTCCTCTAACTCTCTTTCCATCACTGCTCATAGAGCACTTTCCCTCTCGCTCGCATACTATCCCGAATACACACACACACACACACACACACACACACACACACACACACACACACACACTCTTGGCAAACAGACGTGTGTTTGGACAGTCGCTGCTGCCTCTGTGCTCTTCACTCAGCAAACAGCAGCATTCCTCTGCTCACACACACACACACACACACACACACACACACACACACACACACACACACACACACACACACACACACACACACACACACACACACACACACACACACACACACACACACACACACACATCCCATCCCTGGCCCCCAGGACTGGACCCAACAGGCCCAACTACTCCCACCCCCACCCCCACCCCAAAACTCTCCCCAAGATACAAGACACTCTTTGTCCTGCTACCCTTCACTCACACACACACACACACACACTGCTGTAAATCATTCAATATTTGACTGACTTCCATTTAGAAAAGCTCAGGATAATCAAGCGTTTGTACGTGTGCATTCAAGAGGTTGTAATTGTGTCCGTGTGTGTGTGAATGCGCACATGATCAAACAGTCAGTGCGGTCCTTGATCCACATTGTGGTAACGTCACTCTCTGGTCTTGCCTTCAGCTATACCCTTTAAGCACCACAAACAGAGTCACGACTTCCTCTGCCTAATCCTGCAGCAATCCCAGACAACGTGGAGAGGACCAGCTCCGCTCCCCTTTGCTCTGCCCTGCTCTCGTCTTCCATCTGTTGCTTCTTCCGCTTCCGATTGCCGCAGAGGTCGGGTCAGGGATCAGTCATGAGGTCATATCCTGAAATGCTGAATGACATCCCTGTACCTGAGCCACAGGAGCCAGTCAGCATGTGCACTTTGACGTTCAGTTATCCAAAGCGATTGTGTTAGTATACAAGATATCCAGTATTAACTAAAAACGTGAACATCAGCATTTGCCATTATGAGTCCACTGAATTGCCTCTACCGATCAAAAAACTCAATGGATGTCAATTGCACATCATCAATAACCCTTTTACTGTTTACGTAGTTTATTTAGATTTCCTAGTTACAAGATTATCAAAAGAATAAGCAATGAGTAAAAAATGGTTCCATTTATTTTTACAAGATAACTTCAGTAATCTTGTCTGTGACTGGACAATCGTACTAAGACAGTGTGACGAGTATGTGCATGCAACTCATGTCATTTTCTAGAGTTA